>NC_091470.1:351197867-351923293 GCF_036971445.1 Narcine bancroftii
TCAGCATCAGCAGCAGATGGGACTGGAACAGGACAAGCTGACAAGCTTATGGAAAAACCCCATTTGGAAGACAAGTTGTGAGTGCTTTGTTCAGCCTGGTAAAAGCCCTTGTGGTCAATATAAAAGGAGAGGACTGGCTACCTAATGTTTCACTTGAAATAAGTGAAACAAAAGGGAACTCTGTGGTGATCTGAAAGAAAGAGGTTATCATGTAGAAAAACCTGAGGGGGCAAGTTTCTTCAGCGAGACACTGACGTGGCTGATTAGAAGGGATCCGTTTGCGTCAGGAACAACAAATCTCTTTCTCAAAACTGCAAGAAGCTTCCTGAACTGTAACCATTTACCTTTCAAACACCAAAGCCTGGTGAAATTCATAAATGTTAATTTCTGTGCACAGTATAAGAATTGCCTGCAACCAGAGAACTTGGAGGAATGAGAAGGGAGATTAGACTGTGAATCAAAGAATTTTTCTGAACTTATACACACATTACATAAACATGCGTTTAGAATTAGAAGGGGGTTAAGTTAGGTTAAGTTAAGAAAATTAAAAGCAATTTTTGTTTAAGTAACCATTTGTTTTGGTGAATTTCTATTGCTGCTGGGTTTTGGGGTCCTCTGGGCCCATAACATTCTCTATATTGCACAGTCAGTTTGTTTACATTTCTTTATTTGTTTACACCTGTAAATTGAGTACAGTTTTTTTTGGCATTACCAAAAAGTGGTAACTCTACCCACAGGAGAAAAGCATCTCATGGTTGTATGTGATGTAATTTATGTTCTCTCACAACTCTCTGAACTCTCCTTCAAAAACTCTCAAAAATAAGATTCGTGAGACACATGTTAGCTCGAATCTCGAATCTGAATCAGCAAACATGAGGCATCTTCTACTCTCGCCTTGTGGACAGGAAACATTGCCAGTGTATTATACAAAACAGCACAACCTGAAAATACTCAACAATCAGGAAGTATTTGTGGAGAGAGAAAAAATTGGGTTTTGCTGCAATAGGGCAGCCATTCGATTTACAGTAACAAAAATCTCACGAGGAAAAGAATCTGCTGAAGCCTGAAAAGATTAAGAATTTAATCAAATGAAGCTTTCCTTCTCACCTTCCTCCTCCCACCCCTTCTCAGGACTGCTCGAAATTTCCTCAGTGAGTTAAAAATAAATCATCCCATGATTAGATGTGGAACAACAAAGGTCAGTGGCCCAAACATTAACCTGTATGATTGTGGTGACACCAGGAAATGTGAAATTGTGATGAATATTGAAGAAACAATACAAGTGGGTGAATTTAATGAACTGAAAAAGAAATAGAATATTTCCAGAGCACCTAATGAAAATGATTGCTGCTATAAATAAAAAAAAGTTTGAGATGTTTGGCCTTAATCTTGAGACAGTTGTTTAATCTGCAGCTTTAATTGAAGTTCAACTTTGGATGGCTACTTATTGCTGTAGCTTTGATCATAATTAATCTTTAAATGGCTGTTTAATGCTGTACTTTGATCATAGTTCAATTATTATAGTTTATGTCTAAACGTGACGATGAGGTGAGCCTGTAATTACAACAAATGGTTCATGAAGACATAGAAATAGCAAATGGTAGCAATTTGTCGATAGCAAATGGTCTCACATCTCTCCTTATCAAAAATGAGAACACATTTCCTGAGCCAAATGTACAGCAATCAGCTAATCCCTAAACTCAGAAAATCAAGATGCCCTCAAATTCAAATGAAATACTTAAGTGCTGCACGGAAGGGATCCATTACTTTGGAAATATTTCAGGCTGCCTAATTAAGTCCACTTAGCGGGGAGATTTGCATACCAAACATTTGTAATGCATATTCTATGTGACAGCAAGCAGTCCCAGCAACCATCCAGGTCAAGTGATCATAGTGTGGTAGCATGAAGCACTTGGGTCGACAGTTTTGAAGTTTTCAAGTTCCTTTAATTTTATTATCATCTGACTGGAAGTATATAACCAGACAAAACAGTGTTTCTCTGGACCATAGTTCTACACACAAAACTTTCCTGACACAGTTTAAAATAATCACAAATATTAAAAATATGATACTGTAGCCAACTGCTATGAAGAAACACACACACACTCACATTGTGGGAGGAGTGCAGCATTAGCCAGGGCTTCCTTCACTTCCATGAACGCTTCCTTCGCCTTGCCGATTATCAGGGGGAAGAGTGGGCACATGGTTTGAGTGTCTTCGTCCGCGAAGCCAAGCCAAAGAAGAAGACTGCATGGATGAATCTGTGAGAAAAGCTGACCATCTCAAGGAACTCCTGCAGTCCTTTGGTCGTACTGGGCCTCAGGAAGTTGTGGATAGGAACTTTTGTTGTTTCTCCCCCACCACCCCCCCCCTTCCCTCCTATACCCTAATACCACAAGGAAAAGATTATGTAAATTAAACAAACATAAAGAACCAAAAATCTATAGAGTCACTGAGCCTTAAAGGAACCAAATATAAACCCAAAGTAAAATGAAAAAGATATGAAACAAGAACACGTCATTTGCACCCTGTCCCACTTCATTTATCTGAATGGTTCCACTATTAGTGCAAATTTTAACCTTTGTTCTATTTGGAAGCTATATCTGTGTACCTACATGCTGCAGATAAGGCTGACATACCCCAACGGATGTGTTATATTTTTGAAATAATCACTGCCTTGATCACACCAGCATCCATAGTCTGATTCATGTCATGGACAACAACATGACATATTCAGAAAAGCTCTCCATGCACATGTGATAATGATCAGATGAATGTGTTTAGATAGGTCGGCAGGACTTGAAAAGTAACTCATGGAATTATTCAATGCCTACACAAGAAGTGATGTACCATCAATAATTCACAAAAGGCTGAGTAGTGAAACAATCAGACTTTTAATGGCTAAAGACTGGAACACTATCAAACAACCATCCATCTACTTGACTGATCAGAACAAAAGGAATGGGGAAGCCCACAAGGGGCTGTGGGTAGGATCGATCTCAGGTGGCATTTCCAGTTTATAGCAGCTAATCACGGTGTAACAGTGATTTACCACAAGAAGCAAGGATATGGCCTTGTTTTAACATCTGATCAATACTCCCACAGTCCTGCACAGGAGGCTCAGTCTAGAATTGTGGTTTTATGGGATTCAAGCCCATAGACATTTGACTCTCAGATAATTCAGCTACTTAACAACTTTTATAGAGTTTTTCGAGGAGGTTACCAAGAAAGTAGATGAAGGAAAGGCTGTGGATGTTGTCTACGTGGACTTCAGCAAGGCCTTTGACAAGATCCAAAATGGGAGGTTACTTCAGAAGGTTCAGGCACTAGGTATCCATGGAGAGGTGTAAAATGGATTCAAAATTGGGAGAAGTCAGAGAATGGTAGTGGATGATTGCTTCTCAAACTGGAGGCCTGTAGTTAGTGGTATGCCTTAAGGATCGGTGCTAGGACCATTATTTTTTGTTGTCTATATCAATGATCTGGATGATAATGTGGGAAATTGGATCAGCAAATTTGCTGATGACACTAAGATTGGGGGCGTTGTGGACAGTGAGGAAGGCTTTCAAAACTTGGAGGGATCTAGACCAAATGAAAAAAATTGGACAGAAAATGGTAGGTGGAAATTAATGAAGACAAATGTGAGGTGTTGCATTTTGGAAGGACAAACCACGGTAGGACCTACACAGTAAATGGTAGGGCACTAAGGAATGTGGAAGAACAAAGAGATCTGGGAATACAGATGCATAATTCTCTGAAAGTGGTGTCAGAGGTAGACAGGGTTGTAAAGAAAGCTTTTTGCATCTTGTCCTTCATAATCAAAGTATTAAGTACAGGAGTTGGGATGTTTTGGTGAGGTTGTATAAGACTTTGGTGAGTCCAAATATGGAATATTGTGTGCAGTTCTGGTCACCAAACTACAGGAAGGATACGAGTAAGATTGAAAGAGTGCAGAGAAGATTTAATAGGATGTTGCTAGGTCTTCAAGAGTTGAGTTACAGGGAAAGATTAAATAGGCTAGGACTTTATTCCTTGGACTTATGAGAGATAAATACAAGAGGACATGGATTTAAGATGAGAGGGGAAAGGAAGTTCTTCACTCAGTGGTGAAGATGTGGTCCGAATGTGGAGCAAGTTGCCATCTAACATGGTAAATACAGGTTCCGTTTTAAAAATAAACTGGATAGATACATGGATGTGAGAACTCTGGAAGTTTATGTAATGGGTACAGGTCAGCAGGACAAAATGATGTTTTGGCATAGATTAGAAGGGCTAAATGGCCTTATTTATCTGCTGTAGTGTTCTATGGCTCTCTGGTCCAATGGTTAATGTGAAGATGATGTGAGTTCATGGTTCTAGACCAGGGGGTCACCAACATAGTGTCCGCGAGCACCAGGTTGCCTGCAGGGACCACATGAGACATCTGCAGGCCTGTTCTAAATATAGCACTAGTCACCAATGAGCTCCATCTAAAATTTTATTGAATTGTGTTTCTGTTCTTTTTGAGAGACCAGCAGCGCAAGTCGGGCGGGCGGGAGACCGGCAGTATGAGACGGGCCATGAGGGTTGCAGTCTGGCAGCGCGAGTCGGGGAGGCAGGGGGGGAAGAGACCAGCAGTGCGAGTCGGGCCACGAGTAGGGGAGACCGGCAGCACGAATCAGGCCAGTGGGGGTGGGGGGAGACGTCAGCACAATTCGGGTAGGATTAAATCTGGCTTTTTGAAATACGGAAAAATCCAAAATTCGGAACACACAATCTCCCAACGGTTCTGGATAAAGGATTGTGTACCTGTACATAAAAAAAAAATTTTAAAATAAAAATGTTTAATATACATGAACTCTGATCTAGTCTGGTTCAAAGGTCAGTATTGTGTGCATGACAACCCTCAGCATTTGCCGAATAAGCTAGCGGGCGCTGCGAAGGTGACGAGCTAAATGCGGTTTCTACTCCCTAAAACATGGCAGAAAAGCGAAAGAAAACATCATTTTCACAGTGAATGGAAGGAAGAGTTCTTTTTTACTACTGTGAAAGAAAACTGTGCGTCTCATTTGCAGGGTGACTGTGGTGACGCCAAAGCGGCACAATGTGTAGAGACACTTCAGTACATGTCTCAAAAGCTACCATGCTAACTACCCACCGGGCAGTGCACTATGGGCAGAAAAAGCCCACGACTTAGAGATAGCCTTGGGCAAACAGCAGTCTTTCTTCACGAGGCCAGTGAAAAACTCCCGAAAAACAACCGAAGCCTCATTCAGAGCTCCACATTTTTTTATTAAAGAAGAAGGCGGCATTTTCAGATGGGGAGGTTTTCAAAGAAGCAGTGATGATAATTGCAAACACTGTGTTTAAAGACGAGAAGAATGGAGCCGATGTCATATCCACTCTCTCCAATGTACAATGGTTAGAAGAGTTTCAGCTATGTCCGGAAACTTGGTATATGCACAGCTGCTATGAAGGTTGCCAGCCTGTTTGGTTCAACCTATCTCTGTGAATCAGCCTTTTCTGACATGAACTTCATCAAGAACAAACACAGAACACACCTCACTGATGCACATCTGCAAGACTCACACAGAGTTGCAATGTCAAGTTACACCCCAGATTACAGTACCCTGGTGAGCAGATTGCAATTACTAACAGACAAAAAAACAGATACCAGATGTTGTCAGTGGCAACATGGCCGTGCCATAGCAACATTAAATTGTGTTGGAGTTGATAAGTTTTTATATTAAATTACCCATCTTTTAATGTTTATTTTTACTGATTCCAACAATTCAAATATTGAAAAATTGTGACAAATGTGTTCGTAAAATGTGACAGATACGATGATTTTGTTAGAAATGCTGCCGATTTGGGGATTAGTACAAAATGTGATAAGATTTATTTAAAAATCTGAAAGAGTTGATTTTTGTTAAATCTTACATGATTGATAACTTGTACAAACATGGTACATAGTCCATGATTTGTTAAAAATTAGCGGTTAGTAAAAATGGGACATGACGATTTCCTATGAAATGTCGCAAAAGTGATCATTTGAAAATGAAACAGTTGCAGAGATTAATAGAAATAAAGTGTTACATGTTGAAATGTATCTGTTTCCTATCTTGTTAAATCATTGTTAATAATTATTGTGAGGAATGATTAACATGATCAGTATCTTCACATAGATGAATATCATTCATCATTAATAATAAAAATATATAATTAAAGGTAAACTGTGCAACTTTGCTATTTCAGAAGTGTGTACTAAACTGGTAGCCCCTCGTATTACTCAGCACCCTTGAAGTAGCTCACAGTTTCAAAAAGGTGGGTGACCCCTGATCTAGACATAAGTACTATGGTCAGATGTACCAAAATTCTTACTTGCTCCAGCCAAACATCTGCATAAGATACACTAGCTACAATAATTTAAATTAAATTACCAGAATATACCAAGACAGAAAAAGAGATGATAAATATGAAAGGATGACTAATAAGTATTCAGTTGCAGGTCATGAAAAAACAAATTGACATGTCAGAGGTGCAGACACATTTTTTGGTGGTCCCAGAATAGCTTATGGGAAGGGTTAGGGTAGTTCAAGGAGGTTCAAGAGCCTTGTTACCACACTTATAAGGGTGGTATAAAAACTCTTCTGGAATCTGGAGGTGCTGGACTTCAGACCAGGGTGATGGAGGACCTTTATGATGATGGCTGCCTTCTTGAGGCAACGTGTCACATAGATACTTTCAATGGAGGGTAGGTTGGAGCCTATGATGGACTTGAATAGCCTTACCACTCTCTGCAGCCTTCTTTATACCCGGGCACTTGAGTTTCCAAACCAGGCCATAATGCAACCAGTCAGTATATTTTCTATGGTACATCTTTAGAAGTTCGATAGGGTATTCAACGGTAAGCCAAATCTCCTCAGATTACTTTGAAAGTCGTGGTGTTTGTGTGCCTTATTCACAATTACATTGATGTGCTGACTCCTTGAGAGGTCCTCTGATTCAAGAACATCCAGGATCTTGAAGCAACTAGCTCCTCCACAGTCGTCCCGTCGATGAAGATGCATGGTCTCACAGCCTCCCTTCCTACAGTCCACAATAAGCTCCATGGTCTCGCTAATGTTGAGTGGAAGATTGTTGCTCTTGAACCACATAACTTGATTCTCCCTCGCCATCCTGTACTCCAACTTATTCAAAAATGGTGACATCACCAGCAAGTTTATAGATTGCATCGGAGTCAAACATATACACAATTATGAATGTAAAGGGAATAAAGCAGAGAGTTAAGCTTTCAGCCTCGTGGTGACCCTGTGTTGATGGTCAGCGAGGAGTATATGATGTTACCAATCTGCACTGAATGGGGTCTGCCAATGAGGAACTCAAGGATCCAGTTGCAGTTTTACTGGATAACTAATTTTTTTCAAAAGGGTTCAAATGATGCTGACAAATTCTGTTACATCAGCTGACCTAAAAATGTTTTACTGTGATTTTTGTTTGTACTCAGCATCTGATTCCTCTCCTGTCAGTGTCCAACAATAGTTGGCCAGGATTGATGAATTCCAGTTGCCCTGATACCGCTTTTCTATGATCGCAATGTCCTGGTGCAACCTTTCACCATGTTCATCACTGATTGCACCAAGATCAGCAGGGAAGACGTCCGAGTATAAATGCAAAAATGAATGCTGTTGTTAATCACATTTCGCGTTAAGAACGATGATAATGACTCACTTTATTGTCAATGTCTAGTAAAAGTAGCTAACAAAGCACACAAAATCACAGTTTACCGTTACAAAAACTGCCTAACAATACATTACTACACGATGAGTTGCTAGAGTTTGGACATGGTACAATACGTCAGGTTTCAACAAGATGTTAAAATGTCCACCATTCAGATAGAGAAGAACACTTCCCCTAATCTCCGAGGCTGCTGTGGATTACATGCGCTGCCATCCCAAATCAGGTTCAATGGCTCCCCATGGACCAGATGTTATAAAGTCCACTGGCAATAGGGAAAGTTTACACCGCGCAGTCACAGTTCACGGAGCTTCCTGATCTCTGGCATCGGCCGCCACAAGGCACAGAACAAAGCAACCTCCAGATCTCTAGAGTCACCACAAGGCCCAGGGTAGAGCTATAGGTTCTTAAATTCCAGCACAGTTCTGCAACACCCTGTCACACCTGGATGCCTCACCGGCTCCATTGCTCTACCTTCGGTCCTCGTCCTTCCAGCAAAGACCCTGTAATGGAATAAGTTAACAAAATATATGTTTATAAGATTAGGTAGTTTAGGTCACTTTTCACAAGTAAACATCACATTATAGAAAGAGAGGCAGAAACAGAAAGGGAGAGAGAGAGAGGAAGATAAATAGCTACAGCAGCCAGTGAAAGGCTGGCAAAGTGAAAAGCCTGGGGGAAAAAAAAAACATTTCAAGACAGGTTTTGAGTTCTGAGTTCAGCCAATTCAAAATTCTATTCTGTAGTGGTTGGTTGTTAATGTTTCTCCTCAAATAGGGGAAAAGAAACTCTTGGCGGTATCCTGGAAGAAGGCACTTTTTTTGGAAAGACACTTTGTTTGCTGATTGAAAGAAATCTGTTTGTGTGTCCAATGAACAAAGAACATCTTTCTGCAACCACCAAAGACCTTCCTGACTGGTAACAATTTAAATTAAAGCATTAAAACCTCTTGAATATAATGACTGTTTAACTCTGTGTACAATACTGAAAACAGTCTGATACCACAAACACACACATACATTAGGAGGGGATTAAGTTAAGTAACTTCATAGTGATGTTAAATATTGATCTTATTATTCTGTATTAAGAAAGTGAAACCAATTTTGTTTAAGTAGCCATTGTCCTGATTGTCTTGGTTTTTGAGTCCTTAGGCTTGAAACAACCCAGAGAAGTCTGAAAACTGCTAGACCACCATGACATAAGCGGGTTGACCCTTCTGCTAGACCGCATCTGGTGTTCTATATTCTTCATCGATAGAGTCCTTCATGAATCTGCAGCATCCATCCTATTTGGTGCTCTTCCTTGCATCGCACTACTCACTGCAGTCCAATGTCCAACTTCATTGAACTAAAGGGTAAGTATGGCTCCAACATCAATGTTCCCTTTGCAGCAACTAGAGCTGAGAAAAGTTGCAGCAGACCTGGTCCATACTGCCATCTTACTAAATTATGCTATACCTGAAGAAAATGTGCACCAACATGCATTCAATCTATATCAGTGTAATGCAGAGCATCTGTATATGTAAGCTGCTTTTATAGCCAGTCTGCATCTATCCTGACTAAGCCTGCCCAGGCCTAGGACAACATCTGCATAACACCTGCACTGAATGAATCCCCAGGAATACTTGGAATGATCAGAACAGCGAGCTTTGTGGGCAATATACTTGTAGACTTAAAAATATGACAGGAAATCACAAAATAGGTTATATCTTAAGAATGGTATATGATAGGAAAATTTTAATGTAGTTTTTGTGATCAACAGCCCAAAAATCCATAAAATACACCCAAAAGTGTTCAGAAAAAAAAATCTTCATTGTCCAATGTGATTTTAAAAAAACACATTAAAATGAATATTACAAATTTCTATAGCATTTGGAATTTGCAGAAGGCAACAATAATGTAGTATCTGGTTTAGACTGGATTCTACTTTGTTTAACAAAATATTCTGACATTTTAGGATGACATTGTTGACAACATGGGATGTGGTGGTCATATAGTTTGGAAACATGCTTTTCAGCCCAACCTGCCCATGCCAACAAAAAATGTCCCACTCACACTTGTCTCACCTGTCTGCATTTGGCCTACATCCCTCTAAGCTCATCCTATCATGTATCTATCCAAATGTTTCTTAAATGTTGCAATAGTACCTGCCTCAACTTTATCTTCAGAGCCTGATCTTTGGAGAAAAGGGGGAAGATAAATGCACCCAAGCTATAAGGTAGGACAAGACCAAATGTGTTTCCTCCTAATATCTGGAATCAATGTTTGTCTTCTCAACAATGGAGAATATGGCTCCTGTGTAAAAATCAGACCTGCGCATCTCTAGAGAGTAGATGATCAAACTTCACTTTCACCATGACCCTGGGTCAAATTTTGTTAAAGGAAAATGCACCTGGTGACAGCGGATTTGTTTTCTAATTGAGGGGATAATTTTCTGGAGAGACATTCATTCATGATCATTCACAAGTTTCCAGGACAGCTTACCAGAGCATCTCTGAGGCATTGATCACAGGTAATAGCTCACAGTTCACAACAGAGGAGTTTGATGAGAACACAACACCTTTCATAAAGCAATGAGAAGGCAGGGACAGCTGTTAAGTTGTCAGGCAGCTTAAATTGAATTAAATCAACAGTCAGATCCTGAAATAAGCACCCTAGTCTTCTTCACTATCCAGATGTGGAGATTTTGAGCGCTGTGATGTAATATTTGTAGATGTATTTGGAGATAAATTGGTAAAATTAGAGTAGGTTACATACATACATTTTAAAACAGATCTTATTTGAAATACTGAAGAATTCATATTCAGTGACTTTACAGAAACTATGGAGAATGCTATGCACATTTCACAAGTAGGTGCTAATAAAAATTATGTCATTAAATGAATCGACTGGAGACAGGTCATCTGGGTTGAACATTTTTACAAGACTTCTGACCTTTCTGAAAAGTGCTAACTTAAAGGTCACTCCTGGATTCTTGTTTACCTAAAAACAACAGATCGGAGCAAAAGACTAACTCCTATTGTTTGCTGGAGATGGAGGGTTTTTTTGGCAAATGTGTGTGTGAGAGAGAGAGAGAGAGAGAGAGAGAGAGAGAGAGAGAGAGAGAGAGAGAGAGAGAGAGAGAGAGAGAGAGAGAGAGTGAACAGCTACAGCTGAAACAAGCTGGAGAAACTTGTTGGAACTGAAACAGAAGCTCCAGAGTGGCGGATGGCTGGAAGTGCTATCTGACTAGTGTTACTCTTGGAATAAGGGGAACAGAAAGGAACTCTGTGCTAGCCTGAAAGAAAGAGGTTATCATCTGGAGAACCCTGATGGGGCAAGTTTCATCAGCAAGACATTGAGGTGACTAATGGTGGTACTTCAGTTGTGGAAATCCTGGAACAACAAATCTCTCTCTGCAAACATAAAACAACCTTCCTGAGCACTAAACATTTACCGTTCAAGCACCAAAGCCTGGTGAACTTTATACATGTTAAATTCAGTGCACAGTATAAGAATTGCCTGCAACCAGAGAACTTGGAAGAATGAAAAGTGAGATTGAACTGTGGACCAAAGAACTTTTCTTAAATTTCCACACACATTACATACACATGTTCCTAGAATTAGAAGGGGGTTAAGTTGGGTTTGTTAAATTAATAGAGATAAGTTAAAGTTTGATTCTGTTTTCATGTTTAAAGATAATTAAAAACAAATTTTGTTTAAGTAACTACTTGTGTTGGTGAATGTCTATTGCCGCTGGGTTTTGGGGTCCTTTGGGCTCATATCAGTGCATCTGTTTCAAACATCAGAAGTGGCTCGGGCTGTGAGTCGAAGGAGGCAGTGACTGGAGTTCGGGCGTCTATCTGGAGGAGGAGGAGCTTGGAGAGAGTGAGGGGGTTAATTGGTCAAGGGGCTAATAAAAGGAGGGTAAGTATAAGGGAGCAGCCAGCAAGGAGCGGCGCAGTGAGTGAGTGGCACAGTGAAGGAGTGGATCTTTGAGGCTTTGGCTCAAGAGGCTTAGGTGAGGAGAAGCTGAGGATGAGTGTGCTGGACTAAAGGTAAGACATTCATGGTTAATTTAATAAGGTGTGAGGAGAAGGAGGTAGGATGATTGTGAGGGCAGTTTTCTGCTCTCAGTGTCACATGTGGGAAGTCATGGAGTCTTCACGACTCCCGGACATCCACGTGTGCACAAAGTGGGCTGAGCTGCAGCGTCTAAGGGACCAAGTCAGGGAACTTGAGCTGCAGCTCGATTACCTCTCTCTCTGGTTAGGGAGAGTGAGGCCATCACAGACAAGGAGTGTGGCCTGAAGGACCGGGTCAAGGAACTTGAGCTGCAGCTTGATGACCTCATTCTGGTTAGAGAGAATGAGGCTATCATAGACAAGAGCTACAGGCAGGTGGTCACACAGGGGCCATGGGAGGAGGGACAGTGGGTTAACGTTAGGAGGAGGAAAGTGAGGGCTCAGGTTCATGTGCAAGCACCCGAGTCTGTAATCTTCAGAAATCAGTACTCCACCTTGGGTACTGAGGAGGGGGATAGTCAAACAATGGTGGGCAGAGTTGTGGTTTCGACCTCTGTAGGGATAAAAGGAAAAGGGCGATAGTTATAAGGGATTCAATGGTTTTGGCAAATACTAGAGCGCATCGGATGTCCCCCAAAGTTCCTCAACATGATTATCCAACTGCACGAAAACCAACAAGGTCAGGTCAGATACAGCAATGAGCTCTCTGAACCCTTCTCCATTAACAATGGCGTGAAGCAAGGCTGTGTTCTCGCACCAACCCTCTTTTCAATCTTCTTCAGCATGATGCTGAACCAAGCCATGAAAGACCCCAACAATGAAGACGCTGTTTACATCCGGTACCGCACGGATGGCAGTCTCTTCAATCTGAGGCGCCTGCAAGCTCACACCAAGACACAAGAGCAACTTGTCCGTGAACTACTCTTTGCAGACGATGCCGCTTTAGTTGCCCATTCAGAGCCAGCTCTTCAGCGCTTGACGTCCTGCTTTGCGGAAACTGCCAAAATGTTTGGCCTGGAAGTCAGCCTGAAGAAAACTGAGGTCCTCCATCAGCCAGCTCCCCACCATGACTACTAGCCCCCCCACATCTCCATCGGGCACACAAAACTCAAAACGGTCAACCAGTTTACCTATCTCGGCTGCACCATTTCATCAGATGCAAGGATCGACAATGAGATAGACAACAGACTCGCCAAGGCAAATAGCGCCTTTGGAAGACTACACAAAAGAGTCTGGAAAAACAACCAACTGAAAAACCTCACAAAGATAAGCGTATACAGAGCCGTTGTCATACCCACACTCCTGTTCGGCTCCGAATCATGCGTCCTCTACCGGCACCACCTACGGCTCCTAGAACCCTTCCACCAGCGTTGTCTCCGCTCCATCCTCAACATCCATTGGAGCGCTTTCATCCCTAACGTCGAAGTACTCGAGATGGCAGAGGTCGACAGCATCGAGTCCACGCTGCTGAAGATCCAGCTGCGCTGGATGGATCACGTCTCCAGAATGGAGGACCATCGCCTTCCCAAGATCGTGTTATATGGTGAGCTCTCCACTGGCCACCGTGACAGAGGTGCACCAAAGAAAAGGTACAAGGACTGCCTAAAGAAATCTCTTGGTGCCTGCCACATTGACCACCGCCAGTTGGCTGATAACGCCTCAAACCGTGCATCTTGGTGCCTCACAGTTTGGCGGGCAGCAACCTCCTTTGAAGAAGACCGCAGAGCCCACCTCACTGACAAAAGGCAAAGGAGGAAAAACCCAACACCCAACCCCAACCAACCAATTTTCCCCTGCAACCGCTGCAACTGTGTCTGCCTGTCCCGCATCGGACTTGTCAGCCACAAACGAGCCTGCAGCTGACGTGGACTTTTACCCCCTCCATAAATCTTCGTCCGCGAAGCCAAGCCAAAGAATGGTTAGGAAGACAGACAGAGGTTTTTGTGGACACGATAAGGAAAACCAGATGATGGTTTGCCTCCCTGGTACCAGGGTCCGGGATGTGACTATGCACGTTCAGAACATCCTAAATGGGGAGGGTAAGGAGCCTAAGTTTGTGATACATGTTGGTACCAGTGATGTTGGAAGGAAGGAGGAAGTGGTCTTGCAGAATGAGTATAGGGAGTTGGGTAGGGATCTTAAAAGGAGGACCACTAAGGGGGTAATCTCTGGATTTCTTCCTGTGCCGTGTGACAATGAGGGCAGAAATAGAATTAGGTAGAGGTTAAACGCGTGGCTAAAGGGGTGGAGTAAGAGACAGGGTTTCAAGTTCTTGGACCACTGGGACCTTTTTTGGGGAAGATGAGACCTATACCGTAATGATGGGTTACATCTTAATCCCAGAGGGACCAGTATCCTGGTGGGGGCATTTGCTAAGGCTGTTGGGGGGTGGGGTTTAAACTAGTATGGTTGAGACAGGGTTTCAAGTTAGACAGGACAGCAGGGTAAGGGTTTGTAGGCTAAGGAAAGGGACAAGTTTAAATAATTTGAGGGAGGAAAAGCAGAAAGTAGTAAAAAGATGTTGTAGTGAAAATTGTGAGAATGGTAGAGAAAAGGATAGGCAGAAGGTAGGATGTAGGAGATCCCTGAGATGTATTTATTTTAATGTAAGGAGGATTGTAAGGAAGCTGGATGAGCTAAAGGTGTGGATTGACATGTGGCATTATGATGTTGTGGCCATTAGCGAGATGTGGTTGAAAGAAGATTGTGACTGGCAGTTGAATGTTCCAGGATTTCGCTGCTTTAGATGTGACAGAGTTGGTGGATTAAGAGGGGGAGGTGTGGCATTACTTGTCAGGGAGGATATTACAGCTGTAGACTGGAGGGTTTGTCAAGGGAGGCAGTGTGGGTAGAATTGAAAAATAAGAAGGGTGAGGTTACTATTATGAGGGTATAGTATAGGCCTCCAAATGGGGAAAGGGAACTAGAAGAGCAAATGTGCAAGGAAATAGGTGAGATGTGCAGTAGAAATAGGGTGGTGTTGGTTGGGGATTTCAATTTTCCAAACATAGATTGGAAACGCAGTCAGTAAAAGTGCAGGATGACTTAGTATTTATGCATTGTGTTCAGGATTGCTTTGTGCACAATATTTTGAGATGCAACCTGAGGGGGAGCAGTGTTAAATCTGTTGTTTGGAAATGCAATGGGGCAGGTGACAGAGATAAGCGTTGGAGAGAACTTCGGATCTAGTGATCATGGGTCCATTAGCTTTAGCTTAATGATGGAAAGGGATAGGTCGGGTCTGAGGTTGAAGGTCTTCGAGTGGGGGAAGACCAGATTTGGAGAAATGAGAAGGGGTTTGCAGAGAGTTGTGTGGGCTGATCTTTTTGCCGAAAAGGATGTAAAGGAAATTTGTGGGGCATTTAGAGGTGAGATTTTGAGAGTACAGGATCTTTATGTTCCAGTCAGGCCAAAGGGGAAGACTAAAGGTTTGAGGGAGCCGTGTTTTCTGGTGAAATTAAGAAGTTGGCACATGACAAGCGGGAGGCCTATACCAAATATAAAAAACAAGGGATTGAGGAGATGTATGATTGCTTAGATTGGAGGAAGAACCTTAAGAGGAAAATTAGAAAGGCAAACAGAGGGTATGAGGTGTCCATAGCTAATAAGGCGAAGGTGAATCCTAAGGGTTTTTACAGATACGTGAACAGTAAAAGGAGGATTAAGGATAAAATAAGTCCACTGGATAATGGGTCCGGTGAACTATGTCAGGAACCATATGAGATGGGAGAAATATTGAACAATTTTTTCTCGTCAGTATTCATGAGGGAAGGGACATTGGGCTATACGAGATAAGAGAGGCAAAGGGCTTAGTTATGGAGAGGATAGGGATTAGTAAAGTGAGGGCTTTGGAGTTTCTAGGGTCAATAAAGGTGGATAAGTCTCCTCGTCCTGATGGGATTTTTCCCAGGACTTTAAGGGATCTCAGGGAACAAATAGCAGGGGCACTGACAGTGATTTTTCAAAGAACACTGGAGGAAGATATGGTACCACGGGATTGGAGGGTTGCAAATGTAGTTCCATTGTTCAGAAATGGCAAGAGGTGTAGGCCAAGTAATTATTGGCCAGTAAGTTTGACTTCAGTGGTGGGGAAAGTTGTGGAGGGTATTCTTCAAGATAGTATATATGCATATCTGGATAGGCAGGGATTTATTAGGGGCACCCAGCATGGGTTTGTAAAAGGAAAGTCATGTTTTTTTTTTTGTTTTTTTTTAATTTTTTATTTTTCACACCATAAATCACATTAGCCATGATATACACTTTTTCTTTTTCACACATATACAGTGACTTTTTCTCCCCCCCCCCCCTCCCTCCGCCCAAGCCACCGCCCTACCCCACCCCCCTCTCATCCATTTTAGGTATACAATCTAGGTTGCATTAAACCAGTCAGACAATGTTGTCATTCAACAAAAATACACCAGAAATTCTACTGAGTCCATTCTTTTCTTCATGTTTGATTAACTTTGTTGAGTTTTTTGAGGATATGACAAAAAAGGGTGGATGAAGGTAGGGCAGTTGATGTGATCTATTTGGATTTTAGTAAGGTTCCGCATGGATGGTTAATAAGGAAGGTTCAGTCACTAGAAATTAGTAGAGAGATTGTGAGATGGGTTCAGAGGTGGCTGGGTGATAGACAGCAGAGAGTCATAGTGGACAATTGTCTGTCAGGTTGGAAGCCTGTGACAAGCAGGGAGCCTCAGGGATCGGTGCTGGATCCCTTGTTGTTTATCATTAATATTAATGATTTAGAGGAGGGTGTGGTTAACTGGGTAAGCAAATATGCAGATGATACGAAAATAAGGGGAGCGGTGGATGATGACGTAGATTTTCTTGGATTTCAGAAGGATTTGGTTTGTTTGGAAGAATGGGCTGAAAGATGGCAGATGGAATTCAATGTAGACAAGTGTGAGGTGTTGCATTTCAGTAAAAATAACCAGAATAGGACAGTGACAACCGAATCTCCTTCAGACACCTCACAAAGTATAGCCGCTGCTGAGCCTTCTTTGTGATTGCATCAACATGGAGCCTCCAATTGTTTCAGGAATAAAGTACCATTATCATTTAAATGATTCATTATTTCGTGGAAAAGGAAACAGTTGTAAACTTTTACTATTCGTACAGCATGAGCAGGTGATTAGGATAAAGATATAGATGACTGATATCCATCCAGGCAGGTAAAGGATTCAGGAAAACACAAGGCCTGTATTCAAGTGCAAACTGTACAAGACATAGTTCAACAGTACATTACTTTTGATTATAAACTCAATTTAGCTAAATATGTTAATAATTGAACAGCAATTCCGAAATGTCAAGTGCCTGTTTGTGTACCCTTCAGGTATGATTTCAAATTGCAAGTTCAGAAACTAAATCTGGAAATAAACAACAGCTGCATCAATTTATAGCAATGCCTGCTGGTGGCATCATTCTACAGCAACGCCTTTGTCAGAGAAATTAGAAACTCATTTTAAAGTGAGATTTCTCCACATCCTGCCTGAAGGAAATTTACTTCCACGATGTAGAGAGCTTCAATCATTAGGCAAAGCAGCAAACTGTTACTGTCCAACCATAGGATCTGGTCTTAATTTAATATTTTGTTCACTTAAGGCGACTTTGTCTGAGATCAGTAATACACTGGTTAAAGCTTAAATTCCCTTAGAACATTCAAGATTCAATTTATTATCATAATAATAAAACAATGTCATCTTACATGAAATTTCTTTTTGCCTGCAGCGAGGCAGACAGATTCACCACCAGCAGGAATTGCCTAAGCGCCTCTCACAGCCAGACCTACAGTCAGAGTAAAATGAACAAAAGGGAGACCCAACCCCCCCCCCCGCGCCCCACCTCCCCCCCCCCGCTGAGTCACCAAGTGTCCAAGGATTCACCTCCAGCACTTCCGCAGCTCCCGCGGCTACACAGAGTCCTGTCCAAATCACTGGCAACCTGAGTTCCAGATCCGAACCTCCTACATGATCAGAAAGCCTCCAGCACCCTCGGCCCCTCCTTGCATCCTGTTTCCAATACCTGGTACCCCTCCAGCCAGTTTGATCTGACCTCCAGCAGTCCACAGCCCAGCACAAGTCTCCCGAGAGCAGACTCCAACATCCCACAGCTTCCATGGGTTCCTCGCCAAAAGACTCCAGCATCTCGCCGCATGCACTGGTCCCTCAGCCGTAGAGCCCCCTCACTGATCCGCCACCAAGGTCACCATCCCCACAGATCATCTCCTGTCCTCTGGTGCCCTACCCCAGTCCTCTGCATCTCCAGAGTCTGAAGCCCTTCATGGCTACTCCTGATTAATAGTCAATGTCATGATAATGAATATGTATGAGATGTACCGGAAGTCACGTGGTATGAGAGGGAGATAAGAGCACAAGCAGGAGAACAAAGGAAACTGGAAAATAAAGACACTGAGAAGTTTACCTGATAAAACTTGCGTTCGATGTTTTATTAACTTCACATTTCGGGCCACAAATGTGACAGTCGCCGCTATCTTAGGTGCAGACCCTATGGTCATGGGATGTCAACAAAAACTACTGGCTCCCTCAATGGGCTGTTCAAAGCCCATGTGGCGCCAACAGCAGTCGACTGGGTGGCTGGACCCCACCAGAGCGTGGGGTCTCTGCTCCCTCACTCCCCACAGGTCTGCCCCAGTGGCAGCACCACCATCTTTCACCAGGAACATCCAGAAGAAGATTAGAAATAGGAGCAGGAGTAGGCCATCCAGCCCATTAAACCTGCTCCACCATTCAATTAGATTCTGGCTGATCTCATAATAGGCTCATCTCCACCTACCTGTCTTTTCCCCATATCCCTTAATTACCCTACTGTGAAAAAATCTGTCCAATATTTTCTTATATTCACTGAGGTAGCCTCCGCTGCTTCAATGGACACTGAATTCCATAGATTGACCACCCTCTGAGCAAAGCAGTTTCTCCTCATCTCTGTCTGAAAGCTACTACCCTGGATCGTAAAACTATGTCCCTTAGTTGTAGCGTCCTCCACCAATTTACCTACCTCTACCTTATCTATGCATTTCAGAGTTTAAAATGTTACACGCCCAGAGGATCCGAAAACCCAGCAGCAATAGATATTCACCAAGACAAATGGTTACTTAAACAAAAGTTGCTTTTAATTATCTTTAAACATGAAAACAGGATCACACTTTAACTTATCACTATTGACTTAACTAACTTAATTTATCCCCCTTCTAATTCTAAGCACACGTGTATGTAATATGTATATAAGTTCAGAAAAATTCTTTAGTTCACAGTCCAATTTCACTTCGCATTCCTCCAAGTTCACTGGTTGCAGACAATTCTTATACTGTGCACAGAATTTAACATTTATAAAGTTCACCAGGCTTTTGTGCTTGAAAGGTAAATGGTTACCGCTCAGGAAGGTTCTTGTTGGTTTCCAGAGAGAGATTTGTTGTTCCAGGAAACCCACAATTGATTCCTTTTCCTGATTCCACTGATTCCATCTTGCTGATGAAACTTTCCCCCTCAGGGTTCTCCAGATGATAACCTCTTTCTTTCAGGTCACCACAGAGTTCCTTTTTGTTTCTCTTATTCCAAGTGAAACATTAGACAGCTGGTCCTCTCCTCTTGCATGGACCACAAGGGCTTTGACCAAGCTCAGCTAAGCACTCACAACCTGTCTTCTAAATGGGATTTTCCACAAGCTTGCCAGCTTGTCCTGTCCCAGTCCCAGTTGTTGCTGCTGACGGTAAAAGTGTAGAACTGATCTGTGTCTGTCTGTCTGTCTGTCTGTCTGTCTGTCTGTCTGTCTGTCTGTCTGTCTGTCTCTCTCTCTCTCTCTCTCTCTCTCTGAGAGAAAACCTGGTTGAGTCTCTCTGCTTGCAAAACCACATGACTCTCTTAGAACAGCAAGTTCCACTGCAGACTGAATGTGGCTATGACAAGCTCATTCATCTGTTGCCTTTTTGTAAAAAACAATGCATTAGTGAAGTCTCTTGGGCACTATCCAAAGCTTTTGCAAAGGCTCTTGGACCATGACATGTCTAGCATTAGCAAAGCTAGACATCCCTGCTCCTAAATTCAATCCCTCTTGCAATGAAGGCCAACATTCCATTTGCCTTCTTGATCGCTGCTGCAGCTGGAAACAAGCTTTTGCGATTCATACACAAACACTCCTCAGTCCTTCCGCATGTCAGTATGCTGCAATCACTTGTCATTTAAATCATAATCTGCTCTGTGATAGCGCTGCAGTAACCTCTACACTAATCATGAATGTTTCAAATGCCATTTGAGTATACTGCAAAAACAAATGTCAATGGAGAAAACACAAGTGTTATCATGACAATTATTCATCGTAACAATCCTTAATGCTTTTAATTCTGCTTTCACTCAAAGGTGTAAAAAGTAATATTGTTGTGACAACCCTACTTGAAATTGTTAAAAGGCCTTCTAGACCAGGATGACAAACATTTGCTCCAGTTGCAGTCTGAGAGGTTGATGACAAATGATGTGACTGAATCGCCTAATTTTCTGTCTGGGCATTGTCCAACTGATTGGTATTAACACTGATTTCTCCATTTTCTACTAGCTGACTACCCATTCTCCCTCCTTTACCATTCCCTCTGTCTTCTTTCCCCCAGCTCTCCATCTCCTTGCCTTTCCATTCACATGTTCACTGGTATGCCCTCCCTCCCTTTTCTACTTATTACCTCTTGCCTGAGGGACTCTGCTCTTCCCTCTGACCCTT
Organism: Narcine bancroftii; assembly: GCF_036971445.1. Taxonomy (NCBI): domain Eukaryota; kingdom Metazoa; phylum Chordata; class Chondrichthyes; order Torpediniformes; family Narcinidae; genus Narcine; species Narcine bancroftii. The sequence continues at coordinate 351,218,314 of NC_091470.1, forward strand.
TCCTGCAGAAGTTTGTTCAGGCACCTGTCTACATTTTTCTCTTAACTTGAAGGGCTCAAAGCTGAAACGTTGGTTCTGTATCTTTATCTTTGCTTCACTGTTTGACCTGCTGAATTTCTGCAGTTTGTGTTTTTACTTCAACCATAATATCTGCAAACTTTTGTGTTTTACTCTATTGATTACTTGCAGTAACTTGAGCTCAATTTCATCCTTGCAGCAGATTCAGGAATGGAAATATAATGGCTGGTAATAAGCACAGGGGAGGATTTAGACAATGCTTCAGAATATTGCCAGATGTGAAGGAAGATATATTGTTAAATAGGGAAACAACTATTCCATAGAAAATATTGGGAAATTATTGTAACCCAACTCACCTACTGAAATCCAGATATGCTCAATTTGATGACTACCATTTTTACATCTGACACAAAGCTTCTGTCAATCAATATATTTTTTTAGAATAGACCCGGTATAAAACAAATGTCCTGCTCAAATCCATCCATCTCTTGTTGGCTGTTTGGGATTAAAGTAACTCACTTCCTCCCCCCACATTTCCCAGCCCCCCCCCCCCCTCAAAGTCAATGGACTGAATTGGGAGGAAAAGTTGCTTCCTTCAGTTTTAAAATGAGATAAATGGGATCTTGGGATAGATATATACAGGGTTCAAAGTTTCTTGCTGAGTATAACTGCAAATTAAGCAACAATTTAGAGAATTTAAATCTGTGGTTCAGCTCAATCTTAAATTTACTCTTTACAATTTAAATCAGTGGTTCTCAACCTTTTTATTTCCACTCACATACCACTTTAAGTATTCCCTATGCCACACATGTCAAACTCTGGCCCGTGGGCCAAATTTGGCCCGCGATATAATTATATTTGGCCCGCAAGATCATTTCAAAAATGTATTAGAGGTGGCCCGCTGGCCGCCGCGCCAGTATAGAGCATGCACAGTAATTCAACAAATCCCAGAATGCATTGACGTCAGCCTGCTAATCGCCCCCACCTCCTCTGTTTACGTTGCAGGGTCTCACCGTGGACTCTGGTTTTGGGGCCTGGCCGGTGTCAGGGGAAGCCAAGGCCGCTTCCCAGCGCCCAGAACCGGAGGCCTCGGGCCTGACCTCGACAGGCCACTGTTTTAATCGTACCTAATTCACTCATTATGTGTACGGTTTCATAACTCCAAAGGAAATGGGCCAACGACAATTTTTCTCAAGCAAAATATTTCAGTAGCAATTAACTTTAGAGCAGTGATTCTCAACCTTCCCTTCCCACCCACATACCACCTTAAGCAATCCCTTACTAATCACAGAGCACCTATGGTATAGGGAATACTTTAAAAAGTGGTAGGTGAGTGGAAAGAAAAAGGTGAGAACCACTGATTTAAATTGTAAAGAGTAAGTTTAAGATTGATCTGAAGCAGTTCATATCGCAATGGTGAAGTGCTGAGCGTAACTTGAAGTGTATTACCTTCATATTGAAATTAATGGATGGATTAATTTAATGGATGGATATAATTTCCTGATGATTCAACGCAAGGAGGGAATATAATGTCTTTGGAATGAGGGAGGAAACTGGAACACCTGGAGGAAACTCATGTGGTCACAGGAAGATGATACACACTCCTTACCAACAGTGCTGGATATGAACTCTGCCACCCTCAATATGAAATGGCAGAAGTGCCATTTCTAACATAATGAGAATGCAGTGAGAATGCTGAAGGACCAAAGGAACTGCTCACACTAACCATTTGAATCTCTAATATTTACGAAACAATACTTATTTATTTTGTCCTGCGTATGTTTTGCTTGCCTAAAGAAATCTCTTGGTGCCTGCCCCATTGACCGCCGCCAGTGGGCTGATATCACCTCAAACCGTGCATCTTGGCGCCTCACAGTTCGGCGGGCAGCAACCTCCTTTGAAGAAGACCGCAGAGCCCCCCTCACTGACAAAAGACAAAGGAGGGAAAACCCAACACCCAACCCCAACCCACCAATTTTCCCCTGCTACCGCTGCAACCGTGTCTGCCTGTCCCGCATCGGACTTGTCAGCCACAAACGAGCCTGCAGCTGACGTGGGCTTTTACCCCCTCCATAAATCTTCGTCCGCGAAGCCAAGCCAAAAAGATGTATGTTATGCCTGGTTGTGTGTCTGCATGTTTTGCACGGAAGACTGGAGAACACTATTTTGTCATGTTGAACTTGACCAATCAGATGATAATAAACTTGAACCTGAAGTTGATGATCACTGGTGCCACTTCAGAGAAATTCATGAGACCGAACTTAAATTTCAATTATGACCCCAGAAAATGGGGGTAAGAAATATTGTCCCTCATCTATTTTTAAGACATTGTGCAAAGAGATTTCTGTTTAACATAATAAGGAACAGTTTCTTAATGTGTAGTACACTTGGAAAACTTTCCTCCAGTGACTGTTGTCTATTCTTGCCAGTTATATTTCACATATTGGTACCTTCTTACAAAGCACTATTTTTTAAATCTGTATAAAAATATTTCCATATGGAACATTACAGCACAGAAACAGGCCCCTTCAGCCTTTCTAGTCTGTGCCGAATCTTTTTCTTGCCTAGTCCCACTGACCTGCACCATAGTCTTCCATACCTCTCCCATCCACGTACCTGTCCGAATTCTTCTAAATGCTAAAATTAAGCCCGATTTCACCAGTTCAGCTGGCAGCTCATTCCACACCCCACCACTCTCTGTGTGAAGAAGTTGCCCCTCATTATCCCTCTAAACTTTTCCCCTTCACTCTTAACCCATATCCTCTGATTTGTATCTCAACTACCCTCAGTGGAAAATGACTATCTACATTTACTCTATCTATCCCCCTCATAATTTTTAATACCTCTATTAAATCTCCCATCATTATTCTATGCTCTAGGGCACACATGTCAAACTCAGGCCCACAGTCCAAATTTGGCCCATGATATAATTATATTTGGCCCGCAAGATCATATCAAATATGTATTAGAGCTGGCCCGCTGGCCGCCGCTCCAGTATAGCGCATACACAGCTAATACTACAAATCCCAGAATGCTTTGCAAATGCGTTGGCGCCGGCCCGTCAGCCCGCTAATCGCCGCCACCTCCTCTCTTTACTTTCATTAGCACCTGCGACCTGTTGCCAAACTCACATGTAATAAGCCCCTTACGAAAAATGGCCAAACGAAAGACAGAAAACAGGACCTTTCAAGACAGGTGGGAGGCAGACTATATGTTCATCATTTTAAAAGACAAACCTGTTTGTCATTGAAGCAAGTTGTTATTTTTTTGACTTGTTGGCTTGTGAAAAAAAATACATTTAAAAGGAGCTTAAAGGCTATAGAGAAATATTATTTACTGAATATTTTATTTCTCATTTGTTAATGCTTCTTCTGGAAAGAGTTTAACCAAAACTATTATTCAACATTTATTTTAATAAGAAAAAGTTTAACATTACATATGTTGAAAGATGAGAAAACATGCAGATGTTGTTGAAAATTTTCAATAAATATTTAGTTTGGCCCACGACTTAGTCCAAGTTTTTAATTTTGGCCCTCTGTGAATTTGAGTTTGACACCCCTGCTCTAGGGAATAAAGTCCTAACCTGTTTTCCTTGTAACTAAGTTCCTGAAGTCCAAGCAACATCCTAAGAAATCTTCTCTGCACTCTTTCTATTTTATTGATATCTTTCGTGTAGTTAGATGACCAAAACTGTACATAATACTCCACATTTGGCCCCACTAATATCTTATACAATCTTACCATAACATTCCAGCTCTTAGGGGCGCATACTCAGGGGTGCAGGGCAAATTCTTTAAGTGCCGGAGCTCACCAAAAATGGCTATAAGGAGATCACGTGTGAGGCTGGCCGCCATGTTGTATTTGGCATTGTATAATTGACAGCGAACTATACGACTATGAAGTCAGATGACCAGTCGTGGAAGAAACAGATATGTCCCGAATAGAAAATAGCATTCAGCAGGGGGAGGGGGGGTTGGTGGGACCACTACCAGAGTGGTCCCAGCTGTGTGGGGAATTATGGGTAATAAAGCTGGCCCTTAATCTCTCATTGAGTTGCTGTTGCCAGCACCCTGAGGTGCCAGAGCAGCCCGATGAAGAGCTGGAGCAGTGCTCCGGTGAGCTCCAGCAGCACTGAACCCCAGTCAGTACTTTGATTAATGAAAGCCAATATGTCAAAAGATCTTTTTAAAACCCTATCCACCTGTGGTGTCATTTTCAGGGAATTATTGTTCTGTATTCCCAGGTCCCTCTGTTCTACCGCACTCCTCAAAGACCTACCCTTTACCGATTACATCCTTTCTTGGTTTGTCCTTTCAAAATGCAACACCTCACCTTAAATTTCATCTGCCATTTTGCAGCCCATTTTTCCCACTGGTCCAAATCTCTCTACAATATTAGTGTCATCTGCAATCTTGCTGATCCAATTTACCACATTATCATCCAGATCACTGATATAGATGACAAACAACAATGGTCCCAGTACCAGTCCCTGAGACACACCACTAGTCATAGACCTCCAGTCTCAATTTGCTTTAAATAGTCATATCAATTGGTAACTGCTGAGTAATACCTTTAGCATCTGCCTGAGAAAGAGTCAGTTAATGAGAACAAGTATGTTCCATGCGCATCCATATTTTTCTTGCACGTGATCACTTAGGATTAAATAGTAGCAGGGGCCTCACTGCAAAAACCTCGAAGTTTCCACGCTAATAAAATTTAGGGTTGTTACTCAGCAGGCTAGATGTTATGGGTCAGTAACCCCAGCATCCATCAACCTTAGAAGATTAAGTAGGATACAGGAAGAATTTAAGTCCGCTGGAGAAAATGTAATCATTGGACGTTGCCTGGATCAGAGAATTATGGTGAGATTATTTAAGAAGGATGTTTAATTCATTTATTTGAATTGCCAAGATACAGAAGATTATGGGTCTAATGTAGGTAAATGAGGTTAGCAGGTTTCCACGGGTGACATAGATAAGGACCTTCAGCCCATCTGTTTCTGTGCTATACAACTAAATGAGAGTCTGGGAGGAGATCACTGAGCAAATTATCCTTAGCAGTAGTACATTATATAATCTCTAAAATATATTCCATTGACTTCAATGAAGTATTATGTGACAATAATGGAGCCTTTATCCTTTACCGTTAACTTTGTGCCAGAATCTACAACTATGTGTAAGTAAGGGGTCGCCATGTAAGAGTGAAGCAAAATAATTTTGATTCTGAATATGTTTAAGACAGAGATAAAGAGAACTTTAATAAATAAAGGGTTGAAAGGTTACGGTAGTTGCATAGGAATGTAGAATGGGGTTTGCAATCATGTTAAATGATGGTGCAGTATGAAGGATCAATTCTCTCCTCCTGCTTTTAATTTGTGATCTCATATATGATGATCTCATCATATAGTGATTTAATTTTATCTGTTGAATTTTTTTCAAGCTGAGGATGCACATATAGGCAATGAGAATAAACTATTGATGCAGTTAATTTTTATTTTTGATTGTTGTTTTAACAGTGTAACATCACCGTGCCTGCATCCTGCATATCTTTTTGCCTTTAACAATGCAGGGATGTGACCATAGCTCTTCATGTTGTTGGACATTTCATGCCAAGCACCTTGCTGGACACCTCACAAATTATCCTCCAGATTTCCCGATCCCCTGGGTTCTGTAGAAGAATGTGTGATCTGAGAGGGCTGCTGCAAACTAATCATATTTGGTGACTCATCTCATACCAACCACCTTCTCCAAGCCACCCCAAAATCCATTCCATTGAATTCAATAGAATTTCAAAAATGAATTTTTTTTTAAGGAATTTTGGAGGCAGAATAAGACAGTTATGTTTTTCAGGCTGCAATGTCAGGAACATTGCAAAATAAATTATCATGATTGTTGCTCGTGTGGTCGTTCAAACTGGGTGCCTTTTTAGCCTGCAAGTACCCGAGTCTAACAGTCCCAGTGGTTGGACGTGCAGTCAAGTAGAATGACCGACAATGACTTTTTCCAGTACGATTTATACTGTGGGCTTCCTCCACAAAGTTGTAAGGGTCCTGCAGGACAAATCACGGGGCAGGAATGGACTCAAAATTCCTGCACATTCCTTTTTAGGCTGCCCTTGTAGCGTCAAAATTCCTTGATTGTGCCGTTACATGCCTGCAGTCTATAACCTATACATGAGAGATAGAACACAATGCACCATGTTTGTTGTGTTAGTACTACTGACCTGAAAATGAATGGAGGTGATCAAACACCCATAACCCCATGGGTATTGATGGTTGTCCAACATTTGGACCAGCAATGTTACGTAGTTGTTGGCTCAATGCTGTGACAGCTTCAGTGACCCAGATTCGAATCTGTCACTGTCTATTCTTCCTGTGTCTTCATCGCTTTCTTCCCACAATGCAAAGCCATATGGCATTAGTAGGTTAAATGGTCACATGGATGTAATTGAGCAGTGTGGCTGGTGTACCAGAAAGGCTTACTACCATGTTCTGACTCAAAATTAAAAATTTAAATTAAAATTTAATGCATTTATATAGATCCTTGGTGATACTGCATCTGAATTACTGGGCACAATTTTGCTGATCTAACCTGAAATAGATATACAAGCCATAAAGGTAAAGGTTCCATTATTGTCACATAATACCACATTTAGAATGTAACCATTTTTTTTTGAAACTTTATTTATTAATTTTAACAAATGAAGAAAGTAAGTAATTCACGTACAGAAAAAATACAAAATAAAGTAATACAAGAACAAAGTAACATAGTTAATACAATACCAATCTCGGCATCGCCCCCTAACAACTAAAAACTAAGACTAAAAAAAACTATTTTTAACCCCCCCCACCCCCACGATAAAGAGTGAAGAATTAATACTATTAGTATAATTAAAAAATATATATCTTAAAAAAAGATCGATATATATAAAAAAAACTAAAAAGAAATATTAATTAAGTATTAATTATTAATCCAGAAATTTTTATTATATAAAAATATATGTGAAAAAACAAAAACAAAAGAACTTAAATGAAAAAAAACAACTAATAATAAAAAAACTAAAAAAAGGAAAAAAAAGAAAAAATAAGAAAGAAAAAAAGAAAACATATATATAGAAAAAATATATAATAAAAAAAGTTTTTTAAAGAAAAAAATAATTAATTCAAACTTATTTAAATTGTATATAATCAATAAATGGGATCAACTTTAACTCATAAAAAGACATCTTATCTTGTATAGAAAAAGATATTCTTTCCATAACCAAACAAAACTTCATCTCTGAATACCACCTATCTAAAGACAATACATTTCTATTCTTCCAAGTAATCGCTATACATTTCTTGGCCACTGCCAGCGCTAAGTAAATAAAAGAGATCTGGTAATTATCTAAATCAATCAACGGTTGCATATTCCCTAATAAAAATATATCAGGGTCTAATACAATATGAAGATTATATAGATTATTAAATACAGATTGAATACCTTTCCAAAATTGTTGTAACCGATCACACAACCAAACAGCATGTAAAAAAGTACCAGAAACCTGATCACAACGAAAACAAAGATCTGACTTACTAAAACCAAATTTTTTAAATTTTTCGGGTGTAAAATATAATTGATGTATAAAACTATAATTAATCATCGCCAATCTAGCATTAATCAATTTTCGAACACTATTACAGCAGATTTCAGTCCAATCTTCTTCAGTTATTGTTAAACTTAAATCTTTTTCCCATTTCATTTTATCTTTATCCCAATCTATTTTACTTTCACTTTCCAACAAAATACGATACAAACCTGATATATAAGCCTTTTTTGAAAATGAGAGCACATATTTCTCAAAATCAGTTTCAGACAGTAAATTCATTTGACGACCGCATACCTGTTTTAAAAAAGATCTTAACTGATAATACACAAATATAGAATAACTACTTATATCAAATCTCTTTTGCAATTCTTCAAAACAAGAAAAATGACCTTCTAAAAATGTCAGATAAATTATGTATTCCTTTCTCCTCCCATTGTTTCAAAATAGTATTAGATACCGTGAAAGGAACAAGTTGATTATTATATAATGGTAATCTTCCCGACCACTTATTTTTCAATCCCATTTTATGTAATTTACTTGTCCATAAATTCATTAAATGTTTCAATATTGGTACATCATAAGTTCGTAACAAATTTTTATTCCATCGAAATAAAAATTCATCTGAAAATTTTTCAGAAATAACTGCCAATTCTATCTGTGCCCAACTAGGCTTATCTTGTGTGGCCATTAATGCGCTAAGAAATCTAAATTGAACTGCTTCATAATAAAATTAAAAGTTAGGTAGCCATAACCCTCCAAATTGAAAATCCCACATCAATTTTTTCAACGCCACCCTAGGAAATTTTCCTTTCCACAAAAAATCCTTAATTACTTTATATAAATCCTTAAAAAATCTTTTTTGTAAACAACAGGAATTGATTGAAATAAATATTGTATACGAGGAAAAATATTCATTTTTATAGTATTAATTCTTCCTAATAAACCCAAGGGTAATTCTTTCCATTTAACTAAATCTGCCTTAATCTTCTTCATTAAAGGAAGATAATTAAGTGAATATAAATTTTGGTAGTCAGTATTAACATTAATTCCCAAATATTTAATTTGTTTCGTCCACTTCAAATTCGTAATATTTCTAAACATTGAATAATCATCTTTACTAATTAATAAAATTTCACTTTTAGTCCAATTAACCTTATAACCAGATAATTGACCATAAATCTCTAAGGAATCTTGAAGTGCAGGCAGAGAAACATCAGGATCCACCAAATACAGCAAAACGACATCTGCAAATAAATTTATTTTATAATCTTCATTCAAGACTCTCATACCTTTAATACTATCATTCTGACGTATTAATTGTGCTAGAGGTTCAATAACTAAAGCAAACAAGGCGGGTGATAATGGACATCCTTGTCTAGTAGATCTTGTTAAATTAAAGGATTCTGAAAGCAAACCATTGGTAACAACTCTGGCTTTCAGACCATTATACAGAGCCCTAATCATACCAATAAATGAGAGACCAAATGAAAACTTTTCAAGTACTTTAAATAAAAACTTCCATTCTACTCTATCGAATGCCTTTTCTGCATCCAATGAAACCACCATTGAATAATTCTTCTGAGATTTAGATCTATTTATCAAAGTAATTAATCGTAGAATATTATCCGAAGCATACCTATTTTTTATAAAACCTGTTTGATCACGATGTATTATCTTTGGTAAATACTGAGCCAACCTATTAGCCATAACTTTAGCCACTATTTTATAGTCTACATTTAACAAAGATATAGGACGGTAAGAAGCTACCTGTAAGGGATCTTTATCTTTTTTTGGTATAACTGTAATTATAGCATTAGAACAGGACTCAGGTAATTGAAAAGTATCATAAAATTGTTGTATTACATTCTTAAATAAGGAAGATATATCAACATATAAAGTCTTGTAAAACTCAATAGAAAAACCATCTCCACCAGGTGCTTTTCCATTTGGCATATCTTTTATAGCCATTTCAATTTCACTATCCGTAAAAGGTTTATCTAACTCTTGTCTGTCTTCTTGATATAACTGTGGTAAATTAATATTTTTCAAAAAAGAGTCTATTGCATCTTCTTTTATCTCTTTACATTCAGTCAAATAAAGTTTTTTGTAAAAATTACAAAATTCATCGTTAATTTCTTTTTGACTAAAAGTAATACCCGATTTATTTCTAATAGCTGGTATAATCCTAGATAACTGTTCTTTTTTTAATTGCCAAGCTAATACTTTATGAGATTTCTCACCCCATTCATAAAATTTATTTTTTGAATGATTCAACAGACATTCAAATCGATATGACTGTAACTTATTATACTTCAACTTTAAATTAGTTAATTGGATCTTTTGGAATTCAGTAGCCTTCTTTTGAAATTCTTTTTCCCAGATTGTTATTTTCTTCTCCAAATCCTCAGTTTCTCTAACTCTCTTTTTCTTCAGTTTGGATGCATAACTTGCATAATTTGACCTCGTAAAAAAGCTTTCATTGTGTCCCACAAAACAAACTGATCAGAAACAGAGTGAACATTATTAGCAATGAAATCCTCAATTTGTTTTCTCAAATAAACAATAAATTCTGGCTTTTGTAGTAACATAGTATTAAATTTCCATCTTAAAGTATGTTGTGTAACTTGAGAACTTTGATATTCCAGTAATAACAATGAATGGTCCGAGACTAACCTTGCCTTATAATCCACAGATATAACCTTATCCTGTAAATGTGCCGAAATTAATAAATAATCAAGTCTTGAAAAAGAATTATGTCGAGAAGAATAAAAAGAAAAGTCTTTCTGTGTAGGATTAAATCTACGCCAAATATCAAGTAAATTCAAATATTTCATCATATTAGCCATATGTATCACCATCTTAGATTTCTTAATTACCTTTGGATACTTATCCAATAACGGTTCTAATACCATATTTAAATCCCCCCCAATCATCACATTGGAATTAGCTTGTCCCAATAATAAAGATATTTCTGTAATAAAAGCAGTGTCTTCAACATTTGAAGCATAAATATCAATCAAAGTCCAGGCTTCATTAGAGATCATACAATTCAACTTAAGTAGTCTTCCTCCATTTTTCTCCTCGTCTTGCAATTGAAACGGTAAATTCTTATGTACCAAAACCGCAACTCATTTTGCCTTTGAATTAAATGAAGAATAGAAGACTTGTCCAACCCAGTCCCGCTTAAGTTTCAAATGTTCTTTATCTGTCAAATGAGTTTCCTGTAAAAAGGCCACATCTACTTTAATTTTTTTTAAATAAGCAAGTACTTTCTTATGCTTTATAGGATTATTCAAACCCTGAACATTAAGAGAAGCAAATTTAAATTTTGACATGTCTTACAACAGTTAGAAAAAAAAAACCAATTCTTACCTCCTTACCCTCTCTTAATACGATCAAAAAAAGGAAAAAATTTTTTTTTAATTATTTAAACAAAAAAGACCTTCACTCTTTAATCTAATAATACAAAAAAAAACAAAGAAAAAAAATGGGTAGGAGGTTAAAAATACCCCCTCCCGTCTAAACCGCGCAATGCGGTAACTCCCAAAAAAAATGGGTGTGAGATAACTCACACGTAGCAGATGACTTTCAGAAAATAGTGCCTATTCAGTTCTCTCCCCCAACTCTCACTTCATCTTAAACTAACATCATCATTATTTAATATCCCTTTTTTTGGAAAAAAAGCATTAGAAAAAAAAAGGACAACTCTTCTTTTAATCAGCTCCAACTGCCGAGTCACCATTACGACCATTCCTTCTTGGAGCACGGCTCTTTTCTTCCATCTCTTGTCTCCTTGGAGATCGCGGCGGACTATATCTCTGTTGAAACTGAGTGATTGGCAGCTCTTGAGCAAATGCTATAGCTTCCTTTGGAGAATCAAAGAACTTTGGTTGGTAACCATCTTGAAAAACCTTCAAAACAGCTGGATATCTAAAGGTTGCCTTATAACCTTTCTTCCACAACAACTCTTTAGCAGGGTTGAATTCCCATCGTTGGAACATAACCTCTTGACTCAAATCCGTATAGAAGAAAACTCGATTATTTTGAATCATCAAGGGTGATTTTCTCTGTTGTGCATTTCTAATAGCCACTCGTAAAATTATTTCTCTGTCATAATAATTCAAGCAACGAACCAAAACAGGTCTTGGACTTTGACCTGAAATAGGTCTTCTACGCAAAGCTCTGTGAGCACGTTCCAGTATTATACCTTCCGGGAAATGTTCTTGACCCAGCACCTGCGGAATCCATTCAGTAAAAAATTTTCTTGGGTCTGGTCCCTCCATAATCTTTATATTGTTCCGTCTGGATTGGTTTTCCAAATAATCAATCTTTTTCACCAAATTTTTATTTTGAGTTTGTAAGTCTTCAACCATTTTGGTCACATCAAGAACTTGATCCCGTATTTTGTCTATATCTTCTTCACACTAATTAAATTTATCTCTCACTTCAAGCTTAAAAGCTCCAAACTCAGCCATCTGTTGAGAATGTATTTTCACCAGGGCATTAAACCTAGTACCAAGTTCAGTCATAATCTTGGATAATCCCTGCATTGTATAGGATAATTTAGATTCAAGATTCACAAGAATCTTTTCAATTGGAAGAGATTCTGGCTCAACAGATTCCTGCTTCTTCTGCATAACCAAAGGATCTTCTGTTCCTTCCTTCATTCTGGTTGCCTTCCTTGTAGTATGACTGCGTGTGGAAACCCCAGCCACAGCCTCTCCAGCAGTGACTGGAGGACGCTGGCTGGGGTTTTCCCCAGTCCATAATGTATTAAGTTCTCCCAGTACATCAAGTTGTATAGGTTCTTCTATCTCAAGAGGTGCAGTTTGCAGCGCTATCGCTACAGTTGACAGATGCCTTTCCCCAGCTAGTGTTTCAGCTGGTAATACTTCAGCTGATGATACTACAAGTAGTTCATTCATAACATTGCCGTCAGATGCTACTGCGCATGTGCGAACCTGAATAACTCTTTGTTCTAAAGGCTGTTTGGCGCCCTCTTTAGGGGGCTCTACCGATGTAACACAGAGCTTTGCATCCGAACACTGTACCTCTCTCCTGGGATCCATTTCACGCTGAGTCCCGGTGTCTTTTCTACAGGTAGGCTCCAAAACTTGAACTTTTGGAAAATGTAGTGTTTTGATGATCTGTTGTCATTTTTTGTTTGCTCTTTTTCACCAATTGTACCATCAGAAGTTAAATTAACAGCACTGAAGTTATCTAAACTTTTAAAGAATTTTAACGAGCATTTCTAGACAAAACAATAAGATAGAGTCAGGAGAGGACTGGAAGGCACGTCTGATCCTTACGCCATCTTGCCACGCACCCATTTAGAATGTAACCTACATGAAATGCTTTAACTTTGTCTATCGTAAGGAAGACAGAGAGTCATCACTTTGTCCAGTGCCCCTCACAGAAATGAAGCCCCAGCAAGGAAAAAACTCACAACCCCTGGTTTACCAGACAAGTGCTCTAACCACTGAGCTATTGGAACCTCAGATTATGCAACAAATATTCACAGAGTGGTTCGTGGAATGGTAAATTTGCGGGATGAGAGGAAATTGAATAGACTGTGCATGAATTCTCTGGAGTTTAGAAAAATTAGAAAAAAATCTCATTTAAACTTATATATTTCTTAGAGGGCTCAAGATAGTGAATCAGAGATATTCTCCACCCAAGAAAGCAGTTGGAATCAGTTAGTGAAAATGGCAGTGAAGTAAAACAGCTGAGATACTGATAAACGGCTAAGCATGCTCGAGGACCTTGGGTCTGGTTCTCATTCTGTTCTTGTGCTTCTGCTCCACTTGGAGCTTGGCTAGCAGCGTGTTACTATGGCAGGCATGTGGAGTTACAAGATCAGTATGATCAGAGGCTAGTCAGGGTTGCTGCGTTGTATGTTAGGTTCGTGGAAACAAAAGCTAAGGTCTTCCTTAAGAATGGTAAACAGGGGAATTGGAAGGATTGAGCATGGAAAGTGGGTCATGCAATTCAGATGTCAGGGGCCTTCACAAGATTTGGAGGGGGTGCTTATTTTAGGATACATGTCATTTTGCTTATCTGTGGGCTATTAGGCAGGTCGTTTGGGACTCAAATCATGTTGTCCTAGGCAACCAACGAGGTCTGCCTTCAGTAACATAGTCCAAATGTCTGTACAAATGTCCACGAAGAAAGTTTCATACAGAATAATATGAGCCTCAACATAGAAATCACATCAAATGCACAAGAGCAGCAGACTATATGGAAGCACCTGATTTCTCTTTCTTTTTATAAATATTTTTATTGATTTTCAGTGATAATAAGTTTGTACAGTACAATTATGGAATGTGCTACAGAAATAAGCAAATAAGGAAAAGCCCTGCGTGAATAATCATACATATGAATTCCTAAAAGCACAGCCATAATAATAAAGAATGGACATAATAAATTTAAATATTTCAAACCCCTGACCCTAACAGGGTTGAAAGTTAATGAAACAAAGTAATGCACTCTGAGGTGGGACTACACAGTGCCAATGTTCTATATTAACACTGAACGGCAATAGTCCATGAACGGATCCCATAACATTTGAAATCCAATGCATGAATCATTAATTGCTTATCCAATTTTTTTTCCAAATTTAAAGCATTGTCATTGATTAGGTGGGGAATTATAGCATGTGTGGCCAACAACAAAATATAAAATGCGACATTTAATTGGAGTTAGTAAAACATCATCTTCTCCAAGAGTTAAATTGAGAATCACTGATAATGTTTAAAAACTTCTCTCCAATATTTTTCCAAACTGGGGCATGTCCAGAACATATGGATTTAAGAAACGTCACCAGATGAGTTTTTAGTGCTGTGAAGTTACATTATTGTATTCACTTGTGAAAAGATTCATTTCAAATTCCAATCTCAAGAAACACTGCCAGGTAATTGAACTTCCAGGCAATTTCACAACCATTGAATTTCCTATTCATTGTCTCCAAAGTCTTCATAATTTATGTATTACATTTCTCTTTACTTTCACTGCATGAATAAGTATTTTGGAGAACAGCTCAAATTTCCCCTCTTTACTCAATTAATTTAGTAAATGTGTACTGTTTCTCCATCTAAAATCGTACGACATAATCACTCATTAGTCGTTTCATATTTTTGAAAAATTCTGGCAGATCACTACTTTGAATTAAACAAATACAAATCCTAATTTCTCCTTGTAAATGTAGCCTCCCGTCCCTGTTAGCAAACAAATTAACCAATCCTGACTCCACCCCACAGCTTTCCTTACCTTAAAAAAATGAGATGCCTAGAAGGCAAGCTATATTCCAAAAAAGGCCTATTGTATTTAAAAAATAATAATTTTGAAATACAGCATGGTAACGGACTCTTCTGGCCCACAAGGCAGTGGTGCACAATTACAACCAATTGACCAATCAACCTTCTCACCTCGTATGTCTTTGGAATGTGGCTAGATACGAGAAAAACCAAAGAAAACACGGGGAGTGTAATCAAACCTGTTACAGTCAGCACTGGATTTGAACCCAGTTTCCAGTGCTGTAATAGCCTTGTGCCAGCTGTTACAATAACTGTACTATCCCTGTTTTTCTCTGGGCACGAGATTGTCATGCCTGAGATGGTCTGATCTAGGAAGCTAAGCCCGCTCAGGACTGGTCAGTACTTGGAAGGGAGATTGCCTCAGAAAATCAGGTGCTGTAGTTTTCTGTGAGGGGCGCTGGGCAAAGTGGTGACTCTGTCTGCCTTACAGTAGACAAAAGTTAAAGATTTTCATGTATGTTACATTCCAAATCTTGTATTATTTGACAATAATGGAATCTTTACATTTACCTTTAGAAACTCAGTTAACTAAAATCATGGCATCAGACCAGAGTAGAATCGTAGACACACAGAAGACTCCAGTTGCTGCTCTCTGAAACTAAACACATTTTGCTGGAGGAAATCAGTCAATCAAGCAGCATCCGTGGGAGAAAAAGAATAGTCGGCATTTTCCTTCATCAGGCAGAAACAATTCATCATGAGAGCGGGCCTGAGGATTGTGTGCCACCTCTAATCATTGCATTGCAACCTACTTGGTTCATTGTACCTCCTCCTTAATCCTCTGCTCACCATGACCATAGGCTATGTGCCTTTGTGCTTTCTTATAACTACCTCGCAATCTGAGCTTTGCTATGAAACATTAAAGAAAGTACACTTCATTCAGCCTGAATTCACAGCATTAGAGGGATCTTTAGGATGAGGGGGTCAGTCAATTCCTGTGCCTGCTGTCCAGTTCTGCTTCAGATGGAACAGATTGATCAAGGCTTGGGGTACAGTCAAGTCTTGGGTGAAATCTTGGGGACCATTGGAATGGCTTTAGCTGCCACCTTGCATGAAAAGTTGCACTGAACCTGCAGACTGATTCTTCTGGCATGAAAGCAACAGCCAGCTCTCCTAAGATTTGAGATATTGCTGCTACCCCAGCCCCTTGCTCTGTAGCTTTTATATTAAGCAATAATTTAGTCCAGCCATTCTCAACAGGTGTCGTATGACTCCTCTTGATCAGCAAATTGAAGGGGGGGGGGGGACATGGACTGAAATCATAAAATATTTTTTTTAAATTTAGTCAATCGGAGAGAAGTTCTGAAGAAACCCTGCTTCACAGGGAAGGAGGCCCATAAACTTTGAGTAGACTTCTAAGGGGGCTGTACCAAAAACAAAGGTGGAGAATGACTGATTTAGATTAGCTTATGAATAGGAGAGTTTTAGAATGATCTGGACCAAATGCCAGTGAATGGATTAACCCAGAATGGCAACTTAGTTGGCAGGTAAATTGGAGTGAAGGGCCTGCTCCATACTCTTTGACTCTGTGTGACTTCACCAAACTTGAAATAATGATACTGAAGGATCAGTCAAATACCCCTAAATCTTGCAACTCCCTCCCTCAACAATATCCATAAAGACAGTGGTCTTTTAAGCAGATGGTATGCCACCAACTTTTGAAGTTAAATGCTGATCTGCCCAGAGAAACAGATCACAAAAAGTGTACAAATAAGAGAAGCATGGTCATATTTACTGAGCATCTAACCAATGAATAGATTTGGTAGTTAACTCTTCAGAGTCAGCTTTAAAAAACTGCCTAGAAGTCAACATGTCTTTTAGGTTTCCCGTAGAATGGCAATTTCCATCAATATTTCCTAGTGGTGGTTGTGAGACGCTTGCATGTTCAGCCAAATGAAAGCATTTGCTGATCCTCAATGGGTCCAGCTTCCTATCCTAGACTGACTCATTCTATCTTAGGTTTAGCCATCATGGAAACTGACATGAGAAGACTAGCAGGGATCTCCCAGTGGCCACCCATTTAATTCCCTGTCCTATTCCCTAGCTGACATGTCTGTCAATGGTGTCATGTGCTGTCAGACTGAGAGGAACATTGGATAAACAACACCTCATTTTCTGGGCATCCGTCAACCAGATGGCATTAACATCTACCTCTGGTTTCAGTTAAACAACAGCCCCGACCCCATCTTCGTCCCCTTTCTCTTTTCCTTTGTTTCTCTCTTTCTCTCTCTCTCTCTCTCTCTCTCTCTTGCCTTTTTCCACTGTCTCCTTTCACAAAATCAATTATCACCTTTCCTTTTTTCATATCTAAGATGTTGAATTTTTGTTTGTTGATCTGGATTCCTTCTCTCATCCCTCTTCCACATTTCTCTCTTGGTCTTTATTGAGATGCCCGCCTGGTTTTTTGCTTATACCTTAAAGAAATGTCAGTAATAGTTCTTTACCTCCTATGGACCCTGTGAGACCGGTTGAGTTCCTCTACCATTTACTGCGTGTATTTACTAAAATCACAGGGTCTGCAGACTTTTGTATTTCACTTCTCTCAGAAGACTTGGGCAAACACTGTCCTAAGACAAGACGTTTCACTGTCCTCCTACAGCCTTCTCTCACCTTGTATTTAGGACCTCGCATCTTGTTTGAGGTTGCCAGCGTCTAATCCAATGCTTCAGAGTCTTTTGCACCAAAATTACACTTTTGACAACAAATAGACTCAGTTTTGTGGCTTGGTCTGCCAAAAAGAATGTCATGCCTTTTATAAGATGTAGAAAAAGAGACTTGCATTTATATGGAGCATTTTGTCCTCATATGGGGCAAACAAGAGCACTTTGAACATTATTCAGTAGCCACTGCTGCTATTCAAAAGTAGCAAGTGCAACATTCAATCTGTGCACCACAGATAGCCACAGTCACCAATGTAATAATTACCAGTAATCTGTTTAAGGAACATGGACTGAAGGATAATTGGAGGTGATTTTCTTCCCTGCTGTTCAGACTGTTAACTGTGAATGATACACACGTTGCAGCAGGTATTCTAATGCAGGCCAATTTGTTAAACTGAGCACCCAATCAACACTTTAAGGAGATATATTGCCTTTTGCATACCTGCTAATGGATGTGCACAGATCCAGTAAGTTTAAATTGATGTTGGTACAAACATGCTAAAACATTGTGAGCAGAATTCTTGATTGAAATTTACACATAAAGAAACAGTTCCACACCATCTAATTCCTTATGCTCTCATGATCTAAAATAATGATTTTGTTTTTTGTACTATCACTATTGAATCTACTTTTACCAATCTTTAGGGAGAACATTGCAAATCCTATTAAATTGTGCTTTCCTCAAATCCATCCAGCTTCATTCGACAGACCTTAAATCGCTGTCAGCTCAACTTGGTGCCAAAAATTCTTATCCTAAAACTGTTAGCATTTTCAAATGGAAATGCAAATTTCTCTCAGAAGGTTTGGCTGGAATGTGCTCATGACTAACTGGCCAATTTCACCAAATGGTTCACCCAGGGATGCTATGGCAACTTCCCAGGTTTTCGGCAACACCACCTACTTAATGGACGCAAGCTTCAACAAAGTGCATAGAGCTGTGAATGCAGCTCAGGATGCCACAGGAAACAACCCGCCCCCCCCCCCCCCCACTTCATCTATACCTCCCGCTGTCGCAGGAAAGCTGCTGAAACATTAAAGGACACATTTCAACCCCGTCACTCTCTTCTCTCCCTTCCATCGGGCATATATTTCAAGATGCATATGCTTGAGAATACAAACCTCCAGATTCATGCATGGTTTCTTTCCTACTGTTGTGAGATTCTTGAATGAACTGAAAGTAAAACTTGTGGTGCATAAGTACAATGTCTGATGTATATTGGGTGCCATGGTTGGCGTACACATTAGTGCAACGCTGTAGCGGCACCTGCCATCAGAACCGGAGTTTGAATCCCACGCTGTCTGTAAAGAGTTTGTACCTTCTCCCCACATCTGTGTGGCTTTTCTCTGGATGCTCTGGTTTTCTCCCACTGTTCAAAATGTACCAGGGATTGTAGGTTGATGGGGTGTAAATTGGGTGGCACAAGCTCGTGGGCTGAAAGGGCCTGTTTCAGTGTTGTATGTCTAAAATCTTAAATAAATTAATTAAATATAACAATGAACTCTTGGTCATGTCTCACACTGGCAAAAGATAATGCCTGTGCACTGTCTTTGATAACTGTACATTTGTCTGTTCCCTGATCTATAGGCCTTCTTATAAATTCTCCATCACCTGCACAATTTGACTACAGTAACACCAATGTTGTCTTGTTTATTTGTTTAAGTTATTATTACTGAACGACTTGATGTATGTGCTGGATTGCCTGAAGAGAATGCAAAGCAAAGCGTTTTACTGTAACTCAGTCCATGTGACAATAAACAATTCAATTAATGTAGGATTAGTTTAAATGGGTGGTTGATGGCCAGCATGGATTCAGTGGGCTGAAGGCCCTGTACCCGTGCTGCTTTTTTCTTTAATGCTGTGACATCATGGCCAGAGGCTATTTTACTACCAAATTAAAAATTCACCCATTGTATGAATGGTAAAGAAACTATTTCTATCATTGATCAGCAATACCTTTTTCTTCTTTATTGAAGAAACATGCATCACAATTCCTCAATGTCATTTTGCAAATCAGTTTTGATCTGTTCAGGTGCCTGGGCTTCCATTCTTCATGTATTTGGCCAAACAGAGGCTGAAAAGAGATATTAATTTATACCCTTTGTTCTCATTGCTATTCAAACACGGTATGACTGCAGCTCCTGCTCTCCTGGTATGAGCTGAGCCTTCACTTACTCCCTCAGGGGATTCTGGTGCAAATGCTTGTCAATTTGACCTTACTAAAATTGGTATGTTGAGGTCAGTTGCAAGGTGCAGGATATGCCTCACGCCTCCCAGCAGTGCCACATATAAAGATCGTTCATTGCTCTAATTCACAGTGGCAGGTCAGCAACTGCTGGCTCAAATGGCAAAGGGTGACAGACTGCATCAAACCTGATATTCAGTTTGATTGTCACAATAATAAAGAAGCAAGTGTTAGTTGTACTTCTTCTGGGAATGGAAGAATGCCATTCCCAGACAGAGCTCTAAAAATTGCAGCTCCCTTCTTGGTTCCATCATTTTCCTCTCGAAAGTCAATTGAAATGTGTGATTCTGAAGAAATATTCTTCTGTAAAAACAAATTGGAAAAAGAAAGTATTTGAAAACCATTCCCAAAAAGAGTATATTCAAGATGCAGAAGGATGTTATACAAGAAAATAGACTTTAGATACAGGGGGAATTTAATAATATGGGGTGAGCACAGCAAAGTGCTACTGAGGCAAAACATCACCCATGATTTTATTGAATGATGGTGAAGGCACAAAGGATTAAGTAAGCTCTTTTTGTTTCTCTTAAGCTGTGTTCTTAAGTCTGGAGCAATTCAGACTTGGAGATCCAGGATCTCATCAGAAATTGGTCATCCACTCTGTCATAATGGATCCAATCAATGTATATAGGAAAAAAAAGAACATTTCAGCACAGTACAGGCCCTTCAGCCCACAAGGTTGTGCCAGCTTATTGGATATAAATCTACTCCTCAACAATTTAATCTTTTTGTACCTCACATACATAACCCTCTATTTTTCTTACATACCCATGTCTAAGAGATTTTTAAATGTACATATTGTACTAGTCTCCACCATCACTCCCGGCAACACATTCCAGTGCCCAAAACTTACCTCCGACATTAAGCCAAAACATTCCTCCACTCACCTTAAACAGATGTTGACTGGTATTTGCTGTTATCACCAAGGAAAAAGGTGCTGGCTGTTTCTTTAGCTTTGCCCCTCATATATTTTTATCAAGTCACCTCTCATCCTTCATTACTCCAAAGAGAAAATGTCTAGCTCGATCAACCATGATCTTCAATCCAGGCAACATCCTGGTAAATCTTACCTGGACTCTCTTTAAATCTTCTACGTCCTTCTTGTAATGAGGCTGTCGAACTGAGCACAATATTCCAAGTAAGATCTAACCAGAGTTTTTTAGAGCTGCAACAATACTTCATAGCTCTTGAACTCAATTCCCCGACAAATCAAAGCCAACACACCTTTCTAACTATCAACTTACGCAGTGGATTGAATACCATTTGTGACATCTTCACCCAATTTTGCATCCAATCTATATCTGTTGTAACTTGCAACAATCATCCACACCATCCACAATGCCTCCAACCTTTATGTTATCTGCAAACTTACTGATCCACCCCTCCCTTTCTTCATCCGGGTTATTCATAAAAATAACAAAGAACAGTGATTCCAGAACAGATCTCTGTGGAACTCCACTAGTCACTGACCTTCAAACACTGGTCACTGAATTTCATCTACTATCTCCCTCTGCCTTCAGCAGAAAACCCATTTTAAATCCAAGCAACCAATGTTCCATGTATCCTGGGCCTCATTATTTTCTGAATGTTATATGATCATTCAGCTGAGGTCCAGAGGGAGTATAAGCAGTGGACTTTTCAGAGCACCAGCGTGATCGTGGAGGTGATGTTGTGATCCATCTTCACTGCTTGTGGTCTGTTAGACAAGAAGTTAAGCATCCAGTTGCAGAGGTGGGCAACGAGGACTCGATCCTGAACTTGGTGCCTGAGTTTGCTGGGGGCAATAGTATTGAATTGAAAGCGGAGCTATAGTCCATGAATAGTAATCTGACATAGGAGACCTTGGATCCAACCTCCTGTTATTAACCTCCCAATTTTGTCATGCCATTTCTTTCAAGACTCCACTCTGAGCCATCTTTCCACAGGAGTCCATGAGTTTATCACTGTCCATATTGGAAAGCCTCCCCCCACTCCACACCACCACTACATAATAAAAACAAAATGCTGGAAATAGTTATCAGGTCAGGCATTATCTGTAATAAAATTTTAATAACTCAGGTCAATCCTTTCAGCAGAACCTTTTGCAATTTGTGTCTGGCTTAGTTCAAATGTTAATTATCTCCTGATGGAAAAATGAATGAAGTCACTTGTAACGGAATATATATTTGGGAGATAATTGTTAAATTGGAGTAGGTTACATACATACACACCTTTTAAAACAGATCTTATTTGAAAGACTGAAGAATTAATATTCAGTGAACTTTATAGAAACAATGGAGAATGCTGTGCACATTTCACAAGTAGGTGCTAATTGAAATGATGTCATGAAATGAATGGACCATTTTCTTGGATTGGAGACAGGCTGGCTAGTTGAATAAGGCTTCTGACCTTTTTACACAGTGCCCACAGAAAGGTCACTCCTGGGTTTTGTTTACCTAAGACAATAGCTTGAACAAGAAGAACTCCTGTGGTTTGCGGAAGAAGGGTGGGGGTTTTTGCAAGTGAGAGAGTCACATGGGCTTTCCAGCAGTTGGGAGTTGAAGAGAGAGAGAGAGAGAGAGAGAGAGAGAGAGAGAGAGAGAGAGAGAGAGAGAGAGAGAGAGAGGAGACAAGCTCAACAAGCTCTCTCAGCCACTGTGTGTGTGACACTGAAAGAGACTGAACAATCACAGCTGAAACAAGCCAGTAAAAGATGGTGGGAAACAGAAAGTTCCAGAATGGTAGATGGTTGGCAGTTCTATCTGTCTGATGTTTCTCTTGAAATAAGTGGAACAGAAAGAAACTCTGTGCTAGCCTGAAAGAAAGAGGTTGTCATCTGGAGAACCTTGATGAGGCAGGTTTCATCAGCGAGACATTGAGGTGACTAATGGTGGTACCACAGTTGTGGAAATCCTGGAACAACAAATCTCTCTGCCACCCCTACAAGAACCTTCCAGAGTGGTAAACTTTTACCTTTCGAGCACCAAAGCCTGGTGAACTTTATACATGTTAAATTCTGTGCACAGTATAAGAATTGCCTGCAACCAGAGAACTTAAAAAAAGAAGTGCGATTGAACTGTGAACCAAAAAACTTTTCTTAAATTTACACACACATCATACACATGCACTTAGAATTAGAAGGGGGTTAAGTTGGGTTAGTTAAGTATAGAGATAAGTTAAAGTTTGATTCTATTTTCATGTTTAAAGTTAATTAAAAACAACTTTTGTTTAAATAAACATTTGTCGTAGTGAATATCTATTGCCGCTGGGTTTTTGGGTCCTATGGGCTTGTAACACACTGAATTTAGAACATAGAACAGGTTCTCTGCTGGTGGTGAATGGAATAGAATGGATTGTTACCTGCTCCTAACCTGTTAGCTCACATGCTATACATTTCAATCTACTGCATCCTTAATTTGGAAGTTGGGGTTAATATGAATTCCTCTTCTTTCACCAACTTGTTTAACAATTATCTGTGATGTCTTGAGCTGCCAAAGCTGGAAAAATGGAGGCAGAAGCCTCTTTTGAGGGAGATTTTTAAATTCCGTTGAAGCATATCAAAAACTTGACTAAGGATTTCAAACACTTAAAAAAAAAGATTCTTCTTCTTTGGCTTGGCTTCGCGGACGAAGATTTATGGAGGGGGTAAAAAAGTCCACGTCAGCTGCAGGCTCGTTTGTGGCTGACCAGTCCGATGCGGGACAGGCAGACACGATTGCAGCGGTTGCAAGGGAAAATTGGTTGGTTGGGGTTGGGTGTTGGGTTTTTCCTCCTTTGCCTTTTGTCAGTGAGGTGGGCTCTGCGGTCTTCTTCAAAGGAGGCTGCTGCCCGCCAAACTGTGAGGCGCCAAGATGCACGGTTTGAGGCGTTATCAGCCCACTGGCGGTGGTCAATGTGGCAGGCACCAAGAGATTTCTTTAGGCAGTCCTTGTACCTTTTCTTTGGTGCACCTCTGTCACGGTGGCCAGTGGAGAGCTCGCCATATAATACGATCTTGGGAAGGCGATGGTCCTCCATTCTGGAGACGTGACCCATCCAGCGCAGCTGGATCTTCAGCAGCGTGGACTCGATGCTGTCGACCTCTGCCATCTCGAGTACCTCAAAGATATGAGAACCACCCTTGGTCAAGTTGCTGGAAATAGCAAGGAAATACAGCAACATATAAATGAGCACAACTCCGAGATTCAGGAGATGGGTGAACTTATGCAGCTTCACTATTCTGTGCTGAATGATTTGCAATGGGACAATTCAGAGCTGAAGAAGTCCAATGATTTATTATTGAAAAAAGTCATAGGTTGGAAAGCAAGGAACAGAAAGAATAACTTGAGAATTATCAGCTTGAAGGAAGGGACAGAGTCTGGTCAACCTTCTAAATTCTTTGCAGACTTTCTCTTTCAAGTATTTGGTGAAGAAGTGTTGCCAACCCCCCCCCCCCCAACCCCACCCCCCACCCCCCGAAATTGATAGAGCTCATCAGTCAGCTTTTCTCAAACCTGCTCCTGGTGCACAGCCCCGCTCAATTATCCTTTGCTTCCATTGCTTCCATTGCTTCCAGGTGAAGAACGTGTCACATTTGTGGCCCGAAGTTGTCTGTAATCCTCCGTAATCTTGTTTAGTCTTTAATTTTCTTCAAGCTTCTTTCATCCTCGTCGCCAATGTCACATTTGTGGCCCGAAATGTGAAGTTAATAAAACATTAAACACAAGTTTATCAGGTAAACTTCTCTGTGACTTTTATTCTCCCGTTTCCTTTGTTCTCCTGCTTGTGTTCTTATCTCTCTCATACCACGTGACTTCCAGTATATCTCATACATATTCATTATCATGACAGAACGTACTTTTAAAAGAATCACAAAGCAGAGGGACTCTGTAAAACTACTCACAGACCTTGAGGTCCATGCAGGATAATCCCCCTGAAGGGATGAAGGAGAGAGCCAGCTACAACAATGTGATGTTGCAGTTATATAAAGCAAGTTTTTGACCTTCATTATTATATCCAGTGAAATTGAGGATCACTTTACAGAATAATACCATGAAGTGGCTTGTTTCTCCCAATTTTATGAATAAGTTCCTTAAAGAAAATGTCTTGCCTGCCAAATGAAACTCATCTATTGACTTTTTTATTGTGTTCTTATTGCAGTTTTTTACAATGGTTTTGAGCCTTAGTTTGTTTTGACTTTTACTTTGAAACAAAGTTTAAATGATTTCTGTTTTAGTAAGTAACACTCTTTATTTTGTGAGTGAATGTTTTTCTGTATTACAGTATACTAAGTTACTCTTCAGTTAAACTATATCCACATAAACATATAACAATTACAGCACACAAACTGGCCAGTTCAGCCCTTCTAGTCTATGCCAAACACCTTCTCCAATCTAGTCCCATTGACCTGCCCCCGGCCCATAACTCTCCACACCTCTTTATCCACATACTTATCCAACTTTTCATTAAATATTAAAATCGAGCCCACCTCTACCACTTCAGCTGGAAGCTCATTCCACACTCCCACCATCCTCTGAGTGAAGGAATTCTCCCTCATGTTTCCCCTAAATTTTCCCCCCTTAAATTTCAATCCTTGTCCTCTTTTTGGAATCTCCCCCACTCACAATGGAAAAACCCTGTCCACGTTGATTCTATCTGTCCCCCTCATAATCTTAAATACCTCTATCAAATCACCCCTTAATCTTCTACACTCCAGGAAATAAAGTCCCAGTCTGCTCACCCTTTCCCTGTAACTCAAATCCTGAAACCCCCAGCAATGTTCTCGTAAACCTCCTCTGCACTCTCTCTATTCTGTTTATACCATTCCTATTATTCAGCAACCAAAACTGTACAAACATTCCAAATTTGACTTCACCAATGTCTTATACAACTTCAACATGACATCACAACTCCTATATTCAATACTCTGATTTATGAAGGCCAACAGACCAAATGCTTTCTTCACCACCCTATCTATATGTGACTCAACATTCAGGGAATTATGTTCCAGAATTCCTAAATCCCTTTGTTCTACTGCACTTTGCAAATGTCGACCATTTAACATGTATAACCTTTGCTAATTAGTCCTACCACAATGTAGCACCTCACATTTATTAGTATTGAACTCCATCCCCCTCCAGTTCAAGTGGACCCCATCCTTTTTGTACAGGTCAGACCTTCCCCAGAGGAAATCTCAATAATTCACAAATGTGAACCCCTGCGCCCTGCCCCCTGCCCCCTCTTCAGCCACACGTTCATCTGTAACATTTTCCTATTCCTAACCTCTCTCATGCAGCCACAAGCAGAATCCCAAAATTACCACCCTTTTTAACTTTTGCTTTTTTTAATTTTTGCTTTTTACCTTCTTTCCTAACTCCATCTATTCTTTCTTCAGGACCCCATCCCCACTTCTATCTATGTCATTGGTCCCCACATGGACCACGACATCTGGCAGTTCACCCTCCCCCACAAGAATGCAGATTAAAGACATCTCTGATCCAGGCACCTGGGAGGCGACGTACCAATCAGGAGCCCCGATCTCATCCAGCAAACCTCCTATCTGCTCCTTTAACCAGCAAGTCCCCAATTACAAGTGCTCTCCTCTTTTACACCTTTCTCTTTTGACCCAAAGGGCCACCCTTGTACCAGAGACCTGACCACCACAACATATCCCTGTTAGGTTGCCCCCCACCCCTCCCCCCCCACAACAGTATACTTATTGTTGAGGGGAACAACCACAGGGGTACTCCGTACTGTCTGTCTTCCTCCCCCCCCCCTTTCCTTTCTCTATATATTAGTATATTTAATGATTTTAAAGTGAGGTTTACCTCTCCTTGAACATTATATGTTTGTTCTTTGCATGGAGTGATTATTTCTGTTTTTGTCAATCGAAACTGACATTGAATCTTATTATTTCATTGTATTTAGTCCAAACAACTCTAACAGATGGGATTTTTTTTTACCTTGAATATTTAAATTTTGGGTTACTGTCCGCTGAGAGTATTTAATGGGATGGATGATTTTGATTATAAACTACTGTTTAGGACAATGGGGATTTTTTTCTGGGTTGGAGAGGGATTGTTAAGTTAATAGGGATTTTGAGTGATTTTGCTGGTTATTATTATAGGCTCTATATTTACAGAACTATACTATTTCAAATATTTTGATAATTAAAAATTTAAAAACATTGCCATGGAATACTTCTGATTTGAATTACCCAGTTAAAAGAAGGAAAGTATTTCCACAGATTAAAAAGTTCCAACCTCAGATTATCTTTTTACAAGACACTCACCTTTGTCTCACTGATATTTCATGTATTTTAGGTTTCTGGAAGGGACAAGAGTTCCATGCAGTGTTTATGGCCAAATCCAGGGGAGTCTCAATTTTAATAGATAAATGACTGCATTTTATTAAACATTAGTTAATTAGCGATACCAACAGTAGATTTATTATTTTATCTGGTAAATTATATAACAAGCTTTATGTCTTCATTAACATTTACACTCCTAATACAGATGATCCAAAATATATTGAATGTCTTTTTTCTTTACTACCCGATTTAAATACATATACTTTGATTATAGCCAACACTTAAATTATTGGCTTGATCCAATTGTCGACCATTCTTTTCACAAAACCATGAGTTTAAATAAGTCAGTTATGCTTATTAATTCTTTTATGTTGCAATCTGGAATTATTGCTGCCTGGAAATTTTTCAACCCTGATGGTAAAGAGTTCTCCTTCTTTTCTAGGGTTCACCATACGTATACACATATTGATTACTTTCTCATGGCTAATCAATTAATTCCTACTATTGATCTTTGTAATTATGAAAGTATAATAATTTCTGACCACTCCCCATTGGTGTTATCTTTTAATGTCCCAGACTTACCCAAGACTGCTAGATAATGGCAATTTAATCCTCTTTTATTATCGGATTCTGATTTTTTTGGAATTTATGAAAGATCAAATTGTTTTTTTCTTAATGAAAATACCTCTTTGAATGTTTCTGACATAATAGTCTGAGGTGCTTTTAAAGCTTTTATTAGAGGTTGAGTTATTTCCTACACGGCTAATCTTAGAAGGAAGGCAAACTCTGAGAGAGATGGTTTGGCTGCTAAATTAAAACTTATTAATCAACAATATGCTACAACCCTGAAAGCTGAGTTTTTTAGAAAGAGGTTTGAACTTAAAGCTAGATATGATTTATTAAAATCTAAGACCAAATATTATGTCCATGGGGGTGGGGGGGGTAAACTTTTAATGAGCCAAATTAACAGCCAAATTTCTAAACTGAGTATTGCTGAGATCTGTATAGCTGATGGTAAAATCACGAGAGATCATGCTGAAATAAATGATGCGTTTTATAATTTTTATTCTAAATTATATAGCCTGATCTTGCTCAAGATCGAACTTCAATATGGAATTTTTTAGACAAACTGACAATCCCTTCAGTCTCCTCAGATAATAAAGTTAAATTGGAGCAGCCTATCTCACAGCAGGAGATAACAGCAGCTATTAACCCTTTACAGTCCATTAAAAGTCCTGTCCCGAATGGTTTCCTAGCCAAGTTTTATAAATCCTTTTCTCGTTTCTTTGACACCTTATTTGGATTCAGTTTTTACTAAATCTTCAAAGAGTAGAAAATTGCTGCAAACCTTTTATGAAGCTACTGTCTCCCTTATTCTTAATAAAGAGCAAGGATCCATTGGACTGTTCCTTTTATAGACCAATTTCTCTTTTAAATTTTGATGCTAAAGATTTTATCTAAGATGTAAAGCCTCTCATTATTTCTGAAGATCAGAACGGATTTATCAAAAGACGTTTTCCACAAGTCAATGTTCATCAACTTTTAGGTATTACTTATTCCCTACTATCTCATCCTCTGAATGTATTCTTTTTCTAGAGGCTGAAAAAGCATTTGATAGGATCGAGTCGAGATATATTTTTTGGATATAGGAGAAATTCAACCTAGGTTTGAAATTTATTAATTGGATAAAATTAATATATTCATCCCCTACAGCTTCATTTTTTAAAATAATTCAATTAAATCTAAATCTCATAAACTATTTCAGCGAATCAGACAGAGTTGGAGCCACTAGTGATGGTTTTTCAGCTAATAGTTTAGTAATTTCTAGAGCTGTAATTATCCATATACTATCTCTTTATGCTGACAATCTTCTACTATATATATCCAATCCTGACCATTCAATTCCAAGAACCTTATCACTTATCAATCAATTTGGTCAATTGTCAGGTTACAAATTCAATTTGCAGAAGAGTGAATTATTCCTTTTGGTTTTTCCCCACTCTTTTGATCCCTCAACCCCTTTCAAAATTGTCAAAACCAATTCAATTATTTAGGTATTGTTATTATGAGAAAGATCGCTAACTCATTTAAGGAAAATATTCTTACTTTATTGAATTATGCTAAGAAATCCTTAACTCAATGGTCTCCTCTTTTGATTACTTTAATAGGGAAGGTTAATATTATTAAGATGAATATCCTAAGTTCTTGTATGTTTTTCAAGATGTCCCAATATTTGCTCATAAATATCCTTTGATACATCAGACTCCATTATTTCTTTTATATGAAAAGATAAGCATCCGTATTTGAAAAAAAATCTTCCTTCAAACTATTAAAAGAAATGGGGGCTTGGCATTACCTAATCTGAGACTTTATTACTGGGCAACAAACATCAGATATATCATTATTTGGATACATCGTAATGAATATTCAGGTGCCTCAAAATGGATTGACTTCGAGATTAAATCCATTAAAAGACATTCTCTTATCTCAATACGTGGAGTATATTTTCCATTATCGCTCTCCAAATTAACTGATAATTTGTATTTAGACATACTTTGCATATTTGGTTCTGATTTAGAAGCACTTTAGTTATCATAGATTTTTATCAATTAGTCTAGTTTTGCATAATTCCTTTATTTTTACATTCGGCTCAAGACATTGGATATACTTGAAGGTCCAGGTTAGGTATTAAATCTTTCTTGGACTTGAATATAGACCAAAACTTTGCTTCTTTTGAGCAATTATCTGCCAAATTTAAATGACCAAATCAACATTTTTTTCCATTTAGGAGCTTTTAAAACTCCTTAATGTTGAGGTTCCCCAAGATTTAGATTTTAATCTTATCTGAGAACCATATAATTTTAGACCTAACTAGAAATGACTGCTTTCAGCCCTTTATGACTACTTTTAAGATTTAGCAATAGTTCTTTATCTAACATGAAGAAAGTTTGAGAACACGACTTTCACTAACAGTTTACTGAAGATACATGGGATCTATTTTGAAAAATGTACATTTATCCTCTCTCTGTGCTACACATTACTTGTTACAATTTAAAGTAGTCCATAGAGCTCACTATTGCAAAGTTCAATTAGTTAAATTTTACCCCAATATATCCTCTAAATGTGTTAAGTGTACAACTCAGAAAGGTACTTTATATTATATGTTCTGGCTAGGTTATGTCCCTCCCTTTGTAACGACTGGAAAGAGGTATTTAGTAAATTAATTTTTGATATAAATCTCTCTCCAAGCCCTTTTATTCTTATTTTTGGAATGAGTGGGCTAATGGACTTAATTTTGACTCCATCTCAAATCCCATGTATTCGTTTTTGATTCCCTGATAGCTAGAGGCTCGTTTGGCTGTGGTGGAAAGATGTTCTCCCTCCCACACATACACAATGGTTATCGGATTTGATGGCATCCCACTCTCTAGAGAAAATTAGGTTAAGATTACACTAAAATGAGTATTCATTTTTTCTCCTTTGGGTTCCTTTTTCAATTATTTCAAAATTTATAAATCAATTATTATTTCTTTTTATATATAAAAAAATTTTTTTTAAATATTTCTTGAACAATTAGTATTAAAATGAATAGTTGATGCCTGTCTTTGATAAGTAATCAGTCAGATAATAGGTTGGGGGTTAGAAATTAGATTAGTTAGAGGTTTTTTCCTTTTCATTTTTCTAATCAATAACACATGTCATACATATCTATATTTTACTATTGTTTACTATCTGTAATATTAATTTATTTCTATTTAAACTTTATATAATATGCAACTATGTATCTGATATATTTTTTTTCTTAAATGCCAATAAAAAGATTGAAAAAGAAAAGAACATAGAAATCTGTAGCACATTACAAGCCCTTTGGCCCAGAGAGTTATATCGACCTAATAACCTACTCTAACAAATGTCTAGAATTTCCCCCCTGCATAACCTTCCATTTTTCTCAATTCCATGTACCTATCTTAGTGATTCCCAAAATCTGTGGGCAATGTAAAGATCCAAGGGGGCGGTGAAGGAAAAGGGGGGTATTCCAAACCTTCAATCTTGTTATTATTCAGTCTGCTGCAAAGTTTAATGAAGAAGCCAGTGCAGTAATTTTCTGGCCAGACTTGGGGTGGCAGTAGTGAGTAAAATAAATGGCAATCAGGCGTTCTTGCAAGAGTTGATCTCGATGGCCACCATGTTGTACTGGCAACACTATCCCCCTCTTCAGCACCACCTCTACCACCCCTCTCAGTGCTGCCACTAACCTCCCCTCACTCAGTGCCATCACTACCCCTCTCTCAGTGCCACCACTACCCCCCTTAGCACCGCCACTAACCCCCCCCCACTCAGCACCAACACCACCCCTCTCAGCACCAACACCATCCCTCTCTCAGTACCACCACTAACCCCCTGCTCAGCACCACCTGTACCCCCCTCTCAGCACGACCATTAACTCCCCCTAACCCATTTAGCATCATAACTAAACCTCTCTCACTCAACAACACTACTAAACCCCCCAGCCCACTCAGTGCCGCTACAAGCAGTGCCACCACTAACTGCAACCCCCTCCAGCGCCATTGTATGAGGGGGGGCAGGCACTTTACACTCTCCTAGTCTGACCTACACTCTGCCGATAACCCTCCATTCCCTTTCCATCCATATAGCTATCCAATTTTTTCTTAAAAGATAATATTGTACCTGCCTCCACTACTTCCACTGGAAGTCCATTCCACACAGACCCCACTCTCTGAGTAAAGAAACTCCCTTTGTGTAATACCTGAGAATGGAAAGGGTTAACAGCTAGTGATAGTGTAGCTAGGTTTTGCAGCATTTTAGTAAAGTGGACATGGCAATTCAAAAGGACCAATTAGCATGTTGACCAACTGTAGGAATTTACAGAACCAATCAAATGAGCAGGTCTGATAAGAGGCTGTCAATCACCTGTAGCAATGTTATTTGTACTTAGTAGGAATTGCATTGGGTAAGAATGTATTGTGTGAACTTTTGATTGGGCCAAATGTAACTCCACTCATGTTTGAACCAGACAAAGGGAAACCTTTGAAACACATGTTCAGTTTTCTCTGCCAGCTTTCACAGAGAGGGCATCTCTGTGCAGATCTGTGCAGATAACTCACAATTCTGCAGAATAAAGGAAGTCTGACCAAGATGAAAGTTTCAGTAACATCATTTCGTAGAATCCACCAAAAGATCCGGAATCCACACACCTAAACTTTTCCCCCTAACTCTCAGCTCATGTCCTCTAGTTTGAATCTTCCCTATCCTCAATGGAAGAAGTCTATCCACATCTACTCTATCTATGCCCCTCAAAATTTAAAAAAATCTCTATCAAATCCCCTCAGCCTTCTACTCTCCAAGGAATAAAGACCCAACTTGTTTAACCTTTCTCTATGATTGAAGTGCTGAGACCCAGGTGAATCTTCTCTCTCCTCTCTCTATTTTGTTCACATCTTTCCTATAATTTGCTGACCAGAACTAAACACAATATTCCAAATTTGGCCTCACCAATGCCTTGTACAACTTTAACATTACCTCCCAACTCTTATACTCTATGCTCTGATTTATAAAGGCCAGAATTCCAAAGGCCTTCTTCGCTACCCTGTCCACCTGAGATTCCACCTTCAGGGAACTGTGTACCATTATTCCGAGATCTCTCTGATCAATTGCATTCGTTAACACCCTACCATTCAGCATGCCAGTCGTATTTTGATTAGTCCTACCAAAATGTAGCATTAAACTTCCATTTGCCAACTCCATCTTTGAAGGAGAATGCAACCAGCTTAGCCCAATGTCCTGTCAAGTGGCAATCTAAAAGTGCAGCTGAAGAGTTTATCAGAGAAACTTATCCTTTGAGAATTTCCTTCGACTTCTTCAGTGACTATTGGCCGGAATAGGCTGCAATGTTAATACTGCAAAGGAAGAGCCTTTATCCACACATCTGCACACTCAGGGGCAGAGAGAAAATCATTCAAAATTCACAACAAAGAGCCAAGCAATGAAACCTTGAAATTGTATGAAATAATGCTGACATTAGATCAATACTTGAGTGTGCTATTGTTCATCTTTTTATGAGCATATTCATCTTCCTTACACACATCACCCCCCTCACCACCCTTTGCCACTGATCTAAAAAAATGTGGGCCTGAGTAATGTTGGCAATCTTTGACAGCAAAATCTATGTTTTATTTGTGAAGGGGCCTCCCAAACCCACAGGTAATTATTTTGACATTGCCTACAGTCTTGAGCTGTTAGATAGCTTATCATTTCACTGAGTGAAAACTGCAGTGTGTTCCCCTGAACATAAAATATTTGGAAACTGACAACCTGGGGCTGTGCTCTCCGAGATGCTGTGCTGATCACCCCAGAAGACTTTGCAAAGTCTCGAGAGAAAAAGAACAAAAATATCTTAAATTTATGAAATACTTTTCACAAATATCCAGATGAGGTTTGCAGCCAATGAACTACTTTGCAAATAGATTAATTGAGTCATACAGCTCAGAATTAGGCCCTTTGGCCCTTTATATGAATGCTGACTGTCAGTCATTTACCAGCATTCAATCCATATTCTTCTGCACTTTAAGGATTCATGCCCTTAGCATTATCTTCTAGTCGTCCATCCCAGAGGATGATGATGGTTCCTTTCAATCAGTTTGTGGGTCTTGATATGAGGATACCCCATTCCTTAGGAAGGAACAGCGTGTGCATGAATGGATTTAATGTTGCACATGTCCAGACCCTACCTTCTCGACATCCCCTCCCGGATCCAGCAGCATGGTGAGGTGCAAGATGGCTGGGGGAAATTCTGTTGCAGTGAATGGCCAGACCAAGCCTCGATGCGAGGGATGTCCTTTCTGCGCTTCACAGCACATGTTTGCTAGATGGCCGTTGACCCTACAAGAGGGTTTGTCCGCCCTTTGATAGGTCTTGTTTTTCATCCTGTTCAGTGTCTAGCTACCCTCCACATGAGGCAAGCCTGGTGGGGGAGCTGGTATAGTTGACATCTACCCGACCTTCCAACAGGTCATACTGGGTTACATGGTACCAGTAACACTCCGACGAGTGATCTGACACATTTTAGCAATATAATTCATTCTTTGCAAGTGTTTGTAATCGCATTGGGTCACAATGAGAAGTCATACTCGAATGGGGTCCAATTGGAAAAGCTTTACTAGTTTTTCACACATGTATTCTTAATCCAAAGGCGCTATTTGCCTTGGCGAGTCTGTTGTCTATCTCGTTGTCGATCCTTGCATCTCATGAAATGCTGCAGCCGTGATAGGTAAAGTGGTTGACCGTTTTGAGTTTTGTGTACCCGATGGAGATGTGGGGAGGCTGGTAGTCATGGTGGGGAGTTGGCTGATGGAGGACCTCAGTTTTCTTCAGGCTGACTTCCAGGCCAAACATTTTGGCAGTTTCCGCAAAACAGGACGTCAAGCGCTGAAGAACTGGTTCTGAATGGGCAACTAAAGCGGCATCGTCTGCAAAGAGTAGTTCACGGACAAGTTGCTCTTGTGTCTTGGTGTGAGCTTGCAGGCGCCTCAGATTGAAGAGACTGCTATCCATGCGGTACCGGATGTAAACAGCGTCTTCATTGTTGGGGTCTTTCATGGCTTGGTTCAGCATCATGCTGAAGAAGATTGAAAAGAGGGTTGGTGCGAGAACGCAGCCTTGCTTCATGCCATTGTTAATGGGGAAGGGTTCAGAGAGCTCATTGCTGTATCTGACCCGACCTTGTTGGTTTTCATGCAGTTGGATAACCATGTTGAGGAACTTTGGGGTGCATCCGAGGCGCTCTAGTATTTGCCAAAGCCCTTTCCTGCTCACGGTGTCGAAGGCTTTGGTGAGGTCAACAGAGGTGATGTAGAGTCCTTTGTTTTGTTCTCTGCACTTTTCTTGGAGCTGTCTGAGGGCAAAGACCATGTCAGTAGTACCTCTGTTTGCGCGAAAGCCGCACTGTGATTCTGGGAGAACATTTTCGGCGACACTGGGTATTATTCTACTTAGGAGAATCCTAGCGAAGATTTTGCCTGCAACGAACTGAAAAACCTCACAAAGATAAGCGTATACAGAGCCGTTGCCATACCCACACTCCTGTTCGGCTCCGAATCATGGGTCCTCTACCGGCATCATCTACGGCTGCTAGAACGCTTCCACCAGCGTTGTCTCCACTCCATCCTCAACATTCATTGGACCGACTTCATCCCTAACATCGAAGTACTCGAGATGGCAGAGGCCGACAGCATCGAATCCACGCTGCTGAAGATCCAACTGCGCTGGGTAGGTCACGTCTCCAGAATGGAGGACCATCGCCTTCCCAAGATCATGTTATATGGCGAGCTCTCCACTGGCCATCGTGTCAGAGGTGCACCAAAGAAGAGGTACAAGGACTGCCTAAAGAAATCTCTTGGTGCCTGCCACATTGACCACCGCCAGTGGGCTGATGTCGCCTCCAACCGTGCATCTTGGCGCCTCACAGTTCGGCGGGCAGCAACCTCCTTTGAAGAAGACTGCAGAGCCCACCTCACTGACAAAAGACAGAGGAGGAAAAACCCAACACCCAACCCCAACCAACAAATTTTCCCCTGCAACCGCTGCAACCGTGTCTGCCTGTCCCGCATCAGACTTGTCAGCCACAAACGAGCCTGCAGCTGACGTGGACATTTACCCCCCTCCATAAATCTTCGTCCGCGAAGCCAAGCCAAAGAAAGATTCTTAATCCTCACTTCCAGGAAACATCACACAAATGGGGCAGAAGTGACGTCACCTTCTGGACCACTATTTGGCCTACAGTCACCGTCCTCCTGACAGCTGACATCTGCATCACACTCACAACTTTTGAAATGGTAAAAGGCCCTTCTGGCCCACAAACCTGGTGCTGCTGAATTACACCCATTTTTTCTGCAATCCCCATATATTTTGAAGGGGGGGGAAGGAGGCAGAGCACCCAAAACAAACCCACACAGACATGGGAAGAATGTACAAACTCCTTGCAGACAGCATTGGATTCGAACCACGGTCGCTGGCGCAGCAACAGCGTTGCGCTAACTGCTATGTAACCATTCTGTGCAAGGACACCCTTATGCCTCCAGGCACATGTGCCCATCTTCATCCCGAAGCAGTCCTTAAGTCACTCTCATCATCTCTCCTCTTCTTCATGTGCTTGTACTTATATTTGTGGTTGCCAAGGTGTTCTCATGTCCTCTTCTTTCTCTCCTAAATTTCCTCTTAAGTTTATTACTGGCTACCTCATAACTCCTTTTGTTTCTTAAACCTTATGAATGCTTCCTTATTTTTTGTTACAGCATTGTAACAAGCCCATGTCGCCCATTTCACTCAATTGACCTACAACCCCTGTCTGCTTTGAAGGGTGGGAGGAGACTAGATCCCCTGGAGAAAACCCACGGGGAGAACATACAAACTCCTTACAGAAACTTGGAGTAGAACGCCTTTCCCCATCACTGGTGCTGTAACAGCCTTGTGCTAACCACTACACTAACTGTACTATCCTTTACGCTAACCATTTCTTCTTTCTTTTTACTAAATGCTCCACCTCTCTTGTCAACAATGGGTTTTTTTTTTTGCCCTGGTATCCTTTTCCTGCCTCAATGTGTCAAATCTATCCAGGACCCCATGCAAGTGATATCTGAACATCTTCCACATTTCTGATGCACATTTGCTCTGAATTAACTTTCCCAGGTTCCTGTCTAATATCGTCATAACTAGCCACAGTTAAATACTTTCCTATGTTGCCTACTCCTATCTTGGTCCATGGCTATGCTAGTGGTTAGGAAAATTGTGGTCACCGTCTCCCACCCAGAGATCTGTCACCTGATCAGGTTCATTGCCAGTATGGCCTCTCCTCTATTCAGCCTGTCCATTTACTGTGTCAGGAATATTTCTTGGAAATTCTGCCCCATCTAATATTTTGGCATTAAGGAGGTCCACTCAATATTTCCGTTATATGATGATTTATCTACTCCTCAGTGGCTTAGAGATTATTCGGAGGGGCCTATAGAATACTCCTAATAGAGTGATTTCTCCCTTTGCTTCCAAATTCAACCCACACTGACTCAGTAGACAATCCCTCCATCATTCCCCTTCTTCCGCTGCGATATGATCCCTAATTAATAATGCTGCTCCCCTGCACCGCCTTTTTTTTTACCTGCCTCAATAACATCTAATGTTGTGAGACCATTTGTTTGCATCACCTCTCGGTGGAAATGTTGCTCATCAGATCCGCCTCAGAAATCCTCTTCCCCTGCCAACACACTAAAACCTGCCAACATTCTACCCCAGTCACTCTCTCTTGTCCCCACGTCTGTCGAACAGAAAATACATGAGCTCAAAACATAAACTTCTAGATTCAAGGGCAGTTTCTTTCCTGCTGTAATAAGACACTAAAAAGTACTATTGCACTATTTAAGAAAAAAAATTGGAAGCATACATGGATAGGATACGATATGAGCCAAATGCAGACGGGAGCAACTAGTGTGGGTGGGACGTTGCAGTCAGTGTGGGCAAGTTAGGCTGAATAGCCTGGTTCCATGGTCCTTTTCTCTTTAACTGCACCACAATATTAATAGGGTTGAAGCAAATAAAATGTAGGAGTGATAAAATATTCTGTGCAGCCGCTTCTGATTTATATATAACCGCAACCATCCTGTTCTGATGAAGGGACCCAAACCTGAAATCTCTTATCACAGATTTTGCCTGATATGCTGAGATTTTACAGCATTTTTTAATTTTTATTTTGGATTTTGCAGCATGTGTATTTTTTTTCAGAAGTTATAAAGATATCCACAAACTGCAAGCAACTACAGGGATGTGAACAGGACGATCGATTGGTGATCAAGTTGCAGGAGTGGGTTGAGAGCTCTATTGAACTTGCCCAGGAGGGCAGCAAGGGTTCAAATCCACTGCTTTCTGAAAGGAGTTTGTATGATCTTCCCATGACTGCTTGGGCTTTCCCCAGGTGCTCTGATATCCTCCCACTTCCCAAAGATATACAGGGTGGGTCAGATAACTGGGTGCATATGGATGGCACAGGCATGTTGGGCCTGTAACTGTGATATATCTTCAAATTTAAATGAATAAATAAATTGATTAAAGAGGAGTTCAGGTCTGGCGCAGAGCAAACTGATCATATTGAAAGCAGATCAGGCTTATGGAGCCAGGTGACCTACTTCTGATCCTACCCTGTTCTGTTTCTAATGGGCTAGCATCTAGCAAGTGAGTCTGAGTACAAGACCAGGACGACTTGCAGGGCTCTGATGAGACTGCAACTTGACTACCATTTGCCATTTTGCTCTCCTTATTTGATGAGGGTGTTATTGGAAAGGAGGACATTGAGTAAAGACACACCAGAATATTCTCGGGTTGGCACGACTGACATATAAAGAAATTTGGTCTCAAAGACTTATATTCAGTCGAACCTACAGAAAAATACAAAATGCTGCACAGATCGGACAAATTAGATGTAGGAAAGCTGTTTCTGATAACCAGAAAGCCCATGACCAGAGCTCACAGTATGAGGAGTAAATGATTTACCACTGAGATGAGGAGAAATTTCTTCTCCCAAAGTGTGAGAGGCCTCTGGAATGATCTATCACCGAAAATAGTTAAAACAAAATTATTAAGTATATTCAAGAAGGCAGATTTTGTTTCTTTAAAATAGGTCAATCTCAACCAAGAATACTTCTGGGCTCTCCCATTCCTCGATTGACGACATTTACTGGGAGCATTGGGCTCAAAGAATTATTGAGGACCCTTTCCCTCCAGGAAGGAGGTACAGGGATCATCAAAATCAGGAATGCCAGGCTGGGAAACCGTTTCTCCCGTAGGCTGTAAGATTGAGAAGTAAATTATTTTGAAATATTCATATATATTTAGTTTTGTGTTCTATCTTTATGCATGTACGTGATTATTGTGTGCTTCGGATGAAATGTTTCATCTGTATATGTGCAGTCGGATGATATTAAACAAACTTGTACTTGGATGTGGGGAAAAAGCTGGAACTTTGTACGGAATTTGAACGCTCCGCTCTGATTGTAGAAGATCATTTTGGTTTACTCCTGCTCCTAAGTTAACCTGCATTCCTCCTCTTCCCCTTCCTCCCCTTCCTCCTGCACC
Source organism: Narcine bancroftii (assembly GCF_036971445.1). Lineage (NCBI taxonomy): Eukaryota > Metazoa > Chordata > Chondrichthyes > Torpediniformes > Narcinidae > Narcine > Narcine bancroftii. The sequence goes on from NC_091470.1 coordinate 351,257,540, forward strand.
CTCCTTCTTATTCAGGCCTTTCTTCCTGTTTCTGAGCTCTCCTGGAGAAGGGCCCAGATCCGAAATTTCGACTGCCTTTTACTTCCTCTGAATGCTATGTGACCTGCTGAGCTTCTCCAGCACTTTTGTGTTCTACTCCTAATTTCTGAAGGCCCAGACTGCGGATGCAGAAACCTGAGTCTGAATTTCATTTAAGTAGATGAGCCATTGAAATCTCATGGAAAAGCAATAAGATATTCTTCAGGTTTAACAAAAACGTTTGATTTTTTTTTTCTCTTCGATTCATCCCTTAAGTTATTATGTAACTGGAATTTTCTGCACCAGTAATATCTTATTTGGTGCATTGAAATTATTCTTGCAAAGTAAATACATTTTGTGCTAATGGCCTATCATTTAACTTAATGGTCATAACATTAAATGATAATGTTCGGTTTAGTACCAATGACAATTTCATGCTCAATGGGTAATTCCCATTTTCCACTAGTCTTTGTTCTACACAATTGATTTTTGGTTCCTCTTTGCGATTTTCTCCACGCCTGCTGCCAAAATTTAGTTTCCGCTTCTTGGTCCACAAGCCAGTGACAGATAAACGGTGAAGCAGACTTTTCAACTGACAAGAGTTATTTTATGCTGGATTTGAATCCTAGAAATTGTGATAAATGTGGGATTGTCCCATGATTTATAAAATAATTAGGAACTTTGTATGGAGCACAACATAAACCTAAGAGATAGAAGCAGGAGTGGGCCTTTTGGTTCCTTATGTGTGCTATCACATTCAATACCATCTCACCGACCCTACCTGAAATCCTGGAACACTTTGACACTGAAGGTACAAACATTCATGATATTCTTTGTTGGCTGCAGTTTGGCATTCAACACCATCATCCCTTCAAAACTGATCAGCAAATTCCAAGTCCTGGCCTCAACTCCCCACTATATAATTGGATCCTGGATTTCCTCACCTCCAGACCCCAATCACTATGGATTGGAAAGAACATCTCTATCACAATCTCCATCTGCATGGAGCAGCACATAGCTGCATTCTTAACCAACTGCTCTATTGACAACATTGACTAGGAGCATAGCTTAAATAGGGCTTAAAGAATTATCGACAGCCCTTTCCATCCAGCGCACTATGGCTTTACACTTATGACTGCATGGCTCAGTGTTACAGACTTATGTTATTATTAATCTTTATGTTATTTTATATATATAAAATATACATATATATATATATATATATATATATATTAGTAAAGTATTTTGTGGGTTGGACATGGGAACACAGGGGTTGCATCAAATAGGAAATGAAGAAGTTTATCATTATTCAGTTCAGAGCCATAAAACTAGTGTTATTGTTCTCCATTGAAAGCCAGAATCAATGAATGTTTACTCAAAAATACACCTGTTTAAATAGAAGACCATTTGTTTGTTGACTCATCTTTTTGGGAAAATGAAACTAATAAATGCAGTAATGATCAAGTGGTCATGTGATTAAAGACACTTGAAGCAGCATCTTTATGAACCATTTTCATTTGAAGACAGAAATGCAGTAACATTCTATGAGAAGGATTGCTGTTAAGTTATCCTTGTCAAGGGAAAGACATAGAATTGGAGTGGCTTTGAAGAGCATGGCCACTTTGACTGCTTTTTTTTGTTGAGAGAGAGAGAGAGAGAGAGAGAGCAGTGCTGCTGTGGCTATTGTAGAGGTCACTTTTGACTAACCCATATCCGGGTGAAAGAAAGCAAGATAATTCTTTCAGTTGATCATAACCATTCTAATGGTTACTTCATCTAAAACCCTTGCCCAGATGTTTGAAATCACAGGTTCCACAACCTCTAGGCAAGAAAGGAGAATTGTGAAAAAATCATTCATATGAAGAAACATTTCTCTGAAAGCAACTCTACAAGAATTTGTGAGTTTTGACAAGTCTGATGACTTGGTGTCTCAAACTACTTCATAATTATTTTTGAGCAACAGTTAAACAATTCTGAGTTTCAACACAAAAGATTTCTAAGACTGAACTTTGAAATTGACTTTTCAGAATTGTGTCTGAGCTGTAATGGTTTGGAATCTGCCACATATTTGTGCATAGTTGGGAGTTAGGTTTATAGTTAAGTAAGATTTTATATTATTAGTAGTTATTAATAAAAATTATTGTTTTGAAGATACCATTGCCTTGGTGAATTTATATTGCTGCTGGTCTAGGTCATAACACTCATAAAGAATGTTGAACTAACAACAACCGAGTACTCAATGTCACCAAAACAAAGGAGATGATTGTGGACTTTAGGAAGGGAAAACCAGAGGTGTATGATCCAGTGACCATTGGAGGATCAGAGGTGGAGAGGATAAGCCAATATAAAGCATAATCTTAGAGGGTCTTTGCTGGACCCAAAATATTAATGTCAGGGAAGGAGAAGATTGATGCAGGATACTAGAAAATGAGGAGACCCACCATACCTTCCCCCTTTGAGAAGGAGAACCAGAGGAGATGACCCACAGGATGATGAACATGGTTGCACACCAGTGAGGGCCCTCTGAGGCTGAAGAATACTCAGGGGGTGGGCTGTTGGTGATTCAAGGTAAGGAACCCGTGCATACTGTGGATTTCAGGTGACTGCAATCGAGGAATTCACACCTGGCTGTCGACTGCTGGAGACAGCTCAAGACTGGCTGAAGGGGTACCAGACATTGGAACTGGGATGGGAAAGGGTGCGGAAGTGCTCCTGATCGTGTCGGAGCTTCAGATCTGGAGCTTCGGCTGGTGATGATTGGGACTGGGGGTGTGCTGAAGGTGAATCCATAGTCACTAAATGACTCTGAAGGGACTCTCTTTTGCTTCTCTTTCTCTGACTGTAAGAGGCGCTTCAGACCGATGGCGAATCTGTCTGACTTATGGCAGATGAAAACAACGTTTTTGTAACATTGCACAGTCTGTATTACATGACAATCAATTGAATCTTGGATCTTGAACCATCATGAACAAATCACGTCAGCACCTTTACTTCCTTGGAGTTTGCGAAGGTTAGGTATAGCAAACCTCCGCAGATGTGTGGTGGAAAGTATGCTGATTGGCTACATCACGCCCTGGGTATGGGGGCACCAATATCTCTGAGCAGAAAGCCCTGAAAAACATCATGAACACAACCCAGTACATCATAGGCAAAACTCTCCACTCCATCAAGAGCATCTACATAGCGTGCTGCCATCGGAGAGCAGCAGAAATCATCATGTTTCCACAACACCCAGGACATGCTATTTTCTCACTGCTGCTATCAGGGAAAAGGTATAGGTGCCAAAAGACTCATACCACCAGGTTCAGGAACAGTTTTGCCACCCTCCCACCCCCTCTACAATCAGCTTTCCTAAACTCTCATTCAGAGATTTAGTTAAGGACTCATACTTTGGACATTATTTATTATTGAATATTTATTTTCTGCATTGCAATGTGTTTATATTTCTTTATTTACATTTCTCTCTGTACAGTGGAACCCTGATTTAATGCACCCCGATTTAACGCAAATTCGGATATAGCGCAATGAGTCATTGGACCCCTTAACGTCCATATTCCGTTCTTTAACATTAAGTGAGCCCATTTTAAAAGTTGCATTACCAGGGATGGCCACCCTGTGGTGCAGCAGATGTTTAGAAATGGCACATCTAAATGATTAAGGGAAGTACAGTAATGTTTATCTTAGTGGGGAATTCATCACATGGATGGGGGGATGGTGTGTGTTGTTGAGAACGGGGGGATGAGTGCTGCCATGAATGTGGGGTGGGGGGTTAAGTGCTGCCATGAATGGGGGTTAATGGTGGGTTGCTGTTGTGAACAGGGTGGTGGTGGTGGGGTTGCTGCCACGATCGATTTGTAAATATCTGTACATGGTAATGAAAATCTGATTTAGCGCAACCCCACTTTTTTTGCAATCCAATTTTTTCGGACCCAAACCATTGCATTGTAAACATATCCTTTTCTAGAGTGGAGTTTACAGTTATTAGCAAGTAGAAATTCTGTCTGGCCTGCAAGAAAAAGGATCTCAGGGATGTATTTGATGTCATGTTTGTACTCCAACATAACATCTGAATCTGAATTTTTAACTTACATGACTGATCTTATATTCCAATTTCATTCCCCTGCATTAATTCCATATCTTCTGGTTTATTTAATATGCAGATATCTGTCAATGTCTGTCTTAAGTATATCAAGTGACTGATCCTCCAAAGCTGTGTCAGGAATGCCAAAGTTTCACAATTCTGATGAAGAAACCTGTTCTCATCTCATTCTTAATTGCTTGGACACTTATTTTGATACTGTGAACTAATCAGGGAAAACATCAGTCCTTCAACTACCCATCAGATCCCTCAAAAATTAACATGATGTGATGTTCAGATACAGGTGGACATCACTCAAATATTCAGACCCTTTATCAGTCCATTTGACAACTTCTCATCATTGCAGATTTCACTATGTCCAGCAACATTTATTTAAATTCTTCTTATTCCAAGGAGATCAAGGTAGAATAGTCCCTTGCAAAATAATTGACTGATATCAACATTTATTCATTAGCTTTTTGTTATTTCTCTTTATATATCCTTGTACATCAGAGCATTGTGCAAAATCTAAGCAGATGCATGGTAGAGTTGGCCAGAGGTCAGGTAGTAAATAAAGATATGGGAGAGGCAGTCATTAGTTCAAGTTCAAGTTTATTATTATCATACAATTGTATAATAGAACTGGACAGCATTGTTTGTATTAGCTATTGAACTTTTAGCACAATTGATAAGACAGAATAGTAATATTAAAAGTTATTAGAGTTGATTCTGAAGAATTTAAGATTAATTTATTTGCTGATAATGTTTTGATTTATTTAACAGAAACACACAATTCATTAAGGTCATTATCTGAGAGATTGAAACAATATGGACAAATATTAGGCTATAAATTAATTGGGATAAAAGTGAGATTATGTCATTGATTGATGATGATTATCTTCAATGTAATAAAATTGCTTTTCTTGGAGCTGTCTGAGGGCAAAGACCATGTCAGTAGTTCCTCTGTTTGCGCAAAAGACGCACTGTGATTCTGGGAGAATATTCTCGGCGACACTAGGTATTATTCTATTTAGTAGAATCCTAGCGAAGATTTTGCCTGCAATGGAGAGCAACGTGATTCCCCTGTAGTTTGAGCAGTCCGATTTCTCGCCTTTGTTTTTGTACAGGGTGATGATGGTGGCATCACGAAGATCCTGAGGCAGTTTTCCTTGGTCCCAACAAAGCTTGAAAAACTCATGCAGTTTGGCATGCAGAGTTTTGCCGCCAGCCTTCCAGACCTCTGGGGGGATTCCATCCATACCTGCTGCTTTGCCACTTTTCAGTTGTTCGATTGCCTTATATGTCTCATCCAGGGTGAGAACCTCATCCAGCTCTAGCCTTAGGGGCAGTTGAGGGAGCTGGAGCAGGGCGGAATCTTGGACTGAGCGGTTGGCACTGAAAAGAGATTGGAAGTGTTCTGACCATCGGTTGAGGATGGAGATCTTGTCGCTGAGGAGGACTTTGCCGTCTGAGCTGCGCAGCGGGCTTTGGACTTGGGGCGAGGGGCCGTACACAGCCTTTAGAGCCTCGTAGAAACCCCTGAAGTCGCCAATGTCCGCGCTGAGCTGGGTTCGTTTGGCGAAGAAAAGTGCAGAGAACAAAACAAAGGACTCTACATCACCTTTGTTGACCTCACCAAAGCCTTCGACACCGTGAGCAGGAAACGGCTTTGGCAAATATTAGAGCGCATCGGATGTCCCCCAAAGTTCCTCAACATGATTATCCAACTGCACGAAAACCAACAAGGTCGGGTCAGATACAGCAATGAGCTCTCTGAACCCTTCTCCATTAACAATGGCGTGAAGCAAGGCTGTGTTCTCGCACCAACCCTCTTTTCAATCTTCTTCAGCATGATGCTGAACCAAGCCATGAAAGACCCCAACAATGAAGACGCTGTTTACATCCGGTACCGCACGGATGGCAGTCTCTTCAATCTGAGGCGCCTGCAAGCTCACACCAAGACACAAGAGAAACTTGTCCGTGAACTACTCTTTGCAGACGATGCCGCTTTAGTTGCCCATTCAGAGCCAGCTCTTCAGCTCTTGACGTCCTGCTTTGCGGAAACTGCCAAAATGTTTGGCCTGGAAGTCAGCCTGAAGAAAACTGAGGTCCTCCATCAGCCAGCTCCCCACCATGACTACCAGCCCCCCCCACATCTCCATCGGGCACACAAAACTCAAAACGGTCAACCAGTTTACCTATCTCGGCTGCACCATTTCATCAGATGCAAGGATCGACAATGAGATAGACAACAGACTCGCCAAGGCAAATAGCGCCTTTGGAAGACTACACAAAAGAGTCTGGAAAAACAACCAACTGAAAAACCTCACAAAGATAAGCGTATACAGAGCCGTTGTCATACCCACACTCCTGTTCGGCTCCGAATCATGGGTCCTTTACCGGCACCACCTACGGCTCCTAGAATGCTTCCACCAGCGTTGTCTCCGCTCCATCCTCAACATCCATTGGAGCGCTTTCATCCCTAACGTCGAAGTACTCGAGATGGCAGAGGTCGACAGCATCGAGTCCACGCTGCTGAAGATCCAGCTGCGCTGGATGGATCACGTCTCCAGAATGGAGGACCATCGCCTTCCCAAGATCGTGTTATATGGCGAGCTCTCCACTGGCCACCGTGACAGAGGTGCACCAAAGAAAAGGTACAAGGACTGCCTAAAGAAATCTCTTGGTGCCTGCCCCATTGACCACCGCCAGTGGGCTGATAACGCCTCAAACCGTGCATCTTGGCGCCTCACAGTTTGGCGGGCAGCAACCTCCTTTGAAGAAGACCGCAGAGCCCACCTCACTGACAAAAGGCAAAGGAGGAAAAACCCAACACCCAACCCCAACCAACCAATTTTTCCCTGCAACCGCTGCAACCGTGTCTGCCTGTCCCGCATCGGACTTGTCAGCCACAAACGAGCCTGCAGCTGACGTGGACTTTTTACCCCCTCCATAAATCTTTGTCTGCGAAGCCAAGCCAAAGACAAGACAATAAAATTGCTCAATTTAAATGGTCAGACCAAATTAAATATTTAGATATTAAAATTGATAATGATTTAGATCATTTATATAAATTAAATTATTTACCTTTGTTTTATAAAATAAAAGATGGAAAGATTTACCTATAATATTAATAGGTAGAGTTCATTGTATTGAGATGAATGTTTTTCCTAGAATTCAATATTTTTTAAAAGTTCTTCAAATTTTAAAAAAGATTTGAATTTTATTATTAGGAAATTTTTGTGGAAAGGTAAAATGGTTAGGGTATCGTTACAAAAATTAACTTGGAAATATGATTTAGGAGTTTACAACTCTTAAATTTTCAAAATTATTATAAAACAGCTCAATTGAGGTTTATTAATTGAATGTTTGATTTGGATAATCTGTCAATATGGGCTAATATTAAGTTAACTAATATTGGCAAGAAGAATCTGGCACAATTTATTTATAAATGGAATACTAAGTTATTAATAATAATCCACCTATTTTTAGACATTTAATTGAATTATGGAATAGGATAAATGATGAGATAGGTACACAGGGAAAGTTTCAGCCAAAACACCTTTATATCAGAATAAAATTTATAATTTTACTCTTAATAATCAGATTTTGAAAATATGGAATTAGAAAGGAATTAAAACTGTTGGTTACTTTATTTCTTTTCCAAGTATGAAAGAAAAGTATGAAATTCCAAATAATACCATTTTTGTTATTATCATTAAAGCTTTATTATTGGATCATTTTTGACTTACTTTAAGATTACCAAGAAAGTCAAATTTTGAAATTTTGATTACGGAAGGTGGTTAAAAAAAATTCTGAAATGTATAAATTATTACAAAGCAAGATGCCTAAATTAGATATTCATAATTGAGATTAAAATGGGAAAAAGATTTAGGAATACCAATTGTTCAAGAGGATTGGAGATCTATATGTAAGGATAGCATTACTAAAATTACTAATATTCGATATAGGTTAGTCCATTATAATGTTTTACATCAATTGTATTTAACTCCTCATAATTAAAGAAATATAATTTAATTTCTTCAGATTTATGTTTTTGATGTTTTAAGAAGTAGGTTCTTTTTAACATTTGACTTGGCTATGTGATATGGTTAAATTTTTTGGATAGGACTTAAGAAATATTTAGAGAGAGTTTTTTTTAATTCAATTACTAATGGATCCAATATTATTTTTATTAAGTAATGTTAGAAGATTGAGTTTGATTTTGAAGTTGACTAAGTATCAAATTACATTTTTAAGATTGGCAATGGCTGTAGCTAGAAAATGAATGGCTATAACGTGGAAAAATGAGATTGAGTTGGGATTACAGAGATGGCATCTTAAATTGAGATCATGTATTCCTTTGGAAAAAATAACATCTAATTTACATGATATTTATCTTTTTTTTTCAAAAGTGTGGGGCCCTTATTGGGATTATATGGGGTTAAAATGTTGAATTCCCTGAAGCTCATTGTGGTGGTGTTGCTCTGATCCATGGCGGTTTATTGTATTTTAGATGGTTTAAATCTCCTGTTTCTTCCTTCTTTCTTTGGGGTTTTATTTGGGGGTGGGAGGAGGGTGGGTCATGGGGGTGGGGGGAGGGAGGAAGGAGGGTTTCATTTGTATTATATATTCAAATTTTTAAATAAAGTATTCAAAACAAAAAGTACAACTGGACGAAGCAGTTTTCTTCGGTCCTCAGTGTAAAAATATGCAAACGCATATGTAAGGCATAGCGCACACATTTATATACAATAGATTGGTATATATAGATATATATATTAATAAATAAATATTAAATAGCAGAGTCTCAGAGATATTGTATGAGCAGTTCATAAATCATTTAGCATTCTCACTGCCCATGGGAAGAAGCTGTTTCTCAGACTGGTGGTTCAGGCTCTGATACTCCTTTATCACTTTCCCCATGGGAGTAGCTGGAAGATGCTGTGTGTGGATGATAGGGGTCCTTAATGATTTTGCGAGCTCTTCAGACAACAATCCCAGTAGATCATGTCAATGGGGGTAAGGGAGACCCCAGTGATCCTCTCTGCCGCTCTTATAGTCCTGTGGATTGACCTCCGATCCAATGCTCTACAGCAACCGTACCACTCTGTGACGCAGTCAGCCAGGACGTGCTCAATAGAGCTCCTAAAGAAAGTTGACGGGATGGTGGCCAGTAGGCTTGACCACCTCAATCTTCTCAGGAAGTACGGTCGCTGGTGCATCTTCCTGTAAAGTAAGACGTTGTGTGTCCACGATTGGACAGTACTTAATTAGATATATGAAAAGTCAAAATGTCACATGAGCTGGCCAAAATTAACTGCTATTTTTATCTCTGTGAATATTATGAAAGGGATCTTATGCAGTAAGAAGGATTGTAGCAAATTATTCCTGGTGGGTGGCTGATACTGATTATAATAACTGTTTGAGGATCAATTATTTCAGTTCATCCAGTTCAGATTTTCTCCCTCCTCCTGCTTCCATTTATTAGAGGCAACTTCATATTATCCTCTTTCTCGCGGAAATATTATCTTTTTTTTGTAATGACACAACTCACTGAACTGGTAAATAACAAAATAATAATTATAATTAGTTCAACATGTTGAGCTATTTAGAATATGGCAGTTTACTGGAGAAATGGTTTGTCTGGGTTCTGATGTTAATCTGTAATGTGACAGGTACAAATTACTATTCATCTGGTTGGCAACAAGTGGTTCCACTAGCATTAAATGCCTCAGCCTGCCAGTGCAGCAGGTAAGTGCCCAAAATAGCACATGACTTGTTAAAGCACAACAGCAACATTTACAAATAATCAAAAAACTTTTGTTTGTATGAGGTGCAATGAATTAGTGATCGAGTCATACAGCGTGGAAACAAGAAACATCTCTTCATTTCACCACATCCATTCTGAACATTTTGCCCATCTACATTTATTGCATAATGCGCATACCCTTCTATGCTTCGTTTATTTGTGTACCTGCCTTTCAAATGCAATAATAGTATTTAAATCTGAAACTCCTCTCGCAGCGTGTTCCAAATATTAACCACCCTGTATTTGATTTAAAAAAAGCTTTCCCTTCAGATCCTATTTAAAATTCTTTCCCTTCACCTTAAACCTCTCAAAAGATTCCATGCTTCTATCTATATATTTAAAATATCTCCGTTAGATTACCTCTTAGGCTCCTTCGCTTGAGTGAAAATAAGTCCAGCCAATCCGATCTCTCCCCATAACCAGCCCTCCAATTCCAGGCGTATCCTGGTGAATATCCTGGGTTAGCATAGTTAGGGTAACAGTTAGTGCAACCCTGTTACAGCGCCCGTGACTCAGGTTTGAACCTGGCGCTGTCTGGAAGGAGTTTGTATGTTCTCACTGTGCCTGTATGAGTTTCCTCTGGGTGCTCAGATTTCCTCCCACCCTTCAAAATGTAAGGGCGTTGTAGGTTAATTGGGGTATTTGGGCGGTACTGGCTTGTGGACAGCAAGAGCCCATTAGTGTGCTGTGTATCTAAATTTAACATTTAAAATTTCCTGTTCTCTCTCCAGCGTGACTCATTCCAACCAGAATGACACACAATATTTCATGATCAGTCTCACCAGCTTTGTGAGAAATTAAAGAAAAGGTTTCAACACACATGTTCTACGCCCAGGCCTATGAAGACAATCAATCCGTAGGCCACCTTCACCATCATATCTCCTCGTGTTTCCACCCCGTTTGTCAGCTTTCTTCAGCACCCTTCCATTTGTCTTTAACCCATTTAACTTCTCAAAATATATCACCTCACACTTGTCAGAATTAAAATGTATTTATCTAGGCTCAGCCTAACCTTCCATCTGATATCTATCTTGCTGTACCCTTAGATCGCCTTCCTCACTATCCACACCCTTACTAATCATATCTTCTGCATTCACATCCAAACCCCCGAAATAGTAAAACCTCAGAAATAGTAAAATCATATTGCCTTTGCTCCATACCAACTAATCTATCTCCCTTTGTAACTCGACACTTGTTGTTCTTTTGTATTGTGTCTTACTTGGTGTAAGACAAGAGATGAGATGTCTGCTGGTCACCTTGTAAAACAACTTCTATCACTGAATTTTTGATACGTTTCATATATCACGGTTAGGGTGACACAGTTAGCATAGTGATTAGTGCAGCGCTGTGGCAGCTAAAGTGATCGGGACCTGGGTTTAAATCCACGCATTCTGTAGAAGTTTGTATGTTCTCCCCGTGTCTGCATGGGGTTCTTCCTGGTGCTCCTGATTTGTCCCACTTCAAAATGTACTGGGTTGCTGGACAGTTGGATGTTATCGGGTGGCATGGGCTAAATGTCTAAATTTAATGAAAATTTTAGAAATTTATATTGCTAAACAAAGTCCTTGATATAGATCACTGTCAACAAAAGTCACTGCACTGCAGAACACTACTGGACTGAATTCCCAACGGAAAAGCCACCTTCTATTGCTTCCCTCCACCTACTGTCATTTGGATCCAATTAGTTAGCTCATCATCACATCCGTGTGCCTTAAATCTTGACCACCTGACTATAGTGAGACCCTGTCAAATCAACATTATCTACTTCCCTGCCTTCTTAAAAACCTCAATCATAAGGGAGACATGGTTAGCGGTTAGTACACAAGATATAGGAGCAGAAGTCGACCCATTGGCCCATGGAGTCTACTCCACCATTCTAATCATGAGCTGATCCATCCACCCACTCCCTGGCTTTCTCCCCACATAACCCTTGAAGTCTTGACTCATCAAATACCTGTCAATTTCTGCTTTAAATACACCCAAAGACCTTAATTCCATAGCTGCCTCCAGCAACAAGTTCCATAGACTCATCACTGTCTGAGTAAAGAATTTTTTTCGCATCTCTGTTATAAATTGACCCCCATTTAGGCTGAAATTATGGCCTACCATAATCCCCTACCATGGGAAGCATCCTTGCCATATCCACTCTATCCGGGTGTCTCAACATTCAAAATGCCTCTATGAGGTCCCCCCACCCCATCCTTCTGTAGTCCAACAAGTCCAGTCCAAGAGTCAACATTTGTTCCTCATAAATTAACCCTTTCATTCCGGGTATCATATCTAGTAAATCTTCTCTGAACCCTCTCCAACGTCAGCACCTCTTTTCTCAAATACGGCACTCAAAACTGTACACAGTACTCCAAGTGAGATCTAACATGTGCTTTATTGCAGCCTTCTAGAAATGAAGGCCAACATTGCCTTCAACTTCTTCACCACTGATTCAACCTGGAGGTTAACCTTTAAAATAAGAAGCAGAATTTATTCTCATGAACAAGTCACAACATTTGTTGTTTTGCAGCAGTACCACATTGCGAAAATTCATATAAACCACCTTACAAAAATTAAAAAATAGTGGACGGAAAGTCAAATGATCTTTGGTTCATTGATCATTCAGGGATCTGATGGCAATGGGGAAGAAGCTGTCCTTATACTGCAGGGGTGCTTGTCTCTAGACTCCTGTACCTTTTTTCTGGTGGTTGAAGAATGAAGAGAGCATAGCCTGGGTGGTGAGGGGGTCCTTGAGGATAGAGGCACCATTCTTAAGACACCAACTCTTGAAGATGTCCCCGATCAGGGAAAGACTGGTGCCCGTGATGTCACAGGCCAAGTTAACAACCTTCTGGAGGTGTTTCAGATAGTGCTGCAATGAGTCAGAATGCTGTCCACGGTGCACCTGTAGAACTTAGAAGTAAAACATGAATGTCTACAGGCGCCATGGTTGAAGTAAAAACATAATGCTGGAGAAACTCAGCAGGTCAAGCAGTACCCATTATATTGTGGGCTTGAGTTCATTAAGTCATGGAAAAATATCGGGAGGTGTCCAAATAAAAAGGTAAGGGGGGGGAGGCATAGTCCCAAAGGCAGGAGGTAACAAGTGAAGAAGGAAGTGAGGGCACAGCAGCAGCAAGGATCTGACTAGGTGAATAGAGAGGGAAGGAGGTGGAGAGCTAAGAGAAAGAACACAGAGGGAAGGGAAGGGAGGGAGAACGGAGAGCAGGTTAGCAGAAACCAGAAAAGTCGATGTTAATGTCATCTGGCTGGAGAGTGCCCAGACAGATAATCCGGTGTCGTTCCTTCAATTTATTGGTGGTCTTGGTGGGGTAGTGCATGACAGACATGTGATTTTGAGAGTGGGACACTGAACTAAAATGGTTGGCCACTGGGAGGTCTCTGTTACTCGTGCAGACAGGTTGAAGGTGCTCAGCGAAGCGATCGCCCTGTCTGCGCCTAGTCTCACGGATGTAGAGAAGGCAAAAAGGAAGCACTAGATGCAGTAAATCAATCCTGCGGATATACAAATAAAGGGTTGCTTCACTTGAAAGTCCCTTTTGGGGCCCCTGACTGTGGTGAAGGAGGAGGTATGTGCACAAGTGTGGCGCCTCCTGTGGTCACAGGGGAAAGTGCCAGGGGTGGGGGGGGGGGGGGGGGTGTGAATGGTAGGGAGGAATGAGTGCATGAGGGAGTCAAGGAGGGGGCAGTCCCTACAGAAGGTAGAGAGGGTAGGAGAGGGGAAGATGTGTCTGGTAGGTGGGATCCTGATGCAAGTGCTGGAAATTCTGGAGGATAATGTGTTGGATGTGGAGAATGGAGGGGCAGTGGGTGATGACAAGGGGAAATCCTGTGTTTCATCGGGGGACAGAGAGGGCCTGGGCAGATGAGCAGTAAATGGAGGAAATGCGAGTCAGGGCTGAGTTGATGGTGGTGGAAGGGAAGCCATGTTTGAAGAAGAAGGCAGACATTTCAGATGATCCAGACTGGAAGACCCCATCTTGGGAACAGATACAGGAGAGATGGAGAAATTGCAAAAAGGGAGTAGAATCCTGGTGAGGACAGGATGGGAAAAAGTGTAGCCGAGATGGTTACAGGAGGGATTTGGTAGGTTTGAACTATATGTCGGTATACATATCAGTGGAAAGCTCGTCTCCTGAGATGGAGTCGGAGAGATCCAGAAAGAGGAGAATACTGTCAGAGATGGACCAGGTGAGTTTCAGATCCGGGGTGGAAGTTGGAAGTGAAGTGAATGAAGTTGTCGAGTTCGTCACGGGTGCATGAGGCAGAGGCAGCCCCGACGTAGTCATAAATATAATGGAATTTAGCATGGATTGCTCCAAAACCCCCACAAATGGGCAGGCGTAGCTGGGCCCATGCATGCAACTATACCTACTCCTTTGATTTGGAGGAAGTTAGATGAGTCAAAGGAGAAGTAATTTAGAGTAAGGACAAGTTCTGCATGGCAAAGGAGGGTGGTGGTAGAGGGTGACTGGTGGGGACTCTGGTCCAGAAAGGTGCAAAGTGCTTTCTGACCTTCTGTATGTGGGGAAGGAGGTGTAAAGAGATTAGACGGCCATAGTCAAAATCAGGCAGTCCAGTTTGGGTAATCTGAAATCATTGAAGAGATGGAGGACATGTGAGGTATTGCAAATGTAGGTGGTGGAGGGATTGGACTAGGGGAGAAAAGATAAGATTAAACTAATTCACTGGGGGAAGAGCAAGTAGACACAATGGGTTTACCCAGATGTTTGAGTTTATGCATTTTGGGCAAAAGGAAGAAACAGGCAGTGCAGGGATGGGAGACAATGAGGTTGGAGACCGAGAGAGGGAGGTAACTAGAGGTGATAGGGTTGGTGTTGGAGAAGGTGGCCTGATGAGCTGTGGTGGCGTCCTGAGGAAGAGATATGTAGGAGGAGGTGTCTGAGAGCTGTCGTCTGGCCTCAGCAAGGCAGAGGTCAGTGCTCCAGACCACAACAGCACCACTTTTGTCTGCGGGTTTGATGGTGAGGCTGTGATTGTTGTGGAGAGAGTGGAGGGCAGAACATTCGGAGGATGGAAGATTAGAATAAGAGAGGGGAATGGTGAATTTGAGATGGTTGATATCTGAACAGCAATTGGAAATAAAATGATCCAGTCTGGACAGCTGGCCAGGATGAGGTTTCCAAGAGGAAGAAAGCTTAAACAGGAAGAAGGAGTCTTGGTACCATAGACTGCTTCAGCACAGAAAAGAAGCTATTCGACCCTTCTAGTTTGTGCCAGCCATTGTTCAGCTAGTCCAGCGGTTCTCAACCTTTTTCTTTCCACTCATATACCACTTTAAGTATTCCCTATGCCAGAGGTGCTCTGTGATTAGCAACAGATTGCTTAAGGTGGTATGTGGGTGGAAAGAAAAAGTTTGTAAACCACTGTTTTAATTGTACCTAATTGACTTGTTATGTGCACGGTTTCATAACTCCAAAAGAAATGGGCCAATGACAATTTTTCTCAACCAAATTATTTAAGTAACAAATGGCTCTAGAGCAATGATTCTCAACCTTCCCTTCCCACTCACATACGTCCTTAAGCAATCCCTTACTAATCACAAAGCACTTATGGCATAGGGATTGCTTAAAGTGGTATGTGAGTGGAAAGAAAAAGGTTGAGAATCACTGACTTAGTCCTAATAACCTGCTCCCATTCCATAATCCTCCAGACCTCTCCCATCCATGTATCTATCCAATTTACTCTTAAAACTCAAGATTGAGTCTGCATTTACCACACCAGATGGCAGCTCATTCCACACTCCTACCACTCTCTGAATGAAGGTTCCCCCTAATGTTCCCCTAAATGTTCCCTTTCACCCTAAAGCCAAGTCCTCTCGTATTTATCTCTCCTAATCTAAGTGGAAAGAGCCTATTGGCACGTATTTTGTCTGTACCCCTCATAATTTTGTAAACCACTATCAAATCTCCCCTCATTCTTCTTCACTCTAAGGAATAAAGTCTTAACCTGTTTAATCTTTCCCTGTAATTTAATTCCTGAAGACCCAACAACATTTTAATAATCTCTGCACCCTTTCAATCTTATTGATATCCTTCCTGTAACTAGGTGACCAGAACTGCACACAATATTCCAAATTTGGGCTCATCAATGTCTTAAACAACTTCAACATAATATCCCAACTCCTATACTCAATATTTTGATTTATAAAGGCTTTGATGCCAAAAGCTTTCTTTACAAATCTCTCCACCTGTGACATCACCTTCAGGGAACACAGCACCTGTATCCCCAGGTCTCTTTGCTCCTCTCCACCTACCATTTGCAGTGCACGTCCTTCCTTGATTTGCTCTTCCAAAATGCAATATCTCACACTTGTCTTCATTAAACTCCATCATCCATTTACTGCCTCATTCTCCCAGTTGATCCAGATCCCTCTACAAGCTTTGAAAATCTTCCTCACTGTCCACTACACCTTTTACCTTTGTGACATCAGCAAACTTGCTGATCCAATTTACTACGTTATCAATCAGATCATTGATATGGACAACAAACAGCGATGCTACCAACACAGATCCCTGAGGCACACCTCTCATCACAGGCCTCCAGTCTGAGAAGCAACCATCCACTAGCACTCTCTGACTTCTCCTACACAGCCAATTTCAAATCCAATTTGCAACTTCTCTATGTATACCTAGTGTCCTAGCCTTCTGAACCAACCTCTCATGTGGAACCTTGTCAAAGGCCTTACTGAAGTCCATATAGACAAAATCCACAGCCTTTCCCTCATCAACCTTCCTGGTAACTCCCTACATGACTCTCATGTGCATTCATTCCTCCCTACCAATCACATAACCCACACCCCCAACCCCCCGCCATCTTCCCCTGTGGCCACAGAAGGTGTCACACATGTGCCCACACCTCCTCCCTCACCACAGTCTGGGGCCCCAAACAGCCTTTCAAGTGAAGCAACACTTCACTTGTGCATCTACAGGATTGATTTACTGCATCCAATACTCCCTTTGTGGCTTTCTCTTTATCAAAGAGACTGGGCACAGACTTGGACATCGCTTCACAAAGTACCTTTGTTCTGTCCATACCATTCACATGGACAGCCCAGTGGCTAACCACTTCAGTTCTGCATCTCACTTCCATACTCACATATCTTTCCATGGCCTTGTGTACTATTCCACCAAGACCACCCATAAATTGAAGGAACAACACCTGATTTTCTACCTAGACACATTCTAGCCGGATGGCATTAAATTACTCTTCATTCTCCCTCCATTCCCTTCCTCTGTTTTCTTTCCTTCAACTTTTCACCCCCTTCCCTCTCTATTTACCTGGCATCCCTCCTCCACTTGCTTGCTGTTGTGCCCTCCCTCCTTTCTTCACTTATTACCTCCTGCCTTTGTAACCATGCTCCTTCCCCATGCCTCTCCCCTTTATATTCAGATGCCTCCCGACATTTTATTCATGCCTTGATGAAGGGCTCAAGCCCGAAACATCAATAATGTATTTTTATCATTGCTATATAAAGGACACTGTTTGACCTGCTAAGTTTCACCAGTATTGTGTTTTTACACCTGTATAAGTTTTTGAGAGTCTTAGGTGACATACCAAATCTCCTCAAATGCCTCACAAATTATAGCCTTCATCATGATTGCATTGAGATGGAGGCTGCAGGACAGATCTTCATAGATGTTGACACCTAGGAATTTGAAGTTCTTGACCCTCTCCATTACTGAGCCCTCGATGAGGACTGGGTTGTGTTCCCCTGACTTCCTCCTGAAGTCCACAATCATCTCCTTGGTTTTGCTAACTTTGATTGCAAGGTTGTTGTCATTACACCACTCAACAAGCTGATCTATCTCCCTCCTGTACGCTTCCTCATTGCCATTTGTGATTCTGCCAACAACTGTGGTGACATCGGCAAATTTGTAGATCTCCTTGGAATTGACCCTGGTGCATAATGAGTAGAGCAGTGGGCTAATCTCAAATCCTTGAGGGGCCCCTGTGTTAATAATCTGTGAGGAGGAGACATTGTTTCCAATTCATACTGACAGTGGTCTTCTGATGAGGAAGGCATGGATTCAGTAGCAGAGGGGGATGCAGAGGCCCAGAGTTTGTAGCTTCTTGACCAGCACTGAGGAAATAATGGTGTTGAAGGCTGAGCTGTGGTTACAGTGATATTGCGCCTGCTGTGGAACGATTGTGATGAGAGGTGAATTACAGTGGATCCAGACCTTTCCTTAGGTATGTGATAATTCTGGCCACGACCAGTCTCTCAATGCTTTTCATCATGGTATAGGTTAGTGCTACTGGGCAAGAGTTGTTGAGGCAGCTCACACTGCTCTTGGGCACCGGATGATTGGATGAGAACTGCCAAGTCCCTTGCACCTTGGAATTTTAAATTTTCTCCCCATCTAAATAATAGTCTTCTATCAAAGTGTATGAACATACACTTTCCAACACTGTATTTCATCTTCCACCTCTTTGCCCATTCTCTTCATGTATCCAAGTCTCTCTGCAGCCTTTTGGTATCCTCTGCACCACCTCTACACCACCTGTTTTGGTATCATCTGCAAATGTAGAAGACACAAAGTCATCTATTCCATAATCCAAATAATTTATATACACCGTAAAATGAAGGGACCCCAACACGGACTCTGTGGAACATCACTGGAATAGCATCCCTTTATTCCTACTCTCTGTTTCCTGCTGACCAGCCAATGCTCTACCCATCCTTCCTGTAATTCCATGGGCTGTCATCTTGTTTAGCAGCCTTATGTTGGAACATTGTTGAAGGCCTTTTGAAAGTCCAAATACACACTATCTACTGCAACTCCCCTTATCAATCTCCTCAAAAAATTGCCATAGGTTTGTCAGGCATGATTTTCCTTTAAGGAAACCGTGCTGACTTGGGCCTATCTTTTCATGTACCACCAGGTATTCCATAATCTCATCCTTGACAATCAACTCCAACTCCTTCCCAACCAGTGATGTCAGTCTAATAGGTCTATAATTTCCATTAAGATGCCTCATTACCTTCTTAAACAGCAGGGTGACATGTGCGACCCTCCAGTCTACTGGAACCATTGATTCTTGAAAGATTATTATCAATGCCTCCATTATCTCTACAGCTACCTCCTTCAAAACCTGAGGATGCATTCCATCTGGTCCAAGATTATCTACACTTAGACCATTTAGCTTCCAAAGTGCCTTTTCTCTCATGATCATGACCGCACGCACTTCTCTTTCATGAGAGCCATGAGAGTCTGGCCCTGCTACTAATGCCTTCCACAGTGAAACTGATCCAAAATATTTATTTAGTTCCTCTGCCATCTCCTTGTCTCCCATTACAACTTCTCCAGCATCATTTTCTATTGGTCCTTTGTCCACTTTGGTCAATCTTTTACTCTTTATATATTTACAAACCTTTTAGTATCCTCTGATATTACTTGCTAGCCTCCTTTCATAATTCATCTATTCCTTCCTAATCACCTTCTTAGTTGTCATCTCCAAGTATTTCAAAGTTTCCCAGTCCTCTATCTTCCCACTTATTTTTGCCTTCCTTGTTTGCCCTTTTTTTTCATTTTGCTTTGGCTTTAACTTCCCTCATCAGCCACAATTGTCTCATTTTACCTATTACGAGCTCCGATTTTAGTCAAATGGGATTATCACTATAAGGGATAGTAAAGACAAGAGGAACTGAATGGTTACAGTTAACATTTAACATTTCACACAAGCACCATCACAACACAAATTACAGCCCAGCGACAATTTGATGCATTAGAAGATTAGAGGGAAGGCTTGTCACTGTCTGTTCCAAATTCAATACATTTGCAAAGACATTGTGATTTTGCAAGAGAGAATGATTCTGATGTTGAAGAGAAAACAGCTTTTCGAAGCAGCACTTATGGCCGGCCATTTTGTGGAATTCCAAGCAAAGCCTGCTCTGTGAATGACTGGACCTTTTCAGTGGATTGACCAGTGCCAGAAGGGTCTTTTAGGAAGCAAAGTGCTTCATTTTGATTGTGACCAACAATGAAGGTCACTTGGAAGTTTCATTGCGGCCACCCAATTTGAGTCTTGCCTACAAAAAGAATGTTATAACTACAGCTTGTGTGGATGGATGTTTCTTCAAAGACAGCACAAGGAGAATTCGTGAGTCTGTAATGGTTTCTCGCATGTGCACGCGCGCGTGCGCACGCACGCACGCACGCACACACACACACACACACACACACACACACACACACACACACACACACACACACACACACACACACACACACACACACACACACACACACACACACTAGAACACCTGCACATAGTTGGGGATAGATTTAGTGTTAAAGATAGATTAAGAGTTAATACAACAGTTAAAATTAATTAACCACTGGTTTATTGTCCATTGCCTGTCCTGCACTTTCTTCATTTTATGCATAAATTCCATCCATTTCTGATCTGCTGCCTTCACCATTTGTGTGTTTTACCAATCATCTTTGGTCAGTTGCTCTCTCATGTGCCGGTAATTTCCTTTACTCCACTGAAATACCGACACATTGGACTCTTGCTTTTCCTTTTCAAATTTCAAAATGAACACAATCATATTGTGGTCACGACCTCCTAAGAGTTCCTTTACCTCAAGATCTCTAATCACCTGTGGTTCATTACACAGCAACCAATACAGAACAGCTGATACCCTGGTGGGCTCATCAACAGGCTGATCCTAAAGGCCATCCCATAGGCATTCCACAAACTCTGTCTCCTGAGGTCCCAAACCGAACTGTCTTTCTCAATCTCTTTTCTTTTCTTTGGCTTGGCTTCGCGGACGAAGATTTATGGAGGGGGTAAAAAAAGTCCACGTCAGCTGCAGGCTCGTTTGTGGCTGACCAGTCCGATGCGGGACAGGCAGACACGATTGCAGCGGTTGCAAGGGAAAATTGGTTGGTTGGGGTTGGGTGTTGGGTTTTTCCTCCTTTGCCTTTTGTCAGTGAGGTGGGCTCTGCGGTCTTCTTCAAAGGAGGCTGCTGCCCGCCAAACTGTGTCTTTCTCAATCTACTTGCATGTTAAAATCATCCATAATTATCCTAATGCTGTCTATCTGAGATATCTTATCTATTTCCAGTTGTGTTTTGTAATCCACAACCAGATTGCTTTTTGGGGCCCGTGTATAGCTGCCATCGGTATCCTTTTATGTTCACCATTCCTTAACTCGACCCATAAGGAGTCTACCTTTTATGATCCTATATTCCTTTGTTATGAGCCCAGAGGACCCCAAAACCCAACAGCAATAAATATTCACCAAGACAAATGGTTACTTAAACAAAAGTTGCTTTTAATTATGTTTAAACATGAAAACAGAATCACCCTTTAACTTATTGACTTAACTAACCTAACTTAAGCCCCTTCTAATTCTAAGTCTATGTAATGTGTGTGTAAGTTCAGAAAAGTTCTTTGATTCACAGTCCAATCTCACTTCTCATTCCTCCAAATTCACTGGTGTCATGCAATTCTTATACTGTGCACAGAATTTAACATGTATAAAGTTCATCAGGCTTTGGTGCTTGAAAGGTAAATGGTTACTGCTCAGGAAGATCCTTGTCAGTTTTAAGAGAGAGATTTGATGTTCCAAGATACGCACAACTGATTTATTTTTAATCAACCACTTCAGTGTCTTGCTGACGAAACTTGCCCCCTCAGGGTTCTCCAGATGATAACCTCTTCCTTTCAGGTCACCACAGAGTGTCTTTTTGTTTCTCCTATTTCCACTGAAACATTAGACTGCCAGTCCTTTCTTCTTGCATGAACCACAATGGCTTTGACCAGGCTGAACTAAGCACTCACAACCCGTCTTCTAAATAGGGTTTTCCACAAGCTTGCCAGCTTGCCCTATTCCAGTCCCAGTTGCTGCTGCTGACTGTAAAACTGTAGAACTGATCTCTCTCTCTGGTTTGCAAACTGCCTGTCTAAACTCACATTCCACCCTATGCCATATGTGATTAGTAAGGGATTGCTTAAGGTGGGATGTGAGTGGGAAGGGAAGGTTGAGAATCACTGCTCTAGGCCCAATTGTTACTGAAATATTTTGCTTGAAGAAATTTGTCATTGGCCCATTTCCTTTGGAGTTCTGAAACTGTGCACATAACGAGTCAATTAGGTACGATTAGGTACAATTAAAACAGTGGTTTTCAATCCTTTTTCTTTCCATTGACAAACCACCATAAGAAATCCCTCACTAATCACAGAAACCAAGGGTCGGCGCCAGAACGAATGTTGGGGGGAGGGGTCATTGGAATGTTAGAAGTGGGCAGATTCCAGTGTTCCAGAACTCACTCGGCAGTGGGAGGGGGTGGCAGGGTAATGTCAGATGCGTGCGACCCACCTGTGCTGATGGACGCCACCGGGGGCAGGTGGAGAGTCACTAGCATGCTTCAATCTAGATGCTAGTGATGTGGATGGGTGTGGGACTGACAGCGTACGAAGGCCACGAGTGGGGGGGGGGCGGGATTCGGCACCTCATTAGGGGGGATCCACGCTCGCGAATATCCTCCTTGGCGTCGACCCTGCAGAGCACTTATGGCATAGGGATTGCTTAGGGTGTAATGTGAGTTTAGGAGGGCAGTTTTAAAACCACTGATTTAAATTTACTAAGAATATATCTTTTCTGCCTTACCTTTTATCATTTGCTGATTAGAAAGTCAATAGGTTAGGGACATCTGCAGATTTAGTTATCTTTTACTATGGAATGAATATCTTCAACCAATTGCCCCCAAATGGTTTTGTTCGATGCTTGGTTTTATTCATTGTGTGTGTATTTTATGTGATCTTCTGCCACTTACCAATCCCTTGAGAGTCTTAGACTTCATTTCCAATGAAGCTGTTTGGTTAAACTATTGGGACAGGATAACCTTCATACTAAAAGCCAGTTCATCCATCTGCTCACCTGCATATAATAATTCCCTCATTTCCACTAGAAGAAATGTCACAGCTGTCACCTTGGAAAAAAAAAGAAACATTAATTGCTCTTTTAATATGATTGTGGGCTGTACAACTCTTAGTTTGAAATGAAAAAGAGTTAAATTTTTGGAAGATTTTGAACTTACAAACTACTTATGTTCATATCCATAGAATATAGAACAGGAACAGGTACTGCACCAAACATGACGGCCAAGTTAAATTATAACTCTGCTGTTTGCATATGAAACATGTCCTACTATACCCTGCATGTCATGTGTCAATCTTGAAGCCTCTTAAATCCTACTATTGTATCTGCTTCCACTACTCCTTGCAGCTCATTTCAGACCCCTTCTGTGTAAAAAAACCTCCCCTGCACAGCTCCTTTAATCTCCACCCTCCCCCCCCCACCTTAAATGTTTTCCTCTAGCATGTGATATTTCTACCATGGGAAAAATTATTGCGGCCGTCTATCAAATCAATGTCTCCCATAATTTTCTCTTCACACTCACTGACGCCCAGAGAAAACAACCTCTCCCTATTGCTCAAATCCTCTAATCCAGGCAGCATCCTGGTAAATATTTTCTATACCCTCTGCAAAGCCTCCACATCCTTCATGTAATGGGGAGATTTTCAGAAGAATTTCCAAACTGTTTCCAATAAGTTCCCATAATTTCCATTGAGACCAGAATTTTCAGCTATGTCACTAACAATCAATTATGCTATGTAATTAAAAGCATCTTTTAAATACCCAGTATCTGACACCTATAGGCATTGCAGATGCCTGATAGGCGAATTTTCTGGTTGCCTGAGATATTTTTACAATGCCTAACTAATATACCTGAATTAAGAATAAACCGTTTAAAAGACATAAAACAGTGCAAAATGTAAAGTACTTTAAAAAAAATCAGTATTGTTGTCCATAATTATGCAAAGTTCACTTTAATCAGTTAATCCCAGTAACTTACAAAATTTAAATTTAAATTCGAACTCCAGTCACTGGCACTATAACAGCATTGCACTAACCACTACAATATCCATGCTGCCATTAAAATTAATCTCCCCTCCCCAAAGTTTATAGATATAGCCTTACCAATATACTTAATAATATACTAATAAAGATAAAAGTTCTTACAAGCAGGGGCAGGGAGACACATTGAGAGAGTTTCCCCAGCACCCAGAGAAATCGGCCAGCTCTTCATCCGAGGTGAAGCCATTTTATTCAAACACAGCTTTATTTAAAATTTATTCAAATAGCTACTGTGGCTGAGAGATGGCCGGGACGCTCCGCTGGCTGAATCTTCACCAAGGGGTCATGCATTGCTTCGGAGAGCATTTACTTTTACAATTTAAAATTTTTATTTACTGGTATTCTTATTTTCTTTTATTTCCTCAACTTTTTTTTGCTGGTTGCTTGAATTCTGAATACCGGGAATTTTATTTTATTCACATCCTAAATGTCACATGATAGATCGTCTCCTCTTCCTCAATGGTAATCAATTCAGGCACACTGCAATGATGTGTGCTTAGCCCACTGCTCTTCTCTCTCTATACCCATGACTCTGTGGACAGGCACAATTTCAATGCAATCTACAAATGTGCCTACTACATCACGGCCATCAGTGGAATCAGAGACGGCAATGAGGAAGTGTACATGAAGGAGATAGATCAGTTAGTTGAGAGGTATTGCAACAACAAACTTGCACTCAATGTTAGCAGAACTAAGGAACTGTTGATTTCAGGAGGGGGAAAACAGGAGAACACAAAAGAATCCTCATCAAGGAGTCAGCAGGTTAAGAACTTAAAATTTCTGGGTGTCAACTTTTCTGAGGGCTTCATGTTGATGCAATCACGAAGAAAGCTTGCCAGCAGCTATACTTCATGAGGAGTTTGAAGAGATTTGGAATGTAGCAGATGTGGAGAGCCTTCTGACTGGTTGATTCAATGGCTGTTAAGGTGGTGCCAATGCACAGGACTGGAAAAGAGTACAGAGAGTTGTGAACATGACCAGCACCATCTTGGGCATCAGACTTCACTCCTTCGAGGACATCTACAAGAGGCAGTGCCTTAAGAAAGCAGCCTTTATCCTCAAGGACCCTCAACACCCATGCCCATGCCCTCTTAACACTGCCATCATCAAGAAGAAGGTAGGAGCTTGAAGATGCACACCCAATGGCACAAGGACAATTTCTTTCTCTATGCCACAGACACTATTTCACATTCACTTCCTTTGCATTCATTTATTAATTTTTAAAATGTAATTCATAGCAATAAATTTTCCTGCTGCAAAACAACAAATTTTGTGACATGACTGTGAATCTGATTGTTTCTGATTCTACAGTGGACAGTCTACCCTACCCTCAGTTCATCTCAGGGCACATAACCACATTAAATATCAAATGGAAGACAAGGACCAATTCATGAATTCATCAAGTTTAATTCATCATAAGATGGCGATGAGCTGTCCTTCAAAAAGAACAAAATAATATGGGATTGCAATCAATCAGTGAATAGAGAGTTATGAAGGAAAGCACAAGTGATTAAAATCAACACTTATTTAATCTATAAAACTAATGTAACTAGTGATATCACATAACTGCTATAACAGTATCCCATAATGCAACTTAACACAACCTAATTACATTGACAGCCTGTGGTGCACTGTTAGACAGAATCAGACAAGGTAAAGACTGTACAACAGGCTTTAATCCACAAAGACTTCCACAGAGCCAGGCTGGCTGTGGCTGCAGCAACTCTGAGTGAGACCTCGGGAGGCCAGAGCAGGCTTATATCCCAGAGGGTGATTGACACCCGACCGGGTGGGGCTTGATCCATTCAGGCCGACTGATTGACAGCCGGCCAGGTGTGGCCCTGTCCTCTTACACTCCTGCAGGTACAGAGGTTGCCCCCTGCAGTAGGCTGGTGGTGGACCACCACACAGTCTTCAATGTATGTTTCACCAGTTACACTTATATCACCTGTCCAATATTTATCAGCTGTCGGGTTAGCCAGTTCAATCTTTTCTCTTTGATAAATGTTTCATCTTTCTACCTGCAACTGATTTTTGTGTATGAATATGTATTCAGAGACCAAAGTTATTCCAGTTGAATGTTAGTTATTCTTCACATCTGGCGATGCTGAATATACTTTGCAATGTGAATTATTTTTGCATAATTCAGTGCTTAGCGTTGCTTTCAGTTTTCATGTCATAATTGTGGAAATAAGAGTGAAAACAACTCTGAGACCTCCTCTTAATTACCTCTCCAATAGGACTCCGCCAAAACTCATCAAACCACTGTATCATCTCTGAATTCATCCCTTCCGGTCACCTCCCTGGCATGGTCTCCAACCTTATTGTTTTCCAACCCTGCACAGTCTGTTTCTACTTCCTATCCCCGATCCACAAACCCAATTGTCCCATAGACCCCTCGTGTTCATGTGCTTCTAATCCACTGAATTCACTGACTCTATTTTGTCCCTCCAGTCCAGATCCTCCCACCTACATCTAGGACACTTCATACTCCCTCCATCACTTCAACAACTTCCAGTTCCCTGAACTCGACCACCTCATGTTGACCATGGATATCCAATCCCTATACACCTTCATCCTCCATACCAAAGGCCTTATTGTCCTTTGTTTCTTTCTGGACATTAGACCCAAGTAGTCCCCCTCCACCACGACCCTCCTCTGGCTGGCAGATTTACTCTTCACCCTCAATAATTTCTCTTTTATCTCATCCCACTTTCTCCAGGTTAAAGGGGTAGCTATGGGTATGCTGCGCCTGCCTTTTTATTGGCTATGTGGAGCAATCCATGCTATAAGCCTACACAGGCAAGGCCCTACAACTCTTCCTCCGCTACATTGACCTCTACGTTGGAGCTGCCTCATACACCCTTGATGAGTTTGTCGACTTCATCCACTTTGTTGCCAACTTCCACCCCGACCTCAAATTCACTTGGTCCATCTCTAGCAAAACTCTTCCCTTCCTCTGTCTCCATCTCAGGAGACAAACTCGTGACAGACATCTTCTACAAACCCACTAACTCCCACAGCTACCTCGACTACACCTCTTCCCACCCTGTCCCCTGTAAGGACTCCATTCCATTCTTTCAATTTCTCCATCTCTGTTGCATCTGCACCCAGGATGAGGACTTCCATGTCAGATCATCAGAGATGTCCTCCTTCTTCAAACAAAATGTCTTCCCCTCTACCATCATCAACTTGCCCTCACCTGGATATCCTCCATTACCCGCATATTGGCCCATGTGCAACAAGGACAGGATTCCTCTTGTCCTTACCGACCACCCCACCAACCTCCACATCAACACATTTTCCTCTGCCATTTCTGCCACCTACTACATGATCCCACCACTAGACACACATTCCCCTCTTCTCCCCTCTCCACCTTCCACTGGGACTGCTCCCTCTGTGATCCCCTTTTCCACTCCTCCCTCCCCGCCAATTGTCACCTTGGGACCTACCCCTGCGACTGCAGATGTTCCACTTGCGCCCACACCTCCTCCCTCACCACCATTCAGGACCACAAACAGTCCATCCAAAGTAGAAGCAACATTTCACGTGAATCTACAGATATCATCTACTGCATCTGGTGCTCCCATTGTGGTCTCCTCGACATCGGAAAGACTGGGCGCAGATTGGGAGATCGCTTTGTTGAGCACCTCGGTTCTGTCTGTTGTAATAGCATGAATCTCCAGTGGCCACACATTTCAGTTCCCGATCCCATTTTCTTGCTGACATGTCTGTCTACAATGACTACAATGCTATGACTTTGACTTAAAATACACACCAGGCAAAGAGATAGTCCCTGCTGATACCTTGTCATGGCTTTCCCCAAATGAAAAATATAAAATGGAAGACCTGAAGATCAAGATACATCA
The DNA here is from genome assembly GCF_036971445.1 of Narcine bancroftii. Classification (NCBI taxonomy): domain Eukaryota; kingdom Metazoa; phylum Chordata; class Chondrichthyes; order Torpediniformes; family Narcinidae; genus Narcine; species Narcine bancroftii. Next base: position 351,285,280 of record NC_091470.1, read on the forward strand.
TCTTGTCAGTGTGAAAAGTAATAAATTAAGTCAGATCAGAGAAGAAACCAGTAAGGATTACGTGTTCCAAACACTTTCTCAAGAAGTAATATAAGGATGGCCAGAGAGGATAAAGCAGATACAGCCTTCAGTATGTCAATATTGGTCTATCAGAGATGATATATCGTTGGAGAATGGTGTTCTGCTGGCTGGATCAAGACTGATTATACCTGAAACAATGCAGAAAGAGATTCTCCAGAAAATACATGAAGGATACATGGGAATGGAAAAATGCAAACTCAGAGCAAAGTCAACCATGTACTGGACTGGAATATACAAAGACATTGTAAATATGGTAGCTACATGTCAGATATGCCAAAAGTACAGAAAAACAAGAGGAAATTATTTCCACAGAGGTACCTGCCAGGCCATGGCACACAGTGGGAGCAGACTTGTTCATCGAGAGTCAAGAGTGGTATTTAATAGTAGCCTATTACTACTCTAAGTTTCTATTTGTCAGAAGGATGAAAGACCTAAGAGCATCAACTATCACCTCAGATATGAAAGCACTCCTTGCTGAACAAGGAATACCCGAGCAAGTAATATGTGACAATGGAACACAGTTCTTGTCACAAGAATTCAGAAAGTTGGCTGAAGTGTATGGGTTTGTCATCATGACATCATCCCCATTCTAACCCAAAGATCATGGGTTCATTGAAAGACAAGTAGAAACTGTGAAACGCATACTAGTTAAGTGTCGTGAAAAAAAGAAGACCCAAACCTTGCTCTTCTATCATTACAAGCAACACCTTTAAGGGCTGACGTGAAGTCCCTGGCAGAACTTCTAAATGGCAGGAGATATAAAACAACTCTGCCAAGCAAAATACACCCTCCAGAAGACCAGGAGGAAACCAGAAGAAGACTGGCTGATGCGCAAGAAAAAGGACGCCAGCATTATTACAAAAATGCACAAACATTGCCAGAACTCTTCACATGACAGCATGTGCATATTCAAGAGGCGATGTTGAAAACATGGACGCCGGCAAAGGTCATCAGAGAGGTTGAGACACCAAGATCATACATTGTTGAGACAAACTCTGATAATCAGTTGAGGAGGGACAGAATTCACATCCGGCCGACACAAGATGTGATGAAGCAGAAAACTTTAATACCAGCAAAACCTGCAACACCAACAGCAAGTGGGGTATCAAGTGAAGAAATCACAACCACTAATACCAAAACATCAACACAGCAGTTGTCAGGTGAAGTACAACAAGCTTCATCACCTACACGTGTACCAGCAACACAGAGCCCAATGGTCGTAGCCAAATCCACAAGAAGGCGAAGGAACATACTGCCGCCAGTGCGATATCGATAAGAACTATTTTAAAATAGTTGTGTAATTAGCTAGTGTACTAGTTCAGCTACTTAAATTGCACTGGAAAGAAAATGATAAAGAACACTATTTTTTTTATCTTGAGAAGGAGGGATGAAATATAGTCAGGAAAATGTGAACTATTTTGTAACTGCATAAGAATACACCCTTCTCAATGTAGTAATGGTAATGCCCCACTGTGGGGTGTATGTATATGTGTGTATGAACAGTTTCCTGAGATGGTGGAAGACACCAGTAAGTAAGGTCTCTTCTGTTATTTGAATCTTGCATCTTTAATTTATTTAAGAAGCCTCCCCAGTAACATTGAGACATAACTGGGTTCTAATCCTGCTATGTCTGTAAGGAGTTTATATATTCTCCCCGTGTCTGCTTGGGATTCCTCTGGTTGTTTCAATTCCTCCCACCATTCAAAATGTACTGGGGGTTGTAGGTCCATTAGGTGTAATTGGGCAGCACGGACTCATGGGCCAAAATGGCCTATCACCATGCAGTATGTCTAAATTTTAAAAGTTTAATTTGTCGATATAAGCTTTCAAATGTCAAGTAACCTCTCATTATTAAACTAGTCCCCACTAATGTGAAAATTCTGATACATTTCCTTACCAATAAAAATCCACAAATGAAATTTCGCACTTGGTAAAAATGTTAAATTCTACAACAGTGAAAATGGAATTTTAGCTACACCCTGAATTAAAATCAAAACAATTTGTTTCATATCAAATGAATCACCATGAACTATTTCTCCCCTCATCCCAATTTGAATTTTTCACATGATTGCCCAGTCACCTTTTCCTTCAAATGGCAGTCCTGGAGAAGTTGCAGCATTCTGATGTCATTTGAAGCTTCTGAATATCAGAACTGGCTTTTGAGGGTGCTGAAACCAAGTAGGGTCCCTGAAGGGCCTTGGGCGCTGAAGGCCTCCTGATCGTAACAGAGGTTTGGATCTGAAGCTCGGATTGCCGAAGGTTTGAACTGGAGTCTGTGTAGCTGCGAAGCACTGCAGGCGAATCCACGGACATTCGGTGTTTCTGAAGGGTCTCGCTTTTGCTTTTAAATTTCAATGTATGGTAACAGGCCCTTTCAGCCCACGACAAACCCATGCTGCCGAAATATCTCAAATAATCCACAACTCCCAGAACGCTTTTTTTGAATGGTGGGAGAAAAGCGGAGGAAACCCATGCCAGCACGGGGAGAACACACAAACTCTTTACAGAAATTGCGGGATTCAAACCCCAGTCCCGTTTGCTGTAACGGTGTTGCACTAACCGCTGTGCCAACCATGCCACCCTAATTTTCTTTCTTTTACTGTTAGGGTCACCAGGCAATGCCAATTCTTTATTTGCTTTATGGCAGACAAAAATTGAATTATATCATTTATAATATTTTTAATATATTATTATGTGACAATAAACAGAATCTTTGAAGCCATTAGTCTGATCAACACTTATCAAGACCACCCTTCAGGGTGTCAGAGAAGAAAAAGATGTCAATAATCAATTGCTTTAGCCTCCCCATCTGTCCATCATCCTTCAGCCCTCCCTGGTTCACCAATCTCCTACAGGCCCCTGTCCAACCCCTCCCACCCTGTCCTCATTGTTCTGACTTTGTCCCCTCTGAACTCACAGCCTTGATGAGGAGTTCCATTCCAAAGAGTTGATCATTCTTTTCCTCTCACTGATGTTGCTCAACCTGCTGATACCTCTCACCAGATGGCTTTTTGATCCAGATTGCAGCATCTGCAATCTCTTGTGTATCTCCACTTAAATAGGTCTATCTATCTATCTGCCCGCCTCCATACCTATCTATCTATTAATCTACCTATCCACCAATCTATGTATCCATCTATCTATGTATCTATCTATCCATCTAGCTATCTATTTATTTATTTACCACACATTAGAAGCCAATTTCAGCCATTGAAACACATGCCGCCCGATTACACTCAATTAACCTACCAATCCTATGCATTTTTGGAGGGGCGAAGCACCTGGAGAAACCCCACACAGGTTAGGGGAGAATGTTCAAACTCCTGACAGACAATGTTGGATCTGAACCCAGATTGTTGGCACGTTAATAGTGTTTTATACTTGATCTTATTTAAAATTCTCCTTCCTGTAATCTCTGTCTTTTTACTTCACCCACAGTGTCCACAGAATTCTGTTTTATTTCCTGTAATCTAGTGTTTTACTTCCTGTAATCTAGTGTTTTACTTCCTGTAATCTCTGTCTTTTTACTTCACCCACGGTGTCCACAGAATTCTGTGTTTTACTTCCTGTAATCTAGTTTGCATCAGTCACATCTACCTTCATTTATAATCTACACTGGTTCCAGTTCTGACTATCCTTCAGTCTTAAACATCACCTCCTTGTTTTCATCTTACACAAGGATCTGTCCAATCCCATCTCTGTAGCTCCCACCCAGACCTCAATAGATGTCACACTCCTCAACATTAGGTCTCTTGAGCATCCCTGACTTAATCATTCAACCACTGGTGGCTGTTCTGATGCACCATCAATGAATCAAAAGTCTGAAGTTGAGCAAAACTGTGAAGGTTTTATTCTGCTGGTCGACTATCACGACTTGAGGAGGCGGCTGAGGGTCGATCACCTTTATTCAGGAGCCTGTGGGAGGAGCCACAGGTACAGTGCCCAGGCAGTGTTTTAACACGTTATCTTCAGCTGCCTTGATCCTTTTCCAAACTTCTCCTCTTTCCTATCTCTCTCTCCTTTAAAATTCATTCCCCGACGTGTTATCTTTTTATAACTTTAAACATACAGCTCGGTAACAGGCCCTTCCTGAACCTGAGCCCGTGCCACCCAATTTCACCCAATTAACCTACAGCCCCCGTACATTTTGTAGGATGAGAGGAAACCAGAGCACCCGGAGGAAACCCACACAGATGAGGGGAAAATGTGAAAACTCCTCACAGCCAGCACTGGATTTGGTGCTGTAATATCATTGCATTAAAAGCTATGCTACATGTACCACCCAACCGCGCTCCCTTTTAGTCTCCTGGCCTCATCTCCCAACATGACTGGTCCTCAGCTTCAGCTTGCTAAAATTTCTGCACAGCGCCTTGGGATCTTTTACTAGCCAAAGGAATTATGTAAATAAAAGCTATAGTTCATTTATCATGAGTAAGGCAGGTATGATTTATTCATTGCTAATTCATTATTGGATAAAGCAGTCAATCGTGGACAGCCACGTGGCACTGACAAAGAACAAGAACTAGGACAAATATAGATATGAACTACACATGTAGTTTAATTCCCAATAGTGTGAGGAATGTGACTTTTGAAATGTGGAGCTCAAACCTAGTTAGAAAAGAAGCACCTTGAAAATTTTAAAAGAAATGTAGCAGTGACTTATTCACATCACATTTATGGATAGATTTTCGAGTGCATATAAAGATTAGTAACTTGTGTTGCGGTGCTTTTCTTTCAATATGTATTTATTGAACAACTTTGTTTATTGAAGCAACTTTGTTCACATTATACATACAGAGATTGTGCTCCTATTTTCTTATTTTTTAACCGAAAACCCAACACACATATATGCAAATGTTCACATACACTCTCAGGTACAGGCCCAGACCTCCACCCCCCTGACCACCTTGACACCTATGCTGAGGGCACTGAATTAAATTGATTTTTGCAATGTGTACTGCAATAGAGTGAAAAGCTTTGTTTTCTGTTCTGTCACGGCAAGTCAATACCGCAGGTAATACAATAATAAAAGTGCAGGATAAAGTGTGCCAGCAAGTCAAAGAGAGCAGTGTATAGTGTAATAAGACAGCATGCTGGCTGTAGAGAGAAAGCACTGTGAAAACAGTCCCAGGTCTCATTTCTGAAATTGCTATCTACCTCTACTTTTCTACTTCTTTAAGACAGTCTGTAACTAGCCACACAATCTATGTGCCAGTTATCTTCATAGCTGATGTTGGTGTCAAGCTTTGGCTAGTTATCCTCTTGTAAACGGCTTTGAATTTAAAGGTGCCAAAGGAATGCATGTTAACAAAATTAAACATTTTGGAAAGCTCGAGTAACCTTTCACAGACACTATTTCACATGATATATCATGGGGACCAGGCGGCAGTTTCCACTGTTTACCAACTCCGAAATCTACTTCTACAAGAATGCATATTTATACAAGGAGACTAACAAGCTGTTCAGAAAATAGAAATACCATCATGGAGTAATCGTGCCGAAAACCACATCAAGAACACTACATTTATATTGTATTAAAATTTTAATTTTATCTAACAGAAAGGAGAGAGTGTCAATAACTATTGTTAATGTCCGTGGTTACGGTTAAGGCCACAACTTAGTTTCTAAATAACTGGAAGAAGAATGCATCACTGTAAATATCAACAGCCACTGCCCGTGCCGTTGACTGTCGTTAAGGCATAACTTCTAAATAATATCACGCTGAATAGACGCTGTATTAAAACAGGCTGTTCACCAACTATGTACCGCAAATGTCAAAGCTGCAGCGCGAACTTGATTTCACAGATCGACGGTGTCAGTCTTCTGAAGATCTCTCCCACAGCGCATGAACCTAATGTTGGTGGATTCTGATTGGCTCTAGTAAATGTACCACAGAATATGCAATTCATGCTCTGAAACCCAGCAACACCAATGCTTACTTTTGCCTTGCAGTATTTAAAGGTGAATTGTGAATGTAAACATGAGTAAGGAAGCTAATGGATAAATGAGCCATCTATCAATGAGGCCAGTGCACAGCTGACAAGGTGTTGAGAGTGAAGTGAACATGGAAAACAAGGGCTGCGGGAAATCACCGCAGTAGGAAAGGGGACGGTGACGGATGGATTTGGACGACTTGCCACCAGTTCAGAAGGCTTACCTTCCGCAGGGCATGGGGAGAAGCTGACAGAGCTTGGGATTTAGTGCCAAGGATGGCACACTGATGGCGCCAAATGAAAGGAGATTGCTCTACATTCATCCGAAACAAAGCCATTTGTCTTGATTTCTCTCTCTCCCACTGACTACTCCTGACAGCCAATGACTCGGTATGGGGGGAGGATTGTCTCTTCATTGACAGTTTCAGGTGCTCACAGTCTTATGAGAAATGCATTAGCCTTGTAAGATTTGACACAGGGGCTTCAGGAAATAATAGAATTACATCTTGTACGCCAGTAGTGATTTATGGCACATCAGGGCTGGAGAGTAATAATCTCTGCTGACCTTGATATCTACTTTAGCGGTGCACATAGTTACGAGCTGTGCTTTGCTGATTCCCTTTTCCACTAATGACCAGGTTTAAACCATTACAGTTCTATTTGGTAACTCAGAAACTAACCAGGTTCTGAAGCAAGCTACTGGAATGCATTAGAGAGTATAAAAAGGAAGAGCTTGGCTCCGTGTAATTACTTTTCAGACAGCAAGCATGAAGGCTGGTCAATGCATTTTACATATTGGCCTTGCCTGCTGTTCTTTGTGAGCGTATCATTCCTCTTGACAGGACATAGCATCGGCACAAGAGATTGCAGACATTGGAATATGGAATGAAAGAAAATAACTTGCTGGAGTAACTCAGCGGGCCGAGCAGTATCAATGGGAGATAAAGAATTCTGGATGTTCCAGGTTAGAACCCTGCATCAAGAGCCAGGGATGCTGCTCCACCCACCATCTTCCTCAAATAGATTGGGGATTTTTTTCCACATTGCCAACACAGATGGCAGCAAATCCCATCTGAGGCTGCAATTTTTTGCGCTGGGAAGTCTGTTAAATTTAGAAAAATCGGAGAAAGAGTAATGAGGAATGACTTAACAATCCAAGAGAAAGGTGGCGAGGGACAAAATTGCCGGGGTGAGTGTTTACACTTCTTCTGCGGGATTTTAGTAAGGCATTTGACGATCTCCCACATTGTAGGCTCATTCAGAAAGTCATAAGACATGGGATCCATGGAACCTTGGCTGTGTGGATTCCTATAGAACCATAGAATGTTACGGCACAGAAACAGGCCCTTCAGCCCTTCTAGTCTGTGCTGATCCATTTTTCTGCCTCGGCCTGCACCCAGTCCATTGCCCTCCATACCTCTTCCAGCCATGTACCTATCTGTAGACGGCCGCTCCCATCGGCTGCTCTGCACCTGCTGCAATTGTGTTGCAGCCACCATACTCGCCACTGCACGTGCGCAAGTCCCCTCAACGTGCAGCATTTGAAAACGGAGCTTGACTGATAATAGGTGCCATTACAAGAAGCTCCTGTTGAATATAGTGTTGTTTGAGTTTAACAGTAAAGCGTTGACTAAGGTGACCACTTGCGTTGTCTTTTTATTCGGTGCAATAACAAACATGGTGTCAGAAGTGGGATCACATGCATCCCAAGTCTGAAGTTTTCAAGTGAAAAGTGGGTAACCAATCCATGCTTGCAACACGTTTATAACTGCACCAAAATGGCAGATAGATTCAGAAGCCTGAGCTGCTCGTGTTTGAGGGCAATGTGTCCAGAAATTGGCGCATATTTGAATGAGAATACAACATTTTCATCACAGCACTGCATAGCGATAAGTCTACTGGAGTCAGAGCATACATTTTACTAAATTTAGCGGGCTCCAAGGCCATCAAAAGGGAAAAGTTATTCATATGCACAAACAAGGTGTGCGAAGGGGGTATCGTTATCAGCCCGCCTGAGTCGAGAGAGGACCCAGAGTGTTTAAAAAGAAAATTTTGAGAAATGTGCAATCCATAAAAGAACTTAATGATGGAAAAACAGAAATTTAATACCAGAAACCAGAGACCTGGCGAGTCGATTCACTCATACGTCAGCAACCTAAAACTCAGGGCAAAGACCTGTGACTTTAGAGCTCTCTGTGAAGAACTGATTAAAGACAGTGAACTAACACTCGAAAAGGCCATCTCCACGTGTCTGGCCTACAAAGTCATGGAGGAGAACACCAGAAAGCTAGCCCCTCCACAGAAGCAAGGGGTGAGCATAGACGCAGTCCAGACAAACCGGCAAATAGGCAGTGGCCAGAAACCAGAAGAAGACAAAGCCAACCAAGTCCTACTACACCATTATCCAGGACAGAGTATGGTAACTGCGGAGGCGACCACATGGCAAGATGAGAGTCATGCCTGGCATTCAGCCAACAGTGCAGAGCCTGCCAGAAATTGAACCATTTTAGCAGATGCTGCAGAGAAAGTCAGCAACTCACCTCAAGACCCCAGATACAGAAGAATGATTGTGCAATTTGGACCTCAGCAAGGACAAATCACTCAAATGACAAGTATTACATTGATGGATTGAATCTGCAGACGGCAGAAGACCCAGCAAGAATCAACAGGATCAAGGAAGCATTTGTAACAATGAAGATTAATGGTAAAGCAACAGACATGAAAGCTGACACCGGAGCCAAATGCAACGTTATGTCTCAAAGAACATTCATATGACTGAGGAAGTCAGAGCAGATCATACTGTGCACCAAGTACACAAGTCTAGTGGTATATGGGGGCAGCAAAATCAGAACCAAAGGCACAGTGTGACTGTGTTTGCTACGTACAAAGACGCCTGCACATGCTAACTCTTTTCGTAGTTCAAGAAGATGTCATACCTCTGCTGGGCCTGAGATGAGACTTGTTTTGTTTAGCAGAGAGGTACACCAGTTAAGCACAGCCAAAGATCATTTGACACACAAGATCTTTTCTCAGTACAGTGACCTTTTTATGGAGGAACTGGGGAAACTGTCAGTGACATACTCCATATGGCTCAACCCAGAAGTAAAGCCCATGGTCCATCCAGCCCACTGTATACCAGTAGCAATGAAGAACAGGGTAAGGCTGAGCTGGACAGGATGCAGGACATGGGCATGATTACCCCAGTCTCTGAGCTCATCATCCAGATCTACGTCAACCCGAGAGACCTCACTAGAGCTTTAAAATGACCACACCAACCAATGCGTACCATGGAGGAAATTGCCGCACAGATGCCAGCGCGACCAATTTTTCTGTCTTGGATGCAAAGAATTCCTTCTGGCAAATCAAACTTGACTACAAGTCATCACTGCTGACCACATTCAGCATGAGATTTGGATGATACAGATTCCTGCAAATGCCATTTGGAATTAATGCAGCCAGCAAGGTATTGCAAAGGTCAATGGAACAAATCTTTGCTGGGTATCCTGTACCATCATTGTCAATGACATAATGGCAAGGGCTTGAAAGGACACGGCACAAATTTTAAAAAGGTACCCAACAGAGCATGGAAGGTAAACCTTAAGCTCAACCTCCAGAAGTGCAGGTTTCAGCTGAACCAGGTCAGTTATGTAGGCCATGTTTTCACAGGTGAAGGCCTGAAGGCGGACCCTTCAAAGACCAGAGCAATCAGTGAAATGCTGGTACCAACAGACGTGACAGCACTACAACATTTCCTGGGCATGGTCAACTACCTGGGCAAGTTCATCCTCAACTCCAGTGATCTTACTGCTCCACTGAGGGAGCTGACACACAAAGACATGGAGTGGTCCTGGCACGAGCATAAACAAAACATACTTGATGCAATAAAAAGGCATATGTCATGCCTGCCTGTTCTATCGTACTACGACATACAAAGACAAGTCATGCTAACCTGTGATGCATCACAGTTCGGTCTTGGTGCAGCATGCCTGAAGGATGGAAAACCAATAGCTTACACATCGAGATCACTCACCGACATGGAGACCAAGTATCTCCAAATAGAGAAGGATTGTTGGCAGTAGTTTTCACCTGCTCAAAATTCAATTCTATTGTAGGCCAGAAACCATAGAGACTGACCACTTACCTCTGGTCACAATTCTAAAGAAGCCAAACCATGCAGCCCCTGCACGATTAAAGAGAATGATGCTCAGACTTCTGAAATACAGTGTGACTTTAATTTACAAGTGCAGAAAAGAAATGCACTTAGCCGACGCGTTATTTCGTGCTCACAAAAAATGCTTGATCCAGGAAGCTGAGGAAGAGGACATGTTTGATATAATGACAGAAATGCACATCTCCTCCTCTCAGTTGGATGAACTGAGTCCACACATGGCTAAAGATACAACTTTGAGGACCCTGAGCACTTTTATTAAGGGTGGCTGGCCCAACTAGCACCACAGTCGACCACCTGAAATGCAAACCTACTTCCCATTCCGGGACGAATTATTCATCAATGATGGAGTTATATTGAAGAGCTTGAGAGCAGTCGTCCTGAGTTCACTGCAAAACATCTTTGTCAGCATCCAGCACAGAGGGCACCCAGGGGCAGATACAACCAAATGCAGGGTAGGTTTTTGGCCAGGAATGATCGAGAAATCAGTGTGCAACAGCACCAGACCACACCAGCAGAAAGAGCCGTTGCATTTCCACCCAGTGCTGGACCTCCTCAGTCAACAAAAATCTTCAAATGACTAAGTCAGCAGAACTCATCAATTCGTACTCTGGATTGTTTGAGATAGGTCTTTTACCTGATGTCACCTCCTCGGCAGTTATTACTCAGTTGAAGAGGCACTTTTTGGTGCATGGGGCACCCCACAATCTACTATTACCTGTGAGAAATTCAGACATTTTGCCGCAATGTGGCACTTCAACACACCACTAGCAGCCCGGAGTATCGACAGTCAAACGGGTTGGCTGAAAGAGCTGTGAGGAGCATGAAACAGCTCATGGAGAAGTCTCACAGGGAGAAGAGAGATGTGTTCCTCAACCTGTTGAACCCAAGGAACATCCCTCGTGATGTCACATTGGGCTCTCCAGAGCAAAGACTCATGTCCAGGCAGATGTAGATGACCTTGCCGGTGGCAAGAAGACTCCTGGAACCCCAGCTAAAGCACCCACAAGAAATTATGTCCCAGCTACTAAACAGGAGACCAACACAGAAAAGGTTCTATGACAGAAACACCCGACCGCTTCAGTGATTAGCAGAAGGTCAAGTGATAAGGATGCAGACTCCACAAGGTTACGACCACATAGACATAGTCAAAAGAGCTGCCGGGAGCCTAGGTCATACCTGGGAAAATCAGAAGGAAGGGTGTATCAGATAAACCGTTAACACATCCTACCCATAAGGGAGTCATTCCCATCGCAAACCATTCCTAATGAGACTATCAACCAGGATCTGGAATGTGAACCCGGGGTAGGCGGAGCTCTCTCAGAGACAACCCATGAAATAAATGGCCGCACCCCTGAGACCACAGATGGTGCATCCTCTCAGGCTGAAGCACCCCAAGCATCCACTTTTACCAGTGGCTACTATATAAGATGGATGTATTTGGATGTGATGTGCAGCACCAACATGGATTGTGGTATGTTGGGGGGAGGGTTGCTCAAGAAAAGGGATGTAGACAGCCTCCCCCATCAGCTGCTGAGCACCCAATTGCATTGCAGCCATCGTATTTGCCACAGCGCTACTGCGCATGCACAAGTCTCCGTGAGGCGCAACAGTTGAAAAAAGAACTTGGCTGATACCATGCGCCATTACCACGAAGCTCCTGTTGTATGTAGTGTTGTTTGAGTTTAACACTAAAATGTTGACTAAGGTGACCACTTGTGTTGTCTGTTTATTCGCTGCAATCGCAAACACTGTCAAAATTCTTCTTAAATGTCAAAACTGAGCCCGCATTCACCACTTCAGCTTGCAGTTTGTTCCACATTCCCACCTCTCTCTATGTGAAGAAGTTCCCCCTTATGTTCCTGCTAAACTTTTCCCCTTTCACCCTTAACCCATGTCCTCTGGTTTGTATCCCACTCACCCTCAGTGGATAAAAAGTCTATCTACATTTACTCTTTCTCTTCCCATCATAAGTTTAAATACCTCTATCAAATCTCCCCTCATTCTTCTACATACACAGATTAAAGTTCTAAATTGTTTAATTTTCCCCTGTAACTCAGTTCCTGAAGTCCAGGCAACATCCTAATCTTCTCTGCACTCTTTCAATCTTATTGATATCTTTCCCGTAGTTAGCTGATCAAAACAGCACACAATATTCCAAATTTAGCTTCACAAATATCTTATACAACTTTACCACAACATCCCAATACATTAATTTATGAAGGCCATTATGCCAAAGTACTCTCTTTACAACCCTATCTACCGGTGATGTCACTTACAGGGAATTATGATTTTTTAATTCCCAGATCCCTCTGTTCTTCTGCCAGGAGGTCACTGACAAGTCGAGTTCCGTTGAGATCTGCTCGGGGCCCCTTGCTGGTGATGGTGGTGCAGACTGAAACACTTGGAGCATTTAAGACACTCTTAGACTGACACATCAATGAAAGGAAAATAGACGGTTATGGGGTAGGGAGGGTTTAGTACTTTTTTTAAAGGTAGGCACAATATCGAGGGCTGAAGGGCCTGTACTCTGCTCTATTGTTATATGTTCTAGGTTTATGATTTTTTTAAAAACGACGAAGTAGAGGAATGAGTCAGTAAGCTTGCAGATGACACAAAGTTTGAATATGCTGTGAATAGGGTAGAATGATGTTGTAGCTTACAAAAACAGGATAGTGGCAGATGGCGTTCAATCTGAAAAAGTGTGAAGTGATGCATTTTGGAAGCTCAACCTTGAAAGCCGAGTACATGGTTAATGGTGGGATTCTTAACAGTGTGGAAGAACAGAGGGAACTTGGGATTCAAATCTATAGATCTCTCAAGGTTGTTGCCCAGGTGATAGGAGAGATTAAAAAGGCTTATAATATGATAGTCTTCATTAGTCAAGGGATTGAGTTCAAGAGTTGTGAGGTATTGCTGCAGCTCTCTAAAATGCTGGTTAGACCACACTGAGAATTTAATGTTCAGTTATGATTGCCTTATTACAGGAAGGATGTGAAAACTAAGGTGAGGGTGTAGAGGAGGTTTCCCAGGAAGAAGGTTGGATTGGAGAATGTGTCTTATGGGACAAGGTTGGCAGAGCTTAGGGCTTTCTATTTGGGGTGTAGAGGATGGTATGTGACTAAATAAGTCTGTAAGATTATAGCCCCTTTCACACTTGCAAGTGATCCCAGCAATTAACCGTTAATCAGCCTTTAAAGTACCAAGTGTGAAACTAAATTTAGCTCAACGCCGACGTCAGATGACATCATTTCACACTGGGGATTGATGACCTTGACCCCTAATACAATCCCCGGCATCTGCAGAGGCCGGCATTGCAATTGGGCAAGTGTGAAACGGGTAAATGCATTGTGGGATTGAAATGACCCAAGTTTTTGCATGAGCGCAGGAAGAAAAGATTAAAATTAAGGTATAAACTTTGCTATGGGAAAGCCACAGTGGGGGAGAGAGAGAAGAAATAAATAGTAATAAACAACAATAAATACCAATAGCGGACAATTTTTAAACAGCGTTGGAAAATTGGTAGCGCCATGGCGCACTATAAAGACCGTGCAAAAAAAGTAAGGGTGGACTTGACTTCCCAGAATGCCGTGCAGCAGAGAACCCCCCCCCCCCTCTATGAATGCTCCATGCATACAACCAGTCATACAGCATGGAATTCTGGGAGGGCAGGTCCACCATTGCTTTTTCCCAAAGTATTTATAAATTGTACACGATAGTGCTCCCAGCTTTCCCACACTGTTTAAATTGTGCGGTATTGCAATTTATTGCTTGCACTTTCCCACATTCTCTTATGAAGGTTTATATAGGTTGGCAAAACAACAATAGGAGCTGAGGAGCTGAGGGGCTCATATTATCCTGTACATAAAGCTTAATTATGTTATAATTAGGCATGATTAATTTTGTTCAAATATAAGATCATAATACATTGATCAGGATTTAGGGCAGGTCCACCATCGCTCGATGCGTCATGACATCATCAGTAGATGATGCAAGTGTGATAGCGTTCAATGTCTCAGTTAGGAGTGATCAAATGTGAAAAGCCAAACCCCATTCCTATCCCAGGACACTGAGCAGCCAATTTAGTGGGACGCAAGTGTGAAAGGGGTTTATGAGAGACATAGACAGCGTGGACAGCAAGCACCTTTTCACCAGGGCGAGAGTAGGAAACAGTAGAGGATGAGGGGTGGAAAGTTTAGGGGAGAAGTTGGATAGTTTTTTTACACAGAAAGTGTTTGATGCTTGGGATGCATTGCTTGGGATGGTGGTAGAGGGTGGTACAATAGGGGCATTTGAAATATTCTTAGACAGGCACGTGGATACGATAAAAATAAAGGTAAGGAAAGTTTAGTTTATTGAGTTGCTTTCTATTTGTTGGCACAACACCGTGGGCTGAAGGGCCTGTCCTGTGCTGTAATGTTTTATTTTCTGTTGTATATTCCATATTCCTATTATATCCTCTGGTTACCGATTCCCCTACTCTGATGAAGACTCTCTGCATTCACCCGATCTATTCCTCTCGTGATGTTTTACATCTCTACGAGTTCACCCCCACCCCTCATACACCTGGAGTCCAAGGAATAAAGCCCCTGCCTTCTCAACCTCTCTCTATAATTCTTGGAAACATCCTCATACGTTTTCTCTGCACTTTCTCCAGCTTGACAGCATCTTTTCTGAAGCACGGAGACCAAAACTGAACACAGTGCTCAATCGTAAAAGCACCCTGATTGGAGTAAAAATGCAATGCTGGAGAAGAGTGTCCTTGATATAGCAAAGATAAAGGAACATCGCCAATGTGATAGGCCTGTGCCCTTCATCAGGGCATGAGCAGAAAACAAATTTTGTTCGAGAGCCTGTCTGCATTTTGCTCGTGCCTTGATGAAGGGGTCAGACCCGAAACTTTGGTGATGCATCTTTCTCTTTGCTATATAAATGCACTGTTTGACTGCTAAGTTTCTCCAGCATTGTCTGTTTACAATTCTCAATTATAATTGATAAGGTTCCTTGAGGAATATAGAGTGGGTAGGAGATAACTCTAAGGAGGGAAAGATAGGGGCAATGGAATATCCTGGCACGTTAGATTAAGGAGAATCCCAACATTGTATAACCTTAACAGAAGCAGGAGGTTGGCCAGGGAAACAACAGCTCCCTTGAGGGAATCTATATGTGGAAACACGCAATGTGGTCCCAAATGAATACAAGGAGAAGGACATGGATGAGTTCAGGGAGTGGTAGAGAATCCAAATCCGAATTCATTTTCATGATCAAGTCACAATATTCATTGTTTTGTGGCATTGTCACGGTGCAAACATTCATATAAACTTCTTACCAAAAAATAGCACAATAAGTAAAAGTAAGGCAATGTATTTGATTCATTGATCTTTCAGAAGCAGGTCTGTGTTAAGGAGGAGGGAATGTTGGATGCCATGGGATGCATAAGGAATGATAAATCCTTAGGACCTATGTTCCCTATTGCAGAATGATATGGGTAGGAGGTATGCTAATGGATATGGAGCCTCCATGTTGATGCAATCACAAAGAAGGCTTGCCAGCAGCTATATTTTGTAAGATGTCTGAAGAGATTCGGTATGTCACCAAAGAATCTTGTAAACTTCTATAGATGTACCATGGAGAGCATTCTAGTTGGTTGAATCACTGCCTGGTATGGAGGCACCATCTCTCAGGATAAGAATAAACTCCAGAGGCTTGTTAACTCAGCCTGTAACATCACAGGCACCAGATTTCACTCCGTTGTGGACATCTACATGAAGTGGTATCTTGAAAAAGCAGCCTCTATCCTCGAAGACCCCCACCAACCCAGGCCACACCCTCTTCACTCTGCTACCATTGGGAAAAAGGCACATGAGCTAAAAGACAAGCACTCAATGGCACAAGGACAGCTTCTTCCCCGCTGCCATCAGATTCCTGAATAATCAATGAACCAAAGACACGGCCTTACTTTTTGTGCCCTGTTATTTTTATTTTTATTTATTTATAGAAATGTTGTAAGATGGTAATAATATGAATGTTTACGCTATGAGGCTGCCACAAAAACACTGAATTTCATGACTTGTTCACGACAATAAATTCAGATTCTGATGTTTGCATTTTCATTCGCCACGACTGAGATGGCAGAAATTGGAGATAGCTAATGGTGATCCTTTATTTTAAAAGGGCAGCAGGGTGATGAACTCTATGTCAGTGGTCAGGAAATTATTGAAAAAATCCTATGGGATTACATCTATAAAGGGGAAAAGTTTAGCAGGAACATAAGGGGGGAACTTCACATAGAGAAAGGTGGGAATGTGGAACAAACTGCAAGCTGAAGTGGTGAATGCGGGCTCAGTTTTGACATTTTAGAAGAATTTGGACAGTGTTTGTTATTGCAGCGAATAAACAGACAACACAAGTGGTCACCTTAGTCAACGTTTTAGTGTTAAACTCAAACAACACTACATACAACAGGAGCTTCGTGGTAATGGCGCATGGTATCAGCCAAGTTCTTTTTTCAACTGTTGCGCCTCACGGAGACTTGTGCATGTGCAGTAGTGCTGTGGCAAATACGGTGGCTGCAATGCAATTGGGTGCTCAGCATGGTTTAGTGCAGGTGAAACTCTGTCTCGTATTTGATTGAGGTTCTTGAGGAAGTAAGAAAATTGATGATGGCTAAATGACAATAGTTATCCCTATGGCATTTGAGAAGAGATGTAATGGTAGGCTGGTTCAGAAAGCACAATCCAAGGCAAGCTGACTAATTGGATCCAAAAATTAGCTGATGGAAAGCTGTATTTTTCTTCATTGGAGATCTGTAACTGGATGGAACAGGGATCCTTGTTGCTTGTGGAAGATATTAACAACTTGGAAGTGAATGCAGGAGATTTGATTAGTACATCTGAAGATGACATGGAAGTTGATAATGTTGAGGTAGTTAGGACACTTGTCTAAGGTTGTTTTAGGATGAAAACTTAATCCCAACAAGCGTGCAGTTATACATTTGGGGTAATCAAGTATGTTTAGGAAGTCATGTACATTTAGTATGGTAAAGAATATTGATGAAAAGAGGGACCTAGGTATCAAGTTCATAATTCCTAAGAAGAGGCAACACAAGTCAGTGACGATGATGAAAAAGCATATAAACCTTTCTAGGTCAGGGAACTGGGAGGGTGGGATGTTACGTGGCCACTTTACAAAATGATGGTCTTGCGTGAGGTTTTTGCTCAGATGTGGTTGCTTTGGAGAAAGTGCAGCAGGTATTCACCAGGATATTGCATAGGTTAGAGGAATTTAGTTACAGGAAGAGATAGGATAAACGGGGTTTCTCTTCCCCTAGAGTAAAAGAGGCGAAAGAGTGACCTGGCGGGGATGTAAAAATTATACAAGCCATAGATATGGAAGATAGGCAGAATCTTCTACCCCCTGACAGGGGACACAAAAACAAATGGTTTAAGGTGAGAGGAAGGAGCTTTTAAGGAGATTTGAGGGGCATGATTAATGTTTAGAACTTACTGCCAGAGGAGCAGCTAGAGTCAGAGATAAGTCTTTGATTTGAGACATTTAGACAGCTACTAAACTTGGCAAGGCATAGACTGATACAGACTCCATGCAAGCAAAATGGTTGGTAGAGACATGATGGGACAAAGCATTACCATGCCCAAGCCAACCATAGAGATCTGGAAATCGCTATGCCTGTTTAATCAACTGTTTCTATGTCATATAGTCCTCAATAATGAAATTCTATGCATTCATGTAACACAGCTTTTTGGCTGGTTACCTTGATATATTTCTGTATTGGATTTCATATCACCTCTGCATAATAGGCTTATCATATAGTGTGACATAAATCAGCTCAGCTTTACTATTCCAGATTAAAATATCACAACCTTAATATAATATCCCTCATAGCAGCATTAGAGCAGGATGGTTCACAGTCATGTGTTCATCCTTCAGAGAGATCTCTGAAATAGCAAAACAACTGCTCAGCAAGCTCGTTGCTTAACCTGATCACATTGGGCTGCCATCTGGACAATTCTTGGGATTGTATTTATTTTAAATAAACTCTTATGTTTCCTCAAGGATCACACCTTGCACAGAGAACTCAATGAGTCATTGAGAGTGTAAGAATACGCATCTGCACGTTTGATCGCGGCTCATCCATACTTACACTTTAGAAGGACATAGATCAAAGTAATGCAGATAACTTTTGAAGGATTAGCCAGGCATATGCTTTGTGTGGAAACCCAAAAATAATATGTCACCATTTTAAATTCAAGTGATCGAGAAATCTTTGTCATAGAGTCATAGAGATGACCAGCATAGAAACAGGCCATGCAGCCCAGCACTTGCATAGAGACCAGTGGACATCCATCCACACTAACCCCATATCCCAGTATCTCAGTATTTCTGACCCATATCCTCTGTTATGAGCTAATAAAATTTAATTAGTACTAACAAAGGTACAGCAACGGTAAATTCAAAATAATAGTTTTTATCAAACTATTAATAACATGAGATTTCTTACTTATCTCTCAACTTAACTTCTATGTGCAAATGTAAATGAGTGTGTATTAAAGTGCAAAACCATTACAGCTTAAACTTGATTCTGATAAAGTCATTTTTAAAGTTCAGTTTCAAACCTGTGGTTGAACTTTGGGGATCCTTTGTAAATTGTGGCTCAGAAGTAATTATAAAGCAATAGTGAAGCACCCGATTTCTTTAAATTGTTGCTTAAAAACAGTAACCAAGTATTTGTTAACATTCAAGTTCTTAGGTTTTCCCAAACTCACAATCTAGTTGAGCCATTTTTCAGGAAGAGATTTCTTCTAAATCTCTCACACTAGTGATCTTCAACCCGCTCTTATCTTCTTGTCATGGAGTTGCCTTCTACTATGAGGTGGCACTCTTTGTTTTCAAAAGAAAAGCACTCAGAAAATGGTCTCCCATTGGAAATCCACTTATTTCTATATTCCCCTTTTATTAGGAGTAACACATAACAGCACCAATTTCAGTTACTGCAATTTAACCCTGTCTTTCACCTCTTCCTGTGTGTTCGACAGGATTTTGACTACCTCAAAATGCCTGACTGTGCCTAAGGCTCCTTCCACTGACCCCTGAATTCACAAGTTCACTTTAAAGGAGCAGAAGCAGGTCATTAGGCCCATCCAGTCTTTTCCGTGACTCTCTTTTTTTTCTTTGGCTTGGCATCGCGGACGAAGATTTATGGAGGGGGTAAAAGTCCACGTCAGCTGCAGGCTCATTTGTGGCTGACAAGTCCGATGCGGGACAGATTGCGGGACAAGTCCGATCCGTGACTCTACACTAAGCTGAATTACGCTCACACCTATTTCCAATTTCCAGCCTATTCCTCATATCCCTTGATACCTTTACTAATGAGATACCTATCCATTTCCTGTTTAAATACTCCCAGTGACCTGGCCTCCACTGCTTTGTGCGGCAGTGAGTTCCACAGATCCACGACCCTCTGACTACAGAAGTTCTTCCTCCTCCCTGTTCCAATTTGACAACTTCTAATTTTAAGACTATGACCCTTTGTCCTCGATTCACCCATCAAAGGAAATATTTTATCCACATTCACTCTATCAAAACCTTTCAATATTCAAAATATCTCTATGAGATCCCCCCTCATTCTCCTATACTCCAACGAATACAACCCAAGAGCTGTCAAATGCTCCCCATACGCCAGCCCTTGCATTCCAGGAATAATCCTAGTAAATCTTCTCTGCTCTCTCTCTCTCCAGCAACATCACGTCTTTCCTAAGATAGGGGGCCAAAAACTGTACACAGAACTCCAAATGGGATCTCACCAGTGCCCCATAGAGTCGGGTCAGATACAGCAATGAGCTCTCTGAACCCTTCTCCATTAACAATGGCGTGAAGCAAGGCTGTGTTCTCGCACCAACCCTCTTTTCAATCTTCTTCAGCATGATGCTGAACCAAGCCATGAAAGACCCCAACAATGAAGACGCTGTTTACATCCGGTACCACACGGATGGCAGT
Organism: Narcine bancroftii; assembly: GCF_036971445.1. NCBI lineage: Eukaryota > Metazoa > Chordata > Chondrichthyes > Torpediniformes > Narcinidae > Narcine > Narcine bancroftii. The sequence continues at coordinate 351,305,476 of NC_091470.1, forward strand.
CTCTTCAATCTGAGGCGCCTGCAAGCTCACACCAAGACACAAGAGAAACTTGTCCGTGAACTACTCTTTGCAGACGATGCCCCTTTAGTTGCCCATTCAGAGGCAGCTCTTCAGCGCTTGACGTCCTGCTTTGTGGAAACTCCCAAAGTGTTTGGCCTGGAAGTCAGCCTGAAAAAAACTGAGGTCCTTCATCAGCCAGCTCCCCACCATGACTACCAGCCCCCCCACATCTCCATCGGGCACACAAAACTCAAAACGGTCAACCAGTTTACCTATCTCGGCTGCACCATTTCATCAGATGCAAGGATCAACAACGAGATAGACAACAGATTCGCCAAGGCAAATAGCGCCTTTGGAAACCTACACAAAAGAGTCTGGAAAAACAACCAACTGAAAAACCTCACAAAGATAAGCGTATACAGAGCCGTTGTCATACCCACACTCCTGTACGGCTCCGAATCATGGGTCCTCTACCGGCATCACCTACGGCTCCTAGAACGCTTCCACCAGCGTTGTCTCCGCTCCATCCTCAACATCCATTGGAGCACTTTCATCCCTAACGTCGAAGTACTCGAGATGGCAGAGGTCGACAGCATCGAGTCCACGCTGCTGAAGATCCAGCTGCGCTGGATGGGTCACGTCTCCAGAATGGAGGACCATCGCCTTCCCAAGATCATGTTATATGGCGAGCTCTCCACTGGCCACCGTGACAGAGGTGCACCAAAGAAAAGGTACAAGGACTGCCTAAAGAAATCTCTTGGTGCCTGCCACATTGACCACCGCCAGTGGGCTGATATCGCCTCAAACCGTGCATCTTGGCGCCTCACAGTTTGGCGGGCAGCAACTTCCTTTGAAGAAGACCGCAGAGCCCACCTCACTGACAAAAGGCAAAGGAGGAAAAACCCAACACCCAACCCCAACCAACCAATTTTCCCCTGCAGCCGCTGCAACCGTGTCTGCCTGTCCCGCATCGGACTTGTCAGCCACAAACGAGCCTGCAGCTGACGTGGACTTTTACCCCCTCCATAAATCTTCGTCCGCGAAGCCAAGCCAAAGAGAGAAGAATTAGTACATGACAAAATAAGGAACCTTGGATCTCAGTCCCAATTGAAAGTCCTAAACAGGCAACATAGAAGCATCAGCATGTTTTTCCTGTTTTCTAAACTTGAGTTCCATTGGCATCAGTAGGTGTATTCTGCAAGCAAAGTCCAATGTACCACCATATAGTCCGTGCAGTTATGTTTTATTCTAACACTAACCCTACAATGTTACTGGGCTTGACAGGCCCAGTGACCAAGGTTCAATCCTGACCTTTGTTAATTTTTTTAAAATTTAGACATGACCACACTGTAACAGGGCAATGCGGCCCTATGAGTCCATGCTGTCCAATTTACACACCATTAACCTACATCCCGGTACGCTTTTGAAGGGTTGGAGGAAACCGGAGCCCCTGGAGAAAACCCAAGCAGACACAGGGAGAACATACAAACTCTTTAGAGACAGCGCAGGATTCGTACCCAGGTCTGGTCCCGATCACTGGTGCCGTAAGGGCGTTGCACCAGCTGCTACACCAACCATGCCACCCAGTGTGAAATCTGTATGTGGTAGGTTTCCCCTGGGTACTCCTGCATCTTCCTATAGGCTGGGTCCTTGCAGGTTTTACATTGCTTAGCGTCTGTAAGTTTGCCCCTTGTGAGCAGTGGAGTGCTTGAATCTGGGGAAGTCAATGCGAATATGGGGAGAATAAAGTAGGATTAAATTGAATTGAATTGAGTTGAATTGTTTATTGCCACATGGAAAGTGGAAAGTCAATCTATGCAATAGTACACAAGGTAGTGCAAGAGTTAGAAACAAAGGTGCAGGGGTTAGTGTTACAATAAAACATAACTGCAGAAGAGAGAGCGAAAGATAAAAGTACATTTAACCAGTGCAAGGCAAATGCTTAAACTAATGAGAGGTCTTTTCAAAAGTCTGAAAATAGCTGAAAAGAAGCTGACCTTGAATTCTGGAGGTTCATGTTTTTTCAACTCATGTATTTGGTGTCTGATGGCAGAGAACGGAGTCTGACTGAGGTGGGATGCGCCCTTTAATACAGTGACTGCTTTTTCAAGGGCGGGGGACAGGGGTGAAGATGATGTTGTGGAGAGGAGGTTAGATTGCATGTCAGCATTAGCTGTGTTCACAGTTCTCTGCAGTTTCCTGTGGCCTTGGGCAGCAGTAGATAGGAGTGGAGGATTTGTTTGAAGTGAGTGCCCAAGGGTCAAGCAGTCTTAATGAAGTTGAGGGCCTCCTTCTATGACTCTGTGCCTTGGGGATGAACTTCTATGTGATGGTATTTTAACCCTATTCAACTTGTATAATTTGCAGTGAAGCAAACATACATTTTTTTTAAACGAGCAACAGGAATTGGGTCAGTTGTGATGCCTACATTCACTCTGAGGGTGACCATTTGGTGAGTTGTGAAATAGGGGTAATATCACCCCCAGCAAATGTGTTTGGAACCTAATCACAAAGTATTTGATCCCAAGACACCTGCTTCTTTTCATACCTTAAAAAAGGGAAAATCTAGGCCTGTTTTTCTTAAAGCAAAGGACATTGAGAGGGGGTTTTATTGAGAGTTCTAAAATCATGAGTGCAAAATAATGTGAAGAGTGAGAGTCTGTTTCCTAGAGTAGGACAATCTATGATGAGTGGGCATAACTATAAGGTGGGAGGTTAAATTTCAAAGGACATGAGGGGACAGATGGGCATATGGAATGAGCTGCCAGGTGATGTAATGGAGCCAGGTACATTAGCTTCCTTTAAAAATGACTTGGATGGGGAAGGTTTAGCAGGGTGGTCAACTGTGGCATTACTAGGGTTGATGACACCTAGTGTGGTAGCTTATGGTGTCAACCACTCACCACCCCCCTCCCACCCACCCAGACCTCTTCCCATGCCATACCAGACAGAATCCATAGTAATGTTTTTTTGTACTAATGTTACTTATAAATCGTAATTCCTGTATATCACTGAATTGTAATGGCAAAAGTAGTGACATAAACAACAAGCAAAATTAAAATTGCACCTTTAAATTACAATATCATACATACAGCCCAAATGTATATTTTAATTACTACTTCACCCTCAAAAAAGTTCTTGAAACAAGTTCACAAATATTGATATTGTAGCTAAAAAAACAGAAAATTGGAAGAGAGCAGCAACCATAAAAAACACCGGCAGCAATGAAAACAACAGCAGGAATGAAAACAACAGCAGGAATGAAAACAACAGCAGGAATGAAAACAACAGCAGGAATGAAAACAACAGCAGATGCATGTTTTAGCGTGCAGACGAAACCACATGATTCAAAGCTTCATTGTAATTGGATAATAATGTCAGCTCTGACTGGAGCACATTAGAAGGTTCAAAGAGTTTAGCTCTGTAAGCTGGGCTTATGAAAAAGTCATAAATTTTTTGATATTTTTATAAAAAATAATAATTTTTTGCTGAAACACTGCACAGAAACTTTATAGACAGTCATTTTGGTGTCTCCCCCTCTGATAGTGTCACCCGATATGGTCCATACCCCCTGCACACCACCCCCCCCCCCCCGTTATTCCAGTAGTGGTCAAGCTGGGACTGTGGCCCTGTTTCCGAGCTGTAGGACTCTATGGCTGGGAAAGGAGATTGAGAATAATCAAAATGTGATTCATTTTGTTTATTGTGCATGTGTGTTAGGAAGAGATTTGGGGAAAGGACTATGGAATTCTTGAGTCCTGCAACATACGTGCAAGTGTAGGACAGTAAATAGGGCAGCCCAGTTAGCGTAATGATTGGGACAAGGGTTCTGAATCCTGCTGTTTATAAATTTACGTTCTTCCCATGTCTGCTTAGGTTTTCCCCGCAGTCCTCATTTTCTCCCACCCTTCAAAATGTTACGGGGGTTGTAGGTCATTTGGGGGTAATTGGATGGCACAGGCTAGTGGGACCAAAGGGCTTGTTACCATGCTGTGTGTTTAAATTTAATTTATTAATAAAACAGGTTAGATGGGCCAAAGATCAATAGAGACAACACACAATGGAAAAAAGAGTGAAGATTTGAGAGATGTGAAGAAAATAACATGACAGCTTTGCCTTGCAGTGCAACTTTGACCAGGCGTTAAGAGGAGGACAGATTAAAACAAGAGGACATGAGTTAAGAATTAAGGGGCAGAGGTTTAGAGGTAACATGAGGGGGAACTTCTTTACTCAGAGAGTGGTAGCCGTGTGGAATGATCTTCCGGGAGAAATAGTGGCGGCGGAGTCAATTGTATTATTTAAGAAAAGGTTGGACAGGTATATGGATGAGAAGAAGATGGAGGGTTATGGGCATTGTGCAGGGAGGTGGGACTAGAAAGGGGTGTTTGGTTCGGTGCAGACTAGAAGGGCCTAATGGCCTGTTTCCGTGCTGTAATTGTTATGTTATATGTTATGTTAATGTCCCAATGTGTTGGTGATGACTTTGGTATAGTACATATTTTTAAGTGTGGAAAGTAGCGCGCTTCTCCTTTTGCTTGTGAACACATGGTCAAAAACATCACCTTGAAGTAGATTATTATGAAATCATTAAGAGATGAGAAGCATTTTGACATGGTGCACGACTCAACAGCTTTCCCCTCTGAACAAAAATTGTTTGTCCAATTGGAGGATTTCAAGGTCTAGTGGAGTTCCTCAGGGATCGGTCCTGGGTCCACTATTGTTATATATATTAATGATCTGGAAGTAGGGATGGAGAATTGGATAAGCAAGTTTGCGGATGATACAAAGATTGGTGGTGTTGTGGACAGTGAGGAAGATTATTGTAGATTAAAAGGTGATTTAGGAAGGTTGGAGGTGTGGGCTGAGAAATGGCTGATGAAATTTAATACAGATAAGTGTGAGGTGTTACATTTTGGAAAGGCAAATCTAAATAGGTCATATGCATTAAATGGTAGGCTATTGAGATGTGCAGAGCAACAAAGGGATTTAGGAGTGATGGTAAATAGTACCCTCAAGGCTGATACTCAGGTAGATGGTGTGGTGAAGAAGGCATTTGGAATGTTGGCCTTCATAAATCGAGGTATTGAATTCAAGAGTAGGGTGGTTATGATGAAATTGTACAAGGCATTGGTGAGGCCAAATTTGGAATACTGTGTATAGTTTTGGTCACCAAATTATTGTAAAGATATAAACAAAATAAAGAGAGTGCAGAGAAGGTTCACAAGAATGTTGACAGGATGTCAGGGTTTGAGTTACAGGGAAAGGTTGTGCAGACTGGGGCTTTTTTCTCTGGAGCGTAGAAGATTGAGAGGGAACTTGATTTAAGATTTTAAAAGGGACAGACAGAGTAAATGTGGATAGGCTTTTTCAATTAAGAGTGGGGGAGATTCAAACTAGAGGGCATGGTTTAAGACTGAAGGGGGAAAATTATAAAGGGAACATGAGGGGAAATTTCTTTGCACAGAGGGTGGTAGGGATGTGGAATGAGCTTCCGGCAGACGTAGTTGAGGCGGGATCATTGGTTACATTTAAGGAAAGACTGGATAGTTACATAGAGAGGAGAGGACTGGAGGGGTATGGACCGGATGCTGGTCAGTGGGACTAGGAGGGTGGGGATTTGTTATGGCATGGACTAGTAGGGCCGAACTGGCCTGTTCTGTGCTGTAAGTGGTTATATGGTTATATGGTTAACAAGCCCATTCACTTGCCAGGGCATGTGCAGAACCTACAGTAGATAACCCAAACTAACCCTCATGAATTTGAAAGAATTCTTACTCTTGCAATCTTGAAGTATTTCCACACAAGAATATTAATGTGCATATTGATATTAATATTCATAGAAAATTATTATTTATTCTTCAGTCAAACAAAATTACAAGAATATATTTCTGGGTTGACTTTTTCATACAAAATAACATGGTGTTCTGGTTTCATTCATCTGACTCAATCCAAAAGTTTAATATTTGTCCAGAAATCTGATCTTTAGTTCCTTGAGCCAGACCAGTGAGTTCTTGATTGGATGAGTGATAAGGTCAGAGTTCCTTTCCAGTAAGAGAGGATAGGAGCTGGGTTGGAAATCGGGACTGACTATTGCAGGCTTGGACCAAACATGGGTGTAGTTCAGCAAGAGGTGTGGGATCAGGAATCAGGTCCGAGTTGGTGTCAATGGGATGGGCCAATGGGATGGGCAGTGCATCATTGGAGGTGCATGGGTCAGAAATTGTAGTGCCCAATCTTGAAAGTCAGAACACCAGAATCATGGAGGAGTTGAAGATTTATAACCTAGATCAGAGGGGCTGAAAATCCACTACATCTGTTTTAAAAGTTTTATTAAACTAATCCAATTCTATTCTGAAGACAAGTTGTTTCTCCCTCTTGATACCAGCCTATTACATAGTCCGCTGATACCCTGCAGACAAAAACAATAAAAAATCAGTAATTCATTTATCAGCATTGCACAGCTGACCTACAGAAGTAGCTTTACATGCATATAAATGTGCCCATTGAAGCAATAAAGTGAGAGTCACTTTATTGTCATTTCCATACTGAAAGCATAAAAATGAAACAGTACTTCTCCGAACCAGTGCCTGTAAACACAACACAAGGCCCAACCAAAAACAATCTCACAAACAAGATTGAACAAGACTAAGACAGCCCATGCACGCCACTCAGCCAACCATGGAAGTCACTGGCATCATGAGCAAGGAAAACAGGAAGGATGGACATACAACCAAGATCAAACCATTTGACCCACCCACGAAGCTGCCACAGGTATACCCAGCCATCTTGAGCACGCTTGCAGCAAGGACACACCAAAGTGCGACTATTAAGAAAAAAATGGATGATTTAAGTGCATGGCAACAAACAATTTTCTGAAAAAACATCATGATAAGACTGTGCTGAAAAGTTTGGGGAATTTTTGAACATTAATTCTCAGCACTTACAAACTAACTCCATAAAAAATTCTTGTTAGGATTGAGACAGGTAAGGAAATGTGTGCATTAGGCTAAGCTACATGTAAAAAATGTGAAATTGCCCACTCGATATGATTGAATGTTTCTAATAAATAATTACGTTTAACACAATTTGCATCCTTTTGCATGTCAAACAACAGCCTGTAAATGCAAACTGGTCAATTTTAAAGAGATTCGTATAATTGTGGGCAACTTTAGTGTAACTTCACATCCCAAAAAAGGAGGGATAAAAATTGATTAATTAATTGAAAGAAAAATTGCTTGTTGAATGGTGGGTAATTGCTGAAGTACCATAGGTTGACCTCAGCTTATAATATTTTGCATGGTCTTTTTCTATTTACTTCAAAAAAAATCCTTCAATGTTTAAAGCTTAACTAAAGCTATTTCCTCAGTTCTTTCTTTCTCATTAAGGCATTTAGCATGAGCAGTCAGTCTGAGAACCTTTATTGAAGGGACATTGATAAATAGGGTTATGAGAAGCACCTGATGTTTTGTTCCTTTCGATCTGGGCTAATGTGCACATTTGGCTTCATCTGTAATCGGAATTGATCTTATCCAACAAAAATCTAACAATATTGCTGCAATTATCAATTAACCTAGCTTTGTGGAGGGCAAATGTTCCAAATGCTCCAGTTATCCCATGCTTCGTGGCATTTCTCCAAACTCTAATTTTAAGGTTATGCCCACTAATTCTGAAGGAAAGGGTTAATCTTTTCCAGTGTTATCAGTTTTAAACTCCTTAAAGCAGTTCAATTAGAACACCTCTACATCTTATGTGTACAATGGATTCCAACCTTCCTTTTTGCAATTCTGGTGCTGTTCTCCAAGGTCAGTCAAGTGCACAGTGCCTTTATTTGAATTTTTGTTCATAGGATTATGATTCCAAACTTATGGATTACTTGGTCAGTCACATGACTGAACTTGTTCCTCAGTTAGTGGTCAAAGACAAACAAATTGAAGAGTGGGTACCCCCCTACGCTCTTGGATAATGCAAGTATAATCAATCATTGGGTTAGGAATTCATATCAGTCCATAGCAACTTTTCTGGGAGAAGCTTAGCTTCCCTGCACCCGACTCGTGGTAAATGACTTTGGACTGTTCGAGCTTTGAATAGAATAAAGCTGACTGCAAGAAGTTGTGGACAGCGGGGAAGATTTTCAAAGCTTGCAGAGGGATTTGGGCCAGCTGGGAGAATGGGCTAAAAAAAAAATAACAGGGGAAGTTTAATGCAGACAAATGTGAGGTATTGCATTTTGGAAGGGCAAACCAAGGTAGGACATATACATTAAATTGTAGGGCACTGAGGAGTGCAAAGGAGCAAAGAGATCTGGGAATACAGATACATTGTTCCCTGAAGGTGGTGTCACAGGAGGGCAGGGTGGTAAAGAAAGCTTTCAACATCTTAGCCTTTATAAATCAAAGTATTGAGTATAGGAGTTGGGATGTTATGTTGAAGTCGTTTAAGACATTGGTGAGGCCAAATTTGGAATATTGTGTGCAATTCTTGTCACCTAACTACAAGAAGGATATCAGTAAGGTGGAAAGAGTGCAGAGAAGATTTACTAGGATGTTGCCAGGTCTTCAGGAGTTACAGGGAAAACTGAACAGGTTAGGACGAGGGAAGACTTGAGAGAGGTTTTCAAGATTATGAGAGGTAATAGACAGAATGGATGCTAGTAGGCCTTTTTCCACTTAGATTGGGGGAGATAACTACAAGAGGTCATAATTTTAAGCTGAAAGAGGAAAGGTTTAGAGGAAACTTAGGGGATAGTTCACTCAAGAGAGTGATGGGAGTGTGGAACAAGCTGCCATCTGTTGTGGTTGGTGTGGAATCGATCTTGAGTTTTAAGAATAAATTGGATAGAAGAGATCTGGAGGGTTATGAAATAGGTCCAGGTAATGGGACTGGCGGAATAGAGGTCAGCACAGACTAGAGGGGCTGAATGGCCTGTTTCTGTGCTCTTGCGGTCTATATTTCTATCTGCCGTGGTTCACTGATAGTCCCAACTGCAGCTCTCTGGGATTCCAACTCCTCGTTCCATTTCTAAATACTGCATAATTTGGTACCTCCCAAGCCTTTCTGGAGGTATATTGAGCAGTTACTGTGGGTCTGCACCCTATTTTAAAAAAAACATTTGAAGTTGCCACATCATTGCTTGCGGCAATCTGTAGAACAGAGTCTTGCCAATAATGTATTGAACTTTTATTTTGGAGAGAATAATCTCAGAGTTACTCTTACAAAAGATTGGAACAAGTTAAGGGCAGGTGGATCAGGCGAAGAACATGCCATCAGTTCAAAGCCTTGGTGTTTGCTCCTCTCTCGTTCTTAGCACAAAGAGAATCAGCGCAGATGAGTCAACATCAGTACATCATTAACAACTAAATAAAGCCTTTCCAATTGACTGACACATTCCAACCATACACAACTAATATAGTGAACATCAAAAATAAATTGTGGCAAATGCCAAAATAAAGACACAGTTCGTTGAACACACTCAGCATGCCAGGCAGCATCTATGGAGAAGTGAACAATTAACATTCCAGGTCACCTTGGTGCTTCCTTCAATGTATTCAAGTCACTTTGTGCATGAAAAGGAAACTAAACTTGAGAGAATTAGCTTCCAGACAAGATGTCTTTTTGAATAAATGGTAAAAACACACAGAAATGCTGGAGAAATACAGCCAATCTCACAGGGTCCATAGGAAGTAAAGGTATATTAATGATGTTTTAGGCCGGAAGGTATAAAAGTAGGCAGGCATCTTAATTAATTAAGGATTGGAGATTAAGAGGGAAGCATGGAAGGGGGAGGAGTCCAGACCAACAGCCAAAATTGTATGTGATAGGAGGAAAGGCGAATATTGATTTTAGCTCTACGAAAGGAGACAGATGAAAAGCAAACAGAGACAAGGCTAGAGGGAAGGAGACAGGGAGGAAGAGTGGAGCAGGTTCTTAACAGAGACTGCAGAAGTCGATGTTAATGTCTTTCAGTTGGAGGGTGCCCAGTTGGAAGATGAGGTGTTGTTCCTCAAATTTTCAGATGGTCTCAGTCTGGAAGTGCTGACAAACACGTCAGTGAGGGAATGGGATGGGGAATTGAAATGGATAGCAACTAGAAGATCCACGTTATTGCGGACAACAGAACCAAGGTACTCAACAAAGCAATCTCCCAGTTCGCGTCCAGTCTCTCCAATGTTGAGGTGCATGAACGAATGGAACTTGGCCGTTGAGAAATTCAGTTTCAGTGCGTCTGATTTCCTGATATCTCTTTCTTCGGATTCAAATATTATTGGAGGAAATAACTTTTAGATCAGGGGTGTCAAACTCAAATTCACGGAGGGCCAAAACTAAAAACTTGGACTAAGTTGAGGGCCGAACTAAATATTTATTGAAAATTTTCAACAACATCTGCATGTTTTCTCTTCTTTCAACATATGTAATGTCAAACTTTAGGATATAACTTTAGGAGGATAATGTTACAGGTCAGGAGTAGGTAGCTCAAGTTCACCCTTTGCTTGACCTGAGGGAAACCTATTTGGTCCCTGTGGAGATGTAGTCAGCATTCACAGGCTGTGTCCATTTTGGCCTGCATCAGGACTCAGCATTTCCTGCTCACTCCTCAGGCTCTAGGCCTCTATTCACCCTCAACGCACCATCCCTCTACCTGACCAGTCCTTTACCCAACCTCTACTCACCCCTCACTCCACTCGCTCTGCCTCTACCCACCCCATCCTATACACGCCCCTCTACTGCCTCTCCCCTCAACCTGTTCCTCCCTCTACCCGTCTCTCACCCTCTAATCACCCCTCCCCTACTCATCCTGCCCCTCCCCTTTTACCTCTTCCCTATCCTCCCCTCCTTCTACTCATCCCTCCCTCTAACTGCCCCTCACACCACCATAACTTCCCCTGCCCATTACTCCTCACCTATACCCTCTGCCCACCCCTGCTTACCCACCCACTCAGGCCCAGCGCGCTGCCTATCAGCCTTTGCGGACAGCCACCATCTCTCTCTTCACGTGCAGGGCCGAACCAGCGTCCCTGGGGTCCGCGCGGGTGCAAGCGTTGAAGGCCGTGGCGACCGGGAGAAGTGCGCTCGCGCTGTGGAAGGGCCGTCCGGTGCCAGTCGCGCGGGGCTCGCGCTGCCCGGGGGCCATGCGCAGCCTGCCATGCCCGTCGCGCCGACAGGAAATCACAGGTGCTCGCCCATCCACCGCACCGCTCGTCAGGTGGGAGAAGTGACTGGTTGTGCGGGGAACCTTCCAACTGGCTTGCCGGCTGATGACATCGACAGACTTCTCGTGTTACAATTTCTCGTGTTACAATGGGGAAGGATGTGCAATGAAAGGGGAGGATGGTGGGGGTGACATTACCAAAAAACAGCATCGGCTCTCGCTGCAGGGCGGGCCACCTCTAATACATTTTTGAAATGATCTTGCGGGCCAAATATAATTATATCGCGGGCCAAATTTCGCCCGCGGGCCAGAGTTTGACATGTGTGTTTTAGATGAACAGTGGGACTGATAAGAGAAAATTTATTTAGCAATTTAAATACAAGTCTATGCTTCAGTAATTTGCTGTTAAATTTCATTTGGTATAACAACATTGCTATTTTCATGATATTTTTATTCTATGCTTGAAAGCATTTTGAGTCCCTGAACGATTTACTTTGTGTCTCCAGCCTTCAAACTGTCCAAAAAGAAAAATGGGAAAGTGGAAATGGAACTGAAAATGTTTTGTAACAACACTGCCCCTTTTGCTCCCTTCCTCACCTGTATGTGCCAATGTGGGAAAGAGAAGGAAGTTGCCATTTGATGCTCCCTACTCCCCCTATTGTCTATGCATCATGACTGAACCAAGGGAAACCTGTGCAGTCACACCCATTGCAGAAAGAAGGTCTAGTCCTAAGCTCTCTGTCATAGAAATAAATGATCACTAGTTAACAGCTCATATATAAAAGTGTCATCTGTTTGTTACTAGAAATCGTGGCTATCCCTCGAGGTCAAGGATGATGGACTTTGTTCCATTTTCCACAGAGCGAAGATGCCTGCCGTGTATTTGTTTAACATGCAGTTAATGTTACCCTCCAAGAAGCACACAAAACACCACAAATCAATCAACTAATTCCAATGGCATGGAAACCACAATGATTGGAGCTGATGGATTTGTTGCAGCCTTCGTCCACCTTTACAACTGTTGAGCTCAGAGTAACTTCATCCACCTGTTCCATTGTTGAGGTCTTGGTTGGACTGTTGCTTGTCAGGGACCTCACCCTCAACCTTACCACCATGGTTGGCCCTGCCAGGAGCATAGCTCCAGATGGTATCACTCTCAGGACCACACAAGCTTCTCCACCACAAGGTGACAATCCATAGAGAAGGTTACTAGAATAATGCAACTTATAAGTGTTCTGTTGTTCTATCACAGTAACATTAACAGCAAAACTAATTGATAAAAATGAAGAAAATTATATGGCTGCAAAGGAGCAGAATCAAAGATAATGAGAAGCTGTTTCAAAGTTACAATTAACTGAATGGTTTCTGATCTGTCTTACCTGATTCAAGATTCCAAATCCCCTCCCTCCAAATTCAAATGATGAAACAACATTTGGGTGGCACAGTTAGTGTAGCGGTTAGCGCAATGTTGTTACAACACCAGCGACCAGGATCATGGTTCGAATCCTGCACTATCTGTAAGGAGTTTGTACATTCTCCCTATGTCTGCGTGGGTTTTTTCCGAGTGTTCCGGTTTCCATCCACTGTTCAAAACATTTTGGAGTTGGAGGTCAATTGGGTGCATTTAGGTGGCACAGGCTCATGGCCGAGAGTCCTGTTTACCATGGTGGATGTCCCAAAAAAGCATCTTGGAAGGGTCCAATAAAGATTGGTCATTCTCAGTATCTGAGGAAAAAGGTGCAAAATTAACGTTCAGGTCAATGGATTTTCATCAGAACAAGGAAAATGTAAAAAAAAACAATTTTCAGTTTGCAAACGAGTGGTAAGAAGATTGGGGTTGTCTGTGGAAGGGACGGGGTAGAAGTGAATCTGAATGTCCCAAGAAATGGTGGTGCCAGGTGAGTGGATGCTGAAGGCTTGATGGTCATAGCCATTCCATCTGGAGGAGGTATGAATGGGAGGAATACAAAGAGGAGGAAGAATAATGATATTGGCTGACGCATGGGTTGCAAAGTAAAGGCTCAACTTTCAAGGAAAACTTGTTTGAAGAAAACAAATCTGTTTAAGTCTGTTTAAATGAGTTCTGGTCTCCCAGCCAAAGGAAAGACATCAATAAATTGGAGGAAGGGCAGAGGAAATTCATTAGAGATTGCTGCCTGGACTGGAGGAGTTGAGTTATAGGGAGAGGTTGGATCAGCTGGGTCTTTATTCTCCTAGGCGAAGGAAGGTGGGGGGGGGATATATTTTGAGGGTTACAAAATCATGAGGGACAAGGATAAAGATAATGCTCACAGTCTTTTACCCAGGGTAAATGATTCTAGAACTTGAGGGGAAAAGTTTAAGGGGAACTTCTTCACACAGAGAGTGCTGGGAGTGTGGAATGAGCTTCCAGCTGAAGAGATGAATGTGGGCTCAATTTTAATATTTACGAGGAATTTGGACAGGTACATGGATGGGAGAGGTATGGAGGGCTATGGGTATGGGTGGAGGTCAGTGTGACTAGGCAAAAAAAAATGGTTCAGCAAAGACTACGCCTGTTTATGTGTTTGTGATAGTACAGATCTATCACCAATGTACATAGTATATATAGTTACTGTATCTAGACTATGCTTACAGCGATTGGCTGAGAGCTAAGCCACGCCTATTGTCTGGGCCTTAAAGGGTTGTGTCCCTAGTGTAAGGTAAAAACATCATGAGATGGGACCGGAGAAGGAGTCACCCAGTACTAAGGAATAACAGAATGCAGATGTGACCTTGTACACTCAAGATAAGCTTGGCACTAACAAGAATGATGAGCAGCAGACTAACAGAGAAGGATAGCAACAGTTTATTCATTGGACAATGTCATGGTATGATAATTTACTAAGTACGTATCCTGAGGTATAAAAAAAACACGACTTGCTGATAACGGCAGAATGCGCCTTCTCCAACTAACACTGTTAGTTGCAAGTGTTACAATCCGGCAATAAAGAACAAAGAACCTTGATTTCGACTCAGTCTGGTGTTTGACTCACTCATTCATGAACAAAGCAGACCTAACAATTGCCAGGTCGGATCATTCCGGACTGGTCGGCCACCTGTGAAGAGCTCCTGTCTTTTGCTAATAAAAGCCTTGGTTTGGATCAAGTCTTTGGTTCTTTCGACGAGCTCTACAGTGTTGTTATGTCTATGGTTCTAGAGGGCATAGGGTTTAAGGTGAGTGGAGAAAACTTTAGGAGGAACCTGAGGAGCATTTTTTTTTTCCCAATCATGGGTTGGTCCATATCTGGAATGAGCTGCCAGAGGAAACTGTAGAAGTGGGCACAACAAAAAACATTCAGAAGGAATTTGGATAGATTTATGGATAAGAGGGGTTTGGAGAGATTTGGACCAAATGCAGGCAAACGAGATTAGCACAGAATGGCACCATGGTCAGCATGGACTAGTTGGGTCAAAGGGCCTATTGAATGCTATAGAATCTATCAGTCATTGATAAACTACTCTATGAACCATCCACTGGATGCCTTAAAAGTGAAGGGGTCCATTCCTGAATGAAAGCTACATGGGCTCACAGTTAAACTATTTCAGTTAATCCACTTCATGTGCACAATATTACTGAAGTGATCTGGAAGGATAGAGATAAAGAACCAAATAATCCATGCGAGTAAAACAGTATTTCTGTAAATTGCTACATTCGCTTAAGGTTGATGAGAAGGTAAAGCCCAAAATTTAAACCAGATGCTAATATCCTCATTTTTATTCAGTAACTAAATGTAAACATGTTCAATAGTTCACTGATCCCTGATGATCTCACCTCATAATGCCTAACAATTTTTCAAACCTTTATTCCCTGCTTCTAAGAATGCTTCAACGGCCAGTCAGTACAAACTTTGTCATTGTTTCACCTTACCCCTCTGCGTGTACATTTACAATAACATAGCACTTTCCTGTCTAATTGTGGAGATGTAAAATGAATTGATCACGGGTTGTGCGAAAAAAAAGCAATGCAGCTGTTCAACAACTCTAAGGAAGCAGGGGGAAACCACATGACTGACATTTTGGGGTCAGTGACATGGCATTTACTGTCAGATTCTGCCAGATGGCACTGAACACGCTAAACCTTTCCTCCCAACGCAAGGTCACTGCATTTCATGAAATTTTACAGTTCGCCTTGTGTGCTGCTCATGAGTGCTGAGGTTGGATGACAGCAATTCCTCACCATATCTTCCCCATGTGGCTCAGAAGCTAACACAACACAAAATTGGTTGAAAGAGAAAAGAGGGATCTGCCTTAAGGGAGCCACAATGTAGAATTAGAGGTAAAAGGTAATGTCAGGGGATAATACATCCACTGTGTAAAAAATATATACAATTGATCAACATTACTGTAAAGGCAATCAGAACGTGTGGACTGAGACTGAACATAGAACGATACAGCACAGAAATAGACCCTTCAGCCCACAATATCTGTGCCAGCCACAATGCAAATTTAAATGTACTCACCTGGCTGCACTTTATTGACATCCCTCCATCCCTTGCCTGCTCATGTGTCTAAATAAATAACTCTTAAACATTGCTATTGTACCTTTTTCCACCACCCTCCCTGGGAGTGTGTTCCAGACACCCACCCCCTCTGTACTGTGGGCAGTTTTACCTTGAACTCTAACAGTTCTTTGACCATATAACCATATAACAGTTACAGTACGGAAACAGGCCATCTCGTTCCCTCTAGTCTGCACCAATTTAAGTGAACTCCACTAGTCCCACCTACCCATTCCCTGTCCATAACTCTCCAATCCCCTCACATCCATGCACTTATCTAAACCTTCTCTTAAATGACAAAATTGACCCTGCTGCCACTACCTCTTCTGAAGTGTTGATCCTGTGGGAAATAAAAAAAAATGTATAAGGCAATTTGCATACAAGATCCAGACACCACTCCTGCAGAAATAGGATTCCAATTCACCTGTGAACCTGCTTCAGGATGACATAAAGAGAACCTCATTTAGCATAACCATGTAAGACCATTAGACATAGGAGAATAAATAAACAATTCAGCCCATTGAGTCTGCCCAGCCATTAAATCATAAGCTGATCCATTTTCCCACTCATCCCCACTGCCCGGCCTTCTCCCCATAACCTTTGATGCTCTGCCTAATGAAGAACCTGTCTTAAATACACTCAATGATCTGGCTTCCACAACCAAATGTGGCAAAAAAAATTCCACAGATTTACCACCCTCTGCTGAAGAAATTCCTCTGCATCTCTGTTCTTAGCAGACTCCCTTCAATTCTGAAGTTAAGCCCTCTTGTCCTAGACTCTCCCACATGGGAAACAACCTTTCTACATCTACTCTTTCCATGCCTTATCACATTTGAAATGTTTAAATGAGATACCCTCCATTCTCCTAAATTCAATTAAGTGCAGGCCAAGAGCTGTCAAATGCTCCTCACATAATAACCCTCACATAATTATCATGACTCGATAGATAAGTACATGTGGATATGTCCCCATATATATCTAACTGCTATCCATCAATGTTCCCTACCTCTCCCTTTTTAAGGACTGGCATACACCCACCCTCCAATCATACTATTGATAATACATAATTGATAATAAGAAGATAAGAATTCTCCCTTACTGGCACAGTTTAGGATATAGAACACCACTCCCCTCTATTGTGTGGGATGAGGCATCTGCCACAAAAAATATACATGATAAAAGGCTCTCAGAACCCGACACTCCTGACCTCCCAGGTATACATATCTTTAACGATGTACCAACCTTAATAAGGTACTCAAATTACATCAACGAATAAAATAAATACATCTCATTCCATCAGTTCAATCATAGGTAATGTCTTTACCAATTCTGCCTCTTGTTTACAATCTGTAAAGAATTTCTTGTTGCTGTCAAGTAATGAAATCTTCAACATAGCTGGGTAATGAAGTATTATTTTGTAACCTTTTAATCAAAGGTTTTTCTTAACTGGATTTAACTCTCTTCTTCTGGCCAACATATGGGTACTAATATCTGGGTAGAAGAAAATCTTTGATCCATGATATTCAAGTAGGCCCTTTCTTATTCTTGCTCTTTCAGACGCCAAAGCTAAAATGTTTTCTTTATCCTGATACTTTAAATATTTAACCACTTTGGAGCAAGGCTTTTCATCTGGTTGTGGTCGTGGCTTAAGGAGTCTGTGTGCCCTTTCAATTTCAATAGGTCTTTCAAATTTATTCAACCCCAGAACGTTAGGTATCCATCATTGTAAAAATTGAATCATATCTTGTTTTCCTTCATGTGACAGAATATGTTGTGTTTTATATTGTATATAAATATGATTTGGGGAGATAAAGGGCGGCAGATTTTTTTTATTATATGTCTGAAGTGCCAGTTGATGAAGTAGAAAAAGACGATGAGGTCAAACAATTATCGTGGCTTTTATTAGCAGAAACTCATGGTACAAGAATGAAAGACAATAGGTGCATATACAGTTATAGCCAAGGGGAGTGTCCTTAACAGTAGAGATAATGCACAGCTGATGTTAATACAGCAAGGCTCGCCAGAGGGAAGACAAGCAGCTTGGCAGACATTAACCACAAGGTCACATACAAACACTTCAAAACAGATCTAATTTAAAATAGTGAAGCTCTGCTCAAGCTAGACAGGCCAGCTCCGAAGGCTTTTACAAAAGCTTTGGGGAGTGCCTAAGGGACTTCACGAATGGATTATTGTTTTGAAAAGCAACAGATGAAAGAACTCGGAGGAGTAGTTCCAGAGCCGCAGTCTGTCTGAGTGGAGGTTGCTTTTCTTGAGGGTCATGTGGTTTTGCAAGCAGAGAGAGAAAAACAGGCTTTTCTCTGAGAAAGAGAGAGAGAGAGATAGAGAGAGAGAATTCAGTTCTGCAGTTCCACAGCCAGCAGCAGCAACTGGGACTGGAAAAGGACAAGCTGGCAAGCTTGTGGAAAAACCCCATTTTGAAAATGGGTTGTGAGTGCCTGGTCAAAGCCCTTGTGGTCCATACAAGAGGAGAGGACTGGCTACCTCATGTTTCACTTGAAATAAGAGAAGCAAAAGGGATCTCTGTGGTGACCTGAAAGAAAGAGGTTATCATCTGGAGAACCCTGAAGGGGCAAGTTTCATCAGCAAGACACTGATGTGGCTAATTAAAAGGGATCAGTTTGTGTCCAGGAACAACAAATCTCTCCCTCAAAACTGACAAGAAACTTCCTGAGCAGTAACCATTTACCTTTCAAGCACCAAAGTCTGGTGAAATTCATAAATGTTTAATTCTGTGCACAGTATAAGAATTGCTTGCAACCAGTGAACTTGAAGGAATGAGAAGTGAGATTGGACTGTGAATCAAATAACTTTTCTGAACTTACACACACATTACATACACGTGTGCTTAGAATTATAAGGGAGTTAAGTTAGGTTAGTTAAGTCAATAGTAATAAGTAAGAGTTTGATCCTGTTTTCATGTTTAAAGATCATTAAAAGTAACTTTTGTTTAAGTAACTATTTGTCTTGGTGAATATCTATTTTGGGGTCCTCTGGGCTCGTAACACTTCTCCGTCTTTCAATCCAACGATTTTAATATTATTTCATGTACTAAAATTTTCAACATTATCAATTTTTTCCAAACATTTTTTTCCTTTTAACAGATCCCACTATAACTTTGTTCTCCAATTTTCCGACTTTCTCCTCTACATTTTCAACTTTTGCTTCCACTTTTTTAACCTAATGATTTATTTTACCCACATTTTGGATTGTTTCCATATCAGCTGACAACTTGATAAACTTTATGTTCATACATTTTTCTTCAGACCTCAGATATACTATTTCTTTAGCCAGTCCCGCCATACATCGCAATATTTTTCTTACAAGCTCCTCCTGTAAAGTCTCTTTAGATTCTATTCCTTGCAAGAAATTCCTTCCCACTAGACAATCCAATAATTACATTTTTTTTATTTGGATACATCTTAAAAGGTAAACATATTATCCTTGCAATGTTTCTTCTTTTAATTTTATCTTACTTCATTTAAATATTCTTTTTTTCCTGGTTTCCCAGGACGGTCGGGATCCCACATCCTACGTCTTCCCGATCATGTGACTTACCCTCTTGGTCATAGAATCTTGACCAATGGGACTTTGTTTCTGAATAAGAGAAGCTCCTATTCTCAAAAGGTCTGTAAGATCAAGATAGCAGCGAAGCTGCCTCTGCTATAATGGCACACAGTTGTTGGAACAGTCCCAGAAAGAGCAGGGGAGCAGAGCCCCAGCCTTTCAGCACTCTTCTGAAGGGTCCAGCTAACTGTCAGATGGCCTCTGGAATAATGGCACCTTTTTTTCCATAAGGATCCTCGGAAGACTTGTACCCACGTTTGGCTGCCTGAGTTGTGAGCTCAGCGGAGCAACAGACCAGCACAGGGCATCAAAGGTGAAGAAAACACCACTGAGAAGAAGAAGCCTGGAAGAGGACCCTACAAGGTAGTTTACCACAGCAGCAAACTAGCATGGCTCATAGGCCTCACAACAGCAAATTTTGTGACTTGTTCATGACAATAAATTTTGGTCCTGATTCTGACAGACTGCCTGCTGGTAACCAGCCTGTTAGAACCAGGTATCAGAAGTGAGAATCATGAGCGTACCAATGGTGATCAGGCCTCCCAAAGGGCCTCTTAAGTGATTCGGGATTCGGAACCAGTAGTCAAAGAGGGTGACTTTGATACCCTGAACTTAGGCAAACAGCTGGAACAGACTGGAGTCCTTGCGACTGCAGAGGTTACAGGAAGTGCAGGAGGCAGCTCCATTGGCAGATCTATGGGCATTCGATGTCTTGCACCTTATATCGATAGTGAAGATGGATTAGTAGTGTGTCTTTGTCTGCCTTTACAAACAAAGGAATCTTGAATCTTGAGTTGTGTATTGTTATCTGATTGCACATGTACAGCCCAACAAAACAGCATTCTCCAGTCCTCAGTGCAAAACACGCAGACGCATAACCAGATATAACACATGGAGACAAACAATACATATGCAAGGCAAGTATTCATATATACAAATAAAAAATATTTATTCAGATTTCCAATTTATTGTAAGAGTACGTACATGACATCACATACAACCCAGAGAGTCATTTTCCTGTGGGTGAGGCAGAATTATAACTGATTGGTAGTGCAAAACAAAACTGTACACAACATACACACATAAACAAATAAAGAGCTGTAAGCAAATAACAAAATGTAAATAGCTGACAATTGCTTTGTGAATAAGTGTCTCAGACGGTTAATGTGAGCAGTTCCTTTCAGCCTTCTCATTGCCTGTGGGAAGAAGTCATTTTTCAGCCTGGCTTGGATACTCCTGTATCTCTATCCTTATGGGGAGCAGCTGAAAGAAGCTGTGTGAAGGGTGGGTCACCTCCTCAACTTATTCCTTTCAGTCAGTGCATAATCTTTCTGTCCTCTGGTGCTCTGCTCCAATACTCTGCTTCTCCAGAGTCCGCAACCACTCATGGCTGCTGCCGATAATAGGTGCTGCCATCTTGGGTGCAGACCCGCTGTCACGAGATTTCAAATAAAAGCCCCTATCAACTCCCTCAATGGGCCATTTAAATGCAATTTGGAGCTGATTGCAGTCAATGTTTTGTTTCCCCTATGCAAGAAAAGGGGAGTGTGACAATCATTTGTGAGAAAGCAACTCGACAAGGATTCGTGAGTTTTAAGCAGTCTAATGATTCAGTGTCTCACCTACTTCATAATTACTTTTGAACATCAGTCTAAACTTTGTAAATTTAAACACAGGATTTCTAAGACTGAACTTTGGGAATTAACTTTCCAGAATTGTGCTTCAGCTGTAATGATTTGGGTAATCCACACACACACACACACACACACACACACACACACACACACACACACACACACACACACACACACACACACACACACAAACACACACACACACACACACACACACACACACACACACACACACACACACACACACACACACGTATACTTGCGCATAGTTGGAGTTAAGTTTAGATTTAAGTTAAGCTGTTAATTTATTAATTGTTATTAATAAATCTTTGGCTTGGCTTCGCGGACGAAGATTTACGGAGGGGGTAAAAAGTCCACGTCAGCTGCAGGCTCGTTTGTGGCTGACAAGTCCAATGCGGGACAGGCAGACACGGTTGCAGCGGTTGCAGGGGATAATTGGTTGGTTGGGGTTGGGTGTTGGGTTTTTCCTCCTTTGCCTTTTGTCAGTGAGGTGGGCTCTGCGGTCTTCTTCAAAGGAGGTTGCTGCCCGCCAAACTGTGAGGCGCCAAGATGCACGGTTTGAGGCGATATCAGCCCACTGGCGGTGGTCAATGTGGCAGGCACCAAGAGATTTCTTTAGGCAGTCCTTGTACCTTTTCTTTGGTACACCTCTGTCATGGTGGCCAGTGGAGAGCTCGCCATATAACACGATCTTGGGAAGGCGATGGTCCTCCATTCTGGAGACGTGACCCACCCAGTGCAGCTGGATCTTCAGCAGCGTGGACTCGATGCTGTCGACCTCTGCCATCTCGAGTACTTCGACGTTAGGGATGAAAGCGCTCCAATGGATGTTGAGGATGGAGCAGAGAAAACGCTGGTGGAAGCGTTCTAGGAGCCGTAGGTGATGCCGGTAGAGAACCCATGATTCGGAGCCGAACAGGAGTGTGGGTATGACAACGGCTCTGTATACGCTTATCTTTGTGAGGTTTTTCAGTTGGTTGTTTTTCCAGACTCTTTTGTGTAGTCTTCCAAAGGCGCTATTTGCCTTGGCGAATCTGTTGTCTATCTCATTGTCGATCCTTGCATCTGATGAAATGGTGCAGCCGAGATAGGTAAACTGGTTGACTGTTTTGAGTTTTGTGTGCCCAATGGAGATGTGGGGGGGCTGGTAGTCATGGTGGGGAGCTGGCTGATGGAGGACCTCAGTTTTCTTCAGGCTGACTTCCAGGCCAAACATTTTGGCAGTTTCCGCAAAGCAGGACGTCAAGCGCTGAAGAGCTGGTTCTGAATGGGCAACTAAAGCGGCATCGTCTGCAAAGAGTAGTTCACGGACAAGTTTCTCTTGTGTCTTGGTGTGAGCTTGCAGGCGCCTCAGATTGAAGAGACTGCCATCCGTGCGGTACCGGATGTAAACAGCGTCTTCATTGTTGGGGTCTTTCATGGCTTGGTTCAGCATCATGCTGAAGAAGATTGAAAAGAGGGTTGGTGTGAGAACACAGCCTTGCTTCACGCCATTGTTAATGGAGAAGGGTTCAGAGAGCTCATTGCTGTATCTGACCCGACCTTGTTGGTTTTCGTGCAGTTGGATAATCATGTTGAGGAACTTTGGGGGACATCCAATGCGCTGTAGTATTTGCCAAAGCCCTTTCCTGCTCACCGTGTATTAATAAATATATTGTTTTAAAATAACATGGTGAATTTCTATTTTCTTTACACACGAGTTACTGTAACTCTACCATAATGGATTTCTTTTCAATCTATACTATTGAAACTGTGTGGTACCAAACTAAAGTTATTGGCAACTTTATGGAAGATTGTGCTCATGAAAGGGGAAATTGGAGTCACCCATAGCTCTGTTGTAGTACTCGTATCTTTGAGTCAAAAATGTGGGAACTCATCCCACTTGAGAGACTCAAGTATGTGAGGTGGCCTGTGGCTCTGCTCCCTCAGGGACGTCAGTAAACTTTGGCAACACAATTAACACTGATGGAGAATGGCTCTGCCAAAGGTCTCATCTTTCAGACTGAGGCTCTATCCACCTTGCTGCACAAATTTCAAACTCCCCATAGCTGGTTAAAGGAGAGGAGAACACTTGACTGTAGAGCTCGTCGAAAGAACCAAAGACTTGTTGATCCAAACCAAGGCTTTTATTAACAAAAGACAGGAGCTCTTCACAGGTGGCCGACCAGTCCGGAATGATCCGACCTGGCTAGGGACACAACCCTTTAAGGCCCAGACAGTAGGCGTGGCTAAGCTCTCAGCCAATCGCTGTAAGCACAGTCATTACACTCTAGATACTGTAAATATATACATTGGTGATAGGTCTGTACTATCACATTGACATAATGTTATGACCATCATTTGTGCCTCGACTCTGTTCACTTGAGCCAGTGATCTGGTCCTTTATTTGTAGGTAGGGAACTTGCAGAATTGCAACAATATCTTTACATATAAAGATATTTCATTGACATTCCTGAGATGCAAAAAGATGTTTCAAGAATCCAAGTTTCCTTCAGCGGTGCTCTCTGTATTCTGTTCAGGAGATTAAAAAGAGACAGAAATGAGAAGGAATGTGTTGTCTCAGGGCCAATGTCCTGGCTTCCCAAGAGCTGGAATTGATGGATTCATGGGAATGATTCACTGTTCTAATTCTCTGTTATTGTTGGAATGAGCATTGGGAAACTAGGAATCTTTAGTGAAAAGAACTGGACTCAGACCTCGGTAAGATATTTTGTTAAGGAGCAGGAGAGTGAACGAGAGTCAGTCTTTGTCTGGATAAGGAAGGTTAAGCAGCCATTCCCAACATTTTTTTGGTATGGCCCTCTTAGGATTCTGCTCAACGTTTATGGGCACCCTTCCATGTGAAGCACTCAAATTTTAGTTTCTTCTGAACTTCACGACTACCAAGTACATAAAATATATTTTTAAAATTATGTTACATGCGGTGAAAGGGAAACAAGATTTTTACTTAAAGGAGCTGTGCCCCCCCCCCCCAAGGAGGGCATAGGGCCCCTGTTGAGAATGTCTGTTTTAGAGTGTGAGGGATGAACACAGGCAAATGGGACCTGCTTAGGTAGACAACATGATCTCTATAAAGAAGTTGGGCTGAACCAAGTCTATCTCTCTGGTCGTCACCATGTATCACAATCATGTGTTATTAGGCATCAGTCTGACCAATAGCTTCTGCAAAGATGTACACTATTGAAAATAAGTGTTTTTAAAATCAGACAATGTCTGTGCTTCAATTTAGATGGTTTTAAGGAACAATAAAGGATGTCTGCTTCTCTCAACGAACAATAGTTTCCGCAGCACTTGTAATGTTTCTCGGCTCTGTTATCAAACACAATATGCCACCCAGGAGATTTTTTCAGACAGGTGTCCAAAATTTGATCAATGAGGTAGATTTCGAATGTGAGGAGAATGCCAGTGAGGAGGGAAGGAAAGAAAATCCCATCGCTTAGGGCTGTTGTGACTGTTGTAAGAATAGAAATGGGGATTGCGTGGAGTGGGCTTGGAAGAGGGCAATAAGGCTTTGCATGTAAATACTGAGGTGAAAAGCAACAGTGAAATAATGCCTGCTGGAAATCTGAAATAATCAACAAGGCAAAGCTCACCCATGGCAACACAATGATGCAGCTGCTACCTTGCAGCTTTGGTGACCTGCATTTAATACTGGCCACTGGTGTGGTCTGTGGGGCATTTGCATATTCTCCCAGTGAACACAAGGGGTTCCTTTAGTTTCTTCTCACATCTCAAAGACTTGTAGGATAGTGGAATAATTTCCCATGTAAATTACCTTTCACAGTGTAGATTAGCAGAAGACTTGAGAGTGGGTGAAATGATGGTAATGTGGAGAGAATGAAGTGGGATTAATGTAGGTGCTACGTAAATGGCTACAGATAAAACCAGAAATGGAGGAAGCTGATTGTACAAAGTTCAGTTTCCTTTGCAACTCTTCAACAACTAAAGCAACCCATTCCTGTAACCAGTTATTCCTGTGTTTTATGTACCTAGGATGCAGCAGTCAAGTAGGACTTTCATTACATCTATCCACCATACCATTCATTCATTCAAATGCAGATACTCCGCTTGCACCCACACCTCCTCCCTCACCAACATTCGGGGCCCCAAACAATCCTTCCAATTGAAGCAATATTCCAAGGGTCATCTACTGCATCCGGTTTTCCTGTTGTGGTCTCCTCTACAATGGAGAGACTGGATGCAAACTTGGAGATCACTTTGTTGAACATCTAGGCTCTGTCCACCGCAATAGCTTGAATTACCCAGTGGGCACCCTTTTCAATTCCCCATCCCATTCCCTCGCTGACATGTCTTTCCATGGTCTCATGCACTGCCAGACTGGGAACACCTGCATACTGGAGGAACAACACCTCATCTTTTGTCTGGGCATCCTCCAACCAGATGGCAATGACATTGATACTGGTTTCTTTTAAAACCGACCCCCACCCCACTTTCTTTCCCCTGTCACCTTTCCCCCACCTCTGCGGTACAGTTGGTGTAGCGCTTAGCGCTTAGCCTTTCCAGCACCAGCTATTGGTATCGGGACTCAAATCCTTTTATTAGCCTATACTCCTCCCCCAGCAAGCATTTCTGTGTGTTTTTGCTACCATCACAGCATCTCCATACTTTCATGTTTTATTCATTCAATGGGTCTAGTTTGGATGGACAGCTTAGTCAGTATGTGCAAATTGGCTCAGAGGGATGGATTCCATGCTGTATAGTTCTGTGACTTTCAATATATTCCATTATTAGCTAAGATGGGCATAATGGTTTGAACAGCTTCCTTCTTTGCACAAATATCAGTGATTCTATGAGTTTATGGGCAATACTGTGGATAGAAAATAAGTATCTCCAAATATAATTTTTTAATTTAAATTTAGACATACAGCCCATGAGTCCTTGCCACCCAATTTACACCCAATTAACCTACACCCCCCCCCCCGGTACATTTTGAATGATGGGAGGAAACCGGAGCCCCCGGGGAAAACCCACCCAGATGCATGGAGAACCTACAAACTCCTTACAGACAGCGCAGGATTCGAACTCCAGTCCCAATTGCTGGCGCTGGAAAGGCATTGTGCTAACCACTACGCCAACCGTACTGCCCTCTTATGAGAGAGTACATTTAGATGTCACCTCTATAAAACTAGAAGTTAAGGAAGAAAGTCTGCAGATGCTGAGGCTGAGTGCAGTTCACAAACATGCTGGGGAAACTCAGCAGGTCACGCAGCATCCAGAGGAAATAAAGGAGAGCTGATATTTTTGACCCCATGTCTGATTTCTCCAGCACACTTGTACATTGTCGTCACCAAGAAATCAAGCAGAAAATTTAAAGGAAACTTCCTTCCATGTTGCATGATGAGAAACCATCTGCATAACATGGTTTCTGTTTCTCTTTCCGCAGACGCTGCCTGACCTGCTGAGTGCTTCCACTCTTTCTGTTGTTCTTTTTTTTAAAATTTCCAACATCTACAGGCTTTTGGTTTTCAGAATTGTTGACCGAGACTGGTTCTCCATCATATATATCCTTTGCAACTCCACGTAGAAGAAAAAATAAGCACACAAGTTGGATGCCGATCAAGCAATTCCATTCATGAAGGAGGAACAGAAGAGAAGAACAGAAAGCCCAGAAAGCAATTTATTTGATAACATTTCTCAGGAAATATGATTTAGAGCTCAAGGAAAAAGCACAAAATTGGTTTTTTTTTCTAAAAATGACACAAAATTGTTTTCTTTCTAAAAAATCATGTTCCATATGAGACAACATTGAAGGAGGTCAAAGACAGATGTTGAAATCAAAATATTTCTCTGATGTTCTGCTTTTCTGGGAGAAACCTTGACGATATAGCTAGCTGGTAATGTTGGGGGTCACTGTGAAACTAGTCATAATCAAGTCACAAAGGGGGAAAGTTTATTTAGAGTAAAATTTCAGAAATCTTCACCCAGTTATTTATTTCCTTTGTTTATTAATTTTTCGTGAATTCAAGACTTTAGTCCTTGTCTGTCCTGCTTTTTAGGAACAAAATATATGTGGCAATTCATCAAACATAGAATGTAGAAAATAGGAGCTGGAGAAGGCCATTCAGCCTGTTTCACCATTCAGTACAATCATGGCTGATCGTACATCTTGTCCCACCTTTCTTCCCATATCCCTTATCCCTTTAGCTTATCAGGGCACATACAACTTCCTTTTGAATATATATATATACACACATATATATATATATACACACACACACACACACACACACACACACACACACACACACACACACACACACACACACACACACACACACACACACACATATATATATATATATATATATATATATATATATATGACCTGACCTCAATAATTTCCAGTGGTAGGGAGTTCCATAAATTCACAATTCCCTCAATAAAGAAATTCCTCCTCATCTCAGTCGTAAATGGCTTAGTCCTCATCCTTAGACTGTTCTGGACTTCCCCAACATGGGGAACATGCTTCCTGTATCTAACCTGTCTAGTCCCGTCAGAATTTTACGTGTCTCAATGAGATCCCCTCTCATTCTTCTAAATTCCACAAATTAAAACTTTAGTCTATCTGGTCTTTCTTCATTCATCATTCATGCCATCCCAGGAATCAGCCTGGTGAACCTTCTCAGCAAACCTCTCAATAACCTTTCTATCCTCTCTTCCTTATATTGCCAAGTGGGGTGCTGTAAATGTGTTGTATATGTGCTTGAACAGTTTAGCTCTGGGTGCAGCTAGTTCAGGAGCACAGGTCTTCAGTACTGCAGCCAAATGTTGTCTAGTCCCATGGCCTTTGCCACACGCTGTCCTTGCTGCAGTTTCTCATATGATGATTTGTTCTCTAACAGTAGGAACTTGGAACTTTTAGATGAATGTGGATGCAAATTATTCAACCTTGTCTCCGACACTCCTGTGCTTGCCCCTGCTATCATTGAGGAGCCTCTCCATGATCAGATCTGCAAGATGACAGAGCTGTGATGTCATCTGTTGGTTGTGAGGTTGCTCAGCTCTGTTTACTGATCATGAAGTCCTGTACTGTGGCATCACTTGACTGGTGCCTCACTTTTAACCATGCCCTGAGCTGTTCCCAGCTTGTTCATCCATTCTTCATTGACCCTAGTATATTAGAGTAAGTGATGAGCAGAGCTGTTGTGGTCTGCAGTACTTCATAGATGCCATAATTTTGAGCTTCCAGATAAGATCAGCTTCTATCCATTTAATGTGTTGTCCTTAGTCTTCACAAGGACTGTTTATCAGTCTTCCACTTCAAAGATATCTACGTGAGCCATAGCATTCAGCTTGAAGGCCAGACCCTGCTCAGGATCATCCTGATTTATCTCTCTATCTTGACAGTCTCTTCATCATCCAATATAAGGACATTTTATTGGGATATTCCTTTTCTTGATGACCTTGTTTGTTGCCTAATCCTATCCAGTAAATCTCATCATAAATATAGTCAACAGTGATTTCATAATTCTCCAAATCAATCATTGCAGCTGATTACAAAATATGGCCAACAGTCTGGAAGAGTAAACGCGTCAACAACATCTCTATAAAAGATGGCTTTTCTCTTGCTTGTACACTGATGTAATTGTAATGATAGTGATCATGGTTACAATTCAACTAGCAATGCCTTACCATTTGTAGCCATATAATAATTACACTACCGAAATAGGCCATATTTGGTAACCATTGAGTATGAATAGGTGGAGCGCTGTCTTTCCATTTCATCAGAATTGCCTGTTGAGCTATCAAGAAGGTAAAAGCTAAAATTTGCCTCTGAGATGAAGTTAATAATATTTCCTCTTCTTAAGAAAAACCAAATAGAGAAATTAAGGGGCAAAGTTCTAATTTCACCTTAAAAATGACTGATAAAGTTTGAAAACATTTTTTTCCCAATATCTTCTAAAGTGCACATTCCAGATTTTATTAAAGGCATTTGTATGGAGCACAGGGGCAAATAAAGGAAGAAAATTTGCCTTTGCCCCAGACATTATGGAGGGCATTTAAATTGGCATTCTTGGATAATCCCTTGTGCCTGCATTTCATGCAAAACCATCTAAGCCCTCCTATCCATAAACCTAATGTCTTTTTAGCTCTGTAATTATACCTGCTACCATGGCTTTCTCTGGCAGTCCATTCTAGACATGGATTTTCCTCTGAGTGAACAAATTTACCCTCAGATTCCTCTCAAGTCTCTTGGCTTTCACCTTAAATCTGTGTTGTCTAATTATAGAATCATCTCACCTGTGAACATTTACTTAATCCAAGTCCCTCCTAATTTTATAAACTTTTAAAATGTATTCCTGGAAATAAAGATCCAGGCTATCAAACTTCTCCTTATAACTCAAAGCCTCTTGTTCCAGCATCACTGTGAAGAATCTCCTCTGCACCCCTTCCAAATATTTGATATCCTTCCTATGGCTGGGTGACCAGAACAGCACGCTATAGTCCATGTGTTGTCTTAACAATGCTGTATCCTAAGGCTCCAATTTTTGTCTCAATCCCCCTGCCCAAGGTAGGTGAGCATGTGTGATGCCTCTTCATGAACACATTCATGGAACCATGCTCCTGTACCTCTAGGTCTCTCCGTTCCATAGCACTCTCCAGGGCCCTTCCATTTACTATGGAAATGATTCACTGTATTTACTTTGTACCATGGTTTGACCTGCCAAAGTGCAGCACTTCACACTTGTCAAATTCCATTTACCACGCCTTGATCCACCTTGTCAACTGATGTAGACCCTGTTGTAAACTTAGATATCCTTCCTCAATGTCCACTACACCACAACTTTAGTATCATCTGCAAATTTACTGATCTGATTAACTACATTGCTATCTAAGTTGCTAACTTGGATAATATTAGCAGGTCAATTAGTGAATAACCCCTAATGTAAATGGGTAGTTGGAGAATCAGGTTGAGTTAATGGATGAACAAGAAAGAATAAATTACTACATCCCCTTATTTAACAGGGAAGCAGCAACACTGGAGGTAGTATATTAGAGATTCATTATACTAATTTCTGAGATGACGGGGCAGACCTGTCAAAAACAGTTGAGTGGGAGAGCCTACAAGACTCACATACAAGTGGAGAGATAAGATTTATTACCAGTAAAGTTGATGAAGGAAAGTCCATAAATGTCGTCCACGTGAACTTTTGTAAGGTCTTTGGTAAAGTCTCACTTGGGAGGTTGGTCAAAAAAGTTCAGTCATTAGGTATTCAGGATGAGGTGCTAAATTGGATCAGACATTGCCTTGTGGGAGATGATTATCTCTCTAACTGGAGGCCAGTGACTAATAGTGTGCCTTGAGGATTGGTGCTAGGTCCATTGTTGTTTATCATCTATATCAACAACCTGGATGATAACATGGTAAAATGGATCATCAAACATGCAGATTAGAGTAAGATTGGAGGTATACTGGAGAGCAGGAAAGTACTCAAAGCTTGCAGCGGGATCTGCATCGGTTAGAAAAATGGCACCAAAATGACAGATGAAATTTAATGCCATCAAGTGTGAGGTGCTGCACTTTTGGAGAGTAAACCAGAGTAGGACTTACACAGTAAACGATAGGGAACTGTGGAGCATGGTAGATCAGAGGGATCTGAGAATTCAGATCCATAATTCCCTGAAAGAGGCATCACAGGTAGATACGGTCATTAATAGAGCTGTTAGCACATTGACCTTGATAAATCAAAGTATTGAGTATAGGAGTTGGGAAGTTATGTTGAAGATATATAAAACATAGGTGAGGCCAAATATGAAGTATTTTGTGCAGTTTTGGTCAACTCTCCACAGGAAAGAGATCAAGATTGAAAGAGTTCAGAGAAAAGTTACAAGAATGTTTCTGGGACTTGAGGAGGTAAGTTATAGGGAAAGGTTCAATAGGTTTGGACTTTATTCCCATAGCGGTATTCCAAATTCTGAGAGGTATAGATAAGGTAAATGCAAATAGGATATTTCCACCCAGATTGAGTGAGGCAAGAACAAGAGGGCATGGGTTAAGGGTGAAAGGAGACATGTTTAAGGGGAACATGAAGGGGAACATTTTCACTGAGATGGTGGTGAGAGTGCAGAACATGCTGCCAGCAGAAGTGGTGGATGGGGGTTCAATTTCAACATTTAAGAGAAATTTGGATAGGTAAATTGATGGGACTGGTGTGGACTGCTGGTCCAATTGCAGGTCAATAAGACTAGGCAGAATAACTGTCTGACATGAACTAGATGGGCAGAAGGGCTGGAGTGTCCGAAAATTCCATGGGGCAGTCATTTAAAACTAAAATGCCATAAAAATATCTTCTTGAAGAATTTGATACCCCTTCGAGTTGTGGAAACAAGATCATTGGAAATATTTAAAGAGAAAGTACTGGTAATACATTTTGAAAGATTGCGAAATTGAGGACTCTTGGGAAATGGCACAGAAAAGATGAGGTCAGGGGCAGATCAGCCTTGGTTAGTTTGAATTGTGGGGCAGGTTAAGGGGTCAAATAGCCTACTCCTGCTCCTGTGTTCTTGTGCACGAAAATGAGACATTTACAATTGAATGTCCTTCCAACAATCATTCCATCAGAATACCCTCCCCTAAGTTATCTTTTCTGCCATCACCTAACAATCGCTCCCAATCACTTATTACAATCATTCCCAAGTGTAATTTCATCTTCATTTTTTAAAAAAAACGATCAATAGACTTTCCTCAATAGACTTTCAATAGAGTAATGGCTATTCCAGGAGTATCTGTAATGGATATTAATATTTAGGTTAATGTTAACCTATATTTCTTATAAATATGTCTTGGGTTATTGTGGGTTGGTTACAGTTTGCACACACAGGTCACAGTACCTTTACAAAGAACCATGGTACTCCGAGAAGAGAGTCCATTCTCGGAGTTGACGCATCTGGAAAGCAAAGCCACAATGGAACAGACATGTTCTTAATTGAAACTCAAGTACCAGGTGTGGATCTTAAAAGCAATTAAGCCTCTTGAATAAAGATAAGGTCAGACAAGAGGTTTTGCAGAAATAAAACTAAAACTGTTAATCATTCCTGTGTCATGTGGTTTCCAAGAATTGGGACTGATCTCATTGGTGATGTAATGTCACATGATTTGGAGAAATATATTGTCAAATCAGACATTTATGGATCAGTTTACAAAAGGCAAGACCCTGTGTGACACATACACGAGTTGGAACCTTGCGGAGGATAGGGTTGAATTACAGTAACCAGAATATTGCTGTTATGTGTTGCTTCTAATAAAAGGGGTGGGGGGTCACAGAATAAGTAGATTTCAAAAGAAAAGCCAATTTCTGATTGTCTCTTTAAGATAACGAGGGCAGTTCCATCACTACACATATTTCAAAGTCTTCATTCAAAAGAAGATTTGACCTCCTGGAAAGACAGGACTTGTATTATCCTATCCACAGGAGATGCATTTGTGGCTCAGAAGATGGTCACTTCTGTTTGAAGAATCTCTCTGAAGCACAACTCATTGAAAGAATTGTGAGTTTAAAGAGATATGATGTTTAAAAATGCTTATTATTATTTCTAAACTAAAAATTCAAGCAAAACCAAAATGATGCTGAAGTTTTAAAATTGACTTTTCAGAGTGCGACTTTACCCCACATACTCCTTGCAGATAGTGGGGTTAAATTTAGAGTTAAGTTTAGAGATAAGTAAGAAATATTCAGAATTTACCATCGACTGGTGAATTTTCCATTGCTGTTCCTTAGTACTAACAAAGTCCCTTTCCTCCCTAACAAAATTAAAAGGACTGTTAGCTTGTGATGTACCTCACAAGCAAGACATGAAATAACAACATAGCACTGAATAACAATGCTCTTTTAACCAAGTATAAAGATTCCAAGGAGCCTTGCAGAATGGGATTTTAAATCCAGATGGATCACTTGATACTTCAACAGTTGATGCAATTACATGGAGATTAAAACTTGTTTCTGCTCTCTACATAATGCAGTTGCCAGGATGAATGAAGGTTAGTTATAAGATTTCCTTAAATTCAATGAGACTTTTCGTGGAAACTTTATAGGAAAATACTAAAAACGAAAGCAACTAGCACTTATAAACAATGGAATTAAATGGAAAAATTATAACCAAACTTGCAAACGTGCTTTTTTTTATTATTGAAAGTACAATGATGAAGTATTCCAGACATTGAGCATAGTTGGATCTTTTCTTGCCCACAGTAATTAAACATTTATCAAGGTCCTTCATGCAGAGAGTTTATCTTTCCTGTTGATTTGCTGCCCCCTTTTGACCAACTGTGAAAATATGCCAATTACCTGGCAAACCCATTCTGAACAAGGACAGAGAAACAAATCTCATTAATTATAATGAATTAATTAATAGTTATTATGACTACCGCAGTGCGCCATGTTTTCTCCATTGTTGTTCATTTATTCTGGGCCCAGATGTTCCACCTGTTGAAACAACCAAACCTTTGGGAAGAAAATACATTCTGTTCTTCATAGGATGCATAATTTGAATGGCCTCCCCAACTGCGACCAAAATAAAGGATAATTAATCTGGATCTGACAACTCTGGTCTTAATAATCACATTGCTTTTCCAGTTTATTGCTATCAAAGGTATAGGAGTGACCAAATGGAAAAATCTTTAATGGAAAAACTAAATTTAAAACACAAAATGCTGGAAATACAATAAAATCTCCTTTCATCTTTCCTACCCCTGAGTATTTTTGCATGTATTATTATTGAGACCACACCCAGCTCCAATATGGCATTGATAAGGTATGTAGCAAACAAGTGAAGGGAGGAAAGTCAGGAGTAAGCTTTTTACACAGAAAATTGTGAGTACCTGGAATACATTGCCAGGGGTGGTGGCTGGAATAATAGGGGCATTTAAAAGTCTCTTAGACAGGCACGTGGATGAAATATAGAGTGTCATGAGGTAGGGAGGGTAAATGAGGGAAGATTTTGGTATTGATAAGAATTCTTTATTTCTTTATTATCAAATTCAATCTTTGGTAAAATGTATGTTTGGTAGAGATATTATTTTACCTAAAATAACTAAATTTGAGACTTCTCTTACGAAGGTACCAGAGAAGGGTTATATTTCATTTATGTTTCAAATATTACAGGATGGTATGAATAAAAAGGGTTGGGATAGATCTAAAATTAAATGGGAAGCGGATATTGGTTTTATTTTTTCTGAAGAGGATTGGTTAGATATCGGTTATGGTAGTGTAACTAGATTGATAAATGCACGTTATGCAATGATTAATTACAATTTTTTACATCAATTATATTTGACACCTGAAAAATTTTAAAAATATGGTTTTAATGAATCAGATTTGTGTTTTAGATGTTATGATACGGTTGGAATTTTTTTCATGCGGTTTGTTCATGTATACAATCTTTTTGGAAGAAAATTCAATTGTTTTTAGAATATCTGTATAAGATTAAAATAGTTTTAGATCCAATAGTATTTTTATTGGGTAGTTTGCAACCTCTGAAAGGCTTGGGATTAGATAAGTTTCAGCTTGCATTTGTATATTTAGCTTTATCCGTAGTGAAAAAATGTATTGCTAGTACATGGAAAGATACAAATATGATTGATATTAATAGATGGCATAATGAGATGAAATATTGTTTAATAATGGAAAAAATTACATATGTTTCATATGATCATTATAATTTTTTTTATTAATAAGTGGCTGTTATGCTCAGAATATTTACATTTCAATTTATATTGATTAGATTTTAATATGTATATTTAACTTTTTTATATATTCTTTCTTTTTTTTATGGCTCTCCTTAGGAGAGTTAACTGAAGGGGGGGATATTTTCTTTTCGGTTTTTTTTCTATATATAAAAAAATGTTCATGTTCATGTTTAATTGCTGTATATGTCATATCTTTAGCTTGGCTTCACGGACGATGATTTATGGAGGGATATGTCCACATCTGCTGCAGGCTCATTGGTGACTGACAAGTCCGATGTGGGACAGGCAGACATGGTTGCAGCGGTTGCAAGGGAAAATTGGTGGGTTGGGGTTGGGTGTTGGGTTTTTCCTCCTTTGTCTTTTGTCAGTGAGGTGGGCTCTGCGGTCTTCTTCAAAGGAGGTTGCTGCCCGCCGAACTGTGAGGCGCCAAGATGCACGGTTTGAGGCGATATCAGCCCACTGGCGATGGTCAATGTGGCAGGCACCAAGAGATTTCTTTAGGCAGTCCTTGTACCTCTTTTTTGGTGCACCTCTGTCACGGTGGCCAGTGGAGAGCTCACCATAAAACACAATCTTGGGAAGGCGATGGTCCTCCATTCTGGAGACGTGATCTACCCAGACCAGTTGGATCTTCAGCAGCATGGATTCGATGCTGTCAGCCTCTGCCATCTCGAGTACTTTGATGTTGGAGATGAAGTCACTCCAATGAATGTTGAGGATGGAGCGTAGACAACGCTGGTGGAAACGTTCTAGGAACCGTAGGTGATGCCGGTAGAGGACCCATGATTCAGAGCCGAACAGGAGTGTGGGTATGACAACGACTCCATATACGCTAATCTTTGTGAGGTTTTTCAGTTGGTTGTTTTTCCAGACTCTTTTGTGGAGTCTTCCAAAGGCACCAATTGCCTTGGCGAGTCTGTTGTCCATCTCGTTGTCGATCCTTGCATCCGATGAAATGGTGCAGCCGAGATAGGTAAACTGGTTGACCGTTTTGAGTTTTGTGTGCCCGATGGAGATGTGGGGGGGCTGGTAGTCATGGTGGGGAGCTGGCTGATGGAGGACCTCAGTTTACTTCAGGCTGACTTCCAGGCCAAACATTTTGGCAGTTTCCGCAAAACAGGACGTCAAGCGCTGAAGAGCTGGCTCTGAATGGGCAACTAAAGCGGCATTGTCTGCAAAGAGTAGTTCACGGACAAGTTGCTCTTGTGCCTTGGTGTGAGCTTGCAGGCACCTCAGATTGAAGAGACTGCCACAATGAGTAAGTTCTGTTCTACTTCCCTACTACCCTTCATTTATCTTCAATTAAGTACCTATTCACATACCTTTCAAAACCCACAAGTAAATCTCTTTTCACTACACTATCATTTAATTTCTTTGACCATGTCCCCAAAAGTCGCTCAATTTCAAATTTTATTTAACAATATTGCTCTGAACACCTCGGAGCTATTGTTCGAGATAGAAACGTGCAAGAACCATACCTTCCTTTTGCCACAAGATGTTAGGTTAGAGATTTATACATTTTAACCAACTGTTCCTTCCTTTAAGTTTCATTAGTATGTTAAAATATAACAGTGCATCATCAGTGCTGTATCTTTCGCCCTTTTTACACTTGTGTCCTAGTAAATTGGCCATTCAGTGTCCTTGTTGGGATGGTATTTTTGCTGTTCACACTTGGCCACTCTTAATCGGGACACTGCACGCTTTCATAGTTACCATGAGCCATTCCTGGGGATAGAAGTGTTCTACCTTTTACCGGTGACGTCCTGACACATTAAGGAATAGTGGGCCTTCTCTAAATCCTGATCAATGTATTAAGATTTGAAATTTAACAAAATTAATCATGCCAAATTACAATATAATTAAGCTTTATGTACAGCACAGTATGAGCCCTTCAGCCCCTGTTGTTGTTGTGCTGACCTATATAAACCTTTATAAGGGATCGTGGGAAAGTGCTAGCAATAAATAGCAATAGCGGGCAATTTATAAAGAGCATGGGAAAGTTGGTAGCGCTATCGTGCATAATTTATAGAGACCATGGGAAAAAGCGATGGCGGATCTGCCCTCCCAGAATTCCGTGTGGCAGAGAAACCCCTCCACGAGTCCTCTATGCATGCAGCCGTTTCTCTGGTGCATTGAATTCTGGGAGGGCAGGTCCGCCATCACTTTTTCCCACAGTCTTCATAAATTTTGCATGATAGCGCTACCAACTTCCCCATGCTCTTTATAAATTGCCCGCTATTGCTAGCACTTTCCTCTCTCTCTCTCTCTCTCTCTCTCTCTCTCTCTCTAACATGCATGTATCATCTCTGTCCTAAAATGCAATTCTCCCTTTCACATTTAGCTAAAATTGCCATGCTGGCATCTGCAGCTGCCGGGAATTGCAGTAGGGGTCAAAGCAGTCTGTCTCCGGCCTGAAATGATGTCATTTCATGCCAGCGTCCAGACGATGTTGTTTTCACACTTGACCCTTATCCAGCCAATCGGCCATTAACTCCTAGGATAAGAGGCAAGAGTGAAAGGGGATGTTGCACTGTTTGCCCTGCTGAGTTTCTCCAGCATTGTGTTTTTACTTCAGCCACGGTGTGTGCAGACTTTCGTGTTTTACTCCTGCATTCCAGTGCATCACTAGATCTTTAAGTCAGGTCCTTCAGCCAAATTACGTGAACCAAGCCCTTTTGTGCAGTTCTTGCAACTTAGGTATACAGGAGATATCTTTGACAGCCTTCAGAAGAATAACTGAGCATTTTGAAATCCTCACTCAATATATTGCCAAAAATACAGTGAGTAGATATTGTATTTTGTGGGCTCTCACAATAGAGAAAAAATAGCTGCAGTCAATACTCCAAATTATGCATTATGTGAAAAGAGCTTTGTGACAGATTTGAGAGAGCTGATAAAATGTGATATAAATCTGTATCTTTTATGTATCAGATCTCAGAGACGTCTAAAAGCACTTCACATAAAATGAGTTTAAATTCTTTATTGAAATGTCTTTCTTTATTCATTACATTTCTTGAATTTATTTCTTTATAAATGGCACATTCAGATGTATCAGAATTTTGGAGTTTGCCTTCTTGTAGCGTTTGAATCCCATGGATCACGAGGCTACAGTTCCCTTGCATCAATAATATCCTACATATAAATTTTGTCATTAATATTGTTACCAGTCACAGCTCACAAAAGTGCGCTGTCAGCAATTCTCTTTTATAACACTGAAGACAGTAAACCTACAATGAAAAATAAAGATTTCAGGAAGAATTCCAGATGTATTTAGGGTCCCTTGCTTGTTTTGAGTTTGTGTACTCAAAAACTGAAAAACACCTCGGGACAGCATAAACATCTGTAATTTGGCTTTTGATAATCCATTACTCTAAATGCAGAAGCATTTATCACAGCACGCAAATGTTGTTTGTCATGCATATTGCTTGAGGTGACTTGCCTGGTAATATTTTTTGTGGTAAATTTAAAGCAAATTTGCATACTTCATCGGGTAAGCTCCTGCGGGAAAGAAAGAAGCATTTGTTAAGGGTTCAGCAGAGAGGCAGGTTGGAAAATGGAAAGACGTGCAGCCAGGAATGATCCTGGTTGACTTGATGAGACTCATCATTAGGCAGAAGGCAATTTCGCTTCTGATTCTCAAGCTTGTGGGTTCAAATCCTGCTTCGGAGGATTGAACTCAAATGTAAAAGCTGGCTTATTGCTGTAGTAGTGTAGGAGTTGTGCATTGATTGGAGATCAATTTCCATTGAGAAACTAAACTGAGACCCTGTACTCTCAGTTACACATAAAATTTCCCATCTCTCTATTTTGAAGGACAAAG
The DNA here is from genome assembly GCF_036971445.1 of Narcine bancroftii. Classification (NCBI taxonomy): domain Eukaryota; kingdom Metazoa; phylum Chordata; class Chondrichthyes; order Torpediniformes; family Narcinidae; genus Narcine; species Narcine bancroftii. The sequence goes on from NC_091470.1 coordinate 351,343,910, forward strand.
GAGTTGGTTCCAGTATCTTGGTGACATTAATTGGGCTGCTTCCTCACTGCTTCATTAAACCTGAGTTCAACTCTGGCCTGGGTGTTGCTTGTGTAATAGTCTCTATCAATAACTCCAAAGCCATGGAGTGAGGAACAATAAGCTTTGGAGTTATTGATAAAAGACTATCAATTTATTATACTTTAGACTTCTTGCTGGTCTAATTCTAAGTGCTCAACTGAGGAGGACGGCCTTTATTCCAAGGTCACAAGGGGAAGGGCTACCAGGTCGCGAGTGACCAGCGGGGGATGGACCAGCTATCCATCGGCAGTTACATATTCGTATCACCATACTCTGTGAAGTTTACACTTTCCCTTTATAAGCATGTGGGGTTCCTTTGCATTCTCTAATTTCCTCCTACATTCCAATGACCTGGAGGTTAGTAGTAGGTTAGTTGATCACTGTTGGTTGATCTAAATGAGTGGTAGGATCATGGCGAACTTGATGGGTCTGTAGGGAACAAAGGAGGGTCGGGTAGGATGAACTAAATTGAAGTGTTTGTCATGTGTACTGAGATATAGTGAAAGGTTTTCTTTTTTTGTGTTTCAGGCAAATCAGCCCATACTTGTCCAGCAGGTAGTGTGATAGCAAGGTGTCATGTTACAAACCCAAAGTGGAGGGTATGGGAAAAGGTACAGATTGAACAGTGCAAGGGCCAAATGGATGTTTTGTGGCTGTAACAGACTTAATGGACCAAAGGTGACTTCCTGCGCTGTTTCTAATATTTATCTCTTCATCAGTATCATTCATCTGACCATGTTAGCTTTACTAATATGATGTCCAGTGTTTTTCACACAAAGGTGTGCTGGAGACAACATTGTGGTATTCAAATGGCACCCAGAGCAAAGGGGTTACTGATCATGACCATAAGATAAAGGAGCTCGCTTCACCATTCCATCATGAGCTGATCCATTCTCTCACTCAGCCCCACCCCCCACCCCCCCCCCCCGCCTTCTCCCCATAAGCCTTGATACCCTGCCTATTCAGGTACCTATCAATCTCTGCCTTAAGTAAACCCAATGACTTGGCCTGTGGTAGCATACTCCAGAGGTTCACCACTCTCTGGCTAAAGAAATTCCTCAGCATCTCTATTTTAAATTCAATCCTGAAGTTGTGCTATCTTGTCCTTGACTCTCCAACCATGGGAAACATCTTTGCCACATCTGCTCTGTCCTGGACTTTCAAGTTCAAAATACTTCTAGGAGGTCTCCCCTCATTCTTCTGAACTCCAGTGAGTACAGTCCAGGAGCTGTCAAATGTTCCCCATGTGCTAATCCCTTCATTCCATCCATTAATTTTTGTGAATATTCTCTGAACCCTCCCCAATGCCAGCACATTCTTTCTTAAATGAGATGCCCAAAACTGTACCCCGTACTCCAAGTGAGGCCTCACGAGTGTCTTGAAACCCTCAACATCATCCCTGCTCTTGTATCCTATTCCTCTAGCTAAGAATGTCAACATTGCATTTGACTTCTTCACCACCAACTCAACCTGGAGGTTAACCTTGAGGGTATCCTAAACGAGGACTCCCAACTCCCTTTGCACCTCCAAATTTTGCATTTTCTCCCCATCCAAATAATATCTTGCCCTTTTATTCCTTATTCATTTCCAAATCAAACAGACCCTCCAGTGGGCAGCGCAGTTAACGTAGCAGTTAGTGCAATGCTGTTACGGTGCCAGCGGTCAGGACTGGGGTTTGAATCCCACACTTTCTGTAGGGAATTTGTGCGTTCTCCCCGTGTCTATGCAAGTTTTCCCTGAGTATTCTGTTTTACTCTCACCATTCAAAATGTATCTTGGGTTGTAGGTCAATTGGGTGTAATTGGGCAGCAAGGAATTGTGGGTCGAAAAGCCTGTTTGCGCCATATATGTCCAAAAAAATTAAATTTTTAAGTATCATATTGCCATTTAGCATCGCCAATAGGAATAAAAACCAAACCCTAGAAGGCAAATTATATTCTGATGTGACTAGTGAATACCTAGACTGTTTATTCAGTTAAAGCCATAAGGAAGAATAGCAAAATTAAATGAAGCACAAACGTGACTGTTTTCTGTGTGTTCCTCCACACAAGTTCTCATGCAGTCTTGTCCTGCAGTTTTCTCTTCTGACTGTTCACTGCAGAAAGCTGCCAATCATTGCCTTAACAGACCATTAACTCCCTTTTAATTTCACGCTCCAAATCTAATCAACACATTTATCCTTCAGTGGTCACCATCAAAAACTCCCTTGCATAAAAATTGTCCTTGTTTCATAGTTGTTGATCATTGCAAGAGTGCCTCAAAATAAACACTGCACACAAAGTAGTTTCTTTCAAAGAATGATCAAATCGTATAATTCAGCCAATTTCACCCCAAGTCTGCATTGTCATCGAAGGCAATGATTGGTTGGCTGCGAATTGGCTTCTCTCACTGGAACAAAGGACTGTGCGCTCAAGGACATTGAACCACTGCCTTGTTGTGCTTAAAGCACAGGTCCACTGCTGACCTTGGGCGCTGTGTCGAGTTTGCATGCTCTCCCTGGAGTTTCCTCTAAGTGCTCCAGTTTCTTCTTAAATCCTGAAGATGTGTGTGTTGCTCAGTTCACTGGCAGCTGTAAATCGCCCCCAACATGTTGGTGAGCGGTGGAATTTGTAAGGAGTTATTGAGAATGTGGGGAGAATATTTTAAAAATCAAATGAATCTATTATTAGTATAACTGAGCAGCTGATAATCAGACTGGAATCAGTTGGCTGAAGAGTATATTTCCCTGCTGTATTGCTTCCTGACTATGACTTTCCCAAGGATTAGTCACATGGACAAGCCTTTACCCTTAACCAACACCATCAAAAGTACAGGATTCTACTTTGTGCAGGTTGGATATAGAATTTACTTTGCCTTAGAGCTCACCCTGCACTTCTGTTTTATTGAAACACAGTGTTTTTTTCTAAACACTGTACCATGTCGAGGTTGACTTACCTGGATAGCACACAAAACAAAATTTGTCTCTATATTGCCTAATAATAGACAATATAATCATAGCAAAGGTATGTCAACATTTGCAAGCCTCCACATGATGTCCTGTTAAACAAGAGTGAAGTGCTTCAGGGCCGTCTTAAAGTTAAAATGCAGATTCTACTGTAACTTCCCTGTGGTGAGAGGGACTCGAATTGCAAATATTCAGCTGAAGCTCATACCAGTGGAGGTACAATGGTCAACTTTGTGGACTGCGCCCTTCTGATCCCGACAACAGGATAAAACATGAATTGCACTTTCAGAGATGATACACACATCCCTGGCAGCTTTTACAACAGACTGCACAAGAAAATCTGCAGATGCTGACATTTAGTGCAGTGCACGAAAGTGCTGGACAAACTCAGCAGCTGTCAAGATATGTTTTATTGAGAGATGACCACTTGAGGCCACTGTGCACATGCTTCTCACTGAATACCTCAGCACCAAAAATGACAGAGGCCTTTCCTAAGTTGCCATTTCTGCAGTTTAATCTGCTCGTGTGTAAAGGTGGATTCCACAACTCAGTCTTCAGCTCATAAAGATACTAAAGCACGTAAAGGGTGGATTGGTTTATGTGAGAGTTTTCAAAGTATCATGTCTGAAATCAAATTTTATAGATCTGTGAATACTTCTCCTGATGAGCTTGGCCTTGTTCTTGGAAACGAAGGCTAACCTCATTAATGCTGAAGCATTTAATCAACAGGCCTTCTTAAAGCAGAGACATTGATCTTTTGGGTGCATTCTGAGCTTTACAGTTTTCTGGGAACATTCAGCATTGTGCAAGTATTCATGAGGATCTCTGCTTGAGACATGTCTGCTTATAAATTGTCAACTGTAAAAGTTATATCCAGCAGGGATTAGTCAGTTCCCATACTCATTTATCTGGATAAAGTGTGATACCACTTCCGTTGGTTAAATAAAAATATAAAAACAAAGACTTTTTTTTAATCTATTGGTCTCCTTTTTAATGTGTAGATTGCACACAAAAAATACCTTACATATGTTTTGATGTACCCATTTCCAGCAGAATTCTGACTTGTCAGGGAATGGGATCAGGCACTTCTGGCGACGTTTTACTCTCAAACTTAGAGCATAGAATATTACAGCACAGTACAGACCCTTCAGCCCATTAAGTGCTGACCTATGTAAACCTACTCCTTAAAAATCTAATTTTTCCATAATCCTCTATATTTTTACACCCCTGTGCCTATCTAAGAGTTTTTTTGGGAATCTCTCTTTCCCAGTTCTCGGAAATCTAAAAATCTGTTTCTCTTTCCACAGATGCTGCCTCACCTGCTGGGTGTCTCTATCTGTTTCTGGTTTTTATTTCAGATTTCCAGGATCTGCAGGGTTTTATTTTCTTCCACAATCTTCATTGTTCACTCTCAGTAAAACCAGGCATGCATGAGGTCGAATGTCAGGAACCACATAGGAACTGAAGGGGTATATGTAAGATGTCAGTTTGAAATGAATCCTTAGCTGCATGTCTCAGCCCCCCCCCACCTCCCCCCAGATGCTGCCTTATCCACTGAGTTGCTCCAGTCTTTTTCTAAATTTTAGATTTTTATTTTTAATGGTATTTTTCTTCATATTTATAGAAACAAATCACTTTGTATTTTATTGACACTAAAGTCCATCATGAAAATGTACTTACTCAAGTTTTTCTGTGGTTTAAGGCTTGCAATCTGTTTTTTAAGTAACATACAATACTGAAAATGTTTGGTTCATGTCAAGAATAGAGCCAAATCAAAAGAAAAAGGAAAGCTTTTCATTTATTAAATTGCTTCCTATTAAACCTGCAAACATTTGCCTGTTGTTGTTAGAGTATATCTTTATTAAAATACCATACACTAATGTGGATATATTGCCATTGAATGATTCTTTGGTTTGGCTTCGCGGATGAAGATTTATGGAGGGGTAAATGTCCACGTCAGCTGCAGGCTCGTTTGTGGCTGTCAAGTCCGAAGCGGGACAGGCAGACACGGTTGCAGCGGTTGCAAGGGAAAATTGGTTGGTTAGGGTTGGGTGTTGGGTTTTTCCTCCTTTGACTTTTGTCAGTGAGGTGGGCTCTGCGGACTTCTTCAAAGGAGGTTGCTGCCCGCTGAACTGTGAGGTGCCAAGATGCACAGTTTGAGGCGAGATCAGCCACTGGCGGTGGTCAATGTGGCAGGCTCCAAGAGATTTCTTTAGGCAATCCTTGTACCTCTTCTTTGGTGCACCTCTGACACGATGGCCAGTGGAGAATGATTAAATCTAATCTAAAGATGCCACTGTGTTAATTGTGTTCCACATCAAGCCAGCCAAACATTGCTTAATCACTAAGTGCTTAGTTTACAGTTTTCGGACTCTCATGAAAGAGTGTTAGCAATAAGAGTTGGAATAAGGAATCAATACAACTATATTTTTCTTCCAGTGTTCGATAATGGAATTTTACCATGTATATTAATATAGATTGAAATTGCAGTACAGGGCAAGTTTTGTCACTGCAATTAACTTCATTGCAAGCTTTAGTCATGGAACGGCTATGTTTCATGGGGTTTCCTACAGAGCCTCCGGTTTCTTCCCACCGTTCAAAATATTCTGGGGGTTGTAGGTATAATTGGATGGCACGGGCTTGTGGGTCGAAATGGCCTGTTGCTGTGCTGTATGTCTAAATTTTAAATGTAAATCTAAAATTTAAAATAAATTTAAATTTATGTTGCTCACACCATTTTTCCAATAGAGAATCCATCTTTCTTTTGCCCTTTGGTCTCAGTGACATTGAGAGCAAGACTGTTGTTCTGGCACCACCCACCTCCATTCTGTAATTATGATTCATCATTTCCAGTTATTTGGCCAAAGACGGTCGTATCGTCAGCAACTTTATATATTGCGTCGGAGCTGAACTTAGCAACAAAGTCATGAGTGTACAGGGAATAGAGCAGAGGGCTGACTAAGCCTGCAGCCTTAGGGTCTTTATGTGAGAAGGAGATGATGTTGCTAATCTGCAATGATTGAATCTGCCGATGAGGAGGTTGAGGATCCAATTGAGGGCTGGACAGAGTCCCAGATTGTTTAATTTGTCATACATGAGTGATACCTGTGACAATGAACTCAAACTTGAATTTGAGATGGTAAATATTAGCTTATATATCTAATGGGATTTTGCTGTCAAAACAGTCATTGCATTTATTTCTGTAGCCTTTCCGTAGGTTTAGGAAGTAATGGACTATTTTGCTCTTGTATTCTGTTTCACTGAACAAGGTATTTGAAACTGCAAACAATGGTAATTTCTCATTTGCTTTCTCTCTGTCCCTTTGTTGAACACAAGCAGAACTTGAAACCACACAAAAACTGCAGATGTTGCCATCTTGAGCAAACAGTGGGAAGCTGGAGAGATTCCATGGGCAGAAATATTATGGGTCAGTGTCAATAAAGGGGTGCCACCCGAATAAGCCATGGATGGGCCATTCTACCCTTGGATCCTGCCTGCCCTGTGCCCTGCTGAGTCCCTCCAACTTCTTTCCTCTTGCACTTAGGGAATGCTTTATTATTAACAAACAGCAAGCTTAGCCCAAGAAGAATGATCAACAAATGGTACCAGTTGCTGAAAGAAACAACTGCAATTTGCAAAAGACAAACCAAAAGGAGAACTTTTTACAACTCCACAGCCGGGCTACAGCAAGGGTATACCTAATGTTTCCTGGTTTTGAGGATATAAATTATGGGGAGAGGTTAGACAAATCTGGATTGCTTGCTTTGGAGTGTAGAAAGTTGAGGGGAAATCTGAAAAAGAGGGCTTTATTTAGTCAAAAATAGATTTTATTCACAATAAATTATTTATAAAAGGAAAATTGTTCGAGTCTCTTCCCACCCTTAGTTTCATATTCATACATCTGCATCACTGTACATTGTTAATTCATTTCTATTTACTACAGTGGCAACTTTATTACTCCCCGCTCTGTCTTTGTGGGGCTTCCCCTCTGTCTTAGACCCTTGCTGCCCAGTAATGGAAGGATTGTAGACTGTAGTCCTTCCCCAGAGCCGCTTCGCGTTGGCTGCATCAAGCCTCAGGGTGTCTCATGGCACATACTCCTGCAGCCTAGAATGTGCAAGTAGGCAGCCTTCCCACACCAACATCTCCATGCACCGAAAGACCCGAAAAAGATGTATAAAATCATAAGAGGTTTTGTTAGGCTAGATAGTCAGAATCTTTACCACAATGCAAAAGTGTCACACACACCGGATGATGTGTTTAAGGTGAACAGGATAAAGTTCAAGGGAGATGTGCGAGACATATATTTTACTCAGAGAGCCGTAGGTGTCTGGAATGGGCTGCCTAGAGTAGAGTGAGAAACAGATTTGAGATTGCAGCTTTATTGTCAGAGTATATACATAGCATCACATACAACCCTGTGATTCTTTTTTCCTGTGGGCGAGGCAGAATTAGCAATTATTGGTATTGCAAAAATAACAGTACTCAATGTGCACATGTAAACAAATAAAGAATGAAAACAAACTGTACAATGCAGAGATCATTTTAGAAATCAATAAAGTGCACAAATAAGAGTCCATAAATGAGTCCCTGATTGAGGAGGGGGAGCAGCTGTTCCTGAACCTGGTGATGCGAGGTACCTATACCTCTTTCCTGATGGTAGCAGCAAGCACAGTCCATACAATGACCAGACCAGCCGTGCCTACACAAGGGAGAGGGGTGTTCTGACAATAACCAGACCAGCCGTGCCTATACAGGGGAGAGGGGTGTACTGACAATAACCAGACCAGCCGTGCCTATACAGGGGAGAGGGGTGTTCTGACAATAACCAGACCAGCCGTGCCTATACAGGGGAGAGGGGTGTTCTGACAATAACCAGACCAGCCGTGCCTATACAGGGGAGAGGGGTGTTCTGACAATAACCAGACCAGCCGTGCCTATACAGGGGAGAGGGGTGTTCTGACAATAACCAGACCAGCCGTGCCTACACAAGGGAGAAGTCTGTACTGACAATAACCAGACCAGCCGTGCCTATACAAGGGAAAGGGCTGTACTGACAATAACCAGACCAGCCGTGCCTACACATGGGAAACGGCTGTACTGACAATAACCAAACTAGCCGTGCCGACACAAGGGAAAGGGCTGTACTGACAATAACCAGACCAGCCGTGCCAATACAAGGGAAAGGGTTGAACTGACAATAACCAGACCAGCCGTGCCTACACATGGGAAACGGCTGTACTGACAATAACCAAACTAGCCGTGCCGACACAAGGGAAAGGGCTGTACTGACAATAACCAGACCAGCCGTGCCAATACAAGGGAAAGGGTTGAACTGACAATAACCAGACCAGCCATGCCTACACAAGGGAGAAGTCTGTACTGACAATAACCAGACCAGCCGTGACTATACAAGGGAGAGGGGTGTTCTGACAATAACCAGACCAGCCGTGCCTATACAGGGGAGAGGGGTGTTCTGACAATAACCAGACCAGCCGTGCCTATACAAGGGAGAAGTCTGTACTGACAATAACCAGACCAGCCGTGCCTACACAAGAGAGAGGGGTGTTCTGACAATAACCAGACCAGCCGTGCCTATACAGGGGAGAGGGGTGTTCTGACAATAACAGGACCAGCCGTGCCTATACAAGGGAGAAGTCTGTACTGACAATAACCAGACCAGCCGTGCCTACACAAGGGAAAGGGCTGTACTGACAATAACCAAACGAGCCGTGCCTACACAAGGGAAAGGGCTGTACTGACAATAACCAGACCAGCCGTGCCTATACAAGGGAGAAGTCTGTACTGACAATAACCAGACCAGCCGTGCCTATACAAGGGAGAAGTCTGTACTGACAATAACCAGACCAGCCGTGCCTACACATGGGAAACGGCTGTACTGACAATAACCAAACTAGCCATGCCGACACAAGGGAAAGGGCTGTACTGACAATAACCAGACCAGCCGTGCCTATACAAGGGAGAAGTCTGTACTGACAATAACCAAACTAGCCGTGCCTACACAAGGGAAAGGGCTGTACTGACAATAACCAGACCAGCCGTGCCTACAGAAGAGAGAGGGGTGTTCTGACAATAACCAGACCAGCTGTGCCTATACAGGGGAGAGGGGTGTTCTGACAATAACCAGACCAGCCGTGCTTACACAAGAGAGAAGTCTGTACTGACAATAACCAGACCAGCCGTGCCTACACAAGGGAGAAGGCTGTACTGACAATAACCAGACCAGCAGTGACTGTACAAGGGAGAAGTCTGTACTGACAATAACCAGACCAGCCGTGCCTACACAAGGGAGAGGGGTGTACTGACAATAACCAGACCAGCCGTGCCTACACAAGGGAGAGGGTGTTCTGATAATAACCAGACCAGCCGTGCCTACACAAGGGAGAAGGCTGTACTGACAATAACCAGACCAGCAGTGCCTACACAAGGGAGAGGGGTGTTCTGACAATAACCAGACCAGCCGTGCCTACACAAGGGAGAAGGCTGTACTGACAATAACCAGACCAGCCATGCCTACACAAGGGAGAAGTCTGTACTGACAATAACCAGACCAGCCGTGCCTATACAAGGGAGAGGGGTGTTCTGACAATAACCAGACCAGCCGTGCCTATACAAGGGAGAAGCCTGTAGTGACAATAACTTGACCAGCCGTGCCTACACAAGGGAGAGGGGTGTACTGACAATAACCAGACCAGCCGTGCCTACACAAGGGAGAGGGGTGTTCTGAAAATAACCAGACCAGCCGTGCCGACACAAGGGAGAAGTCTGTACTGACAATAACAAGACCAGCAGTGCCTACACAAGGGAGAGGGGTGTTCTGAAAATAACCAGACCAGCCGTGCCTACACAAGGGAGAAGGCTGTACTGACAATAACCAGACCAGCGGTGCCTACACAAGGGAGAGGGGTGTTCTGACAATAACCAGACCAGCCGTGCCTATACAGGGGAGAGGGGTGTTCTGACAATAACCAGACCAGCCGTGCCTATACAAGGGAGAAGTCTGTACTGACAATAACCAGACCAGCCGTGCCTACACAAGAGAGAGGGGTGTTCTGACAATAACCAGACCAGCTCTGCCTATACAGGGGAGAGGGGTGTTCTGACAATAACCAGACCAGCCGTGCCTACACAAGGGAGAAGTCTGTACTGACAATAACCTGACCAGCCGTGCCTACACAAGGGAAAGGGCTGTACTGACAATAACCAGACCAGCAGTGTCTACACAAGGGAGAGGGGTGTTCTGACAATAACCAGACCAGCCGTGCCTACACAAGGGAGAAGGCTGTACTGACAATAACCAGACCAGCCATGCCTACACAAGGGAGAAGTCTGTACTGACAATAACCAGACCAGCCGTGCCTATACAGGGGAGAGGGGTGTTCTGACAATAACCAGACCAGCCGTGCCTATACAAGGGAGAAGTCTGTACTGAAAATAACCAGACCAGCCGTGCCTACACAAGAGAGAGGGGTGTTCTGACAATAACCAGACCAGCCGTGCCTGTACAAGGGAGAAGTCTGTACTGACAATAACCAGACCAGCCGTGCCTAAACAGGGGAGAGGTGTGTTCTGACAATAACCAGACCAGCCGTGCCTATACAGGGGAGAGGGGTGTTCTGACAATAACCAGACCAACCGTGCCTACACAAGGGAGAAGGCTGTACTGACAATAACCAGACCAGCAGTGTCTACACAAGGGAGAGGGGTGTTCTGACAATAACCAGACCAGCCGTGCCTACACAAGGGAGAAGGCTGTACTGACAATAACCAGACCAGCCATGCCTACACAAGGGATAAGTCTGTACTGACAATAACCAGACCAGCCGTGCCTATACAGGGGAGAGGGGTGTTCTGACAATAACCAGACCAGCCGTGCCTATACAAGGGAGAAGTCTGTACTGAAAATAACCAGACCAGCCGTGCCTACACAAGAGAGAAGGGTGTTCTGACAATAGCCAGATCAGATGTGCCTATACAGGGGAGAGGGGTTTTCTGACAATAACCAGACCAGCCGTGCCTACACAAGGGAGAAGTCTGTACTGACAATAACCAGACCAGCCGTGCCTACACAAGGGAAAGGGCTGTACTGACAATAACCAAACTAGCCGTGCCTACACAAGGGAAAGGGCTGTACTGACAATAACCAGACCAGCCGTGCCTATACAAGGGAGAAGTCTGTACTGACAATAACCAGAGCAGCCGTGCCTAAACAGGGGAGAGTGGTGTTCTGACAATAACCAGACCAGCCGTGCCTATACAGGGGAGAGGGGTGTTCTGACAATAACCAGACCAGCCGTGCCTATACAAGGGAGAAGTCTGTACTGACAATAACCAGACCAGCCGTGCCTACACAAGAGAGAGGGGTGTTCTGACAATAACCAGACCAGCCGTGCCTATACAGGGGAGAGGGGTGTTCTGACAATAACAGGACCATCCGTGCCTATACAAGGGAGAAGTCTGTACTGACAATAACCAGACCAGCCGTGCCTACACAAGAGAGAGGGGTGTTCTGACAATAACCAGACCAGCCGTGCCTATACAGGGGAGAGGTGTGTTCTGACAATAACCAGACCAGCCATGCCTACACAAGGGAGAAGTCTGTACTGACAATAACCAGACCAGCCGTGCCTACACAAGGGAAAGGGCTGTACTGACAATAACCAAACGAGCCGTGCCTACACAAGGGAAAGGGCTGTACTGACAATAACCAGACCAGCCGTGCCTATACAAGGGAGAAGTCTGTACTGACAATAACCAGACCAGCCGTGCCTATACAAGGGAGAAGTCTGTACTGACAATAACCAGACCAGCCGTGCCTACACATGGGAAACGGCTGTACTGACAATAACCAAACTAGTCGTGCCGACACAAGGGAAAGGGCTGTACTGACAATAACCAGACCAGCCGTGCCTATACAAGGGAGAAGTCTGTACTGACAATAACCAAACTAGCCGTGCCTACACAAGGGAAAGGGCTGTACTGACAATAACCAGACCAGCCGTGCCTACAGAAGAGAGAGGGGTGTTCTGACAATAACCAGACCAGCTGTGCCTATACAGGGGAGAGGGGTGTTCTGACAATAACCAGACCAGCCATGCCTACACAAGGGAGAAGTCTGTACTGACAATAACCAGACCAGCAGTGACTGTACAAGGGAGAAGTCTGTACTGACAATAACCAGACCAGCAGTGCCTACACAAGGGAGAGGGGTGTTCTGAAAATAACGAGACCAGCCGTGCCTACACAAGGGAGAAGGCTGTACTGACAATAACCAGACCAGCAGTGCCTACACAAGGGAGAGGGGTGTTCTGACAATAACCAGACCAGCCGTGCCTACACAAGGGAGAAGGCTGTACTGACAATAACCAGACCAGCCATGCCTACACAAGGGAGAAGTCTGTACTGACAATAACCAGACCAGCCGTGCCTATACAGGGGAGAGGGGTGTTCTGACAATAACCAGACCAGCCGTGCCTACACAAGAGAGAGGGGTGTTCTGACAATAACCAGACCAGCCGTGCCTATACAAGGGAGAAGTCTGTACTGACAATAACCAGACCAGCCGTGCCTAAACAGGGGAGAGGGGTGTTCTGACAATAACCAGACCAGCCGTGCCTATACAGGGGAGAGGGGTGTTCTGACAATAACCAGACCAGCCGTGCCTACACAAGAGAGAGGGGTGTTCTGACAATAGCCAGATCAGATGTGCCTATACAGGGGAGAGGGGTTTTCTGACAATAACCAGACCAGCCGTGCCTACACAAGGGAGAAGTCTGTACTGACAATAACCAGACCAGCCGTGCCTACACAAGGGAAAGGGCTGTACTGACAATAACCAAACTAGCCGTGCCTACACAAGGGAAAGGGCTGTACTGACAATAACCAGACCAGCCGTGCCTATACAAGGGAGAAGTCTGTACTGACAATAACCAGACCAGCCGTGCCTATACAAGGGAGAAGTCTGTACTGACAATAACCAGAGCAGCCGTGCCTAAACAGGGGAGAGGGGTGTTCTGACAATAACCAGACCAGCCGTGCCTATACAGGGGAGAGGGGTGTTCTGACAATAACCAGACCAGCCGTACCTATACAAGGGAGAAGTCTGTACTGACAATAACCAGACCAGCCGTGCCTACACAAGGGAGAAGGCTGTACTGACAATAACCAGACCAGCAGTGACTGTACAAGGGAGAAGTCTGTACTGACAATAACCAGACCAGCCGTGCCTACACAAGGGAGAGGGGTGTACTGACAATAACCAGACCAGCCGTGCCTACACAAGGGAGAGGGTGTTCTGATAATAACCAGACCAGCCGTGCCTACACAAGGGAGAAGGCTGTACTGACAATAACCAGACCAGCAGTGCCTACACAAGGGAGAGGGGTGTTCTGACAATAACCAGACCAGCCGTGCCTACACAAGGGAGAAGGCTGTACTGACAATAACCAGACCAGCCATGCCTACACAAGGGAGAAGTCTGTACTGACAATAACCAGACCAGCCGTGCCTATACAAGGGAGAAGTCTGTACTGACAATAACCAGAGCAGCCGTGCCTAAACAGGGGAGAGGGGTGTTCTGACAATAACCAGACCAGCCGTGCCTATACAGGGGAGAGGGGTGTTCTGACAATAACCAGACCAGCCGTGCCTATACAGGGGAGAGGGGTGTTCTGACAATAACCAGACCAGCCGTGCCTACACAAGGGAGAAGTCTGTACTGACAATAACCAGACCAGCCGTGCCTATACAAGGGAAAGGGCTGTACTGACAATAACCAGACCAGCCGTGCCTACACATGGGAAACGGCTGTACTGACAATAACCAAACTAGCCGTGCCGACACAAGGGAAAGGGCTGTACTGACAATAACCAGACCAGCCGTGCCAATACAAGGGAAAGGGTTGAACTGACAATAACCAGACCAGCCGTGCCTACACATGGGAAACGGCTGTACTGACAATAACCAAACTAGCCGTGCCGACACAAGGGAAAGGGCTGTACTGACAATAACCAGACCAGCCGTGCCAATACAAGGGAAAGGGTTGAACTGACAATAACCAGACCAGCCATGCCTACACAAGGGAGAAGTCTGTACTGACAATAACCAGACCAGCCGTGACTATACAAGGGAGAGGGGTGTTCTGACAATAACCAGACCAGCCGTGCCTATACAGGGGAGAGGGGTGTTCTGACAATAACCAGACCAGCCGTGCCTATACAAGGGAGAAGTCTGTACTGACAATAACCAGACCAGCCGTGCCTACACAAGAGAGAGGGGTGTTCTGACAATAACCAGACCAGCCGTGCCTATACAGGGGAGAGGGGTGTTCTGACAATAACAGGACCAGCCGTGCCTATACAAGGGAGAAGTCTGTACTGACAATAACCAGACCAGCCGTGCCTACACAAGAGAGAGGGGTGTTCTGACAATAACCAGACCAGCCGTGCCTATACAGGGGAGAGGTGTGTTCTGACAATAACCAGACCAGCCATGCCTACACAAGGGAGAAGTCTGTACTGACAATAACCAGACCAGCCGTGCCTACAAAAGGGAAAGGGCTGTACTGACAATAACCAAACGAGCCGTGCCTACACAAGGGAAAGGGCTGTACTGACAATAACCAGACCAGCCGTGCCTATACAAGGGAGAAGTCTGTACTGACAATAACCAGACCAGCCGTGCCTATACAAGGGAGAAGTCTGTACTGACAATAACCAGACCAGCCGTGCCTACACATGGGAAACGGCTGTACTGACAATAACCAAACTAGCCATGCCGACACAAGGGAAAGGGCTGTACTGACAATAACCAGACCAGCCGTGCCTATACAAGGGAGAAGTCTGTACTGACAATAACCAAACTAGCCGTGCCTACACAAGGGAAAGGGCTGTACTGACAATAACCAGACCAGCCGTGCCTACAGAAGAGAGAGGGGTGTTCTGACAATAACCAGACCAGCTGTGCCTATACAGGGGAGAGGGGTGTTCTGACAATAACCAGACCAGCCGTGCTTACACAAGAGAGAAGTCTGTACTGACAATAACCAGACCAGCCGTGCCTACACAAGGGAGAAGGCTGTACTGACAATAACCAGACCAGCAGTGACTGTACAAGGGAGAAGTCTGTACTGACAATAACCAGACCAGCCGTGCCTACACAAGGGAGAGGGGTGTACTGACAATAACCAGACCAGCCGTGCCTACACAAGGGAGAGGGTGTTCTGATAATAACCAGACCAGCCGTGCCTACACAAGGGAGAAGGCTGTACTGACAATAACCAGACCAGCAGTGCCTACACAAGGGAGAGGGGTGTTCTGACAATAACCAGACCAGCCGTGCCTACACAAGGGAGAAGGCTGTACTGACAATAACCAGACCAGCCATGCCTACACAAGGGAGAAGTCTGTACTGACAATAACCAGACCAGCCGTGCCTATACAAGGGAGAGGGGTGTTCTGACAATAACCAGACCAGCCGTGCCTATACAAGGGAGAAGCCTGTAGTGACAATAACTTGACCAGCCGTGCCTACACAAGGGAGAGGGGTGTACTGACAATAACCAGACCAGCCGTGCCTACACAAGGGAGAGGGGTGTTCTGAAAATAACCAGACCAGCCGTGCCGACACAAGGGAGAAGTCTGTACTGACAATAACAAGACAAGCAGTGCCTACACAAGGGAGAGGGGTGTTCTGAAAATAACCAGACCAGCCGTGCCTACACAAGGGAGAAGGCTGTACTGACAATAACCAGACCAGCGGTGCCTACACAAGGGAGAGGGGTGTTCTGACAATAACCAGACCAGCCGTGCCTATACAGGGGAGAGGGGTGTTCTGACAATAACCAGACCAGCCATGCCTATACAAGGGAGAAGTCTGTACTGACAATAACCAGACCAGCCGTGCCTACACAAGAGAGAGGGGTGTTCTGACAATAACCAGACCAGCTGTGCCTATACAGGGGAGAGGGGTGTTCTGACAATAACCAGACCAGCCGTGCCTACACAAGGGAGAAGTCTGTACTGACAATAACCTGACCAGCCGTGCCTACACAAGGGAAAGGGCTGTACTGACAATAACCAGACCAGCAGTGTCTACACAAGGGAGAGGGGTGTTCTGACAATAACCAGACCAGCCGTGCCTACACAAGGGAGAAGGCTGTACTGACAATAACCAGACCAGCCATGCCTACACAAGGGAGAAGTCTGTACTGACAATAACCAGACCAGCCGTGCCTATACAGGGGAGAGGGGTGTTCTGACAATAACCAGACCAGCCGTGCCTATACAAGGGAGAAGTCTGTACTGAAAATAACCAGACCAGCCGTGCCTACACAAGAGAGAGGGGTGTTCTGACAATAACCAGACCAGCCGTGCCTATACAAGGGAGAAGTCTGTACTGACAATAACCAGACCAGCCGTGCCTAAACAGGGGAGAGGTGTGTTCTGACAATAACCAGACCAGCCGTGCCTATACAGGGGAGAGGGGTGTTCTGACAATAACCAGACCAACCGTGCCTACACAAGGGAGAAGGCTGTACTGACAATAACCAGACCAGCAGTGTCTACACAAGGGAGAGGGGTGTTCTGACAATAACCAGACCAGCCGTGCCTACACAAGGGAGAAGGCTGTACTGACAATAACCAGACCAGCCATGCCTACACAAGGGATAAGTCTGTACTGACAATAACCAGACCAGCCGTGCCTATACAGGGGAGAGGGGTGTTCTGACAATAACCAGACCAGCCGTGCCTATACAAGGGAGAAGTCTGTACTGAAAATAACCAGACCAGCCGTGCCTACACAAGAGAGAAGGGTGTTCTGACAATAGCCAGATCAGATGTGCCTATACAGGGGAGAGGGGTTTTCTGACAATAACCAGACCAGCCGTGCCTACACAAGGGAGAAGTCTGTACTGACAATAACCAGACCAGCCGTGCCTACACAAGGGAAAGGGCTGTACTGACAATAACCAAACTAGCCGTGCCTACACAAGGGAAAGGGCTGTACTGACAATAACCAGACCAGCCGTGCCTATACAAGGGAGAAGTCTGTACTGACAATAACCAGAGCAGCCGTGCCTAAACAGGGGAGAGTGGTGTTCTGACAATAACCAGACCAGCCGTGCCTATACAGGGGAGAGGGGTGTTCTGACAATAACCAGACCAGCCGTGCCTATACAAGGGAGAAGTCTGTACTGACAATAACCAGACCAGCCGTGCCTACACAAGAGAGAGGGGTGTTCTGACAATAACCAGACCAGCCGTGCCTATACAGGGGAGAGGGGTGTTCTGACAATAACAGGACCATCCGTGCCTATACAAGGGAGAAGTCTGTACTGACAATAACCAGACCAGCCGTGCCTACACAAGAGAGAGGGGTGTTCTGACAATAACCAGACCAGCCGTGCCTATACAGGGGAGAGGTGTGTTCTGACAATAACCAGACCAGCCATGCCTACACAAGGGAGAAGTCTGTACTGACAATAACCAGACCAGCCGTGCCTACACAAGGGAAAGGGCTGTACTGACAATAACCAAACGAGCCGTGCCTACACAAGGGAAAGGGCTGTACTGACAATAACCAGACCAGCCGTGCCTATACAAGGGAGAAGTCTGTACTGACAATAACCAGACCAGCCGTGCCTATACAAGGGAGAAGTCTGTACTGACAATAACCAGACCAGCCGTGCCTACACATGGGAAACGGCTGTACTGACAATAACCAAACTAGTCGTGCCGACACAAGGGAAAGGGCTGTACTGACAATAACCAGACCAGCCGTGCCTATACAAGGGAGAAGTCTGTACTGACAATAACCAAACTAGCCGTGCCTACACAAGGGAAAGGGCTGTACTGACAATAACCAGACCAGCCGTGCCTACAGAAGAGAGAGGGGTGTTCTGACAATAACCAGACCAGCTGTGCCTATACAGGGGAGAGGGGTGTTCTGACAATAACCAGACCAGCCATGCCTACACAAGGGAGAAGTCTGTACTGACAATAACCAGACCAGCAGTGACTGTACAAGGGAGAAGTCTGTACTGACAATAACCAGACCAGCAGTGCCTACACAAGGGAGAGGGGTGTTCTGAAAATAACGAGACCAGCCGTGCCTACACAAGGGAGAAGGCTGTACTGACAATAACCAGACCAGCAGTGCCTACACAAGGGAGAGGGGTGTTCTGACAATAACCAGACCAGCCGTGCCTACACAAGGGAGAAGGCTGTACTGACAATAACCAGACCAGCCATGCCTACACAAGGGAGAAGTCTGTACTGACAATAACCAGACCAGCCGTGCCTATACAGGGGAGAGGGGTGTTCTGACAATAACCAGACCAGCCGTGCCTACACAAGAGAGAGGGGTGTTCTGACAATAACCAGACCAGCCGTGCCTATACAAGGGAGAAGTCTGTACTGACAATAACCAGACCAGCCGTGCCTAAACAGGGGAGAGGGGTGTTCTGACAATAACCAGACCAGCCGTGCCTATACAGGGGAGAGGGGTGTTCTGACAATAACCAGACCAGCCGTGCCTACACAAGAGAGAGGGGTGTTCTGACAATAGCCAGATCAGATGTGCCTATACAGGGGAGAGGGGTTTTCTGACAATAACCAGACCAGCCGTGCCTACACAAGGGAGAAGTCTGTACTGACAATAACCAGACCAGCCGTGCCTACACAAGGGAAAGCGCTGTACTGACAATAACCAAACTAGCCGTGCCTACACAAGGGAAAGGGCTGTACTGACAATAACCAGACCAGCCGTGCCTATACAAGGGAGAAGTCTGTACTGACAATAACCAGACCAGCCGTGCCTATACAAGGGAGAAGTCTGTACTGACAATAACCAGAGCAGCCGTGCCTAAACAGGGGAGAGGGGTGTTCTGACAATAACCAGACCAGCCGTGCCTATACAGGGGAGAGGGGTGTTCTGACAATAACCAGACCAGCCGTACCTATACAAGGGAGAAGTCTGTACTGACAATAACCAGACCAGCCGTGCCTACACAAGAGAGAGGGGTGTTCTGACAATAACCAGACCAGCCGTGCCTATACAGGGGAGAGGGGTGTTCTGACAATAACCAGACCAGCCGTGCCTATACAAGGGAGAAGTCTGTACTGACAATAACCAGACCAGCCGAGCCTACACAAGAGAGAGGGGTGTTCTGACAATAACCACACCAGCTCTGCCTATACAGGGGAGAGGGGTGTTCTGACAATAACCAGACCAGCCGTGCCTACACAAGGGAGAAATCTGTACTGACAATAACCAGACCAGCCGTGCCGACACAAGGGAAAGGTCTGTACTGACAATAACCAAACTAGCCGTGCCTACACAAGGGAAAGGGCTGTACTCACAATAACCAGACCAGCCGTGCATATACAAGGGAGAAGTCTGTACTGACAATAACCAGACCAGCCGTGCCTATACAAGGGAGAAGTCTGTACTGACAATAACCAGACCAGCCGTGCCTATACAGGGGAGAGGGGTGTTCTGACAATAACCAGCCCAGCCATGCCTACACAAGGGAAAGGGCTGTACTGACAATAACCAAACTAGCCGTGCCTACACAAGGGAAAGGACTGTACTGACAATAACCAGACCAGCCGTGCCTATACAGGGGAGAGGGGTGTACTGACAATAACCAGACCAGCCGTGCCTACACAAGGGAGAAGTCTGTACTGACAATAAACAGACCAGCCGTGCCTATACAAGGGAGAAGTCTGTACTGACAATAACCAGACCAGCCGTGCCTATACAAGGGAGAAGTCTGTACTGACAATAACCAGACCAGCCGTGCCTACACAAGGTAGAAGGCTGTACTGACAATAACCAGACCAGCAGTGCCTATACAAGGGAGAAGTCTGTACTGACAATAACCAGACCAGCCGTGCCTACACAAGGAAGAGGGGTGTACTGACAATAACCAGACCAGCCGTGCCTACACAAGGGAGAGGGGTGTTCTGACAATAACCAGACCAGCCGTGCCTACACAAGGGAGAAGGCTGTACTGACAATAACCAGACCAGCAGTTCCTACACAAGGGAGAGGGGTGTTCTGACAATAACCAGACCAGCCGTGCCTACACAATGGAGAAGGCTGTACTGACAATAACCAGACCAGCCATGCCTACACAAGGGAGAAGTCTGTACAGACAATAACCAGACCAGCCGTGCCTATACAAGGGAGAGGGGTGTTCTGACAATAACCAGACCAGCCGTGCCTATACAAGGGAGAAGCCTGTAGTGACAATAACTTGACCAGCCGTGCCTACACAAGGGAGAGGGGTGTACTGACAATAACCAGACCAGCCGTGCCTACACAAGGGAGAGGGGTGTTCTGAAAATAACCAGACCAGCCGTGCCGACACAAGGGAGAAGTCTGTACTGACAATAACCAGACCAGCAGTGCCTACACAAGGGAGAAGGCTGTACTGACAATAACCAGACCAGCAGTGCCTACACAAGGGAGAGGGGTGTTCTGACAATAACCAGACCAGCCGTGCCTATACAGGGGAGAGGGGTGTTCTGACAATAACCAGACCAGCCGTGCCTATACAAGGGAGAAGTCTGTACTGACAATAACCAGACCAGCCGTGTCTACACAAGAGAGAGGGGTGTTCTGACAATAACCAGACCAGCTGTGCCTATACAGGGGAGAGGGGTGTTCTGACAATAACCAGACCAGCCGTGCCTACACAAGGGAGAAGTCTGTACTGACAATAACCTGACCAGCCGTGCCTACACAAGGGAAAGGGCTGTACTGACAATAACCAGACCAGCAGTGTCTACACAAGGGAGAGGGGTGTTCTGACAATAACCAGACCAGCCGTGCCTACACAAGGGAGAAGGCTGTACTGACAATAACCAGACCAGCCATGCCTACACAAGGGAGAAGTCTGTACTGACAATAACCAGACCAGCCGTGCCTATACAGGGGAGAGGGGTGTTCTGAAAATAACCAGACCAGCCGTGCCTACACAAGGGAGAAGGCTGTACTGACAATAACCAGACCAGCAGTGCCTACACAAGGGAGAGGGGTGTTCTGACAATAACCAGACCAGCCGTGCCTATACAGGGGAGAGGGGTGTTCTGACAATAACCAGACCAGCCGTGCCTATACAAGGGAGAAGTCTGTACTGACAATAACCAGACCAGCCGTGCCTACACAAGAGAGAGGGGTGTTCTGACAATAACCAGACCAGCTGTGCCTATACAGGGGAGAGGGGTGTTCTGACAATAACCAGACCAGCCGTGCCTACACAAGGGAGAAGTCTGTACTGACAATAACCTGACCAGCCGTGCCTACACAAGGGAAAGGGCTGTACTGACAATAACCAAACCAGCAGTGTCTACACAAGGGAGAGGGGTGTTCTGACAATAACCAGACCAGCCGTGCCTACACAAGGGAGAAGGCTGTACTGACAATAACCAGACCAGCCATGCCTACACAAGGGAGAAGTCTGTACTGACAATAACCAGACCAGCCGTGCCTATACAGGGGAGAGGGGTGTTCTGACAATAACCAGACCAGCCGTGCCTATACAAGGGAGAAGTCTGTACTGAAAATAACCAGACCAGCCGTGCCTACACAAGAGAGAGGGGTGTTCTGACAATAACCAGACCAGCCGTGCCTATACAAGGGAGAAGTCTGTACTGACAATAACCAGACCAGCCGTGCCTAAACAGGGGAGAGGTGTGTTCTGACAATAACCAGACCAGCCGTGCCTATACAGGGGAGAGGGGTGTTCTGACAATAACCAGACCAACCGTGCCTACACAAGGGAGAAGGCTGTACTGACAATAACCAGACCAGCAGTGTCTACACAAGGGAGAGGGGTGTTCTGACAATAACCAGACCAGCCGTGCCTACACAAGGGAGAAGGCTGTACTGACAATAACCAGACCAGCCATGCCTACACAAGGGATAAGTCTGTACTGACAATAACCAGACCAGCCGTGCCTATACAGGGGAGAGGGGTGTTCTGACAATAACCAGACCAGCCGTGCCTATACAAGGGAGAAGTCTGTACTGAAAATAACCAGACCAGCCGTGCCTACACAAGAGAGAAGGGTGTTCTGACAATAGCCAGATCAGATGTGCCTATACAGGGGAGAGGGGTTTTCTGACAATAACCAGACCAGCCGTGCCTACACAAGGGAGAAGTCTGTACTGACAATAACCAGACCAGCCGTGCCTACACAAGGGAAAGGGCTGTACTGACAATAACCAAACTAGCCGTGCCTACACAAGGGAAAGGGCTGTACTGACAATAACCAGACCAGCCGTGCCTATACAAGGGAGAAGTCTGTACTGACAATAACCAGAGCAGCCGTGCCTAAACAGGGGAGAGTGGTGTTCTGACAATAACCAGACCAGCCGTGCCTATACAGGGGAGAGGGGTGTTCTGACAATAACCAGACCAGCCGTGCCTATACAAGGGAGAAGTCTGTACTGACAATAACCAGACCAGCCGTGCCTACACAAGAGAGAGGGGTGTTCTGACAATAACCAGACCAGCCGTGCCTATACAGGGGAGAGGGGTGTTCTGACAATAACAGGACCATCCGTGCCTATACAAGGGAGAAGTCTGTACTGACAATAACCAGACCAGCCGTGCCTACACAAGAGAGAGGGGTGTTCTGACAATAACCAGACCAGCCGTGCCTATACAGGGGAGAGGTGTGTTCTGACAATAACCAGACCAGCCATGCCTACACAAGGGAGAAGTCTGTACTGACAATAACCAGACCAGCCGTGCCTACACAAGGGAAAGGGCTGTACTGACAAAAACCAAACGAGCCGTGCCTACACAAGGGAAAGGGCTGTACTGACAATAACCAGACCAGCCGTGCCTATACAAGGGAGAAGTCTGTACTGACAATAACCAGACCAGCCGTGCCTATACAAGGGAGAAGTCTGTACTGACAATAACCAGACCAGCCGTGCCTACACATGGGAAACGGCTGTACTGACAATAACCAAACTAGTCGTGCCGACACAAGGGAAAGGGCTGTACTGACAATAACCAGACCAGCCGTGCCTATACAAGGGAGAAGTCTGTACTGACAATAACCAAACTAGCCGTGCCTACACAAGGGAAAGGGCTGTACTGACAATAACCAGACCAGCCGTGCCTACAGAAGAGAGAGGGGTGTTCTGACAATAACCAGACCAGCTGTGCCTATACAGGGGAGAGGGGTGTTCTGACAATAACCAGACCAGCCATGCCTACACAAGGGAGAAGTCTGTACTGACAATAACCAGACCAGCAGTGACTGTACAAGGGAGAAGTCTGTACTGACAATAACCAGACCAGCAGTGCCTACACAAGGGAGAGGGGTGTTCTGAAAATAACGAGACCAGCCGTGCCTACACAAGGGAGAAGGCTGTACTGACAATAACCAGACCAGCAGTGCCTACACAAGGGAGAGGGGTGTTCTGACAATAACCAGACCAGCCGTGCCTACACAAGGGAGAAGGCTGTACTGACAATAACCAGACCAGCCATGCCTACACAAGGGAGAAGTCTGTACTGACAATAACCAGACCAGCCGTGCCTATACAGGGGAGAGGGGTGTTCTGACAATAACCAGACCAGCCGTGCCTATACAAGGGAGAAGTCTGTACTGACAATAACCAGACCAGCCGTGCCTACACAAGAGAGAGGGGTGTTCTGACAATAACCAGACCAGCCGTGCCTATACAAGGGAGAAGTCTGTACTGACAATAACCAGACCAGCCGTGCCTAAACAGGGGAGAGGGGTGTTCTGACAATAACCAGACCAGCCGTGCCTATACAGGGGAGAGGGGTGTTCTGACAATAACCAGACCAGCCGTGCCTACACAAGAGAGAGGGGTGTTCTGACAATAGCCAGATCAGATGTGCCTATACAGGGGAGAGGGGTTTTCTGACAATAACCAGACCAGCCGTGCCTACACAAGGGAGAAGTCTGTACTGACAATAACCAGACCAGCCGTGCCTACACAAGGGAAAGGGCTGTACTGACAATAACCAAACTAGCCGTGCCTACACAAGGGAAAAAGCTGTACTGACAATAACCAGACCAGCCGTGCCTATACAAGGGAGAAGTCTGTACTGACAATAACCAGACCAGCCGTGCCTATACAAGGGAGAAGTCTGTACTGACAATAACCAGAGCAGCCGTGCCTAAACAGGGGAGAGGGGTGTTCTGACAATAACCAGACCAGCCGTGCCTATACAGGGGAGAGGGGTGTTCTGACAATAACCAGACCAGCCGTACCTATACAAGGGAGAAGTCTGTACTGACAATAACCAGACCAGCCGTGCCTACACAAGAGAGAGTGGTGTTCTGACAATAACCAGACCAGCCGTGCCTATACAGGGGAGAGGGGTGTTCTGACAATAACCAGACCAGCCGTGCCTATACAAGGGAGAAGTCTGTACTGACAATAACCAGACCAGCCGAGCCTACACAAGAGAGAGGGGTGTTCTGACAATAACCACACCAGCTCTGCCTATACAGGGGAGAGGGGTGTTCTGACAATAACCAGACCAGCCGTGCCTACACAAGGGAGAAATCTGTACTGACAATAACCAGACCAGCCGTGCCGACACAAGGGAAAGGTCTGTACTGACAAATACCAAACTAGCCGTGCCTACACAAGGGAAAGGGCTGTACTCACAATAACCAGACCAGCCGTGCATATACAAGGGAGAAGTCTGTACTGACAATAACCAGACCAGCCGTGCCTATACAAGGGAGAAGTCTGTACTGACAATAACCAGACCAGCCGTGCCTATACAGGGGAGAGGGGTGTTCTGACAATAACCAGCCCAGCCATGCCTACACAAGGGAAAGGGCTGTACTGACAATAACCAAACTAGCCGTTCCTACACAAGGGAAAGGACTGTACTGACAATAACCAGACCAGCCGTGCCTATACAGGGGAGAGGGGTGTACTGACAATAACCAGACCAGCCGTGCCTACACAAGGGAGAAGTCTGTACTGACAATAAACAGACCAGCCGTGCCTACACAAGGGAAAGGACTGTAGTGACAATAACCAAACTAGCCGTGCCTATACAAGGGAGAAGTCTGTACTGACAATAACCAGACCAGCCGTGCCTATACAAGGGAGAAGTCTGTACTGACAATAACCAGACCAGCCGTGCCTACACAAGGTAGAAGGCTGTACTGACAATAACCAGACCAGCAGTGCCTATACAAGGGAGAAGTCTGTACTGACAATAACCAGACCAGCCGTGCCTACACAAGGAAGAGGGGTGTACTGACAATAACCAGACCAGCCGTGCCTACACAAGGGAGAGGGGTGTTCTGACAATAACCAGACCAGCCGTGCCTACACAAGGGAGAAGGCTGTACTGACAATAACCAGACCAGCAGTTCCTACACAAGGGAGAGGGGTGTTCTGACAATAACCAGACCAGCCGTGCCTACACAATGGAGAAGGCTGTACTGACAATAACCAGACCAGCCATGCCTACACAAGGGAGAAGTCTGTACTGACAATAACCAGACCAGCCGTGCCTATACAGGGGAGAGGGGTGTTCTGACAATAACCAGACCAGCTGTGCCTATACAGTGGAGAGGGGTGTTCTGACAATAACCAGACCAGCCGTGCCTACACAAGGGAGAAGTCTGTACTGACAATAACCAGACCAGCCGTGCCTACACAAGGGAAAAGGCTGTACTGACAATAACCAGACCAGCCATGCCTACACAAGGGAGAAGTCTGTACTGACAATAACCAGACCAGCCGTGCCTATACAGGGGAGAGGGGTGTTCTGACAATAACCAGACCAGCCGTGCCTATACAAGGGAGAAGTCTGTACTGACAATTACCAGACCAGCCGTGCCTACACAAGAGAGAGGGGTGTTCTGACAATAACCAGACCAGCCGTGCCTATACAAGGGAGAAGTCTGTACTGACAATAACCAGACCAGCCGTGCCTAAACAGGGGAGAGGGGTGTTCTGACAATAACCAGACCAGCCGTGCCTATACAGGGGAGAGGGGTGTTCTGACAATAACCAGACCAACCGTGCCTACACAAGGGAGAAGTCTGTACTGACAATAACCAGACCAGCAGTGTCTACACAAGGGAGAGGGGTGTTCTGACAATAACCAGACCAGCCGTGCCTACACAAGGGAGAAGGCTGTACTGACAATAACCAGACCAGCCATGCCAACACAAGGGAGAAGTCTGTACTGACAATAACCACACCAGCCGTGCCTATACAGGGGAGAGGGGTGTTCTGACAATAACCAGACCAGCCGTGCCTATACAAGGGAGAAGTCTGTACTGAAAATAACCAGACCAGCCGTGCCTACACAAGAGAGAGGGGTGTTCTGACAATAGCCAGATCAGATGTGCCTATACAGGGGAGAGGGGTTTTCTGACAATAACCAGACCAGCCGTGCCTACACAAGGGAGAAGTCTGTACTGACAATAACCAGACCAGCCGTGCCTACACAAGGGAAAGGGCTGTACTGACAATAACCAAACTAGCCGTGCCTACACAAGGGAAAGGGCTGTACTGACAATAACCAGACCAGCCGTGCCTATACAAGGGAGAAGTCTGTACTGACAATAACCAGACCAGCCGTGCCTATACAAGGGAGAAGTCTGTACTGACAATAACCAGAGCAGCCGTGCCTAAACAGGGGAGAGGGGTGTTCTGACAATAACCAGACCAGCCGTGCCTATACAGGGGAGAGGGGTGTTCTGACAATAACCAGACCAGCCGTACCTATACAAGGGAGAAGTCTGTACTGACAATAACCAGACCAGCCGTGCCTACACAAGAGAGAGGGGTGTTCTGACAATAACCAGACCAGCCGTGCCTATACAGGGGAGAGGGGTGTTCTGACAATAACCAGACCAGCCGTGCCTATACAAGGGAGAAGTCTGTACTGACAATAACCAGACCAGCCGAGCCTACACAAGAGAGAGGGGTGTTCTGACAATAACCACACCAGCTCTGCCTATACAGGGGAGAGGGGTGTTCTGACAATAACCAGACCAGCCGTGCCTACACAAGGGAGAAATCTGTACTGACAATAACCAGACCAGCCGTGCCGACACAAGGGAAAGGGCTGTACTGACAATAACCAAACTAGCCGTGCCTACACAAGGGAAAGGGCTGTACTCACAATAACCAGACCAGCCGTGCATATACAAGGGAGAAGTCTGTACTGACAATAACCAGACCAGCCGTGCCTATACAAGGGAGAAGTCTGTACTGACAATAACCAGACCAGCCGTGCCTATACAGGGGAGAGGGGTGTTCTGACAATAACCAGCCCAGCCATGCCTACACAAGGGAAAGGGCTGTACTGACAATAACCAAACTAGCCGTGCCTACACAAGGGAAAGGACTGTACTGACAATAACCAGACCAGCCGTGCCTATACAGGGGAGAGGGGTGTACTGACAATAACCAGACCAGCCGTGCCTACACAAGGGAGAAGTCTGTACTGACAATAAACAGACCAGCCGTGCCTACACAAGGGAAAGGACTGTAGTGACAATAACCAAACTAGCCGTGCCTATACAAGGGAGAAGTCTGTACTGACAATAACCAGACCAGCCGTGCCTATACAAGGGAGAAGTCTGTACTGACAATAACCAGACCAGCCGTGCCTACACAAGGTAGAAGGCTGTACTGACAATAACCAGACCAGCAGTGCCTATACAAGGGAGAAGTCTGTACTGACAATAACCAGACCAGCCGTGCCTACACAAGGAAGAGGGGTGTACTGACAATAACCAGACCAGCCGTGCCTACACAAGGGAGAGGGGTGTTCTGACAATAACCAGACCAGCCGTGCCTACACAAGGGAGAAGGCTGTACTGACAATAACCAGACCAGCCGTGCCTACACATGGGAAACGGCTGTACTGACAATAACCAAACTAGTCGTGCCGACACAAGGGAACGGGCTGTACTGACAATAACCAGACCAGCCGTGCCTATACAAGGGAGAAGTCTGTACTGACAATAACCAAACTAGCCGTGCCTACACAAGGGAAAGGGCTGTACTGACAATAACCAGACCAGCCGTGCCTACAGAAGAGAGAGGGGTGTTCTGACAATAACCAGACCAGCTGTGCCTATACAGGGGAGAGGGGTGTTCTGACAATAACCAGACCAGCCATGCCTACACAAGGGAGAAGTCTGTACTGACAATAACCAGACCAGCAGTGACTGTACAAGGGAGAAGTCTGTACTGACAATAACCAGACCAGCAGTGCCTACACAAGGGAGAGGGGTGTTCTGAAAATAACGAGACCAGCCGTGCCTACACAAGGGAGAAGGCTGTACTGACAATAACCAGACCAGCAGTGCCTACACAAGGGAGAGGGGTGTTCTGACAATAACCAGACCAGCCGTGCCTACACAAGGGAGAAGGCTGTACTGACAATAACCAGACCAGCCATGCCTACACAAGGGAGAAGTCTGTACTGACAATAACCAGACCAGCCGTGCCTATACAGGGGAGAGGGGTGTTCTGACAATAACCAGACCAGCCGTGCCTATACAAGGGAGAAGTCTGTACTGACAATAACCAGACCAGCCATGCCTACACAAGAGAGAGGGGTGTTCTGACAATAACCAGACCAGCCGTGCCTATACAAGGGAGAAGTCTGTACTGACAATAACCAGAGCAGCCGTGCCTAAACAGGGGAGAGGGGTGTTCTGACAATAACCAGACCAGCCGTGCCTATACAGGGGAGAGGGGTGTTCTGACAATAACCAGCCCAGCCATGCCTACACAAGGGAAAGGGCTGTACTGACAATAACCAAACTAGCCGTGCCTACACAAGGGAAAGGACTGTACTGACAATAACCAGACCAGCCGTGCCTATACAGGGGAGAGGGGTATACTGACAATAACCAGACCAGCCGTGCCTACACAAGGGAGAAGTCTGTACTGACAATAAACAGACCAGCCGTGCCTATACAAGGGAGAAGTCTGTACTGACAATAACCAGACCAGCCGTGCCTATACAAGGGAGAAGTCTGTACTGACAATAACCAGACCAGCCGTGCCTACACAAGGTAGAAGGCTGTACTGACAATAACCAGACCAGCAGTGCCTATACAAGGGAGAAGTCTGTACTGACAATAACCAGACCAGCCGTGCCTACACAAGGAAGAGGGGTGTACTGACAATAACCAGACCAGCCGTGCCTACACAAGGGAGAGGGGTGTTCTGACAATAACCAGACCAGCCGTGCCTACACAAGGGAGAAGGCTGTACTGACAATAACCAGACCAGCAGTTCCTACACAAGGGAGAGGGGTGTTCTGACAATAACCAGACCAGCCGTGCCTACACAATGGAGAAGGCTGTACTGACAATAACCAGACCAGCCATGCCTACACAAGGGAGAAGTCTGTACTGACAATAACCAGACCAGCCGTGCCTATACAAGGGAGAGGGGTGTTCTGACAATAACCAGACCAGCCGTGCCTATACAAGGGAGAAGCCTGTAGTGACAATAACTTGACCAGCCGTGCCTACACAAGGGAGAGGGGTGTACTGACAATAACCAGACCAGCCGTGCCTACACAAGGGAGAGGGGTGTTCTGAAAATAACCAGACCAGCCGTGCCGACACAAGGGAGAAGTCTGTACTGACAATAACCAGACCAGCAGTGCCTACACAAGGGAGAAGGCTGTACTGACAATAACCAGACCAGCAGTGCCTACACAAGGGAGAGGGGTGTTCTGACAATAACCAGACCAGCCGTGCCTATACAGGGGAGAGGGGTGTTCTGACAATAACCAGACCAGCCGTGCCTATACAAGGGAGAAGTCTGTACTGACAATAACCAGACCAGCCGTGTCTACACAAGAGAGAGGGGTGTTCTGACAATAACCAGACCAGCTGTGCCTATACAGGGGAGAGGGGTGTTCTGACAATAACCAGACCAGCCGTGCCTACACAAGGGAGAAGTCTGTACTGACAATAACCTGACCAGCCGTGCCTACACAAGGGAAAGGGCTGTACTGACAATAACCAGACCAGCAGTGTCTACACAAGGGAGAGGGGTGTTCTGACAATAACCAGACCAGCCGTGCCTACACAAGGGAGAAGGCTGTACTGACAATAACCAGACCAGCCATGCCTACACAAGGGAGAAGTCTGTACTGACAATAACCAGACCAGCCGTGCCTATACAGGGGAGAGGGGTGTTCTGAAAATAACCAGACCAGCCGTGCCTACACAAGGGAGAAGGCTGTACTGACAATAACCAGACCAGCAGTGCCTACACAAGGGAGAGGGGTGTTCTGACAATAACCAGACCAGCCGTGCCTATACAGGGGAGAGGGGTGTTCTGACAATAACCAGACCAGCCGTGCCTATACAAGGGAGAAGTCTGTACTGACAATAACCAGACCAGCCGTGCCTACACAAGAGAGAGGGGTGTTCTGACAATAACCAGACCAGCTGTGCCTATACAGGGGAGAGGGGTGTTCTGACAATAACCAGACCAGCCGTGCCTACACAAGGGAGAAGTCTGTACTGACAATA
Organism: Narcine bancroftii; assembly: GCF_036971445.1. Taxonomy (NCBI): domain Eukaryota; kingdom Metazoa; phylum Chordata; class Chondrichthyes; order Torpediniformes; family Narcinidae; genus Narcine; species Narcine bancroftii. The sequence continues at coordinate 351,374,486 of NC_091470.1, forward strand.
ACCTGACCAGCCGTGCCTACACAAGGGAAAGGGCTGTACTGACAATAACCAGACCAGCAGTGTCTACACAAGGGAGAGGGGTGTTCTGACAATAACCAGACCAGCCGTGCCTACACAAGGGAGAAGGCTGTACTGACAATAACCAGACCAGCCATGCCTACACAAGGGAGAAGTCTGTACTGACAATAACCAGACCAGCCGTGCCTATACAGGGGAGAGGGGTGTTCTGACAATAACCAGACCAGCCGTGCCTATACAAGGGAGAAGTCTGTACTGAAAATAACCAGACCAGCCGTGCCTACACAAGAGAGAGGGGTGTTCTGACAATAACCAGACCAGCCGTGCCTATACAAGGGAGAAGTCTGTACTGACAATAACCAGACCAGCCGTGCCTAAACAGGGGAGAGGTGTGTTCTGACAATAACCAGACCAGCCGTGCCTATACAGGGGAGAGGGGTGTTCTGACAATAACCAGACCAACCGTGCCTACACAAGGGAGAAGGCTGTACTGACAATAACCAGACCAGCAGTGTCTACACAAGGGAGAGGGGTGTTCTGACAATAACCAGACCAGCCGTGCCTACACAAGGGAGAAGGCTGTACTGACAATAACCAGACCAGCCATGCCTACACAAGGGATAAGTCTGTACTGACAATAACCAGACCAGCCGTGCCTATACAGGGGAGAGGGGTGTTCTGACAATAACCAGACCAGCCGTGCCTATACAAGGGAGAAGTCTGTACTGAAAATAACCAGACCAGCCGTGCCTACACAAGAGAGAAGGGTGTTCTGACAATAGCCAGATCAGATGTGCCTATACAGGGGAGAGGGGTTTTCTGACAATAACCAGACCAGCCGTGCCTACACAAGGGAGAAGTCTGTACTGACAATAACCAGACCAGCCGTGCCTACACAAGGGAAAGGGCTGTACTGACAATAACCAGACCAGCCGTGCCTATACAGGGGAGAGGGGTGTTCTGACAATAACCAGACCAGCCGTGCCTATACAAGGGAGAAGTCTGTACTGACAATAACCAGACCAGCCGAGCCTACACAAGAGAGAGGGGTGTTCTGACAATAACCACACCAGCTCTGCCTATACAGGGGAGAGGGGTGTTCTGACAATAACCAGACCAGCCGTGCCTACACAAGGGAGAAATCTGTACTGACAATAACCAGACCAGCCGTGCCGACACAAGGGAAAGGGCTGTACTGACAATAACCAAACTAGCCGTGCCTACACAAGGGAAAGGGCTGTACTCACAATAACCAGACCAGCCGTGCATATACAAGGGAGAAGTCTGTACTGACAATAACCAGACCAGCCGTGCCTATACAAGGGAGAAGTCTGTACTGACAATAACCAGACCAGCCGTGCCTATACAGGGGAGAGGGGTGTTCTGACAATAACCAGCCCAGCCATGCCTACACAAGGGAAAGGGCTGTACTGACAATAACCAAACTAGCCGTGCCTACACAAGGGAAAGGACTGTACTGACAATAACCAGACCAGCCGTGCCTATACAGGGGAGAGGGGTGTACTGACAATAACCAGACCAGCCGTGCCTACACAAGGGAGAAGTCTGTACTGACAATAAACAGACCAGCCGTGCCTACACAAGGGAAAGGACTGTAGTGACAATAACCAGACCAGCCGTGCCTATACAAGGGAGAGGGGTGTTCTGACAATAACCAGACCAGCCGTGCCTATACAAGGGAGAAGCCTGTAGTGACAATAACTTGACCAGCCGTGCCTACACAAGGGAGAGGGGTGTACTGACAATAACCAGACCAGCCGTGCCTACACAAGGGAGAGGGGTGTTCTGAAAATAACCAGACCAGCCGTGCCGACACAAGGGAGAAGTCTGTACTGACAATAACCAGACCAGCAGTGCCTACACAAGGGAGAAGGCTGTACTGACAATAACCAGACCAGCAGTGCCTACACAAGGGAGAGGGGTGTTCTGACAATAACCAGACCAGCCGTGCCTATACAGGGGAGAGGGGTGTTCTGACAATAACCAGACCAGCCGTGCCTATACAAGGGAGAAGTCTGTACTGACAATAACCAGACCAGCCGTGTCTACACAAGAGAGAGGGGTGTTCTGACAATAACCAGACCAGCTGTGCCTATACAGGGGAGAGGGGTGTTCTGACAATAACCAGACCAGCCGTGCCTACACAAGGGAGAAGTCTGTACTGACAATAACCTGACCAGCCGTGCCTACACAAGGGAAAGGGCTGTACTGACAATAACCAGACCAGCAGTGTCTACACAAGGGAGAGGGGTGTTCTGACAATAACCAGACCAGCCGTGCCTACACAAGGGAGAAGGCTGTACTGACAATAACCAGACCAGCCATGCCTACACAAGGGAGAAGTCTGTACTGACAATAACCAGACCAGCCGTGCCTATACAGGGGAGAGGGGTGTTCTGAAAATAACCAGACCAGCCGTGCCTACACAAGGGAGAAGGCTGTACTGACAATAACCAGACCAGCAGTGCCTACACAAGGGAGAGGGGTGTTCTGACAATAACCAGACCAGCCGTGCCTATACAGGGGAGAGGGGTGTTCTGACAATAACCAGACCAGCCGTGCCTATACAAGGGAGAAGTCTGTACTGACAATAACCAGACCAGCCGTGCCTACACAAGAGAGAGGGGTGTTCTGACAATAACCAGACCAGCTGTGCCTATACAGGGGAGAGGGGTGTTCTGACAATAACCAGACCAGCCGTGCCTACACAAGGGAGAAGTCTGTACTGACAATAACCTGACCAGCCGTGCCTACACAAGGGAAAGGGCTGTACTGACAATAACCAGACCAGCAGTGTCTACACAAGGGAGAGGGGTGTTCTGACAATAACCAGACCAGCCGTGCCTACACAAGGGAGAAGGCTGTACTGACAATAACCAGACCAGCCATGCCTACACAAGGGAGAAGTCTGTACTGACAATAACCAGACCAGCCGTGCCTATACAGGGGAGAGGGGTGTTCTGACAATAACCAGACCAGCCGTGCCTATACAAGGGAGAAGTCTGTACTGAAAATAACCAGACCAGCCGTGCCTACACAAGAGAGAGGGGTGTTCTGACAATAACCAGACCAGCCGTGCCTATACAAGGGAGAAGTCTGTACTGACAATAACCAGACCAGCCGTGCCTAAACAGGGGAGAGGTGTGTTCTGACAATAACCAGACCAGCCGTGCCTATACAGGGGAGAGGGGTGTTCTGACAATAACCAGACCAACCGTGCCTACACAAGGGAGAAGGCTGTACTGACAATAACCAGACCAGCAGTGTCTACACAAGGGAGAGGGGTGTTCTGACAATAACCAGACCAGCCGTGCCTACACAAGGGAGAAGGCTGTACTGACAATAACCAGACCAACCATGCCTACACAAGGGATAAGTCTGTACTGACAATAACCAGACCAGCCGTGCCTATACAGGGGAGAGGGGTGTTCTGACAATAACCAGACCAGCCGTGCCTATACAAGGGAGAAGTCTGTACTGAAAATAACCAGACCAGCCGTGCCTACACAAGAGAGAAGGGTGTTCTGACAATAGCCAGATCAGATGTGCCTATACAGGGGAGAGGGGTTTTCTGACAATAACCAGACCAGCCGTGCCTACACAAGGGAGAAGTCTGTACTGACAATAACCAGACCAGCCGTGCCTACACAAGGGAAAGGGCTGTACTGACAATAACCAAACTAGCCGTGCCTACACAAGGGAAAGGGCTGTACTGACAATAACCAGACCAGCCGTGCCTATACAAGGGAGAAGTCTGTACTGACAATAACCAGAGCAGCCGTGCCTAAACAGGGGAGAGTGGTGTTCTGACAATAACCAGACCAGCCGTGCCTATACAGGGGAGAGGGGTGTTCTGACAATAACCAGACCAGCCGTGCCTATACAAGGGAGAAGTCTGTACTGACAATAACCAGACCAGCCGTGCCTACACAAGAGAGAGGGGTGTTCTGACAATAACCAGACCAGCCGTGCCTATACAGGGGAGAGGGGTGTTCTGACAATAACAGGACCATCCGTGCCTATACAAGGGAGAAGTCTGTACTGACAATAACCAGACCAGCCGTGCCTACACAAGAGAGAGGGGTGTTCTGACAATAACCAGACCAGCCGTGCCTATACAGGGGAGAGGTGTGTTCTGACAATAACCAGACCAGCCATGCCTACACAAGGGAGAAGTCTGTACTGACAATAACCAGACCAGCCGTGCCTACACAAGGGAAAGGGCTGTACTGACAAAAACCAAACGAGCCGTGCCTACACAAGGGAAAGGGCTGTACTGACAATAACCAGACCAGCCGTGCCTATACAAGGGAGAAGTCTGTACTGACAATAACCAGACCAGCCGTGCCTATACAAGGGAGAAGTCTGTACTGACAATAACCAGACCAGCCGTGCCTACACATGGGAAACGGCTGTACTGACAATAACCAAACTAGTCGTGCCGACACAAGGGAAAGGGCTGTACTGACAATAACCAGACCAGCCGTGCCTATACAAGGGAGAAGTCTGTACTGACAATAACCAAACTAGCCGTGCCTACACAAGGGAAAGGGCTGTACTGACAATAACCAGACCAGCCGTGCCTACAGAAGAGAGAGGGGTGTTCTGACAATAACCAGACCAGCTGTGCCTATACAGGGGAGAGGGGTGTTCTGACAATAACCAGACCAGCCATGCCTACACAAGGGAGAAGTCTGTACTGACAATAACCAGACCAGCAGTGACTGTACAAGGGAGAAGTCTGTACTGACAATAACCAGACCAGCAGTGCCTACACAAGGGAGAGGGGTGTTCTGAAAATAACGAGACCAGCCGTGCCTACACAAGGGAGAAGGCTGTACTGACAATAACCAGACCAGCAGTGCCTACACAAGGGAGAGGGGTGTTCTGACAATAACCAGACCAGCCGTGCCTACACAAGGGAGAAGGCTGTACTGACAATAACCAGACCAGCCATGCCTACACAAGGGAGAAGTCTGTACTGACAATAACCAGACCAGCCGTGCCTATACAGGGGAGAGGGGTGTTCTGACAATAACCAGACCAGCCGTGCCTATACAAGGGAGAAGTCTGTACTGACAATAACCAGACCAGCCGTGCCTACACAAGAGAGAGGGGTGTTCTGACAATAACCAGACCAGCCGTGCCTATACAAGGGAGAAGTCTGTACTGACAATAACCAGACCAGCCGTGCCTAAACAGGGGAGAGGGGTGTTCTGACAATAACCAGACCAGCCGTGCCTATACAGGGGAGAGGGGTGTTCTGACAATAACCAGACCAGCCGTGCCTACACAAGAGAGAGGGGTGTTCTGACAATAGCCAGATCAGATGTGCCTATACAGGGGAGAGGGGTTTTCTGACAATAACCAGACCAGCCGTGCCTACACAAGGGAGAAGTCTGTACTGACAATAACCAGACCAGCCGTGCCTACACAAGGGAAAGGGCTGTACTGACAATAACCAAACTAGCCGTGCCTACACAAGGGAAAAAGCTGTACTGACAATAACCAGACCAGCCGTGCCTATACAAGGGAGAAGTCTGTACTGACAATAACCAGACCAGCCGTGCCTATACAAGGGAGAAGTCTGTACTGACAATAACCAGAGCAGCCGTGCCTAAACAGGGGAGAGGGGTGTTCTGACAATAACCAGACCAGCCGTGCCTATACAGGGGAGAGGGGTGTTCTGACAATAACCAGACCAGCCGTACCTATACAAGGGAGAAGTCTGTACTGACAATAACCAGACCAGCCGTGCCTACACAAGAGAGAGGGGTGTTCTGACAATAACCAGACCAGCCGTGCCTATACAGGGGAGAGGGGTGTTCTGACAATAACCAGACCAGCCGTGCCTATACAAGGGAGAAGTCTGTACTGACAATAACCAGACCAGCCGAGCCTACACAAGAGAGAGGGGTGTTCTGACAATAACCACACCAGCTCTGCCTATACAGGGGAGAGGGGTGTTCTGACAATAACCAGACCAGCCGTGCCTACACAAGGGAGAAATCTGTACTGACAATAACCAGACCAGCCGTGCCGACACAAGGGAAAGGTCTGTACTGACAATAACCAAACTAGCCGTGCCTACACAAGGGAAAGGGCTGTACTCACAATAACCAGACCAGCCGTGCATATACAAGGGAGAAGTCTGTACTGACAATAACCAGACCAGCCGTGCCTATACAAGGGAGAAGTCTGTACTGACAATAACCAGACCAGCCGTGCCTATACAGGGGAGAGGGGTGTTCTGACAATAACCAGCCCAGCCATGCCTACACAAGGGAAAGGGCTGTACTGACAATAACCAAACTAGCCGTTCCTACACAAGGGAAAGGACTGTACTGACAATAACCAGACCAGCCGTGCCTATACAGGGGAGAGGGGTGTACTGACAATAACCAGACCAGCCGTGCCTACACAAGGGAGAAGTCTGTACTGACAATAAACAGACCAGCCGTGCCTACACAAGGGAAAGGACTGTAGTGACAATAACCAAACTAGCCGTGCCTATACAAGGGAGAAGTCTGTACTGACAATAACCAGACCAGCCGTGCCTATACAAGGGAGAAGTCTGTACTGACAATAACCAGACCAGCCGTGCCTACACAAGGTAGAAGGCTGTACTGACAATAACCAGACCAGCAGTGCCTATACAAGGGAGAAGTCTGTACTGACAATAACCAGACCAGCCGTGCCTACACAAGGAAGAGGGGTGTACTGACAATAACCAGACCAGCCGTGCCTACACAAGGGAGAGGGGTGTTCTGACAATAACCAGACCAGCCGTGCCTACACAAGGGAGAAGGCTGTACTGACAATAACCAGACCAGCAGTTCCTACACAAGGGAGAGGGGTGTTCTGACAATAACCAGACCAGCCGTGCCTACACAATGGAGAAGGCTGTACTGACAATAACCAGACCAGCCATGCCTACACAAGGGAGAAGTCTGTACTGACAATAACCAGACCAGCCGTGCCTATACAGGGGAGAGGGGTGTTCTGACAATAACCAGACCAGCTGTGCCTATACAGTGGAGAGGGGTGTTCTGACAATAACCAGACCAGCCGTGCCTACACAAGGGAGAAGTCTGTACTGACAATAACCAGACCAGCCGTGCCTACACAAGGGAAAAGGCTGTACTGACAATAACCAGACCAGCCATGCCTACACAAGGGAGAAGTCTGTACTGACAATAACCAGACCAGCCGTGCCTATACAGGGGAGAGGGGTGTTCTGACAATAACCAGACCAGCCGTGCCTATACAAGGGAGAAGTCTGTACTGACAATTACCAGACCAGCCGTGCCTACACAAGAGAGAGGGGTGTTCTGACAATAACCAGACCAGCCGTGCCTATACAAGGGAGAAGTCTGTACTGACAATAACCAGACCAGCCGTGCCTAAACAGGGGAGAGGGGTGTTCTGACAATAACCAGACCAGCCGTGCCTATACAGGGGAGAGGGGTGTTCTGACAATAACCAGACCAACCGTGCCTACACAAGGGAGAAGTCTGTACTGACAATAACCAGACCAGCAGTGTCTACACAAGGGAGAGGGGTGTTCTGACAATAACCAGACCAGCCGTGCCTACACAAGGGAGAAGGCTGTACTGACAATAACCAGACCAGCCATGCCAACACAAGGGAGAAGTCTGTACTGACAATAACCACACCAGCCGTGCCTATACAGGGGAGAGGGGTGTTCTGACAATAACCAGACCAGCCGTGCCTATACAAGGGAGAAGTCTGTACTGAAAATAACCAGACCAGCCGTGCCTACACAAGAGAGAGGGGTGTTCTGACAATAGCCAGATCAGATGTGCCTATACAGGGGAGAGGGGTTTTCTGACAATAACCAGACCAGCCGTGCCTACACAAGGGAGAAGTCTGTACTGACAATAACCAGACCAGCCGTGCCTACACAAGGGAAAGGGCTGTACTGACAATAACCAAACTAGCCGTGCCTACACAAGGGAAAGGGCTGTACTGACAATAACCAGACCAGCCGTGCCTATACAAGGGAGAAGTCTGTACTGACAATAACCAGACCAGCCGTGCCTATACAAGGGAGAAGTCTGTACTGACAATAACCAGAGCAGCCGTGCCTAAACAGGGGAGAGGGGTGTTCTGACAATAACCAGACCAGCCGTGCCTATACAGGGGAGAGGGGTGTTCTGACAATAACCAGACCAGCCGTACCTATACAAGGGAGAAGTCTGTACTGACAATAACCAGACCAGCCGTGCCTACACAAGAGAGAGGGGTGTTCTGACAATAACCAGACCAGCCGTGCCTATACAGGGGAGAGGGGTGTTCTGACAATAACCAGACCAGCCGTGCCTATACAAGGGAGAAGTCTGTACTGACAATAACCAGACCAGCCGAGCCTACACAAGAGAGAGGGGTGTTCTGACAATAACCACACCAGCTCTGCCTATACAGGGGAGAGGGGTGTTCTGACAATAACCAGACCAGCCGTGCCTACACAAGGGAGAAATCTGTACTGACAATAACCAGACCAGCCGTGCCGACACAAGGGAAAGGGCTGTACTGACAATAACCAAACTAGCCGTGCCTACACAAGGGAAAGGGCTGTACTCACAATAACCAGACCAGCCGTGCATATACAAGGGAGAAGTCTGTACTGACAATAACCAGACCAGCCGTGCCTATACAAGGGAGAAGTCTGTACTGACAATAACCAGACCAGCCGTGCCTATACAGGGGAGAGGGGTGTTCTGACAATAACCAGCCCAGCCATGCCTACACAAGGGAAAGGGCTGTACTGACAATAACCAAACTAGCCGTGCCTACACAAGGGAAAGGACTGTACTGACAATAACCAGACCAGCCGTGCCTATACAGGGGAGAGGGGTGTACTGACAATAACCAGACCAGCCGTGCCTACACAAGGGAGAAGTCTGTACTGACAATAAACAGACCAGCCGTGCCTACACAAGGGAAAGGACTGTAGTGACAATAACCAAACTAGCCGTGCCTATACAAGGGAGAAGTCTGTACTGACAATAACCAGACCAGCCGTGCCTATACAAGGGAGAAGTCTGTACTGACAATAACCAGACCAGCCGTGCCTACACAAGGTAGAAGGCTGTACTGACAATAACCAGACCAGCAGTGCCTATACAAGGGAGAAGTCTGTACTGACAATAACCAGACCAGCCGTGCCTACACAAGGAAGAGGGGTGTACTGACAATAACCAGACCAGCCGTGCCTACACAAGGGAGAGGGGTGTTCTGACAATAACCAGACCAGCCGTGCCTACACAAGGGAGAAGGCTGTACTGACAATAACCAGACCAGCCGTGCCTACACATGGGAAACGGCTGTACTGACAATAACCAAACTAGTCGTGCCGACACAAGGGAAAGGGCTGTACTGACAATAACCAGACCAGCCGTGCCTATACAAGGGAGAAGTCTGTACTGACAATAACCAAACTAGCCGTGCCTACACAAGGGAAAGGGCTGTACTGACAATAACCAGACCAGCCGTGCCTACAGAAGAGAGAGGGGTGTTCTGACAATAACCAGACCAGCTGTGCCTATACAGGGGAGAGGGGTGTTCTGACAATAACCAGACCAGCCATGCCTACACAAGGGAGAAGTCTGTACTGACAATAACCAGACCAGCAGTGACTGTACAAGGGAGAAGTCTGTACTGACAATAACCAGACCAGCAGTGCCTACACAAGGGAGAGGGGTGTTCTGAAAATAACGAGACCAGCCGTGCCTACACAAGGGAGAAGGCTGTACTGACAATAACCAGACCAGCAGTGCCTACACAAGGGAGAGGGGTGTTCTGACAATAACCAGACCAGCCGTGCCTACACAAGGGAGAAGGCTGTACTGACAATAACCAGACCAGCCATGCCTACACAAGGGAGAAGTCTGTACTGACAATAACCAGACCAGCCGTGCCTATACAGGGGAGAGGGGTGTTCTGACAATAACCAGACCAGCCGTGCCTATACAAGGGAGAAGTCTGTACTGACAATAACCAGACCAGCCATGCCTACACAAGAGAGAGGGGTGTTCTGACAATAACCAGACCAGCCGTGCCTATACAAGGGAGAAGTCTGTACTGACAATAACCAGACCAGCCGTGCCTAAACAGGGGAGAGGGGTGTTCTGACAATAACCAGACCAGCCGTGCCTATACAGGGGAGAGGGGTGTTCTGACAATAACCAGACCAGCCGTGCCTACACAAGAGAGAGGGGTGTTCTGACAATAGCCAGATCAGATGTGCCTATACAGGGGAGAGGGGTTTTCTGACAATAACCAGACCAGCCGTGCCTACACAAGGGAGAAGTCTGTACTGACAATAACCAGACCAGCCGTGCCTACACAAGGGAAAGGGCTGTACTGACAATAACCAAACTAGCCGTGCCTACACAAGGGAAAAAGCTGTACTGACAATAACCAGACCAGCCGTGCCTATACAAGGGAGAAGTCTGTACTGACAATAACCAGACCAGCCGTGCCTATACAAGGGAGAAGTCTGTACTGACAATAACCAGAGCAGCCGTGCCTAAACAGGGGAGAGGGGTGTTCTGACAATAACCAGACCAGCCGTGCCTATACAGGGGAGAGGGGTGTTCTGACAATAACCAGACCAGCCGTACCTATACAAGGGAGAAGTCTGTACTGACAATAACCAGACCAGCCGTGCCTACACAAGAGAGAGGGGTGTTCTGACAATAACCAGACCAGCCGTGCCTATACAGGGGAGAGGGGTGTTCTGACAATAACCAGACCAGCCGTGCCTATACAAGGGAGAAGTCTGTACTGACAATAACCAGACCAGCCGAGCCTACACAAGAGAGAGGGGTGTTCTGACAATAACCACACCAGCTCTGCCTATACAGGGGAGAGGGGTGTTCTGACAATAACCAGACCAGCCGTGCCTACACAAGGGAGAAATCTGTACTGACAATAACCAGACCAGCCGTGCCGACACAAGGGAAAGGTCTGTACTGACAATAACCAAACTAGCCGTGCCTACACAAGGGAAAGGGCTGTACTCACAATAACCAGACCAGCCGTGCATATACAAGGGAGAAGTCTGTACTGACAATAACCAGACCAGCCGTGCCTATACAAGGGAGAAGTCTGTACTGACAATAACCAGACCAGCCGTGCCTATACAGGGGAGAGGGGTGTTCTGACAATAACCAGCCCAGCCATGCCTACACAAGGGAAAGGGCTGTACTGACAATAACCAAACTAGCCGTTCCTACACAAGGGAAAGGACTGTACTGACAATAACCAGACCAGCCGTGCCTATACAGGGGAGAGGGGTGTACTGACAATAACCAGACCAGCCGTGCCTACACAAGGGAGAAGTCTGTACTGACAATAAACAGACCAGCCGTGCCTACACAAGGGAAAGGACTGTAGTGACAATAACCAAACTAGCCGTGCCTATACAAGGGAGAAGTCTGTACTGACAATAACCAGACCAGCCGTGCCTATACAAGGGAGAAGTCTGTACTGACAATAACCAGACCAGCCGTGCCTACACAAGGTAGAAGGCTGTACTGACAATAACCAGACCAGCAGTGCCTATACAAGGGAGAAGTCTGTACTGACAATAACCAGACCAGCCGTGCCTACACAAGGAAGAGGGGTGTACTGACAATAACCAGACCAGCCGTGCCTACACAAGGGAGAGGGGTGTTCTGACAATAACCAGACCAGCCGTGCCTACACAAGGGAGAAGGCTGTACTGACAATAACCAGACCAGCAGTTCCTACACAAGGGAGAGGGGTGTTCTGACAATAACCAGACCAGCCGTGCCAACACAATGGAGAAGGCTGTACTGACAATAACCAGACCAGCCATGCCTACACAAGGGAGAAGTCTGTACTGACAATAACCAGACCAGCCGTGCCTATACAGGGGAGAGGGGTGTTCTGACAATAACCAGACCAGCTGTGCCTATACAGTGGAGAGGGGTGTTCTGACAATAACCAGACCAGCCGTGCCTACACAAGGGAGAAGTCTGTACTGACAATAACCAGACCAGCCGTGCCTACACAAGGGAAAAGGCTGTACTGACAATAACCAGACCAGCCATGCCTACACAAGGGAGAAGTCTGTACTGACAATAACCAGACCAGCCGTGCCTATACAGGGGAGAGGGGTGTTCTGACAATAACCAGACCAGCCGTGCCTATACAAGGGAGAAGTCTGTACTGACAATTACCAGACCAGCCGTGCCTACACAAGAGAGAGGGGTGTTCTGACAATAACCAGACCAGCCGTGCCTATACAAGGGAGAAGTCTGTACTGACAATAACCAGACCAGCCGTGCCTAAACAGGGGAGAGGGGTGTTCTGACAATAACCAGACCAGCCGTGCCTATACAGGGGAGAGGGGTGTTCTGACAATAACCAGACCAACCGTGCCTACACAAGGGAGAAGTCTGTACTGACAATAACCAGACCAGCAGTGTCTACACAAGGGAGAGGGGTGTTCTGACAATAACCAGACCAGCCGTGCCTACACAAGGGAGAAGGCTGTACTGACAATAACCAGACCAGCCATGCCAACACAAGGGAGAAGTCTGTACTGACAATAACCACACCAGCCGTGCCTATACAGGGGAGAGGGGTGTTCTGACAATAACCAGACCAGCCGTGCCTATACAAGGGAGAAGTCTGTACTGAAAATAACCAGACCAGCCGTGCCTACACAAGAGAGAGGGGTGTTCTGACAATAGCCAGATCAGATGTGCCTATACAGGGGAGAGGGGTTTTCTGACAATAACCAGACCAGCCGTGCCTACACAAGGGAGAAGTCTGTACTGACAATAACCAGACCAGCCGTGCCTACACAAGGGAAAGGGCTGTACTGACAATAACCAAACTAGCCGTGCCTACACAAGGGAAAGGGCTGTACTGACAATAACCAGACCAGCCGTGCCTATACAAGGGAGAAGTCTGTACTGACAATAACCAGACCAGCCGTGCCTATACAAGGGAGAAGTCTGTACTGACAATAACCAGAGCAGCCGTGCCTAAACAGGGGAGAGGGGTGTTCTGACAATAACCAGACCAGCCGTGCCTATACAGGGGAGAGGGGTGTTCTGACAATAACCAGACCAGCCGTACCTATACAAGGGAGAAGTCTGTACTGACAATAACCAGACCAGCCGTGCCTACACAAGAGAGAGGGGTGTTCTGACAATAACCAGACCAGCCGTGCCTATACAGGGGAGAGGGGTGTTCTGACAATAACCAGACCAGCCGTGCCTATACAAGGGAGAAGTCTGTACTGACAATAACCAGACCAGCCGAGCCTACACAAGAGAGAGGGGTGTTCTGACAATAACCACACCAGCTCTGCCTATACAGGGGAGAGGGGTGTTCTGACAATAACCAGACCAGCCGTGCCTACATAAGGGAGAAATCTGTACTGACAATAACCAGACCAGCCGTGCCGACACAAGGGAAAGGGCTGTACTGACAATAACCAAACTAGCCGTGCCTACACAAGGGAAAGGGCTGTACTCACAATAACCAGACCAGCCGTGCATATACAAGGGAGAAGTCTGTACTGACAATAACCAGACCAGCCGTGCCTATACAAGGGAGAAATCTGTACTGACAATAACCAGACCAGCCGTGCCTATACAGGGGAGAGGGGTGTTCTGACAATAACCAGCCCAGCCATGCCTACACAAGGGAAAGGGCTGTACTGACAATAACCAAACTAGCCGTGCCTACACAAGGGAAAGGACTGTACTGACAATAACCAGACCAGCCGTGCCTATACAGGGGAGAGGGGTGTACTGACAATAACCAGACCAGCCGTGCCTACACAAGGGAGAAGTCTGTACTGACAATAAACAGACCAGCCGTGCCTACACAAGGGAAAGGACTGTAGTGACAATAACCAAACTAGCCGTGCCTATACAAGGGAGAAGTCTGTACTGACAATAACCAGACCAGCCGTGCCTATACAAGGGAGAAGTCTGTACTGACAATAACCAGACCAGCCGTGCCTACACAAGGTAGAAGGCTGTACTGACAATAACCAGACCAGCAGTGCCTATACAAGGGAGAAGTCTGTACTGACAATAACCAGACCAGCCGTGCCTACACAAGGAAGAGGGGTGTACTGACAATAACCAGACCAGCCGTGCCTACACAAGGGAGAGGGGTGTTCTGACAATAACCAGACCAGCCGTGCCTACACAAGGGAGAAGGCTGTACTGACAATAACCAGACCAGCAGTTCCTACACAAGGGAGAGGGGTGTTCTGACAATAACCAGACCAGCCGTGCCTACACAATGGAGAAGGCTGTACTGACAATAACCAGACCAGCCATGCCTACACAAGGGAGAAGTCTGTACTGACAATAACCAGACCAGCCGTGCCTATACAGGGGAGAGGGGTGTTCTGACAATAACCAGACCAGCCGTGCCTATACAAGGGAGAAGTCTGTACTGACAATAACCAGACCAGCCGTGCCTACACGAGAGAGAGGGGTGTTCTGACAATAACCAGACCAGCTGTGCCTATACAGGGGAGAGGGGTGTTCTGACAATAACCAGACCAGCCGTGCCTACACAAGGGAGAAGTCTGTACTGACAATAACCTGACCAGCCGTGTCTACACAAGGGAAAGGGCTGTACTGACAATAACCAAACTAGCCGTGCCTACACAAGGGAAAGGTCTGTACTGACAATAACCAGACCAGCAGTGTCTACACAAGGGAGAGGGGTGTTCTGACAATAACCAGACCAGCCGTGCTTACACAAGGGAGAAGGCTGTACTGACAATAACCAGACCAGCCATGCCTACACAAGGGAGAAGTCTGTACTGACAATAACCAGACCAGCCGTGCCTATACAGGGGAGAGGGGTGTTCTGACAATAACCAGACCAGCCGTGCCTATACAAGGGAGAAGTCTGTACTGACAATAACCAGACCAGCCGTGCCTACACAAGAGAGAGGGGTGTTCTGACAATAGCCAGATCAGCCGTGCCTATACAAGGGAGAAGTCTGTACTGACAATAACCAGACCAGACGTGCCTACACAAGAGAGAGGGGTGTTCTGACAATAACCAGACCAGCTGTGCCTATACAGGGTAGAGGGGTGTTCTGACAATAACCAGACCAGCCGTGCCTACACAAGGGAGAAGTCTGTACTGACAATAACCTGACCAGCCGTGCCTACACAAGGGAAAGGGCTGTACTGACAATAACCAAACTAGCCGTGCCTACACAAGGGAAAGGTCTGTACTGACAATAACCAGACCAGCAGTGTCTACACAAGGGAGAGGGGTGTTCTGACAATAACCAGACCAGCCGTGCCTACACAAGGGAGAAGGCTGTACTGACAATAACCAGACCAGCCATGCCTACACAAGGGAGAAGTCTGTACTGACAATAACCAGACCAGCCGTGCCTATACAGGGGAGAGGGATGTTCTGACAATAACCAGACCAGCCGTGCCTATACAAGGGAGAAGTCTGTACTGACAATAACCAGACCAGCCGTGCCTACACAAGAGAGAGGGGTGTTCTGACAATAGCCAGATCAGATGTGCCTATACAGGGGAGAGGGGTGTTCTGACAATAACCAGACCAGCCGTGCCTACACAAGGGAGAAGTCTGTACTGACAATAACCAGACCAGCCGTGCCTACACAAGGTAAAGGGCTGTACTGACAATAACCAAACTAGCCGTGCCTACACAAGGGAAAGGGCTGTACTGACAATAACCAGTCCAGCCCTGCCTATACAAGGGAGAAGTCTGTACTGACAATAACCAGACCAGCCGTGCCTATACAAGGGAGAAGTCTGTACTGACAATAACCAGACCAGCCGTGCCTAAACAGGGGAGAGGGGTGTTCTGACAATAACCAGACCAGCCGTGCCTATACAGGGGAGAGGGGTGTTCTGACAATAACCAGACCAGCCGTACCTATACAAGGGAGAAGTCTGTACTGACAATAACCAGACCAGCCGTGCCTACACAAGAGAGAGGGGTGTTCTGACAATAACCAGACCAGCCGTGCCTATACAGGGGAGAGGGGTGTTCTGACAATAACCAGACCAGCCGTGCCTATACAAGGGAGAAGTCTGTACTGACAATAACCAGACCAGCCGTGCCTACACAAGAGAGAGGGGTGTTCTGACAATAACCACACCAGCTGTGCCTATACAGGGGAGAGGGGTGTTCTGACAATAACCAGACCAGCCGTGCCTAAACAAGGGAGAAATCTGTACTGACAATAACCAGACCAGCCGTGCCTACACAAGGGAAAGGGCTGTACTGACAATTACCAAACTAGCCGTGCCTACACAAGGGAAAGGGCTGTACTCACAATAACCAGACCAGCCATGCCTATACAAGGGAGAAGTCTGTACTGACAATAACCAGACCAGCCGTGCCTATACAGGGGAGAGGGGTGTTCTGACAATAACCAGACCAGCCGTGCCTACACAAGGAGAAGTCTGTACTGACAATAACCAGACGAGCCATGCCTATACAAGGGAAAGGGCTGTACTGACAATAACCAGCCCAGCCATGCCTACACAAGGGAAAGGGCTGTACTGACAATAACCAAACTAGCCGTGCCTACACAAGGGAAAGGACTGTACTGACAATAACCAGACCAGCCGTGCCTATACAGGGGAGAGGGGTGTACTGACAATAACCAGACCAGCCGTGCCTACACAAGGGAGAAGTCTGTACTGACAATAACCAGACCAGCCGTGCCTATACAAGGGAAAGGGCTGTACTGACAATAACCAGACCAGCCGTGCCTACACAAGGGAAAGGACTGTAGTGACAATAACCAAACTAGCCGTGCCTATTGTAAGGTAAAACATCATGAGATGGGAATGTGTAGGGAGTTACCCTGTACAGGGCAGTAACAAGAAGGGGAGGTGTCCTTGTACTCCTGTTAGGTAAAACATCATGAGATGGGACCGGAGAAGGAGTCACCCAGTACTAAGGAGTAACAGAATGCATCCTTGTACTTACAAGATAAGAGAGACATTGATGGATTGAGAGGCAGGAAGCTAGCAGGGAAAGGATAGCAACAGTTTTAGTCATTGGACAAGTAATGATATGATGATGTTCTAAGCATGTATCCAAGGGTATAAAAAATCACCATTTTGCTGATAACGGCAGAATGCATTCTCCGGCTAACTTTGTTAGTCGCAAGTGTTACAATCCGGTAATAAAGAACAAAGAACCCTGATTTCGACTCAGCCTGGTGTTTGTCTCACTCATTCATGAACAAAGCAGACCTAACAATTTGGTGACCCCGACGTGATGGGTGAGTGAACACTGGACGACGGTTTCTGTTTTTTCTGACAATCATCTCAGCCGGCTGATAAAAAGGTCCAGAGAAGCCTGTTTTAACAAAATTCTCTTTTTTTTTAAAATCTTTATGATTGTCAGTAAGAACTGGAGATCGGACAAATTAGACGACCACAATTGAAGGTCGCATGCCAGGATTGTAACACGTAAGTGCTTACAGACAAGATAAAAGTCCTTAAGGTGTTTGAATGACATTTATTAAGTGCTTCGCAAGAAACTACTAGAGTTTAAAAGTCTTTATTGTGTCGTTGCAAAGTCCAATAGAGTGAGAAGGTGGTCTATAAACAATTGAGGACCTGAGTTTTCTGCCCTAAACTGGTTATTAAGAGGAGAAATCTCCCACGTGAAGGTTGGGCTTTGAAAGAAAACAAAGGTTCAGGCTTATTGGCCTCAATTGTATCTGAGAGACTGACTTATAAATGTCCGGTAGGTATGATAATGTCTGTACACTTGAGAAGTTAAGAATTTATTTCCCCAATTCGCCGTGGTGGAATACCACAGCAGACACTAGAGACCTTGAGACAACAAAAAAAGTACTCAGGGACGCCTGCCTGGTGAACAAGAACGACGACAGAAGGCTGCGACAGCTGTGTCCGGATCAGGTAGGAGATATTAATGAAAAAGTTGACAAACTCCTAAGAGACACCCAGTTTATTCGAAATACTTTTGATAAGTTAAATGAGGGTATTCCCAACATCACCAAGGAGATAAAGTTACGTAAATTCATAGATTGGTACAGGGAAACAGGACAAAAGTATAGCCCAAATATTTGGTTTTCTAGTTGTAATTTAACTTTCAGACCCCTTTGGGAAAACAGAGAGTGGAAAACGAGCAATCAGAGTATACAGGACAGTCTGAAGTCAATTGGAGGACAAGACTTCGAGACTGTTCTTTTAAAAGATATTAGTCATCCAGCTTGCAAGGGGACATTTTTAAAAGCAATTTTCGTTGACATAGATCCCCTAAACAGACAAAAACCTAAATTAAAACAGGCATTAGAAAGCGGTCCCGCAGCTATGGCTGTACAGTTGCCTGCTAAGACTTTTGACCAAGTTATTAAGGAAATTAATCAGGAATTAGAGGAGCGAAATACCAGTAATGCGGCATTGGAAAAACAAAAAATGCTCCGAAAATGTGTAGACCGCTGGAGGAAGAGGGGTTGGTTACCCGGGGGCACTGAGATGTTCCTGACAGGTGAGAGAAAAAAAAAAAATTTTAAAACGTAGTGTCTTAGATAAGCTGGAAGAAACAAAACACAGAAGGGAAAGGAAAAGTGCCTGTTTCCAGTTTCCAGCCACGAAGTGTCCGGGTTTGCTCTCTCCCTCCCTCCTTTCACCCTCCCCCCTCTCTCTTCTCTCCCCCTCTCTCTCTTCTCCCCCCCCTCCTCTCTCACCCACTCCCCCTCCCAATCCCAATCTGTGGCGGTGCTGCCCTGAAATCCCCAGGTTGGGCAGGGCAGAGAAATACAATTTGGTTTTAATTTTGTGCCCACAATTCCAGCTCCGCATCAAATGGGATCCTGTTTTATCCTCTCTCCCTCCCTTTTTCCCGCACCCCCACCATTGCGGGATCAGGGCAGACATTGTGGGCTGACGTGTAGCTCACTCGAGGTGGGAGGGAAGGAAGGAGTGATAGTTCCCAGTGGTGGGAGACCCAATCTGATCCAGACCAGTGATCACAGGATGAGAACCTTTTAAAACCTTTGAAACGAAAGTGTTAATCTGAAGACTTTTCTCCCAGTGGGGCCAGTGCAAGGCATTTTCTCTCTCTATCTCTTGTGCTCTATGTATCTGCCTCTCTATCTCTTTCTCTCGCTATGCTCTCTCTCTCTCTCCCTCTCTCTCTCTCTCTCTCTCTCTGGCACCCCAGATGGGACACTGGAGTCACGTCCCTTATATTCAGATATTGAGACACTGGGGTGTGACAAGAACCTCGGGAATAGGGATACATCAGACGAGGTACAGGCCCCTTTAATAAAAATAGAAGGGGGAGTAATAGATGTAGAGACCCCTCTGGAGTCCAAGAAAATAGAAAAGGAGTTAGAGATACAGAAATGGAACATGAAAAAGGTTCAGGATAACATTAAAAACTTAAACAGAGATATTAATGTGCTGGGGCAGATCAGTGAGGATCAAAAAGAATTAATGGTAGGTGTATTTAAGGAAGTGGAAAAGATAACTACAACACTGTCAGGAGAAATTAAAGCTGAAGGAATGGTAATAGGAGTAAAGGACGAAAAGTGTAGTACAGATGAGGAAACGAGATACGATCCACCATGGGAGGAAAGTAAAAGGAAAAGACTCGGGAGGGAGAAAAATAGACATGCCTACCTGGACATAGTTAGGACAAAAGAGAAAGATGTGAAACAACTAAACTATGGCCGAAAAGATTATCTTAGAGATGAACGTGACCAATATACCTTTGACCCTGAGACATTGGAAGCTGATAGGGACAGTGACAGTGACGAAGAAGAGTCAGAACAAGGTGGGATAAATAAATGCATGCCAAGAGTAAAGAAGGAGCAGAAATCCCCAAAATTGAGATATCAATGCCCATTACTGATCACGGGACGGGGAACTCAAAAATATGTACCCTGGTCACGAATGGACTTAGAGAGTTTAATGAAAAAACTACCTCCGTTGAGTAATGGGGCTAGTCCATGGATTTCTTGTTTTGAGCGAGAAACCTGCCAAGAACAATTAGCACTCGCAGATGTCAGAACTATCATGATAAAATTAAAGGCAGAAGGGGCCCTGAAGCAAATAGAGAGAATTGTAAGAAGCAGTAAATTGGGGGATGAAATAGAATTTAACCCACTTCAGAATAAATTTTGGGAAGCACTTAGAGAAACATTTCCTACACCCTATAGTTTGGATGCCTTGGTAACCCTTCAACTAAAGGAAGGAGAGACTGCACACGAGTATTTCACTCGAGCATGGGACTTATGGGAAACAGGGACTGGAGAAAGACCCGACCACAGCCCCTTAGGAAGGGCTCACTTTCGTAATGGGATAATAAACGGACTACCTGCTACGGTTCAAGCAAAATTAAGGGACATTGTGGGATTAGAGACAATGTCAGAGGATTTGTGGAAAAGACACCTGACACATGCAATCAAACGACATCGTCAATCAGAGCATGCTAAGTCAGAAAGTGCGTCCCAGAAGGAGGTGGACAAAACAACCGATAAATTGGTGAGAGCCATAGAACATATAGGGGTTAAATTAGCGGCCCAACAGATAGTCCCACAGGTCATGGGGCCAGTGATAAATCCGGGACCCCAAGTAAGAAATGGTTGGGAAAGACAGCTAGGTACAATGTATAGAGGGGAACATGCAGTATGCTGGTACTGCCAAAATCCTGGACACTACCAGCGGAACTGTCCGGAGGCTGGGAGAGCAAGGGGAAAAAGATTACCCTCTATTAGAGGCTATCGGGGAAGAGGAGGAAACTTAAGAGGACAAGCAAGGGGTAGGGGTGGACATATTGATGGGCCCCAGAGAATCGGGGGGTGGCAGAGTGATCAACAAGTCCAGGCACCTCAGTGTAATGACTATATTGAGGAAGGTGCTGAAGTTGATTATTGAAGGTGCCCTGGAGAATCAAAAATCACGCCTCCCTGGGAGCCACCAAAAATTTGGGGGACGGTAAATGGAGAAAAAATTGAATTTATGGTTGACACAGGGGCAGCAGTTACGACAGTGATTAAAAAACCCCCAGGGAGCACATTTTCGGGCAAAACATTATCTACAATAGAATTCTCCGGGATAAGGGAAACACAGCCCTATACAGATAACATCGACATGACATTTGGACGACAAAGGGTTAAAACGCCTGTCCTGGTTGTGCCAAGTTGCCCCATTAATTTATTAGCAAGGGACATTCTTACCAAACTAGGAATAACCATACAATGTTCTGAGAAGGGCCTTCGGTTAACATACCCAGGGGATACAATAAGAAGGGGAGGACAGTTTATAGTAATGACCCCATCTAACGCTTCAGAAGTATTTTCTGGAGTCGGCTACTGTATGATGAACCAGGCCCAGGGCTGATTAAACAGTTTTTTGAGTGGAGGGCCAGTATTCCTCGGTATGGGGATTACCATTATCCACTAGATCCTATGCATGTTACATTAAACTACACCATCCACGCGGACCAGGAATATGAGGAGAGGTGGGACTCTCTAAAAGAAGGGAAGACAGAAACGATACATTGTCCATTTATCTTTGTAGGTAAGGAGGGAATAGCTGCTATGGTTGTCATGACAGAAGAACAATGGAGTGGTTCTGCTTAGGAGTGGAAAGTGTGCCTCATGTGACCTTGGGTATTGCCAAAGATCATCACGCTCGACAGCTGGGTCCGATGGTAAAGGAAGCGATAGGGTGTGAATACAGGCAGACAGAAATCCCGGGATATTCCACCTCGGAGGGAGGAAAATTTGTCAGACTGAATATTGAAGCATGGGACCAGGTAGTGAATGAGAAAGTAGAAAGAGACCGAGCCATAGAAGGAGAAAATATTGATCACAGAGACTCAGACAAATATCTTTCTAATCTGAGTCCACATATATGGACAACGGGGCCCTATGATGTGGGAGTAATAAAAGGAGAGGTATTTCTAGAATTGGCCAACCCCGGGCAGAAACCAATATGGAGAAAACAATACCGCTTGTCGCCCAGTCAGGAGGAGGGTATTAAAGGAACGATAGAAGGGTTAATGGAGTCAGGGGTTTTAAGGGCGGCACCTGACAGTATGTGGTACACGCCCATCATGCCTGTTCCCAAACCGGGTAGAAAAGACTGGAGGATGGTACACGACCTCCGGGAGATTAACTTGGCTACCAAGACCATCGGGAGACCAGTCCCAGACCCATATGTAGCACTTAGGGCTCTGAGTCCGGAGCACGAATACTATACTGTCATTGATCTGGCAAACGCATTCTTCTGCTTGAATTTAGCTGAGGAATGGCAAGACTGGTTAACTTTCACTTACCAAGCACATCGGTACACATACACTAGATTACCTCAGGGTTATAAGGACAGTCCAGGACTGTTCAATCAGGCCCTTAGCGAAATCCTAATGAAATTAAAGCTCCCGGAAGATGTTACACTGATTCAGTATGTAGACGACCTACTATTAGCAGGGAAAACGCCACATGGGTGCCTGACAGGGCAGCCAAACAGGTTACTGGTTATCATGAACATATACAGGGGATGATTTTGAGGTCCCATAACAAAATGAATCTGAAACTAAGGAGACTTGTAGCAGATTGAATGACTACACAGATGAGTTTTGTGGAGGAAGAGTGCTATACAACTGGCTCCCCGCTAACTGGGATGGTCGGTGTGCTCTAGTAACCCTTAATGCGCCAGTGCTGATTGTCAAAATGCAGGAGGGAGACGAGGATTCCCTAGAATTGCGCCACACAGAGAGTTGGCTGTGGAGAAAAAGGAGGAGTGTTGGACTCTTGGGGCCGGGAGGAAGGAACCCTGATGGGGTATGGATTGATGCCATTGGCCAAGCCCGGAATATTCCGGACGAATTTAAATTAGCCGATGAGATTGCAGCTGGGTTTGAAAGCTTTCCTGTTTTTAGTGCAATTTTTCCCATCACTGTAAATAAGAATGTTAATAGGATCAACCTTATTCACTATAATGTCCAGCGCCTTGCAAATTTGACCAGGGACGTTGTTGAGGCAATACATCAACAACTGTCAGAAACTTCCCTTATGACACTTCAGAATAGGATAGCGATTGATATGGTCCTGGCAGAGAAAGGTGGAGTGTGTGCTATGTTTGGAGATCTATGCTGCACTTCTATCTCTAATAACACAGGGCCAGATGGATCACTCACTAAGGGGTTAACGAAACTTAGGGCATTGGCGAAAGAATTAAAAGCCCAGTCTGGAGTCTCCAATCCTGTTTTATCCTGATTACAGGGAGTGTTTGGGAGATGGAGCACATTGTTAGGACAACTTTTGCTGGGTTTGTTCATTTCTGTATCAATTTTTATCACTTGTGGCTGTTGTTGTATTCCATGCATTCGAACGCTGGTCACGAGGACCATAGAGAAAGCCTTTGCTGACCGTGATGAACTGCCTCCGAAATATCAAGCTGTGCAGGCTGTGGAGCAAGACTATCTCACATTACAGGAGGCGGAGAAAGTTGCTGAGATCGATCTGGAGTCTGAAGGGGAATGTGATGGGAAGGAGGGATTGTGAATTAGATTGTTACACATATAATTTTAACCTTGCTTGTAACCCAAATATTATAACATTGATTGTAACACAAACATTATTAATCAGATTGTAGAACAAGTATTATGAATTAGATTGTAGACCATATGTTAACTTGGGAATTTACTAATGTACGGGGGGTTAGCTAGTTTTTTGCTTGGGGGCAAATGGGATGAAACTTGTAAACGGGCAATGGGATCGGGGTGACGGATGGGGGGTGTACGCAAAGGAGGGTTGGGGGAGCCCTCGCCCACCAGCCGAACTACCCTGTGAACAGAACCCGTATAGAGCTTGGCAATAATAGGCGAACTAATAGGCGGTGGTAGCATAGTCAGGGCGAGATTGTCCTCTAAAGAGGACAAAGGAGGGATTGTAAGGTTAAACATCATGAGATGGGAATGTGTAGGGAGTTACCCTGTACAGGGCAGTAACAAGAAGGGGAGGTGTCCTTGTACTCCTGTTAGGTAAAACATCATGAGATGGGACCGGAGAAGGAGTCACCCAGTACTAAGGAGTAACAGAATGCATCCTTGTACTTACAAGATAAGAGAGACATTGATGGATTGAGAGGCAGGAAGCTAGCAGGGAAAGGATAGCAACAGTTTTAGTCATTGGACAAGTAATGATATGATGATGTTCTAAGCATGTATCCAAGGGTATAAAAAATCACCATTTTGCTGATAACGGCAGAATGCATTCTCCGGCTAACTTTGTTAGTCGCAAGTGTTACAATCCGGTAATAAAGAACAAAGAACCCTGATTTCGACTCAGCCTGGTGTTTGTCTCACTCATTCATGAACAAAGCAGACCTAACACTATACAAGGGAGAAGTCTGTACTGACAATAACCAGACCAGCCGTGCCTATACAAGGGAGAAGTCTGTACTGACAATAACCAGACCAGCCGTGCCTACACAAGGGAGAAGGCTGTACTGACAATAACCAGACCAGCAGTGCCTATACAAGGGAGAAGTCTGTACTGACAATAACCAGACCAGCCGTGCCTACACAAGGGAGAGGGGTGTACTGACAATAACCAGACCAGCCGTGCCTACACAAGGGAGAGGGGTGTTCTGACAATAACCAGACCAGCCGTGCCTACACAAGGGAGAAGGCTGTACTGACAATAACCAGACCAGCAGTGCCTACACAAGGGAGAGGGGTGTTCTGACAATAACCAGACCAGCCGTGCCTACACAAGGGAGAAGGCTGTACTGACAATAACCAGACCAGCCATGCCTACACAAGGGAGAAGTCTGTACTGACAATAACCAGACCAGCCGTGCCTATACAGGGGAAAGGGGTGTTCTGACAATAACCAGACCAGCCGTTCCTATACAAGGGAGAAGTCTGTACTGACAATAACCAGACCAGCCGTGCCTACACAAGAGAGAGGGGTGTTCTGACAATAACCAGACCAGCTGTTCCTATACAGGGGAGAGGGGTGTTCTGACAATAACCAGACCAGCCGTGCCTACACAACGGAGAAGTCTGTACTGACAATAACCAGACCAGCCGTGCCTACACAAGGAAAAGGGCTGTACTGACAATAACCAAACTAGCCGTGCCTACACAAGGGAAAGGTCTGTACTGACAATAACCAGACCAGCCGTGCCTATACAAGGGAGAAGTCTGTACTGACAATAACCAGACCAGCCGTGCCTGTACAAGGGAGAAGTCTGTACTGACAATAACCAGACCAGCCGTGCCTATACAGGGGAGAGGGGTGTTCTGACAATAACCAGACCAGCCGTGCCTATACAGGGGAGAGGGGTGTTCTGACGATAACCAGACCAGCCGTACCTATACAAGGGAGAAGTCTGTACTGACAATAACCAGACCAGCCGTGCCTACACAAGAGAGAAGTGTGTTCTGACAATAACCAGACCAGCCGTGCCTATACAGGGGAGAGGGGTGTTCTGACAATAACTAGACCAGCCGTGCCTATACAAGGGAGAAGTCTGTACTGACAATAACCAGACCAGCCGTGCCTACACAAGAGAGAGGGGTGTTCTGACAATAACCAGACCAGCTGTGCCTATACAGGGGAGAGGGGTGTTCTGACAATAACCAGACCAGCCGTGCCTACACAAGGGAGAAGTCTGTACTGACAATAACCAGACCAGCCGTGCCTACACAAGGGAAAGGGCTGTACTGACAATAACCAAACTAGCCGTGCCTACACAAGGGAAAGGGCTGTACTGACAATAACCAGACCAGCCGTGCCTATACAAGGGAGAAATATGTACTGACAATAACCAGACCAGCCGTGCCTATACAAGGGAGAAGTCTGTACTGACAATAACCAGACCAGCCGTGCCAAAACAAGGGAGAAGTCTGTACTGACAATAACCAGACCAGCCGTGCCTACACAAGGGAGAAGGCTGTACTGACAATAACCAGACCAGCAGTGCCTATACAAGGGAGAAGTCTGTACTGACAATAACCAGACCAGCCGTGCCTACACAAGGGAGAGGGGTGTACTGACAATAACCAGACCAGCCGTGCCTACACAAGGGAGAGGGGTGTTCTGACAATAACCAGACCAGCCGTGCCTACACAAGGGAGAAGTCTGTACTGACAATAACCAGACCAGCCGTGCCTATACAGGGGAGAGGGGTGTTCTGACAATAACCAGACCAGCCGTGCCTATACAAGGGAGAAGTCTGTACTGACAATAACCAGACCAGCCGTGCCTACACAAGAGAGAGGGGTGTTCTGACAATAACCAGACCAGCTGTGCCTATACAGGGGAGAGGGGTGTTCTGACAATAACCAGACCAACCGTGCCTACACAAGGGAGAAGTCTGTACTGACAATAACCAGACCAGCCGTGCCTACACAAGGGAAAGGGCTGTACTGACAATAACCAAACTAGCCGTGCCAACACAAGGGAAAGGTCTGTACTGACAATAACCAGACCAGCCGTGCCGATACAAGGGAGAAGTCTGTACTGACAATAACCAGACCAGCCGTGCCTATACAAGGGAGAAGTCTGTACTGACAATAACCAGACCAGCCGTGCCTATACAGGGGAGAGGGGTGTTCTGACAATAACCAGACCAGCCGTACCTATACAGGGGAGAGGGGTGTTCTGACAATAACCAGACCAGCCGTACCTATACAAGGGAGAAGTCTGTACTGACAATAACCAGACCAGCCGTGCCTACACAAGAGAGAGGGGTGTTCTGACAATAACCAGACCAGCCGTGCCTATACAGGGGAGAGGGGTGTTCTGACAATAACCAGACCAGCCGTGCCTACACAAGGGAGAAGTCTGTACTGACAATAACCAGACCAGCCGTGCCTACACAAGGGAAAGGGCTGTACTGACAATAACCAAACTAGCCGTGCCTACACAAGGGAAAGGTCTGTACTGACAATAACCAGACCAGCCGTGCCTATACAAGGGAGAAGTCTGTACTGACAATAACCAGACCAGCCGTGCCTACACAAGAGAGAGGGGTGTTCTGACAATAACCAGACCAGCTGTGCCTATACAGGGGAGAGGGGTGTTCTGACAATAACCAGACCAGCCGTGCCTACACAAGGGAGAAGTCTGTACTGACAATAACCAGACCAGCCGTGCCTACACAAGAGAGAGGGGTGTTCTGACAATAACCAGACCAGCTGTGCCTATACAGGGGAGAGGGGTGTTCTGACAATAACCAGACCAGCCGTGCCTACACAAGGGAGAAGTCTGTACTGACAATAACCAGACCAGCCGTGCCTACACAAGGGAAAGGGCTGTACTGACAATAACCAAACTAGCCATGCCTACACAAGGGAAAGGGCTGTACTGACAATAACCAGACCAGCCGTGCCTATACAAGGGAGAAGTCTGTACTGACAATAACCAGACCAGCCGTGCCTATACAAGGGAGAAGTCTGTACTGACAATAACCAGACCAGCCGTGCCTACACAAGGGAGAAGGCTGTACTGACAATAACCAGACCAGCAGTGCCTATACAAGGGAGAAGTCTGTACTGACAATAACCAGACCAGCCGTGCCTACACAAGGGAGAGGGGTGTACTGACAATAACCAGACCAGCCGTGCCTACACAAGGGAGAGGGGTGTTCTGACAATAACCAGACCAGCCGTGCCTACACAAGGGAGAAGGCTGTACTGACAATAACCAGACCAGCAGTGCCTACACAAGGGAGAGGGGTGTTCTGACAATAACCAGACCAGCCGTGCCTACACAAGGGAGAAGGCTGTACTGACAATAACCAGACCAGCCATGCCTACACAAGGGAGAAGTCTGTACTGACAATAACCAGACCAGCCGTGCCTATACAGGGGAGAGGGGTGTTCTGACAATAACCAGACCAGCCGTGCCTATACAAGGGAGAAGTCTGTACTGACAATAACCAGACCAGCCGTGCCTACACAAGAGAGAGGGGTGTTCTGACAATAACCAGACCAGCTGTGCCTATACAGCGGAGAGGGGTGTTCTGACAATAACCAGACCAGCCGTGCCTACACAAGGGAGAAGTCTGTACTGACAATAACCAGACCAGCCGTGCCTACACAAGGGAAAGGGCTGTACTGACAATAACCAAACGAGCCGTGCCTACACAAGGGAAAGGTCTGTACTGACAATAACCAGACCAGCCGTGCCTATACAAGGGAGAAGTCTGTACTGACAATAACCAGACCAGCCGTGCCTATACAAGGGAGAAGTCTGTACTGACAATAACCAGACCAGCCGTGCCTATACAGGGGAAAGGGGTGTTCTGACAATAACCAGACCAGCCGTGCCTATACAGGGGAGAGGGGTGTTCTGACAATAACCAGACCAGCCGTGCCTATACAGGGGAGAGGGGTGTTCTGACAATAACCAGACCAGCCGTACCTATACAAGGGAGAAGTCTGTACTGACAATAACCAGACCAGCCGTGCCTACACAAGAGAGAGGGGTGTTCTGACAATAACCAGACCAGCCGTGCCTATACAGGGGAGAGGGGTGTTCTGACAATAACCAGACCAGCCGTGCCTACACAAGGGAGAAGTCTGTACTGACAATAACCAGACCAGCCGTGCCTTCACAAGGGAAAGGGCTGTACTGACAATAACCAAACTCGCCGTGCCTACACAAGGGAAAGGTCTGTACTGACAATAACCAGACCAGCCGTGCCTATACAAGGGAGAAGTCTGTACTGACAATAACCAGACCAGCCGTGCCTACACAAGAGAGAGGGGTGTTCTGACAATAACCAGACCAGCTGTGCCTATACAGGGGAGAGGGGTGTTCTGACAATAACCAGACCAGCCGTGCCTACACAAGGGAGAAGTCTGTACTGACAATAACCAGACCAGCCGTGCCTACACAAGAGAGAGGGGTGTTCTGACAATAACCAGACCAGCTGTGCCTATACAGGGGAGAGGGGTGTTCTGACAATAACCAGACCAGCCGTGCCTACACAAGGGAGAAGTCTGTACTGACAATAACCAGACCAGCCGTGCCTACACAAGGGAAAGGGCTGTACTGACAATAACCAAACTAGCCATGCCTACACAAGGGAAAGGGCTGTACTGACAATAACCAGACCAGCCGTGCCTATACAAGGGAGAAGTCTGTACTGACAATAACCAGACCAGCCGTGCCTATACAAGGGAGAAGTCTGTACTGACAATAACCAGACCAGCCGTGCCTACACAAGGGAGAAGGCTGTACTGACAATAACCAGACCAGCAGTGCCTATACAAGGGAGAAGTCTGTACTGACAATAACCAGACCAGCCGTGCCTACACAAGGGAGAGGGGTGTACTGACAATAACCAGACCAGCCGTGCCTACACAAGGGAGAGGGGTGTTCTGACAATAACCAGACCAGCCGTGCCTACACAAGGGAGAAGGCTGTACTGACAATAACCAGACCAGCAGTGCCTACACAAGGGAGAGGGGTGTTCTGACAATAACCAGACCAGCCGTGCCTACACAAGGGAGAAGGCTGTACTGACAATAACCAGACCAGCCAAGCCTACACAAGGGAGAAGTCTGTACTGACAATAACCAGACCAGCCGTGCCTATACAGGGGAGAGGGGTGTTCTGACAATAACCAGACCAGCCGTGCCTATACAAGGGAGAAGTCTGTACTGACAATAACCAGACCAGCTGTGCCTACACAAGAGAGAGGGGTGTTCTGACAATAACCAGACCAGCTGTGCCTATACAGCGGAGAGGGGTGTTCTGACAATAACCAGACCAGCCGTGCCTACACAAGGGAGAAGTCTGTACTGACAATAACCAGACCAGCCGTGCCTACACAAGGGAAAGGGCTGTACTGACAATAACCAAACGAGCCGTGCCTACACAAGGGAAAGGTCTGTACTGACAATAACCAGACCAGCCGTGCCTATACAAGGGAGAAGTCTGTACTGACAATAACCAGACCAGCCGTGCCTATACAAGGGAGAAGTCTGTACTGACAATAACCAGACCAGCCGTGCCTATACAGGGGAGAGGGGTGTTCTGACAATAACCAGACCAGCCGTGCCTTTACAGGGGAGAGGGGTGTTCTGACAATAACCAGACCAGCCGTACCTATACAAGGGAGAAGTCTGTACTGACAATAACCAGACCAGCCGTGCCTACACAAGAGAGAGGTGTGTTCTGACAATAACCAGACCAGCCGTGCCTATACAGGGGAGAGGGGTGTTCTGACAATAACTAGACCAGCCGTGCCAAAACAAGGGAGAAGTCTGTACTGACAATAACCAGACCAGCCGTGCCTACACAAGAGAGAGGGGTGTTCTGACAATAACCAGACCAGCTGTGCCTATACAGGGGAGAGGGGTGTTCTGACAATAACCAGACCAGCCGTGCCTACACAAGGAAGAAGTCTGTACTGACAATAACCAGACCAGCCGTGCCTACACAAGGGAAAGGGCTGTACTGACAATAACCAAACTAGCCGTGCCTACACAATTGAAAGGGCTGTACTGACAATAACCAGACCAGCTGTGCCTATACAGCGGAGAGGGGTGTTCTGACAATAACCAGACCAGCCGTGCCTACACAAGGGAGAAGTCTGTACTGACAATAACCAGACCAGCCGTGCCTACACAAGGGAAAGGGCTGTACTGACAATAACCAAACGAGCCGTGCCTACACAAGGGAAAGGTCTGTACTGACAATAACCAGACCAGCCGTGCCTATACAAGGGAGAAGTCTGTACTGACAATAACCAGACCAGCCGTGCCTATACAAGGGAGAAGTCTGTACTGACAATAACCAGACCAGCCGTGCCTATACAGGGGAGAGGGGTGTTCTGACAATAACCAGACCAGCCGTGCCTTTACAGGGGAGAGGGGTGTTCTGACAATAACCAGACCAGCCGTACCTATACAAGGGAGAAGTCTGTACTGACAATAACCAGACCAGCCGTGCCTACACAAGAGAGAGGTGTGTTCTGACAATAACCAGACCAGCCGTGCCTATACAGGGGAGAGGGGTGTTCTGACAATAACTAGACCAGCCGTGCCAAAACAAGGGAGAAGTCTGTACTGACAATAACCAGACCAGCCGTGCCTACACAAGAGAGAGGGGTGTTCTGACAATAACCAGACCAGCTGTGCCTATACAGGGGAGAGGGGTGTTCTGACAATAACCAGACCAGCCGTGCCTACACAAGGAAGAAGTCTGTACTGACAATAACCAGACCAGCCGTGCCTACACAAGGGAAAGGGCTGTACTGACAATAACCAAACTAGCCGTGCCTACACAATTGAAAGGGCTGTACTGACAATAACCAGACCAGCCGTGCCTATACAAGGGAGAAGTATGTACTGACAATAACCAGACCAGCCGTGCCTATACAAGGGAGAAGTCTGTACTGACAATAACCAGACCAGCCGTGCCTATACAAGGGAGAAGTCTGTACTGACAATAACCAGACCAGCCGTGCCTACACAAGGGAGAAGGCTGTACTGACAATAACCAGACCAGCAGTGCCTATACAAGGGAGAAGTCTGTACTGACAATAACCAGACCAGCCGTGACTACACAAGGGAGAGGGGTGTACTGACAATAACCAGACCAGCCGTGCCTACACAAGGGAGAGGGGTGTTCTGACAATAACCAGACCAGCCGTGCCTACACAAGGGAGAAGTCTGTACTGAAAATAAACAGACCAGCCGTGCCTATACAGGGGAGAGGGGTGTTCTGACAATAACCAGACCAGCCGTGCCTATACAAGGGAGAAGTCTGTACTGACAATAACCAGACCAGCCGTGCCTACACAAGAGAGAGGTGTGTTCTGACAATAACCAGACCAGCTGTGCCTATACAGGGGAGAGGGGTGTTCTGACAATAACCAGACCAGCCGTGCCTACACAAGGGAGAAGTCTGTACTGACAATAACCAGACCAGCCGTGCCTACACAAGGGAAAGGGCTGTACTGACAATAACCAAACTAGCCATGCCTACACAAGGGAAAGGGCTGTACTGACAATAACCAGACCAGCCGTGCCTATACAAGGGAGAAGTCTGTACTGACAACAACCAGACCAGCCGTGCCTATACAAGGGAGAAGTCTGTACTGACAATAACCAAACTAGCCGTGCCTACACAAGGGAAAGGTCTGTACTGACAATAACCAGACCAGCCGTGCCTATACAAGGGAGAAGTCTGTACTGACAATAACCAGACCAGCCGTGCCTGTACAAGGGAGAAGTCTGTACTGACAATAACCAGACCAGCCGTGCCTATACAGGGGAGAGGGGTGTTCTGACAATAACCAGACCAGCCGTGCCTATACAGGGGAGAGGGGTGTTCTGACGATAACCAGACCAGCCGTACCTATACAAGGGAGAAGTCTGTACTGACAATAACCAGACCAGCCGTGCCTACACAAGAGAGAGGTGTGTTCTGACAATAACCAGACCAGCCGTGCCTATACAGGGGAGAGGGGTGTTCTGACAATAACTAGACCAGCCGTGCCTATACAAGGGAGAAGTCTGTACTGACAATAACCAGACCAGCCGTGCCTACACAAGAGAGAGGGGTGTTCTGACAATAACCAGACCAGCTGTGCCTATACAGGGGAGAGGGGTGTTCTGACAATAACCAGACCAGCCGTGCCTACACAAGGGAGAAGTCTGTACTGACAATAACCAGACCAGCCGTGCCTACACAAGGGAAAGGGCTGTACTGACAATAACCAAACTAGCCGTGCCTACACAAGGGAAAGGGCTGTACTGACAATAACCAGACCAGCCGTGCCTATACAAGGGAGAAATATGTACTGACAATAACCAGACCAGCCGTGCCTATACAAGGGAGAAGTCTGTACTGACAATAACCAGACCAGCCGTGCCAAAACAAGGGAGAAGTCTGTACTGACAATAACCAGACCAGCCGTGCCTACACAAGGGAGAAGGCTGTACTGACAATAACCAGACCAGCAGTGCCTATACAAGGGAGAAGTCTGTACTGACAATAACCAGACCAGCCGTGCCTACACAAGGGAGAGGGGTGTACTGACAATAACCAGACCAGCCGTGCCTACACAAGGGAGAGGGGTGTTCTGACAATAACCAGACCAGCCGTGCCTACACAAGGGAGAAGTCTGTACTGACAATAACCAGACCAGCCGTGCCTATACAGGGGAGAGGGGTGTTCTGACAATAACCAGACCAGCCGTGCCTATACAAGGGAGAAGTCTGTACTGACAATAACCAGACCAGCCGTGCCTACACAAGAGAGAGGGGTGTTCTGACAATAACCAGACCAGCTGTGCCTATACAGGGGAGAGGGGTGTTCTGACAATAACCAGACCAACCGTGCCTACACAAGGGAGAAGTCTGTACTGACAATAACCAGACCAGCCGTGCCTACACAAGGGAAAGGGCTGTACTGACAATAACCAAACTAGCCGTGCCAACACAAGGGAAAGGTCTGTACTGACAATAACCAGACCAGCCGTGCCGATACAAGGGAGAAGTCTGTACTGACAATAACCAGACCAGCCGTGCCTATACAAGGGAGAAGTCTGTACTGACAATAACCAGACCAGCCGTGCCTATACAGGGGAGAGGGGTGTTCTGACAATAACCAGACCAGCCGTGCCTATACAGGGGAGAGGGGTGTTCTGACAATAACCAGACCAGCCGTACCTATACAAGGGAGAAGTCTGTACTGACAATAACCAGACCAGCCGTGCCTACACAAGAGAGAGGGGTGTTCTGACAATAACCAGACCAGCCGTGCCTATACAGGGGAGAGGGGTGTTCTGACAATAACCAGACCAGCCGTGCCTACACAAGGGAGAAGTCTGTACTGACAATAACCAGACCAGCCGTGCCTACACAAGGGAAAGGGCTGTACTGACAATAACCAAACTAGCCGTGCCTACACAAGGGAAAGGTCTGTACTGACAATAACCAGACCAGCCGTGCCTATACAAGGGAGAAGTCTGTACTGACAATAACCAGACCAGCCGTGCCTACACAAGAGAGAGGGGTGTTCTGACAATAACCAGACCAGCTGTGCCTATACAGGGGAGAGGGGTGTTCTGACAATAACCAGACCAGCCGTGCCTACACAAGGGAGAAGTCTGTACTGACAATAACCAGACCAGCCGTGCCTACACAAGAGAGAGGGGTGTTCTGACAATAACCAGACCAGCTGTGCCTATACAGGGGAGAGGGGTGTTCTGACAATAACCAGACCAGCCGTGCCTACACAAGGGAGAAGTCTGTACTGACAATAACCAGACCAGCCGTGCCTACACAAGGGAAAGGGCTGTACTGACAATAACCAAACTAGCCATGCCTACACAAGGGAAAGGGCTGTACTGACAATAACCAGACCAGCCGTGCCTATACAAGGGAGAAGTCTGTACTGACAATAACCAGACCAGCCGTGCCTATACAAGGGAGAAGTCTGTACTGACAATAACCAGACCAGCCGTGCCTACACAAGGGAGAAGGCTGTACTGACAATAACCAGACCAGCAGTGCCTATACAAGGGAGAAGTCTGTACTGACAATAACCAGACCAGCCGTGCCTACACAAGGGAGAGGGGTGTACTGACAATAACCAGACCAGCCGTGCCTACACAAGGGAGAGGGGTGTTCTGACAATAACCAGACCAGCCGTGCCTACACAAGGGAGAAGGCTGTACTGACAATAACCAGACCAGCAGTGCCTACACAAGGGAGAGGGGTGTTCTGACAATAACCAGACCAGCCGTGCCTACACAAGGGAGAAGGCTGTACTGACAATAACCAGACCAGCCATGCCTACACAAGGGAGAAGTCTGTACTGACAATAACCAGACCAGCCGTGCCTATACAGGGGAGAGGGGTGTTCTGACAATAACCAGACCAGCCGTGCCTATACAAGGGAGAAGTCTGTACTGACAATAACCAGACCAGCCGTGCCTACACAAGAGAGAGGGGTGTTCTGACAATAACCAGACCAGCTGTGCCTATACAGCGGAGAGGGGTGTTCTGACAATAACCAGACCAGCCGTGCCTACACAAGGGAGAAGTCTGTACTGACAATAACCAGACCAGCCGTGCCTACACAAGGGAAAGGGCTGTACTGACAATAACCAAACGAGCCGTGCCTACACAAGGGAAAGGTCTGTACTGACAATAACCAGACCAGCCGTGCCTATACAAGGGAGAAGTCTGTACTGACAATAACCAGACCAGCCGTGCCTATACAAGGGAGAAGTCTGTACTGACAATAACCAGACCAGCCGTGCCTATACAGGGGAGAGGGGTGTTCTGACAATAACCAGACCAGCCGTGCCTATACAGGGGAGAGGGGTGTTCTGACAATAACCAGACCAGCCGTGCCTATACAGGGGAGAGGGGTGTTCTGACAATAACCAGACCAGCCGTACCTATACAAGGGAGAAGTCTGTACTGACAATAACCAGACCAGCCGTGCCTACACAAGAGAGAGGGGTGTTCTGACAATAACCAGACCAGCCGTGCCTATACAGGGGAGAGGGGTGTTCTGACAATAACCAGACCAGCCGTGCCTACACAAGGGAGAAGTCTGTACTGACAATAACCAGACCAGCCGTGCCTACACAAGGGAAAGGGCTGTACTGACAATAACCAAACTAGCCGTGCCTACACAAGGGAAAGGTCTGTACTGACAATAACCAGACCAGCCGTGCCTATACAAGGGAGAAGTCTGTACTGACAATAACCAGACCAGCCGTGCCTACACAAGAGAGAGGGGTGTTCTGACAATAACCAGACCAGCTGTGCCTATACAGGGGAGAGGGGTGTTCTGACAATAACCAGACCAGCCGTGCCTACACAAGGGAGAAGTCTGTACTGACAATAACCAGACCAGCCGTGCCTACACAAGAGAGAGGGGTGTTCTGACAATAACCAGACCAGCTGTGCCTATACAGGGGAGAGGGGTGTTCTGACAATAACCAGACCAGCCGTGCCTACACAAGGGAGAAGTCTGTACTGACAATAACCAGACCAGCCGTGCCTACACAAGGGAAAGGGCTGTACTGACAATAACCAAACTAGCCATGCCTACACAAGGGAAAGGGCTGTACTGACAATAACCAGACCAGCCGTGCCTATACAAGGGAGAAGTCTGTACTGACAATAACCAGACCAGCCGTGCCTATACAAGGGAGAAGTCTGTACTGACAATAACCAGACCAGCCGTGCCTACACAAGGGAGAAGGCTGTACTGACAATAACCAGACCAGCAGTGCCTATACAAGGGAGAAGTCTGTACTGACAATAACCAGACCAGCCGTGCCTACACAAGGGAGAGGGGTGTACTGACAATAACCAAACCAGCCGTGCCTACACAAGGGAGAGGGGTGTTCTGACAATAACCAGACCAGCCGTGCCTACACAAGGGAGAAGGCTGTACTGACAATAACCAGACCAGCCATGCCTACACAAGGGAGAAGTCTGTACTGACAATAACCAGACCAGCCATGCCTATACAGGGGAGAGGGGTGTTCTGACAATAACCAGACCAGCCGTGCCTATACAAGGGAGAAGTCTGTACTGACAATAACCAGACCAGCTGTGCCTACACAAGAGAGAGGGGTGTTCTGACAATAACCAGACCAGCTGTGCCTATACAGCGGAGAGGGGTGTTCTGACAATAACCAGACCAGCCGTGCCTACACAAGGGAGAAGTCTGTACTGACAATAACCAGACCAGCCGTGCCTACACAAGGGAAAGGGCTGTACTGACAATAACCAAACGAGCCGTGCCTACACAAGGGAAAGGTCTGTACTGACAATAACCAGACCAGCCGTGCCTATACAAGGGAGAAGTCTGTACTGACAATAACCAGACCAGCCGTGCCTATACAAGGGAGAAGTCTGTACTGACAATAACCAGACCAGCCGTGCCTATACAGGGGAGAGGGGTGTTCTGACAATAACCAGACCAGCCGTGCCTTTACAGGGGAGAGGGGTGTTCTGACAATAACCAGACCAGCCGTACCTATACAAGGGAGAAGTCTGTACTGACAATAACCAGACCAGCCGTGCCTACACAAGAGAGAGGTGTGTTCTGACAATAACCAGACCAGCCGTGCCTATACAGGGGAGAGGGGTGTTCTGACAATAACTAGACCAGCCGTGCCAAAACAAGGGAGAAGTCTGTACTGACAATAACCAGACCAGCCGTGCCTACACAAGAGAGAGGGGTGTTCTGACAATAACCAGACCAGCTGTTCCTATACAGGGGAGAGGGGTGTTCTGACAATAACCAGACCAGCCGTGCCTACACAAGGAAGAAGTCTGTACTGACAATAACCAGACCAGCCGTGCCTACACAAGGGAAAGGGCTGTACTGACAATAACCAAACTAGCCGTGCCTACACAATTGAAAGGGCTGTACTGACAATAACCAGACCAGCCGTGCCTATACAAGGGAGAAGTATGTACTGACAATAACCAGACCAGCCGTGCCTATACAAGGGAGAAGTCTGTACTGACAATAACCAGACCAGCCGTGCCTATACAAGGGAGAAGTCTGTACTGACAATAACCAGACCAGCCGTGCCTACACAAGGGAGAAGGCTGTACTGACAATAACCAGACCAGCAGTGCCTATACAAGGGAGAAGTCTGTACTGACAATAACCAGACCAGCCGTGCCTACACAAGGGAGAGGGGTGTACTGACAATAACCAGACCAGCCGTGCCTACACAAGGGAGAGGGTTGTTCTGACAATAACCAGACCAGCCGTGCCTACACAAGGGAGAAGTCTGTACTGAAAATAAACAGACCAGCCGTGCCTATACAGGGGAGAGGGGTGTTCTGACAATAACCAGACCAGCCGTGCCTATACAAGGGAGAAGTCTGTACTGACAATAACCAGACCAGCCGTGCCTACACAAGAGAGAGGTGTGTTCTGACAATAACCAGACCAGCTGTGCCTATACAGGGGAGAGGGGTGTTCTGACAATAACCAGACCAGCCGTGCCTACACAAGGGAGAAGTCTGTACTGACAATAACCAGACCAGCCGTGCCTACACAAGGGAAAGGGCTGTACTGACAATAACCAAACTAGCCGTGCCTACACAAGGGAAAGGTCTGTACTGACAATAACCAGACCAGCCGTGCCTATACAAGGGAAAAGTCTGTACTGACAATAACCAGACCAGCCGTGCCTATACAAGGGAGAAGTCTGTACTGACAATAACCAGACCAGCCGTGCCTACATAAGAGAGAGGGGTGTACTGACAATAACCAGACCAGCCGTGCCTATACAGGGGAGAGGGGTGTTCTGACAATAACCAGACCAGCCGTGCCTATACAGGGGAGAGGGGTGTTCTGACAATAACCAGACCAGCCGTACCTATACAAGGGAGAAGTCTGTACTGACAATAACCAGACCAGCCGTGCCTACACAAGAGAGAGGGGTGTTCTGACAATAACCAGGCCAACCGTGCCTATACAGGGGAAAGGGGTGTTCTGACAATAACTAGACCAGCCGTGCCTATACAAGGGAGAAGTCTGTACTGACAATAACCAGACCAGCCGTGCCTACACAAGAGAGAGGGGTGTTCTGACAATAACCAGACCAGCTGTGCCTATACAGGGGAGAGGGGTGTTCTGACAATAACCAGACCAGCCGTGCCTACACAAGGGAGAAGTCTGTACTGACAATAACCAGTCCAGCCGTGCCTACACAAGCGAAAGGGCTGTACTGACAATAACCAAACTAGCCATGCCTACACAAGGGAAAGGGCTGTACTGACAATAACCAGACCAGCCGTGCCTATACAAGGGAGAAGTATGTACTGACAATAACCAGACCAGCCGTGCCTATACAAGGGAGAAGTCTGTACTGACAATAACCAGACCAGCCGTGCCTATACAAGGGAGAAGTCTGTACAGACAATAACCAGACCAGCCGTGCCTACACAAGGGAGAAGGCTGTACTGACAATAACCAGACCAGCAGTGCCTATACAAGGGAGAAGGCTGTACTGTCAATAACCAGACCAGCCATGCCTACACAAGGGAGAAGTCTGTACTGACTATAACCAGACCAGCCGTGCCTATACAGGGGAGAGGGGTGTTCTGACAATAACCAGACCAGCCGTGCCTATACAAGGGAGAAGTCTGTACTGACAATAACCAGACCAGCCGTGCCTACACAAGAGAGAGGGGTGTTCTGACAATAACCAGACCAGCTGTGCCTATACAGGGGAGAGGGGTGTTCTGACAATAACCAGACCAGCCGTGCCTACACAAGGGAGAAGTCTGTACTGACAATAACCAGACCAGCCGTGCCTACACAAGGGAAAGGGCTGTACTGACAATAACCAAACTAGCCGTGCCTACACAAGGGAAAGGTCTGTACTGACAATAACCAGACCAGCAGTGTCTACACAAGGGAGAGGGGTGTTCTGACAATAACCAGACCAGCCGTGCCTACACAAGGGAGAAGGCTGTACTGCCAATAACCAGACCAGCCATGCCTACACAAGGGAGAAGTCTCTACTGACAATAACCAGACCAGCCGTGCCTATACAGGGGAGAGGGGTGTTCTGACAATAACCAGACCAGCCGTGCCTATACAAGGGAGAAGTCTGTACTGACAATAACCAGACCAGCCGTGCCTACACAAGAGAGAGGGGTGTTCTGACAATAGCCAGATCAGATGTGCCTATACAGGGGAGAGGGGTGTTCTGACAATAACCAGAGCAGCCGTGCCTACACAATGGAGAAGTCTGTACTGACAATAACCAGACCAGCCGTGCCTACACAAGGGAAAGGGCTGTACTGACAATAACCAAACTAGCCGTGCCTACACAAGGGAAAGGGCTGTACTGACAATAACCAGTCCAGCCGTGCCTATACAAGGGAGAAGTCTGTACTGACAATAACCAGACCAGCCGTGCCTATACAAGGGAGAAGTCTGTACTGACAATAACCAGACCAGCCGTGCCTAAACAGGGGAGAGGGGTGTTCTGACAATAACCAGACCAGCCGTGCCTATACAGGGGAGAGGGGTGTTCTGACAATAACCAGACCAGCCGTACCTATACAAGGGAGAAGTCTGTACTGACAATAACCAGACCAGCCGTGCCTACACAAGAGAGAGGGGTGTTCTGACAATAACCAGACCAGCCGTGCCTATACAGGGGAGAGGGGTGTTCTGACAATAACCAGACCAGCCGTGCCTATACAAGGGAGAATTCTGTACTGACAATAACCAGACCAGCCGTGCCTACACAAGAGAGAGGGGTGTTCTGACAATAACCACACCAGCTGTGCCTATACAGGGGAGAGGGGTGTTCTGACAATAACCAGACCAGCCGTGCCTACACAAGGGAAAAATCTGTACTGACAATAACCAGACCAGCCGTGCCTACACAAGGGAAAGGGCTGTACTGACAATAACCAAACTAGCCGTGCCTACACAAGGGAAAGGGCTGTACTCACAATAACCAGACCAGCCATGCCTATACAAGGGAGAAGTCTGTACTGACAATAACCAGACCAGCCGTGCCTATACAAGGGAGAAGTCTGTACTGACAATAACCAGACCAGCCGTGCCTATACAGGGGAGAGGGGTGTTCTGACAATAACCAGACCAGCCGTGCCTTCACAAGGAGAAGTCTGTACTGACAATAACCAGACGAGCCGTGCCTATACAAGGAAAAGGGCTGTACTGACAATAACCAGCCCAGCCATGCCTACACAAGGGAAAGGGCTGTACTGACAATAACCAAACTAGCCGTGCCTACACAAGGGAAAGGACTGTACTGACAATAACCAGACCAGCCGTGCCTATACAGGGGAGAGGGGTGTACTGACAATAACCAGACCAGCCGTGCCTACACAAGGGAGAAGTCTGTACTGACAATAACCAGACCAGCCGTGCCTATACAAGGGAAAGGGCTGTACTGACAATAACCAGACCAGCCGTGCCTACACAAGGGAAAGGACTGTAGTGACAATAACCAAACTAGCCGTACCTATACAAGGGAGAAGTCTGTACTGACAATAACCAGACCAGCCGTGCCTATACAAGGGAGAAGTCTGTACTGACAATAACCAGACCAGCCGTGCCTACACAAGGGAGAAGGCTGTACTGACAATAACCAGACCAGCAGTGCCTATACAAGGGAGAAGTCTGTACTGACAATAACCAGACCAGCCGTGCCTACACAAGGGAGAGGGGTGTACTGACAATAACCAGACCAGCTGTGCCTACACAAGGGAGAGGGGTGTTCTGACAATAACCAGACCAGCCGTGCCTACACAAGGGAGAAGGCTGTACTGACAATAACCAGACCAGCCATGCCTACACAAGGGAGAAGTCTGTACTGACAATAAGCAGACCAGCCGTGCCTACACAAGGGAGAGGGGTGTACTGACAATAACCAGACCAGCCGTGCCTACACAAGGGAGAGGGGTGTTCTGACAATAACCAGACCATCCGTGCCTACACAAGGGAGAAGGCTGTACTGACAATAACCAGACCAGCAGTGCCTACACAAGGGAGAGGGGTGTTCTGACAATAACCAGACCAGCCGTGCCTACACAAGGGAGAAGGCTGTACTGACAATAACCAGACCAGCCATGCCTACACAAGGGAGAAGTCTGTACTGACAATAACCAGACCAGCCGTGCCTATACAGGGGAGAGGGGTGTTCTGACAATAACCAGACCAGCCGTACCTATACAAGGGAGAAGTCTGTACTGACAATAACCAGACCAG
Source organism: Narcine bancroftii (assembly GCF_036971445.1). Lineage (NCBI taxonomy): Eukaryota > Metazoa > Chordata > Chondrichthyes > Torpediniformes > Narcinidae > Narcine > Narcine bancroftii. Next base: position 351,416,322 of record NC_091470.1, read on the forward strand.
CCGTGCCTACACAAGGGAGAAGGCTGTACTGACAATAACCAGACCAGCAGTGCCTATACAAGGGAGAAGTCTGTACTGACAATAACCAGACCAGCCGTGCCTACACAAGGGAGAGGGGTGTACTGACAATAACCAGACCAGCCGTGCCTACACAAGGGAGAGGTGTGTTCTGACAATAACCAGACCAGCCGTGCCTACACAAGGGAGAAGTCTGTACTGACAATAACCAGACCAGCCGTGCCTATACAGGGGAGAGGGGTGTTCTGACAATAACCTGACCAGCCGTGCCTATACAAGGGAGAAGTCTGTACTGACAATAACCAGACCAGCCGTGCCTACACAAGAGAGAGGGGTGTTCTGACAATAACCAGACCAGCTGTGCCTATACAGGGGAGAGGGGTGTTCTGACAATAACCAGACCAGCCGTGCCTACACAAGGGAGAAGTCTGTACTGACAATAACCAGACCAGCCGTGCCTACACAAGGGAAAGGGCTGTACTGACAATAACCAAACTAGCCGTGCCTACACAAGGGAAAGGTCTGTACTGACAATAACCAGACCAGCCGTGCCTATACAAGGGAGAAGTCTGTACTGACAATAACCAGACCAGCCGTGCCTATACAGGGGAGAGGGGTGTTCTGACAATAACCAGACCAGCCGTGCCTATACAGAGGAGAGGGGTGTTCTGACAATAACCAGACCAGCCGTACCTATACAAGGGAGTAGTCTGTACTGACAATAACCAGACCAGCCGTGCCTACACAAGAGAGAGGGGTGTTCTGACAATAACCAGACCAGCCGTGCCTATACAGGGGAGAGGGGTGTTCTGACAATAACTAGACCAGCCGTGCCTATACAAGGGAGAAGTCTGTACTGACAATAACCAGACCAGCCGTGCCTACACAAGAGAGAGGGGTGTTCTGACAATAACCAGACCAGCTGTGCCTATACAGGGGAGAGGGGTGTTCTGACAATAACCAGACCAGCCGTGCCTACACAAGGGAGAAGTCTGTACTGACAATAACCAGACCAGCCGTGCCTACACAAGGGAAAGGGCTGTACTGACAATAACCAAACTAGCCGTGCCTGCACAAGGGAAAGGTCTGTACTGACAATAACCAGACCAGCCGTGCCTATACAAGGGAGAAGTTTGTACTGACAATAACCAGACCAGCCATGCCTATACAAGGGAGAAATCTGTACTGACAATAACCAGACCAGCCGTGCCTATACAGGGGAGAGGGGTGTTCTGACAATAACCAGACCAGCCGTGCCTATACAGGGGAGAGGGGTGTTCTGACAATAACTAGACCAGCCGTACCTATACAAGGGAGAAGTCTGTACTGACAATAACCAGACCAGCCGTGCCTACACAAGAGAGAGGTGTGTTCTGACAATAACGAGACCAGCCGTGCCTATACAGGGGAGAGGGGTGTTCTGACAATAACTAGACCAGCCGTGCCTATACAAGGGAGAAGTCTGTACTGACAATAACCAGACCAGCCGTTCCTACACAAGAGAGAGTGGTGTTCTAACAATAACCAGACCAGCTGTGCCTATACAGGGGAGAGGGGTGTTCTGACAATAACCAGACCAGCCGTGCCTACACAAGGAAGAAGTCTGTACTGACAATAACCAGACCAGCCGTGCCTACACAAGGGAAAGGGCTGTACTGACAATAACCAAACTAGCCGTGCCTACACAAGGGAAAGGGCTGTACTGACAATAACCAGACCAGCCGTGCCTATACAAGGGAGAAGTATGTACTGACAATAACCAGACCAGCCGTGCCTATACAAGGGAGAAGTCTGTACTGACAATAACCAGACCAGCCGTGCCTACACAAGGGAGAGGGGTGTACTGACAATAACCAGACCAGCCGTGCCTACACAAGGGAGAGGGGTGTTCTGACAATAACCAGACTAGCCGTGCCTACACAAGGGAGAAGTCTGTACTGACAATAACCAGACCAGCCGTGCCTATACAGGGGAGAGGGGTGTTCTGACAATAACCTGACCAGCCGTGCCTATACAAGGGAGAAGTCTGTACTGACAATAACCAGACCAGCCGTGCCTACACAAGAGAGAGGGGTGTTCTGACAATAACCAGACCAGCTGTGCCTATACAGGGGAGAGGGGTGTTCTGACAATAACCAGACCAGCCGTGCCTACACAAGGGAGAAGTCTGTACTGACAATAACCAGACCAGCCGTGCCTACACAAGGGAAAGGGCTGTACTGACAATAACCAAACTAGCCGTGCCTACACAAGGGAAAGGTCTGTACTGACAATAACCAGACCAGCCGTGCCTATACAAGGGAGAAGTCTGTACTGACAATAACCAGACCAGCCGTGCCTATACAGGGGAGAGGGGTGTTCTGACAATAACCAGACCAGCCGTGCCTATACAGAGGAGAGGGGTGTTCTGAAAATAACCAGACCAGCCGTACCTATACAAGGGAGAAGTCTGTACTGACAATAACCAGACCAGCCGTGCCTACACAAGAGAGAGGGGTGTTCTGACAATAACCAGACCAGCCGTGCCTATACAGGGGAGAGGGGTGTTCTGACAATAACTAGACCAGCCGTGCCTATACAAGGGAGAAGTCTGTACTGACAATAACCAGACCAGCCGTGCCTACACAAGAGAGAGGGGTGTTCTGACAATAACCAGACCAGCTGTGCCTATACAGGGGAGAGGGGTGTTCTGACAATAACCAGACCAGCCGTGCCTACACAAGGGAGAAGTCTGTACTGACAATAACCAGACCAGCCGTGCCTACACAAGGGAAAGGGCTGTACTGACAATAACCAAACTAGCCGTGCCTGCACAAGGGAAAGGTCTGTACTGACAATAACCAGACCAGCCGTGCCTATACAAGGGAGAAGTTTGTACTGACAATAACCAGACCAGCCGTGCCTATACAAGGGAGAAGTCTGTACTGACAATAACCAGACCAGCCGTGCCTATACAGGGGAGAGGGGTGTTCTGACAATAACCAGACCAGCCGTGCCTATACAGGGGAGAGGGGTGTTCTGACAATAACCAGACCAGCCGTACCTATACAAGGGAGAAGTCTGTACTGACAATAACCAGACCAGCCGTGCCTACACAAGAGAGAGGTGTGTTCTGACAATAACGAGACCAGCCGTGCCTATACAGGGGAGAGGGGTGTTCTGACAATAACTAGACCAGCCGTGCCTATACAAGGGAGAAGTCTGTACTGACAATAACCAGACCAGCCGTTCCTACACAAGAGAGAGGGGTGTTCTAACAATAACCAGACCAGCTGTGCCTATACAGGGGAGAGGGGTGTTCTGACAATAACCAGACCAGCCGTGCCTACACAAGGAAGAAGTCTGTACTGACAATAACCAGACCAGCCGTGCCTACACAAGGGAAAGGGCTGTACTGACAATAACCAAACTAGCCGTGCCTACACAAGGGAAAGGGCTGTACTGACAATAACCAGACCAGCCGTGCCTATACAAGGGAGAAGTATGTACTGACAATAACCAGACCAGCCGTGCCTACACAAGGGAAAGGGCTGTACTGACAATAACCAGACCAGCCGTGCCTATACAAGGGAGAAGTATGTACTGACAATAACCAGACCAGCCGTGCCTATACAAGGGAGAAGTCTGTACTGACAATAACCAGACCAGCCGTGCCTACACAAGGGAGAGGGGTGTACTGACAATAACCAGACCAGCCGTGCCTACACATGGGAGAGGGGTGTTCTGACAATAACCAGACCAGCCGTGCCTACACAAGGGAGAAGTCTGTACTGACAATAACCAGACCAGCCGTGCCTATACAGGGGAGAGGGGTGTTCTGACAATAACCTGACCAGCCGTGCCTATACAAGGGAGAAGTCTGTACTGACAATAACCAGACCAGCCGTGCCTACACAAGAGAGAGGGGTGTTCTGACAATAACCAGACCAGCTGTGCCTATACAGGGGAGAGGGGTGTTCTGACAATAACCAGACCAGCCGTGCCTACACAAGGGAGAAGTCTGTACTGACAATAACCAGACCAGCCGTGCCTACACAAGGGAAAGGGCTGTACTGACAATAACCAAACTAGCCGTGCCTACACAAGGGAAAGGTCTGTACTGACAATAACCAGACCAGCCGTGCCTATACAAGGGAGAAGTCTGTACTGACAATAACCAGACCAGCCGTGCCTATACAGGGGAGAGGGGTGTTCTGACAATAACCAGACCAGCCGTGCCTATACAGAGGAGAGGGGTGTTCTGACAATAACCAGACCAGCCGTACCTATACAAGGGAGTAGTCTGTACTGACAATAACCAGACCAGCCGTGCCTACACAAGAGAGAGGGGTGTTCTGACAATAACCAGACCAGCCGTGCCTATACAGGGGAGAGGGGTGTTCTGACAATAACTAGACCAGCCGTGCCTATACAAGGGAGAAGTCTGTACTGACAATAACCAGACCAGCCGTGCCTACACAAGAGAGAGGGGTGTTCTGACAATAACCAGACCAGCTGTGCCTATACAGGGGAGAGGGGTGTTCTGACAATAACCAGACCAGCCGTGCCTACACAAGGGAGAAGTCTGTACTGACAATAACCAGACCAGCCGTGCCTACACAAGGGAAAGGGCTGTACTGACAATAACCAAACTAGCCGTGCCTGCACAAGGGAAAGGTCTGTACTGACAATAACCAGACCAGCCGTGCCTATACAAGGGAGAAGTTTGTACTGACAATAACCAGACCAGCCATGCCTATACAAGGGAGAAGTCTGTACTGACAATAACCAGACCAGCCGTGCCTATACAGGGGAGAGGGGTGTTCTGACAATAACCAGAGCAGCCGTGCCTATACAGGGGAGAGGGGTGTTCTGACAATAACCAGACCAGCCGTACCTATACAAGGGAGAAGTCTGTACTGACAATAACCAGACCAGCCGTGCCTACACAAGAGAGAGGTGTGTTCTGACAATAACGAGACCAGCCGTGCCTATACAGGGGAGAGGGGTGTTCTGACAATAACTAGACCAGCCGTGCCTATACAAGGGAGAAGTCTGTACTGACAATAACCAGACCAGCCGTTCCTACACAAGAGAGAGGGGTGTTCTAACAATAACCAGACCAGCTGTGCCTATACAGGGGAGAGGGGTGTTCTGACAATAACCAGACCAGCCGTGCCTACACAAGGAAGAAGTCTGTACTGACAATAACCAGACCAGCCGTGCCTACACAAGGGAAAGGGCTGTACTGACAATAACCAAACTAGCCGTGCCTACACAAGGGAAAGGGCTGTACTGACAATAACCAGACCAGCCGTGCCTATACAAGGGAGAAGTATGTACTGACAATAACCAGACCAGCCGTGCCTATACAAGGGAGAAGTCTGTACTGACAATAACCAGACCAGCCGTGCCTACACAAGGGAGAGGGGTGTACTGACAATAAACAGACCAGCCGTGCCTACACAAGGGAGAGGGGTGTTCTGACAATAACCAGACCAGCCGTGCCTACACAAGGGAGAAGTCTGTACTGACAATAACCAGACCAGCCGTGCCTATACAGGGGAGAGGGGTGTTCTGACAATAACCTGACCAGCCGTGCCTATACAAGGGAGAAGTCTGTACTGACAATAACCAGACCAGCCGTGCCTACACAAGAGAGAGGGGTGTTCTGACTATAACCAGACCAGCTGTGCCTATACAGGGGAGAGGGGTGTTCTGACAATAACCAGACCAGCCGTGCCTACACAAGGGAGAAGTCTGTACTGACAATAACCAGACCAGCCGTGCCTACACAAGGGAAAGGGCTGTACTGACAATAACCAAACTAGCCGTGCCTACACAAGGGAAAGGTCTGTACTGACAATAACCAGACCAGCCGTGCCTATACAAGGGAGAAGTCTGTACTGACAATAACCAGACCAGCCGTGCCTATACAGGGGAGAGGGGTGTTCTGACAATAACCAGACCAGCCGTGCCTATACAGAGGAGAGGGGTGTTCTGACAATAACCAGACCAGCCGTACCTATACAAGGGAGAAGTCTGTACTGACAATAACCAGACCAGCCGTGCCTACACAAGAGAGAGGGGTGTTCTGACAATAACCAGACCAGCCGTGCCTATACAGGGGAGAGGGGTGTTCTGACAATAACTAGACCAGCCGTGCCTATACAAGGGAGAAGTCTGTACTGACAATAACCAGACCAGCCGTGCCTACACAAGAGAGAGGGGTGTTCTGACAATAACCAGACCAGCTGTGCCTATACAGGGGAGAGGGGTGTTCTGACAATAACCAGACCAGCCGTGCCTACACAAGGGAGAAGTCTGTACTGACAATAACCAGACCAGCCGTGCCTACACAAGGGAAAGGGCTGTACTGACAATAACCAAACTAGCCGTGCCTGCACAAGGGAAAGGTCTGTACTGACAATAACCAGACCAGCCGTGCCTATACAAGGGAGAAGTTTGTACAGACAATAACCAGACCAGCCGTGCCTATACAAGGGAGAAGTCTGTACTGACAATAACCAGACCAGCCGTGCCTATACAGGGGAGAGGGGTGTTCTGACAATAACCAGACCAGCCGTGCCTATACAGGGGAGAGGGGTGTTCTGACAATAACCAGACCAGCCGTACCTATACAAGGGAGAAGTCTGTACTGACAATAACCAGACCAGCCGTGCCTACACAAGAGAGAGGTGTGTTCTGACAATAACGAGACCAGCCGTGCCTATACAGGGGAGAGGGGTGTTCTGACAATAACTAGACCAGCCGTGCCTATACAAGGGAGAAGTCTGTACTGACAATAACCAGACCAGCCGTTCCTACACAAGAGAGAGGGGTGTTCTAACAATAACCAGACCAGCTGTGCCTATACAGGGGAGAGGGGTGTTCTGACAATAACCAGACCAGCCGTGCCTACACAAGGAAGAAGTCTGTACTGACAATAACCAGACCAGCCGTGCCTACACAAGGGAAAGGGCTGTACTGACAATAACCAAACTAGCCGTGCCTACACAAGGGAAAGGGCTGTACTGACAATAACCAGACCAGCCGTGCCTATACAAGGGAGAAGTATGTACTGACAATAACCAGACCAGCCGTGCCTATACAAGGGAGAAGTCTGTACTGACAATAACCAGACCAGCCGTGCCTACACAAGGGAGAGGGGTGTACTGACAATAACCAGACCAGCCGTGCCTACACAAGGGAGAGGGGTGTTCTGACAATAACCAGACCAGCCGTGCCTACACAAGGGAGAAGTCTGTACTGACAATAACCAGACCAGCCGTGCCTATACAGGGGAGAGGGGTGTTCTGACAATAACCTGACCAGCCGTGCCTATACAAGGGAGAAGTCTGTACTGACAATAACCAGACCAGCCGTGCCTACACAAGAGAGAGGGGTGTTCTGACAATAACCAGACCAGCTGTGCCTATACAGGGGAGAGGGGTGTTCTGACAATAACCAGACCAGCCGTGCCTTCACAAGGGAGAAGTCTGTACTGACAATAACCAGACCAGCCGTGCCTACACAAGGGAAAGGGCTGTACTGACAATAACCAAACTAGCCGTGCCTACACAAGGGAAAGGTCTGTACTGACAATAACCAGACCAGCCGTGCCTATACAAGGGAGAAGTCTGTACTGACAATAACCAGACCAGCCGTGCCTATACAGGGGAGAGGGGTGTTCTGACAATAACCAGACCAGCCGTGCCTATACAGAGGAGAGGGGTGTTCTGACAATAACCAGACCAGCCGTACCTATACAAGGGAGAAGTCTGTACTGACAATAACCAGACCAGCCGTGCCTACACAAGAGAGAGGGGTGTTCTGACAATAACCAGACCAGCCGTGCCTATACAGGGGAGAGGGGTGTTCTGACAATAACTAGACCAGCCGTGCCTATACAAGGGAGAAGTCTGTACTGACAATAACCAGACCAGCCGTGCCTACACAAGAGAGAGGGGTGTTCTGACAATAACCAGACCAGCTGTGCCTATACAGGGGAGAGGGGTGTTCTGACAATAACCAGACCAGCCGTGCCTACACAAGGGAGAAGTCTGTACTGACAATAACCAGACCAGCCGTGCCTACGCAAGGGAAAGGGCTGTACTGACAATAACCAAACTAGCCGTGCCTGCACAAGGGAAAGGTCTGTACTGACAATAACCAGACCAGCCGTGCCTATACAAGGGAGAAGTTTGTACTGACAATAACCAGACCAGCCGTGCCTATACAAGGGAGAAGTCTGTACTGACAATAACCAGACCAGCCGTGCCTATACAGGGGAGAGGGGTGTTCTGACAATAACCAGACCAGCCGTGCCTATACAGGGGAGAGGGGTGTTCTGACAATAACCAGACCAGCCGTACCTATACAAGGGAGAAGTCTGTACTGACAATAACCAGACCAGCCGTGCCTACACAAGAGAGAGGTGTGTTCTGACAATAACGAGACCAGCCGTGCCTATACAGGGGAGAGGGGTGTTCTGACAATAACTAGACCAGCCGTGCCTATACAAGGGAGAAGTCTGTACTGACAATAACCAGACCAGCCGTTCCTACACAAGAGAGAGGGGTGTTCTAACAATAACCAGACCAGCTGTGCCTATACAGGGGAGAGGGGTGTTCTGACAATAACCAGACCAGCCGTGCCTACACAAGGAAGAAGTCTGTACTGACAATAACCAGACCAGCCGTGCCTACACAAGGGAAAGGGCTGTACTGACAATAACCAAACAAGCCGTGCCTATACAGGGGAGAGGGGTGTTCTGACAATAACCAGACCAGCCATGCCTACACAAGGGAGAAGTCTGTACTGACAATAACCAGACCAGCTGTGCCTACACAAGGGAGAAGTCTGTACTGACAATAACCAGACCAGCCGTGCCTACACAAGGGAGAGGGGTGTACTGACAATAACCAGACCAGCCGTGCCTATACAAGGGAGAAGTCTGTACTGACAATAACCAGACCAGCCGTGCCTATACAGGGAAGAGGGGTGTTCTGACAATAACCAGACCAGCCGTGCCTATACAGAGGAGAGGGGTGTTCTGACAATAACTAGACCAGCCGTGCCTATACAAGGGAGAAGTCTGTACTGACAATAACCAGACCAGCCGTGCCTCCACAAGAGAGAGGGGTGTTCTGACAATAACCAGACAAGCTGTGCCTATACAGGGGAGAGGGGTGTTCTGACAATAACCAGACCAGCCGTGCCTACACAAGGGAGAAGTCTGTACTGACAATAACCAGACCAGCCGTGCCTACACAAGGGAAGGGGCTGTACTGACAATAACCAAACTATCCATGCCTACACAAGGGAAAGGGCTGTACTGACAATAACCAGACCAGCCGTGCCTATACAAGGGAGAAGTATGTACTGACAATAACCAGACCAGCCGTGCCTATACAAGGGAGAAGTCTGTACTGACAATAACCAGACCAGCCGTGCCTATACAAGGGAGAAGTCTGTACTGACAATAACCAGACCAGCCGTGCCTACACAAGGGAGAAGGCTGTACTGACAATAACCAGACCAGCAGTGCCTATACAAGGGAGAAGTCTGTACTGACAATAACCAGACCAGCCGAGCCTACACAAGGGAGAGGTGTGTACTGACAATAACCAGACCAGCTGTGCCTACACAAGGGAGCGGGGTGTTCTGACAATAACCAGACCAGCCGTGCCTACACAAGGGAGAAGGCTGTACTGACAATAACCAGACCAGCAGTGCCTACACAAGAGAGAGGGGTGTTCTGACAATAACCAGACCAGCCGTGCCTACACAAGGGAGAAGGCTGTACTGACAATATCCAGACCAGCCAAGCCTACACAAGGGAGAAGTCTGTACTGACAATAACCAGACCAGCCGTGCCTACACAAGGGAGAAGTCTGCACTGACAATAACCAGACCAGCCGTGCCTACACAAGTGAGAGGGGTGTACTGACAATAACCAGACCAGCCGTGCCTATACAAGGGAGAAGTCTGTACTGACAATAACCAGACCAGCCGTGCCTATACAGGGGAGAGGGGTGTTCTGACAATAACCAGACCAGCCGTGCCTATACAGAGGAGAGGGGTGTTCTGACAATAACCAGACCAGCCGTACCTATACAAGGGAGAAGTCTGTACTGACAATAACCAGACCAGCCGTGCCTACACAAGAGAGAGGGGTGTTCTGACAATAACCAGACTAGCCGTGCCTATACAGGGGAGAGGGGTGTTCTGCCAATAACTAGACCAGCCGTGCCTATACAAGGGAGAAGTCTGTACTGACAATAACCAGACCAGCCGTGCCTACACAAGAGAGAGGGGTGTTCTGACAATAACCAGACCAGCTGTGCCTATAAAGGGGAGAGGGGTGTTCTGACAATAACCAGACCAGCCGTGCCTACACAAGGGAGAAGTCTGTACTGACAATAACCAGACCAGCCGTGCCTACACAAGGGAAGGGGCTGTACTGACAATAACCAAACTAGCCATGCCTACACAAGGGAAAGGGCTGTACTGACAATAACCAGACCAGCCGTGCCTATACAAGGGAGAAGTATGTACTGACAATAACCAGACCAGCCGTGCCTATACAAGGGAGAAGTCTGTACTGACAATAACCAGACCAGCCGTGCCTATACAAGGAAGAAGTCTGTACTGACAATAACCAGACCAGCCGTGCCTACACAAGGGAGAAGGCTGTACTGACAATAACCAGACCAGCAGTGCCTATACAAGGGAGAAGTCTGTACTGACAATAACCAGACCAGCCGTGCCTACACAAGGGAGAGGGGTGTACTGACAATAACCAGACCAGCCGTGCCTACACAACGGAGAGGGGTGTTCTGACAATAACCAGACCAGCCGTGCCTATACAAGGGAGAAGTCTGCACTGACAATAACCAGACCAGCCGTGCCTACACAAGGGAAAGGACTGTACTGACAATAACCAGACCAGCCGTGCCTACACAAGGGAGAAGTCTGTACTGACAATAACCAGACCAGCCGTGCCTATACAAGGGAAAGGGCTGTACTGACAATAACCAGACCAGCCGTGCCTACACAAGGGAAAGGACTGTAGTGACAATAACCAAACTAGCCGTGCCTATACAAGGGAGAAGTCTGTACTGACAATAACCAGACCAGCCGTGCCTATACAAGGGAGAAGTCTGTACTGACAATAACCAGACCAGCCGTGCCTACACAAGGGAGAAGGCTGTACTGACAATAACCAGACCAGCAGTGCCTATACAAGGGAGAAGTCTGTACTGACAATAACCAGACCAGCCGTGCCTACACAAGGGAGAGGGGTGTACTGACAATAACCAGACCAGCTGTGCCTACACAAGGGAGAGGGGTGTTCTGACAATAACCAGACCAGCCGTGCCTACACAAGGGAGAAGGCTGTACTGACAATAACCAGACCAGCAGTGCCTACACAAGAGAGAGGGGTGTTCTGACAATAACCAGACCAGCCGTGCCTACACAAGGGAGAAGGCTGTACTGACAATAACCAGACCAGCCATGCCTACACAAGGGAGAAGTCTGTACTGACAATAACCAGACCAGCCGTGCCTACACAAGGGAGAAGTCTGTACTGACAATAACCAGACCAGCCGTGCCTACACAAGGGAGAGGGGTGTACTGACAATAACCAGACCAGCCGTGCCTATACAAGGGAGAAGTCTGTACTGACAATAACCAGACCAGCCGTGCCTATACAGGGAAGAGGGGTGTTCTGACAATAACCAGACCAGCCGTGCCTATACAGAGGAGAGGGGTGTTCTGACAATAACTAGACCAGCCGTGCCTATACAAGGGAGAAGTCTGTACTGACAATAACCAGACCAGCCGTGCCTACACAAGAGAGAGGGGTGTTCTGACAATAACCAGAAAAGCTGTGCCTATACAGGGGAGAGGGGTGTTCTGACAATAACCAGACCAGCCGTGCCTACACAAGGGAGAAGTCTGTACTGACAATAACCAGACCAGCCGTGCCTACACAAGGGAAGGGGCTGTACTGACAATAACCAAACTATCCATGCCTACACAAGGGAAAGGGCTGTACTGACAATAACCAGACCAGCCGTGCCTATACAAGGGAGAAGTATGTACTGACAATAACCAGACCAGCCGTGCCTATACAAGGGAGAAGTCTGTACTGACAATAACCAGACCAGCCGTGCCTATACAAGGGAGAAGTCTGTACTGACAATAACCAGACCAGCCGTGCCTACACAAGGGAGAAGGCTGTACTGACAATAACCAGACCAGCAGTGCCTATACAAGGGAGAAGTCTGTACTGACAATAACCAGACCAGCCGTGCCTACACAAGGGAAAGGGCTGTACTGACAATAACCAGACCAGCCGTGCCTACACAAGGGAAAGGACTGTAGTGACAATAACCAAACTAGCCGTGCCTACACAAGGGAGAAGTCTGTACTGACAATAACCAGACCAGCCGTGCCTATACAGGGGAGAGGGGTGTTCTGACAATAACCAGACCAGCCGTGCCTATACAAGGGAGAAGTCTGTACTGACAATAACCAGACCAGCCGTGCCTACACAAGAGAGAGGGGTGTTCTGACAATAACCAGACCAGCTGTGCCTATACAGGGGAGAGGGGTGTTCTGACAATAACCAGACCAGCCGTGCCTACACAAGGGAGAAGTCTGTACTGACAATAACCAGACCAGCCGTGCCTACAAAGGGAAAGGGCTGTACTGACAATAACCAAACTAGCCGTGCCTACACAAGGGAAAGGTCTGTACTGACAATAACCAGACCAGCCGTGCCTATACAAGGGAGAAGTCTGTACTGACAATAACCAGACCAGCCGTGCCTATACAAGGGAGAAGTCTGTACTGACAATAACCAGACCAGCCGTGCCTATACAGGGGAGAGGGGTGTTCTGACAATAACCAGACCAGCCGTGCCTATACAGGGGAGAGGGGTGTTCTGACAATAACTAGACCAGCCGTGCCTATACAAGGGAGAAGTCTGTACTGACAATAACCAGACCTGCCGTGCCTACACAAGAGAGAGGGGTGTTCTGACAATAACCAGACCAGCTGTGCCTATACAGGGGAGAGGGGTGTTCTGACAATAACCAGACCAGCCGTGCCTACACAAGGGAGAAGTCTGTACTGACAATAACCAGACCAGCCGTACCTACACAAGGGAAAGGGCTGTACTGACAATAACCAAACGAGCTGTGCCTACACAAGGGAAAGGTCTGTACTGACAATAACCAGACCAGCCGTGCCTATACAAGGGAGAAGTCTGTACTGACAATAACCAGACCAGCCGTGCCTATACAAGGGAGAAGTCTGTACTGACAATAACCAGACCAGCCGTGCCTATACAAGGGAGAAGGCTGTACTGACAATAACCAGACCAGCCATGCCTACACAAGGGAGAAGTCTGTACTGACAATAACCAGACCAGCCGTGCCTACACAAGGGAGAAGTCTGTACTGACAATAACCAGACCAGCCGTGCCTACACAAGGGAGAGGGGTGTACTGACAATAACCAGACCAGCCGTGCCTATACAAGGGAGAAGTCTGTACTGACAATAACCAGACCAGCCGTGCCTATACAGGGAAGAGGGGTGTTCTGACAATAACCAGACCAGCCGTGCCTATACAGAGGAGAGGGGTGTTCTGACAATAACTAGACCAGCCGTGCCTATACAAGGGAGAAGTCTGTACTGACAATAACCAGACCAGCCGTGCCTACACAAGAGAGAGGGGTGTTCTGACAATAACCAGACAAGCTGTGCCTATACAGGGGAGAGGGGTGTTCTGACAATAACCAGACCAGCCGTGCCTACACAAGGGAGAAGTCTGTACTGACAATAACCAGACCAGCCGTGCCTACACAAGGGAAGGGGCTGTACTGACAATAACCAAACTATCCATGCCTACACAAGGGAAAGGGCTGTACTGACAATAACCAGACCAGCCGTGCCTATACAAGGGAGAAGTATGTACTGACAATAACCAGACCAGCCGTGCCTATACAAGGGAGAAGTCTGTACTGACAATAACCAGACCAGCCGTGCCTATACAAGGGAGAAGTCTGTACTGACAATAACCAGACCAGCCGTGCCTACACAAGGGAGAAGGCTGTACTGACAATAACCAGACCAGCAGTGCCTATACAAGGGAGAAGTCTGTACTGACAATAACCAGACCAGCCGTGCCTACACAAGGGAAAGGGCTGTACTGACAATAACCAGACCAGCCGTGCCTACACAAGGGAAAGGACTGTAGTGACAATAACCAAACTAGCCGTGCCTACACAAGGGAGAAGTCTGTACTGACAATAACCAGACCAGCCGTGCCTATACAGGGGAGAGGGGTGTTCTGACAATAACCAGACCAGCCGTGCCTATACAAGGGAGAAGTCTGTACTGACAATAACCAGACCAGCCGTGCCTACACAAGAGAGAGGGGTGTTCTGACAATAACCAAACCAGCTGTGCCTATACAGGGGAGAGGGGTGTTCTGACAATAACCAGACCAGCCGTGCCTACACAAGGGAGAAGTCTGTACTGACAATAACCAGACCAGCCGTGCCTACAAAGGGAAAGGGCTGTACTGACAATAACCAAACTAGCCGTGCCTACACAAGGGAAAGGTCTGTACTGACAATAACCAGACCAGCCGTGCCTATACAAGGGAGAAGTCTGGACTGACAATAACCAGACCAGCCGTGCCTATACAAGGGAGAAGTCTGTACTGACAATAACCAGAACAGCCGTGCCTATACAGGGGAGAGGGGTGTTCTGACAATAACCAGACCAGCCGTGCCTATACAGGGGAGAGGGGTGTTCTGACAATAACCAGACCAGCCGTACCTATACAAGGGAGAAGTCTGTACTGACAATAACCAGACCAGCCGTACCTATACAAGGGAGAAGTCTGTACTGACAATAACCAGACCAGCCGTGCCTATACAGGGGAGAGGGGTGTTCTGACAATAACTAGACCAGCCGTGCCTATACAAGGGAGAAGTCTGTACTGACAATAACCAGACCAGCCGTGCCTACACAAGAGAGAGGTGTGTTCTGACAATAACGAGACCAGCCGTGCCTATACAGGGGAGAGGGGTGTTCTGACAAAAACTAGACCAGCCGTGCCTATACAAGGGAGAAGTCTGTACTGACAATAACCAGACCAGCCGTTCCTACACAAGAGAGAGGGGTGTTCTAACAATAACCAGACCAGCCGTGCCTATACAGGGGAGAGGGGTGTTCTGACAATAACCTGACCAGCCGTGCCTATACAAGGGAGAAGTCTGTACTGACAATAACCAGACCAGCCGTGCCTACACAAGAGAGAGGGGTGTTCTGACAATAACCAGACCAGCTGTGCCTATACAGGGGAGAGGGGTGTTCTGACAATAACCAGACCAGCCGTGCCTACACAAGGGAGAAGTCTGTACTGACAATAACCAGACCAGCCGTGCCTACACAAGGGAAAGGGCTGTACTGACAATAACCAAACTAGCCGTGCCTACACAAGGGAAAGGTCTGTACTGACAATAACCAGACCAGCCGTGCCTATACAAGGGAGAAGTCTGTACTGACAATAACCAGACCAGCCGTGCCTATACAGGGGAGAGGGGTGTTCTGACAATAACCAGACCAGCCGTGCCTATACAGAGGAGAGGGGTGTTCTGACAATAACCAGACCAGCCGTACCTATACAAGGGAGAAGTCTGTACTGACAATAACCAGACCAGCCGTGCCTACACAAGAGAGAGGGGTGTTCTGACAATAACCAGACCAGCCGTGCCTATACAGGGGAGAGGGGTGTTCTGACAATAACTAGACCAGCCGTGCCTATACAAGGGAGAAGTCTGTACTGACAATAACCAGACCAGCCGTGCCTACACAAGAGAGAGGGGTGTTCTGACAATAACCAGACTAGCCGTGCCTATACAGGGGAGAGGGGTGTTCTGCCAATAACTAGACCAGCCGTGCCTATACAAGGGAGAAGTCTGTACTGACAATAACCAGACCAGCCGTGCCTCCACAAGAGAGAGGGGTGTTCTGACAATAACCAGACAAGCTGTGCCTATACAGGGGAGAGGGGTGTTCTGACAATAACCAGACCAGCCGTGCCTACACAAGGGAGAAGTCTGTACTGACAATAACCAGACCAGCCGTGCCTACACAAGGGAAGGGGCTGTACTGACAATAACCAAACTATCCATGCCTACACAAGGGAAAGGGCTGTACTGACAATAACCAGACCAGCCGTGCCTATACAAGGGAGAAGTATGTACTGACAATAACCAGACCAGCCGTGCCTATACAAGGGAGAAGTCTGTACTGACAATAACCAGACCAGCCGTGCCTATACAAGGGAGAAGTCTGTACTGACAATAACCAGACCAGCCGTGCCTACACAAGGGAGAAGGCTGTACTGACAATAACCAGACCAGCAGTGCCTATACAAGGGAGAAGTCTGTACTGACAATAACCAGACCAGCCGAGCCTACACAAGGGAGAGGTGTGTACTGACAATAACCAGACCAGCTGTGCCTACACAAGGGAGCGGGGTGTTCTGACAATAACCAGACCAGCCGTGCCTACACAAGGGAGAAGGCTGTACTGACAATAACCAGACCAGCAGTGCCTACACAAGAGAGAGGGGTGTTCTGACAATAACCAGACCAGCCGTGCCTACACAAGGGAGAAGGCTGTACTGACAATATCCAGACCAGCCATGCCTACACAAGGGAGAAGTCTGTACTGACAATAACCAGACCAGCCGTGCCTACACAAGGGAGAAGTCTGCACTGACAATAACCAGACCAGCCGTGCCTACACAAGGGAGAGGGGTGTACTGACAATAACCAGACCAGCCGTGCCTATACAAGGGAGAAGTCTGTACTGACAATAACCAGACCAGCCGTGCCTATACAGGGGAGAGGGGTGTTCTGACAATAACCAGACCAGCCGTGCCTATACAGAGGAGAGGGGTGTTCTGACAATAACCAGACCAGCCGTACCTATACAAGGGAGAAGTCTGTACTGACAATAACCAGACCAGCCGTGCCTACACAAGAGAGAGGGGTGTTCTGACAATAACCAGACTAGCCGTGCCTATACAGGGGAGAGGGGTGTTCTGCCAATAACTAGACCAGCCGTGCCTATACAAGGGAGAAGTCTGTACTGACAATAACCAGACCAGCCGTGCCTACACAAGAGAGAGGGGTGTTCTGACAATAACCAGACCAGCTGTGCCTATAAAGGGGAGAGGGGTGTTCTGACAATAACCAGACCAGCCGTGCCTACACAAGGGAGAAGTCTGTACTGACAATAACCAGACCAGCCGTGCCTACACAAGGGAAGGGGCTGTACTGACAATAACCAAACTAGCCATGCCTACACAAGGGAAAGGGCTGTACTGACAATAACCAGACCAGCCGTGCCTATACAAGGGAGAAGTATGTACTGACAATAACCAGACCAGCCGTGCCTATACAAGGGAGAAGTCTGTACTGACAATAACCAGACCAGCCGTGCCTATACAAGGAAGAAGTCTGTACTGACAATAACCAGACCAGCCGTGCCTACACAAGGGAGAAGGCTGTACTGACAATAACCAGACCAGCAGTGCCTATACAAGGGAGAAGTCTGTACTGACAATAACCAGACCAGCCGTGCCTACACAAGGGAGAGGGGTGTACTGACAATAACCAGACCAGCCGTGCCTACACAACGGAGAGGGGTGTTCTGACAATAACCAGACCAGCCGTGCCTATACAAGGGAGAAGTCTGCACTGACAATAACCAGACCAGCCGTGCCTACACAAGGGAAAGGACTGTACTGACAATAACCAGACCAGCCGTGCCTACACAAGGGAGAAGTCTGTACTGACAATAACCAGACCAGCCGTGCCTATACAAGGGAAAGGGCTGTACTGACAATAACCAGACCAGCCGTGCCTACACAAGGGAAAGGACTGTAGTGACAATAACCAAACTAGCCGTGCCTATACAAGGGAGAAGTCTGTACTGACAATAACCAGACCAGCCGTGCCTATACAAGGGAGAAGTCTGTACTGACAATAACCAGACCAGCCGTGCCTACACAAGGGAGAAGGCTGTACTGACAATAACCAGACCAGCAGTGCCTATACAAGGGAGAAGTCTGTACTGACAATAACCAGACCAGCCGTGCCTACACAAGGGAGAGGGGTGTACTGACAATAACCAGACCAGCTGTGCCTACACAAGGGAGAGGGGTGTTCTGACAATAACCAGACCAGCCGTGCCTACACAAGGGAGAAGGCTGTACTGACAATAACCAGACCAGCAGTGCCTACACAAGAGAGAGGGGTGTTCTGACAATAACCAGACCAGCCGTGCCTACACAAGGGAGAAGGCTGTACTGACAATAACCAGACCAGCCATGCCTACACAAGGGAGAAGTCTGTACTGACAATAACCAGACCAGCCGTGCCTACACAAGGGAGAAGTCTGTACTGACAATAACCAGACCAGCCGTGCCTACACAAGGGAGAGGGGTGTACTGACAATAACCAGACCAGCCGTGCCTATACAAGGGAGAAGTCTGTACTGACAATAACCAGACCAGCCGTGCCTATACAGGGAAGAGGGGTGTTCTGACAATAACCAGACCAGCCGTGCCTATACAGAGGAGAGGGGTGTTCTGACAATAACTAGACCAGCCGTGCCTATACAAGGGAGAAGTCTGTACTGACAATAACCAGACCAGCCGTGCCTACACAAGAGAGAGGGGTGTTCTGACAATAACCAGACAAGCTGTGCCTATACAGGGGAGAGGGGTGTTCTGACAATAACCAGACCAGCCGTGCCTACACAAGGGAGAAGTCTGTACTGACAATAACCAGACCAGCCGTGCCTACACAAGGGAAGGGGCTGTACTGACAATAACCAAACTATCCATGCCTACACAAGGGAAAGGGCTGTACTGACAATAACCAGACCAGCCGTGCCTATACAAGGGAGAAGTATGTACTGACAATAACCAGACCAGCCGTGCCTACACAAGGGAAAGGACTGTAGTGACAATAACCAAACTAGCCGTGCCTACACAAGGGAGAAGTCTGTACTGACAATAACCAGACCAGCCGTGCCTATACAGGGGAGAGGGGTGTTCTGACAATAACCAGACCAGCCGTGCCTATACAAGGGAGAAGTCTGTACTGACAATAACCAGACCAGCCGTGCCTACACAAGAGAGAGGGGTGTTCTGACAATAACCAGACCAGCTGTGCCTATACAGGGGAGAGGGGTGTTCTGACAATAACCAGACCAGCCGTGCCTACACAAGGGAGAAGTCTGTACTGACAATAACCAGACCAGCCGTGCCTACAAAGGGAAAGGGCTGTACTGACAATAACCAAACTAGCCGTGCCTACACAAGGGAAAGGTCTGTACTGACAATAACCAGACCAGCCGTGCCTATACAAGGGAGAAGTCTGTACTGACAATAACCAGACCAGCCGTGCCTATACAAGGGAGAAGTCTGTACTGACAATAACCAGACCAGCCGTGCCTATACAGGGGAGAGGGGTGTTCTGACAATAACCAGACCAGCCGTGCCTATACAGGGGAGAGGGGTGTTCTGACAATAACCAGACCAGCCGTACCTATACAAGGGAGAAGTCTGTACTGACAATAACCAGACCAGCCGTACCTATACAAGGGAGAAGTCTGTACTGACAATAACCAGACCAGCCGTGCCTATACAGGGGAGAGGGGTGTTCTGACAATAACTAGACCAGCCGTGCCTATACAAGGGAGAAGTCTGTACTGACAATAACCAGACCTGCCGTGCCTACACAAGAGAGAGGGGTGTTCTGACAATAACCAGACCAGCTGTGCCTATACAGGGGAGAGCGGTGTTCTGACAATAACCAGACCAGCCGTGCCTACACAAGGGAGAAGTCTGTACTGACAATAACCAGACCAGCCGTACCTACACAAGGGAAAGGGCTGTACTGACAATAACCAAACGAGCTGTGCCTACACAAGGGAAAGGTCTGTACTGACAATAACCAGACCAGCCGTGCCTATACAAGGGAGAAGTCTGTACTGACAATAACCAGACCAGCCGTGCCTATACAAGGGAGAAGTCTGTACTGACAATAACCAGACCAGCCGTGCCTATACAAGGGAGAAGGCTGTACTGACAATAACCAGACCAGCCATGCCTACACAAGGGAGAAGTCTGTACTGACAATAACCAGACCAGCCGTGCCTACACAAGGGAGAAGTCTGTACTGACAATAACCAGACCAGCCGTGCCTACACAAGGGAGAGGGGTGTACTGACAATAACCAGACCAGCCGTGCCTATACAAGGGAGAAGTCTGTACTGACAATAACCAGACCAGCCGTGCCTATACAGGGAAGAGGGGTGTTCTGACAATAACCAGACCAGCCGTGCCTATACAGAGGAGAGGGGTGTTCTGACAATAACTAGACCAGCCGTGCCTATACAAGGGAGAAGTCTGTACTGACAATAACCAGACCAGCCGTGCCTACACAAGAGAGAGGGGTGTTCTGACAATAACCAGACAAGCTGTGCCTATACAGGGGAGAGGGGTGTTCTGACAATAACCAGACCAGCCGTGCCTACACAAGGGAGAAGTCTGTACTGACAATAACCAGACCAGCCGTGCCTACACAAGGGAAGGGGCTGTACTGACAATAACCAAACTATCCATGCCTACACAAGGGAAAGGGCTGTACTGACAATAACCAGACCAGCCGTGCCTATACAAGGGAGAAGTATGTACTGACAATAACCAGACCAGCCGTGCCTATACAAGGGAGAAGTCTGTACTGACAATAACCAGACCAGCCGTGCCTATACAAGGGAGAAGTCTGTACTGACAATAACCAGACCAGCCGTGCCTACACAAGGGAGAAGGCTGTACTGACAATAACCAGACCAGCAGTGCCTATACAAGGGAGAAGTCTGTACTGACAATAACCAGACCAGCCGTGCCTACACAAGGGAAAGGGCTGTACTGACAATAACCAGACCAGCCGTGCCTACACAAGGGAAAGGACTGTAGTGACAATAACCAAACTAGCCGTGCCTACACAAGGGAGAAGTCTGTACTGACAATAACCAGACCAGCCGTGCCTATACAGGGGAGAGGGGTGTTCTGACAATAACCAGACCAGCCGTGCCTATACAAGGGAGAAGTCTGTACTGACAATAACCAGACCAGCCGTGCCTACACAAGAGAGAGGGGTGTTCTGACAATAACCAGACCAGCTGTGCCTATACAGGGGAGAGGGGTGTTCTGACAATAACCAGACCAGCCGTGCCTACACAAGGGAGAAGTCTGTACTGACAATAACCAGACCAGCCGTGCCTACAAAGGGAAAGGGCTGTACTGACAATAACCAAACTAGCCGTGCCTACACAAGGGAAAGGTCTGTACTGACAATAACCAGACCAGCCGTGCCTATACAAGGGAGAAGTCTGTACTGACAATAACCAGACC
Source organism: Narcine bancroftii (assembly GCF_036971445.1). NCBI lineage: Eukaryota > Metazoa > Chordata > Chondrichthyes > Torpediniformes > Narcinidae > Narcine > Narcine bancroftii. Next base: position 351,437,842 of record NC_091470.1, read on the forward strand.
AGCCGTGCCTATACAAGGGAGAAGTCTGTACTGACAATAACCAGACCAGCCGTGCCTATACAGGGGAGAGGGGTGTTCTGACAATAACCAGACCAGCCGTGCCTATACAGGGGAGAGGGGTGTTCTGACAATAACCAGACCAGCCGTACCTATACAAGGGAGAAGTCTGTACTGACAATAACCAGACCAGCCGTACCTATACAAGGGAGAAGTCTGTACTGACAATAACCAGACCAGCCGTGCCTATACAGGGGAGAGGGGTGTTCTGACAATAACTAGACCAGCCGTGCCTATACAAGGGAGAAGTCTGTACTGACAATAACCAGACCAGCCGTGCCTACACAAGAGAGAGGTGTGTTCTGACAATAACGAGACCAGCCGTGCCTATACAGGGGAGAGGGGTGTTCTGACAATAACTAGACCAGCCGTGCCTATACAAGGGAGAAGTCTGTACTGACAATAACCAGACCAGCCGTTCCTACACAAGAGAGAGGGGTGTTCTAACAATAACCAGACCAGCCGTGCCTATACAGGGGAGAGGGGTGTTCTGACAATAACCTGACCAGCCGTGCCTATACAAGGGAGAAGTCTGTACTGACAATAACCAGACCAGCCGTGCCTACACAAGAGAGAGGGGTGTTCTGACAATAACCAGACCAGCTGTGCCTATACAGGGGAGAGGGGTGTTCTGACAATAACCAGACCAGCCGTGCCTACACAAGGGAGAAGTCTGTACTGACAATAACCAGACCAGCCGTGCCTACACAAGGGAAAGGGCTGTACTGACAATAACCAAACTAGCCGTGCCTACACAAGGGAAAGGTCTGTACTGACAATAACCAGACCAGCCGTGCCTATACAAGGGAGAAGTCTGTACTGACAATAACCAGACCAGCCGTGCCTATAGAGGGGAGAGGGGTGTTCTGACAATAACCAGACCAGCCGTGCCTATACAGAGGAGAGGGGTGTTCTGACAATAACCAGACCAGCCGTACCTATACAAGGGAGAAGTCTGTACTGACAATAACCAGACCAGCCGTGCCTACACAAGAGAGAGGGGTGTTCTGACAATAACCAGACCAGCCGTGCCTATACAGGGGAGAGGGGTGTTCTGACAATAACTAGACCAGCCGTGCCTATACAAGGGAGAAGTCTGTACTGACAATAACCAGACCAGCCGTGCCTACACAAGAGAGAGGGGTGTTCTGACAATAACCAGACCAGCTGTGCCTATACAGGGGAGAGGGGTGTTCTGACAATAACCAGACCAGCCGTGCCTACACAAGGGAGAAGTCTGTACTGACAATAACCAGACCAGCCGTGCCTACACAAGGGAAAGGGCTGTACTGACAATAACCAAACTAGCCGTGCCTGCACAAGGGAAAGGTCTGTACTGACAATAACCAGACCAGCCGTGCCTATACAAGGGAGAAGTTTGTACTGACAATAACCAGACCAGCCGTGCCTATACAAGGGAGAAGTCTGTACTGACAATAACCAGACCAGCCGTGCCTATACAGGGGAGAGGGGTGTTCTGACAATAACCAGACCAGCCGTGCCTATACAGGGGAGAGGGGTGTTCTGACAATAACCAGACCAGCCGTACCTATACAAGGGAGAAGTCTGTACTGACAATAACCAGACCAGCCGTGCCTACACAAGAGAGAGGTGTGTTCTGACAATAACGAGACCAGCCGTGCCTATACAGGGGAGAGGGGTGTTCTGACAATAACTAGACCAGCCGTGCCTATACAAGGGAGAAGTCTGTACTGACAATAACCAGACCAGCCGTTCCTACACAAGAGAGAGGGGTGTTCTAACAATAACCAGACCAGCTGTGCCTATACAGGGGAGAGGGGTGTTCTGACAATAACCAGACCAGCCGTGCCTACACAAGGAAGAAGTCTGTACTGACAATAACCAGACCAGCCGTGCCTACACAAGGGAGAGGGGTGTACTGACAATAACCAGACCAGCCGTGCCTACACATGGGAGAGGGGTGTTCTGACAATAACCAGACCAGCCGTGCCTACACAAGGGAGAAGTCTGTACTGACAATAACCAGACCAGCCGTGCCTATACAGGGGAGAGGGGTGTTCTGACAATAACCTGACCAGCCGTGCCTATACAAGGGAGAAGTCTGTACTGACAATAACCAGACCAGCCGTGCCTACACAAGAGAGAGGGGTGTTCTGACAATAACCAGACCAGCTGTGCCTATACAGGGGAGAGGGGTGTTCTGACAATAACCAGACCAGCCGTGCCTACACAAGGGAGAAGTCTGTACTGACAATAACCAGACCAGCCGTGCCTACACAAGGGAAAGGGCTGTACTGACAATAACCAAACTAGCCGTGCCTACACAAGGGAAAGGTCTGTACTGACAATAACCAGACCAGCCGTGCCTATACAAGGGAGAAGTCTGTACTGACAATAACCAGACCAGCCGTGCCTATACAGGGGAGAGGGGTGTTCTGACAATAACCAGACCAGCCGTGCCTATACAGAGGAGAGGGGTGTTCTGACAATAACCAGACCAGCCGTACCTATACAAGGGAGTAGTCTGTACTGACAATAACCAGACCAGCCGTGCCTACACAAGAGAGAGGGGTGTTCTGACAATAACCAGACCAGCCGTGCCTATACAGGGGAGAGGGGTGTTCTGACAATAACTAGACCAGCCGTGCCTATACAAGGGAGAAGTCTGTACTGACAATAACCAGACCAGCCGTGCCTACACAAGAGAGAGGGGTGTTCTGACAATAACCAGACCAGCTGTGCCTATACAGGGGAGAGGGGTGTTCTGACAATAACCAGACCAGCCGTGCCTACACAAGGGAGAAGTCTGTACTGACAATAACCAGACCAGCCGTGCCTACACAAGGGAAAGGGCTGTACTGACAATAACCAAACTAGCCGTGCCTGCACAAGGGAAAGGTCTGTACTGACAATAACCAGACCAGCCGTGCCTATACAAGGGAGAAGTTTGTACTGACAATAACCAGACCAGCCATGCCTATACAAGGGAGAAGTCTGTACTGACAATAACCAGACCAGCCGTGCCTATACAGGGGAGAGGGGTGTTCTGACAATAACCAGACCAGCCGTGCCTATACAGGGGAGAGGGGTGTTCTGACAATAACCAGACCAGCCGTACCTATACAAGGGAGAAGTCTGTACTGACAATAACCAGACCAGCCGTGCCTACACAAGAGAGAGGTGTGTTCTGACAATAACGAGACCAGCCGTGCCTATACAGGGGAGAGGGGTGTTCTGACAATAACTAGACCAGCCGTGCCTATACAAGGGAGAAGTCTGTACTGACAATAACCAGACCAGCCGTTCCTACACAAGAGAGAGGGGTGTTCTAACAATAACCAGACCAGCTGTGCCTATACAGGGGAGAGGGGTGTTCTGACAATAACCAGACCAGCCGTGCCTACACAAGGAAGAAGTCTGTACTGACAATAACCAGACCAGCCGTGCCTACACAAGGGAAAGGGCTGTACTGACAATAACCAAACTAGCCGTGCCTACACAAGGGAAAGGGCTGTACTGACAATAACCAGACCAGCCGTGCCTATACAAGGGAGAAGTATGTACTGACAATAACCAGACCAGCCGTGCCTATACAAGGGAGAAGTCTGTACTGACAATAACCAGACCAGCCGTGCCTACACAAGGGAGAGGGGTGTACTGACAATAAACAGACCAGCCGTGCCTACACAAGGGAGAGGGGTGTTCTGACAATAACCAGACCAGCCGTGCCTACACAAGGGAGAAGTCTGTACTGACAATAACCAGACCAGCCGTGCCTATACAGGGGAGAGGGGTGTTCTGACAATAACCTGACCAGCCGTGCCTATACAAGGGAGAAGTCTGTACTGACAATAACCAGACCAGCCGTGCCTACACAAGAGAGAGGGGTGTTCTGACAATAACCAGACCAGCTGTGCCTATACAGGGGAGAGGGGTGTTCTGACAATAACCAGACCAGCCGTGCCTACACAAGGGAGAAGTCTGTACTGACAATAACCAGACCAGCCGTGCCTACACAAGGGAAAGGGCTGTACTGACAATAACCAAACTAGCCGTGCCTACACAAGGGAAAGGTCTGTACTGACAATAACCAGACCAGCCGTGCCTATACAAGGGAGAAGTCTGTACTGACAATAACCAGACCAGCCGTGCCTATACAGGGGAGAGGGGTGTTCTGACAATAACCAGACCAGCCGTGCCTATACAGAGGAGAGGGGTGTTCTGACAATAACCAGACCAGCCGTACCTATACAAGGGAGAAGTCTGTACTGACAATAACCAGACCAGCCGTGCCTACACAAGAGAGAGGGGTGTTCTGACAATAACCAGACCAGCCGTGCCTATACAGGGGAGAGGGGTGTTCTGACAATAACTAGACCAGCCGTGCCTATACAAGGGAGAAGTCTGTACTGACAATAACCAGACCAGCCGTGCCTACACAAGAGAGAGGGGTGTTCTGACAATAACCAGACCAGCTGTGCCTATACAGGGGAGAGGGGTGTTCTGACAATAACCAGACCAGCCGTGCCTACACAAGGGAGAAGTCTGTACTGACAATAACCAGACCAGCCGTGCCTACACAAGGGAAAGGGCTGTACTGACAATAACCAAACTAGCCGTGCCTGCACAAGGGAAAGGTCTGTACTGACAATAACCAGACCAGCCGTGCCTATACAAGGGAGAAGTTTCTACTGACAATAACCAGACCAGCCGTGCCTATACAAGGGAGAAGTCTGTACTGACAATAACCAGACCAGCCGTGCCTATACAGGGGAGAGGGGTGTTCTGACAATAACCAGACCAGCCGTGCCTATACAGGGGAGAGGGGTGTTCTGACAATAACCAGACCAGCCGTACCTATACAAGGGAGAAGTCTGTACTGACAATAACCAGACCAGCCGTGCCTACACAAGAGAGAGGTGTGTTCTGACAATAACGAGACCAGCCGTGCCTATACAGGGGAGAGGGGTGTTCTGACAATAACTAGACCAGCCGTGCCTATACAAGGGAGAAGTCTGTACTGACAATAACCAGACCAGCCGTTCCTACACAAGAGAGAGGGGTGTTCTAACAATAACCAGACCAGCTGTGCCTATACAGGGGAGAGGGGTGTTCTGACAATAACCAGACCAGCCGTGCCTACACAAGGAAGAAGTCTGTACTGACAATAACCAGACCAGCCGTGCCTACACAAGGGAAAGGGCTGTACTGTCAATAACCAAACTAGCCGTGCCTACACAAGGGAAAGGGCTGTACTGACAATAACCAGACCAGCCGTGCCTATACAAGGGAGAAGTATGTACTGACAATAACCAGACCAGCCGTGCCTATACAAGGGAGAAGTCTGTACTGACAATAACCAGACCAGCCGTGCCTACACAAGGGAGAGGGGTGTACTGACAATAACCAGACCAGCCGTGCCTACACAAGGGAGAGGGGTGTTCTGACAATAACCAGACCAGCCGTGCCTACACAAGGGAGAAGTCTGTACTGACAATAACCAGACCAGCCGTGCCTATACAGGGGAGAGGGGTGTTCTGACAATAACCTGACCAGCCGTGCCTATACAAGGGAGAAGTCTGTACTGACAATAACCAGACCAGCCGTGCCTACACAAGAGAGAGGGGTGTTCTGACAATAACCAGACCAGCTGTGCCTATACAGGGGAGAGGGGTGTTCTGACAATAACCAGACCAGCCGTGCCTTCACAAGGGAGAAGTCTGTACTGACAATAACCAGACCAGCCGTGCCTACACAAGGGAAAGGGCTGTACTGACAATAACCAAACTAGCCGTGCCTACACAAGGGAAATGTCTGTACTGACAATAACCAGACCAGCCGTGCCTATACAAGGGAGAAGTCTGTACTGACAATAACCAGACCAGCCGTGCCTATACAGGGGAGAGGGGTGTTCTGACAATAACCAGACCAGCCGTGCCTATACAGAGGAGAGGGGTGTTCTGACAATAACCAGACCAGCCGTACCTATACAAGGGAGAAGTCTGTACTGACAATAACCAGACCAGCCGTGCCTACACAAGAGAGAGGGGTGTTCTGACAATAACCAGACCAGCCGTGCCTATACAGGGGAGAGGGGTGTTCTGACAATAACTAGACCAGCCGTGCCTATACAAGGGAGAAGTCTGTACTGACAATAACCAGACCAGCCGTGCCTACACAAGAGAGAGGGGTGTTCTGACAATAACCAGACCAGCTGTGCCTATACAGGGGAGAGGGGTGTTCTGACAATAACCAGACCAGCCGTGCCTACACAAGGGAGAAGTCTGTACTGACAATAACCAGACCAGCCGTGCCTACACAAGGGAAAGGGCTGTACTGACAATAACCAAACTAGCCGTGCCTGCACAAGGGAAAGGTCTGTACTGACAATAACCAGACCAGCCGTGCCTATACAAGGGAGAAGTTTGTACTGACAATAACCAGACCAGCCGTGCCTATACAAGGGAGAAGTCTGTACTGACAATAACCAGACCAGCCGTGCCTATACAGGGGAGAGGGGTGTTCTGACAATAACCAGACCAGCCGTGCCTATACAGGGGAGAGGGGTGTTCTGACAATAACCAGACCAGCCGTACCTATACAAGGGAGAAGTCTGTACTGACAATAACCAGACCAGCCGTGCCTACACAAGAGAGAGGTGTGTTCTGACAATAACGAGACCAGCCGTGCCTATACAGGGGAGAGGGGTGTTCTGACAATAACTAGACCAGCCGTGCCTATACAAGGGAGAAGTCTGTACTGACAATAACCAGACCAGCCGTTCCTACACAAGAGAGAGGGGTGTTCTAACAATAACCAGACCAGCTGTGCCTATACAGGGGAGAGGGGTGTTCTGACAATAACCAGACCAGCCGTGCCTACACAAGGAAGAAGTCTGTACTGACAATAACCAGACCCACCGTGCCTACACAAGGGAAAGGGCTGTACTGACAATAACCAAACAAGCCGTGCCTATACAGGGGAGAGGGGTGTTCTGACAATAACCAGACCAGCCATGCCTACACAAGGGAGAAGTCTGTACTGACAATAACCAGACCAGCCGTGCCTACACAAGGGAGAAGTCTGTACTGACAATAACCAGACCAGCCGTGCCTACACAAGGGAGAGGGGTGTACTGACAATAACCAGACCAGCCGTGCCTATACAAGGGAGAAGTCTGTACTGACAATAACCAGACCAGCCGTGCCTATACAGGGAAGAGGGGTGTTCTGACAATAACCAGACCAGCCGTGCCTATACAGAGGAGAGGGGTGTTCTGACAATAACTAGACCAGCCGTGCCTATACAAGGGAGAAGTCTGTACTGACAATAACCAGACCAGCCGTGCCTACACAAGAGAGAGGGGTGTTCTGACAATAACCAGACAAGCTGTGCCTATACAGGGGAGAGGGGTGTTCTGACAATAACCAGACCAGCCGTGCCTACACAAGGGAGAAGTCTGTACTGACAATAACCAGACCAGCCGTGCCTACACAAGGGAAGGGGCTGTACTGACAATAACCAAACTATCCATGCCTACACAAGGGAAAGGGCTGTACTGACAATAACCAGACCAGCCGTGCCTATACAAGGGAGAAGTATGTACTGACAATAACCAGACCAGCCGTGCCTATACAAGGGAGAAGTCTGTACTGACAATAACCAGACCAGCCGTGCCTATACAAGGGAGAAGTCTGTACTGACAATAACCAGACCAGCCGTGCCTACACAAGGGAGAAGGCTGTACTGACAATAACCAGACCAGCAGTGCCTATACAAGGGAGAAGTCTGTACTGACAATAACCAGACCAGCCGAGCCTACACAAGGGAGAGGTGTGTACTGACAATAACCAGACCAGCTGTGCCTACACAAGGGAGCGGGGTGTTCTGACAATAACCAGACCAGCCGTGCCTACACAAGGGAGAAGGCTGTACTGACAATAACCAGACCAGCAGTGCCTACACAAGAGAGAGGGGTGTTCTGACAATAACCAGACCAGCCGTGCCTACACAAGGGAGAAGGCTGTACTGACAATATCCAGACCAGCCATGCCTACACAAGGGAGAAGTCTGTACTGACAATAACCAGACCAGCCGTGCCTACACAAGGGAGAAGTCTGCACTGACAATAACCAGACCAGCCGTGCCTACACAAGGGAGAGGGGTGTACTGACAATAACCAGACCAGCCGTGCCTATACAAGGGAGAAGTCTGTACTGACAATAACCAGACCAGCCGTGCCTATACAGGGGAGAGGGGTGTTCTGACAATAACCAGACCAGCCGTGCCTATACAGAGGAGAGGGGTGTTCTGACAATAACCAGACCAGCCGTACCTATACAAGGGAGAAGTCTGTACTGACAATAACCAGACCAGCCGTGCCTACACAAGAGAGAGGGGTGTTCTGACAATAACCAGACTAGCCGTGCCTATACAGGGGAGAGGGGTGTTCTGCCAATAACTAGACCAGCCGTGCCTATACAAGAGAGAAGTCTGTACTGACAATAACCAGACCAGCCGTGCCTACACAAGAGAGAGGGGTGTTCTGACAATAACCAGACCAGCTGTGCCTATAAAGGGGAGAGGGGTGTTCTGACAATAACCAGACCAGCCGTGCCTACACAAGGGAGAAGTCTGTACTGACAATAACCAGACCAGCCGTGCCTACACAAGGGAAGGGGCTGTACTGACAATAACCAAACTAGCCATGCCTACACAAGGGAAAGGGCTGTACTGACAATAACCAGACCAGCCGTGCCTATACAAGGGAGAAGTATGTACTGACAATAACCAGACCAGCCGTGCCTATACAAGGGAGAAGTCTGTACTGACAATAACCAGACCAGCCGTGCCTATACAAGGAAGAAGTCTGTACTGACAATAACCAGACCAGCCGTGCCTACACAAGGGAGAAGGCTGTACTGACAATAACCAGACCAGCAGTGCCTATACAAGGGAGAAGTCTGTACTGACAATAACCAGACCAGCCGTGCCTACACAAGGGAGAGGGGTGTACTGACAATAACCAGACCAGCCGTGCCTACACAACGGAGAGGGGTGTTCTGACAATAACCAGACCAGCCGTGCCTATACAAGGGAGAAGTCTGCACTGACAATAACCAGACCAGCCGTGCCTACACAAGGGAAAGGACTGTACTGACAATAACCAGACCAGCCGTGCCTACACAAGGGAGAAGTCTGTACTGACAATAACCAGACCAGCCGTGCCTATACAAGGGAAAGGGCTGTACTGACAATAACCAGACCAGCCGTGCCTACACAAGGGAAAGGACTGTAGTGACAATAACCAAACTAGCCGTGCCTATACAAGGGAGAAGTCTGTACTGACAATAACCAGACCAGCCGTGCCTATACAAGGGAGAAGTCTGTACTGACAATAACCAGACCAGCCGTGCCTACACAAGGGAGAAGGCTGTACTGACAATAACCAGACCAGCAGTGCCTATACAAGGGAGAAGTCTGTACTGACAATAACCAGACCAGCCGTGCCTACACAAGGGAGAGGGGTGTACTGACAATAACCAGACCAGCTGTGCCTACACAAGGGAGAGGGGTGTTCTGACAATAACCAGACCAGCCGTGCCTACACAAGGGAGAAGGCTGTACTGACAATAACCAGACCAGGAGTGCCTACACAAGAGAGAGGGGTGTTCTGACAATAACCAGACCAGCCGTGCCTACACAAGGGAGAAGGCTGTACTGACAATAACCAGACCAGCCATGCCTACACAAGGGAAAAGTCTGTACTGACAATAACCAGACCAGCCGTGCCTACACAAGGGAGAAGTCTGTACTGACAATAACCAGACCAGCCGTGCCTACACAAGGGAGAGGGGTGTACTGACAATAACCAGACCAGCCGTGCCTATACAAGGGAGAAGTCTGTACTGACAATAACCAGACCAGCCGTGCCTATACAGGGAAGAGGGGTGTTCTGACAATAACCAGACCAGCCGTGCCTATACAGAGGAGAGGGGTGTTCTGACAATAACTAGACCAGCCGTGCCTATACAAGGGAGAAGTCTGTACTGACAATAACCAGACCAGCCGTGCCTACACAAGAGAGAGGGCTGTTCTGACAATAACCAGACAAGCTGTGCCTATACAGGGGAGAGGGGTGTTCTGACAATAACCAGACCAGCCGTGCCTACACAAGGGAGAAGTCTGTACTGACAATAACCAGACCAGCCGTGCCTACACAAGGGAAGGGGCTGTACTGACAATAACCAAACTATCCATGCCTACACAAGGGAAAGGGCTGTACTGACAATAACCAGACCAGCCGTGCCTATACAAGGGAGAAGTATGTACTGACAATAACCAGACCAGCCGTGCCTATACAAGGGAGAAGTCTGTACTGACAATAACCAGACCAGCCGTGCCTATACAAGGGAGAAGTCTGTACTGACAATAACCAGACCAGCCGTGCCTACACAAGGGAGAAGGCTGTACTGACAATAACCAGACCAGCAGTGCCTATACAAGGGAGAAGTCTGTACTGACAATAACCAGACCAGCCGTGCCTACACAAGGGAAAGGGCTGTACTGACAATAACCAGACCAGCCGTGCCTACACAAGGGAAAGGACTGTAGTGACAATAACCAAACTAGCCGTGCCTACACAAGGGAGAAGTCTGTACTGACAATAACCAGACCAGCCGTGCCTATACAGGGGAGAGGGGTGTTCTGACAATAACCAGACCAGCCGTGCCTATACAAGGGAGAAGTCTGTACTGACAATAACCAGACCAGCCGTGCCTACACAAGAGAGAGGGGTGTTCTGACAATAACCAGACCAGCTGTGCCTATACAGGGGAGAGGGGTGTTCTGACAATAACCAGACCAGCCGTGCCTACACAAGGGAGAAGTCTGTACTGACAATAACCAGACCAGCCGTGCCTACAAAGGGAAAGGGCTGTACTGACAATAACCAAACTAGCCGTGCCTACACAAGGGAAAGGTCTGTACTGACAATAACCAGACCAGCCGTGCCTATACAAGGGAGAAGTCTGTACTGACAATAACCAGACCAGCCGTGCCTATACAAGGGAGAAGTCTGTACTGACAATAACCAGACCAGCCGTGCCTATACAGGGGAGAGGGGTGTTCTGACAATAACCAGACCAGCCGTGCCTATACAGGGGAGAGGGGTGTTCTGACAATAACCAGACAGGCCGTACCTATACAAGGGAGAAGTCTGTACTGACAATAACCAGACCAGCCGTACCTATACAAGGGAGAAGTCTGTACTGACAATAACCAGACCAGCCGTGCCTATACAGGGGAGAGGGGTGTTCTGACAATAACTAGACCAGCCGTGCCTATACAAGGGAGAAGTCTGTACTGACAATAACCAGACCTGCCGTGCCTACACAAGAGAGAGGGGTGTTCTGACAATAACCAGACCAGCTGTGCCTATACAGGGGAGAGGGGTGTTCTGACAATAACCAGACCAGCCGTGCCTACACAAGGGAGAAGTCTGTACTGACAATAACCAGACCAGCCGTACCTACACAAGGGAAAGGGCTGTACTGACAATAACCAAACGAGCTGTGCCTACACAAGGGAAAGGTCTGTACTGACAATAACCAGACCAGCCGTGCCTATACAAGGGAGAAGTCTGTACTGACAATAACCAGACCAGCCGTGCCTATACAAGGGAGAAGTCTGTACTGACAATAACCAGACCAGCCGTGCCTATACAAGGGAGAAGGCTGTACTGACAATAACCAGACCAGCCATGCCTACACAAGGGAGAAGTCTGTACTGACAATAACCAGACCAGCCGTGCCTACACAAGGGAGAAGTCTGTACTGACAATAACCAGACCAGCCGTGCCTACACAAGGGAGAGGGGTGTACTGACAATAACCAGACCAGCCGTGCCTATACAAGGGAGAAGTCTGTACTGACAATAACCAGACCAGCCGTGCCTATACAGGGAAGAGGGGTGTTCTGACAATAACCAGACCAGCCGTGCCTATACAGAGGAGAGGGGTGTTCTGACAATAACTAGACCAGCCGTGCCTATACAAGGGAGAAGTCTGTACTGACAATAACCAGACCAGCCGTGCCTACACAAGAGAGAGGGGTGTACTGACAATAACCAGACAAGCTGTGCCTATACAGGGGAGAGGGGTGTTCTGACAATAACCAGACCAGCCGTGCCTACACAAGGGAGAAGTCTGTACTGACAATAACCAGACCAGCCGTGCCTACACAAGGGAAGGGGCTGTACTGACAATAACCAAACTATCCATGCCTACACAAGGGAAAGGGCTGTACTGACAATAACCAGACCAGCCGTGCCTATACAAGGGAGAAGTATGTACTGACAATAACCAGACCAGCCGTGCCTATACAAGGGAGAAGTCTGTACTGACAATAACCAGACCAGCCGTGCCTATACAAGGGAGAAGTCTGTACTGACAATAACCAGACCAGCCGTGCCTACACAAGGGAGAAGGCTGTACTGACAATAACCAGACCAGCAGTGCCTATACAAGGGAGAAGTCTGTACTGACAATAACCAGACCAGCCGTGCCTACACAAGGGAAAGGGCTGTACTGACAATAACCAGACCAGCCGTGCCTACACAAGGGAAAGGACTGTAGTGACAATAACCAAACTAGCCGTGCCTACACAAGGGAGAAGTCTGTACTGACAATAACCAGACCAGCCGTGCCTATACAGGGGAGAGGGGTGTTCTGACAATAACCAGACCAGCCGTGCCTATACAAGGGAGAAGTCTGTACTGACAATAACCAGACCAGCCGTGCCTACACAAGAGAGAGGGGTGTTCTGACAATAACCAGACCAGCTGTGCCTATACAGGGGAGAGGGGTGTTCTGACAATAACCAGACCAGCCGTGCCTACACAAGGGAGAAGTCTGTACTGACAATAACCAGACCAGCCGTGCCTACAAAGGGAAAGGGCTGTACTGACAATAACCAAACTAGCCGTGCCTACACAAGGGAAAGGTCTGTACTGACAATAACCAGACCAGCCGTGCCTATACAAGGGAGAAGTCTGTACTGACAATAACCAGACCAGCCGTGCCTATACAAGGGAGAAGTCTGTACTGACAATAACCAGACCAGCCGTGCCTATACAGGGGAGAGGGGTGTTCTGACAATAACCAGACCAGCCGTGCCTATACAGGGGAGAGGGGTGTTCTGACAATAACCAGACCAGCCTTACCTATACAAGGGAGAAGTCTGTACTGACAATAACCAGACCAGCCGTACCTATACAAGGGAGAAGTCTGTACTGACAATAACCAGACCAGCCGTGCCTATACAGGGGAGAGGGGTGTTCTGACAATAACTAGACCAGCCGTGCCTATACAAGGGAGAAGTCTGTACTGACAATAACCAGACCTGCCGTGCCTACACAAGAGAGAGGGGTGTTCTGACAATAACCAGACCAGCTGTGCCTATACAGGGGAGAGGGGTGTTCTGACAATAACCAGACCAGCCGTGCCTACACAAGGGAGAAGTCTGTACTGACAATAACCAGACCAGCCGTACCTACACAAGGGAAAGGGCTGTACTGACAATAACCAAACGAGCTGTGCCTACACAAGGGAAAGGTCTGTACTGACAATAACCAGACCAGCCGTGCCTATACAAGGGAGAAGTCTGTACTGACAATAACCAGACCAGCCGTGCCTATACAAGGGAGAAGTCTGTACTGACAATAACCAGACCAGCCGTGCCTATACAGGGGAGAGGGGTGTTCTGACAATAACCAGACCAGCCGTGCCTATACAGGGGAGAGGGGTGTTCTGACAATAACCAGACCAGCCGTACCTATACAAGGGAGAAGTCTGTACTGACAATAACCAGACCAGCCGTGCCTACACAAGAGAGAGGTGTGTTCTGACAATAACCAGACCAGCCGTGCCTATACAGGGGAGAGGGGTGTTCTGACAATAACTAGACCAGCCGTGCCAAAACAAGGGAGAAGTCTGTACTGACAATAACCAGACCAGCCGTGCCTACACAAGAGAGAGGGGTGTTCTGACAATAACCAGACCAGCTGTGCCTATACAGGGGAGAGGGGTGTTCTGACAATAACCAGACCAGCCGTGCCTACACAAGGAAGAAGTCTGTACTGACAATAACCAGACCAGCCGTGCCTACACAAGGGAAAGGGGTGTACTGACAATAACCAGACCAGCCGTGCCTATACAAGGGAAAGGACTGTACTGACAATAACCAGACCAGCCGTGCCTACACAAGGGAAAGGACTGTAGTGACAATAACCAAACTAGCCGTGCCTATACAAGGGAGAAGTCTGTACTGACAATAACCAGACCAGCCGTGCCTATACAAGGGAGAAGTCTGTACTGACAATAACCAGACCAGCCGTGCCTACACAAGGGAGAAGGCTGTACTGACAATAACCAGACCAGCAGTGCCTATACAAGGGAGAAGTCTGTACTGACAATAACCAGACCAGCCGTGCCTACACAAGGGAGAGGGGAGTACTGACAATAACCAGACCAGCTGTGCCTACACAAGGGAGAGGGGTGTTCTGACAATAACCAGACCAGCCGTGCCTACACAAGGGAGAAGGCTGTACTGACAACAACCAGACCAGCAGTGCCTACACAAGAGAGAGGGGTGTTCTGACAATAACCAGACCAGCCGTGCCTACACAAGGGAGAAGGCTGTACTGACAATAACCAGACCAGCCATGCCTACACAAGGGAGAAGTCTGTACTGACAATAACCAGACCAGCCGTGCCTACACAAGGGAGAAGTCTGTACTGACAATAACCAGACCAGCCGTGCCTACACAAGGGAGAGGGGTGTACTGACAATAACCAGACCAGCCGTGCCTATACAAGGGAGAAGTCTGTACTGACAATAACCAGACCAGCCGTGCCTATACAGGGGAGAGGGGTGTTCTGACAATAACCAGACCAGCCGTGCCTATACAGAGGAGAGGGGTGTTCTGACAATAACTAGACCAGCCGTGCCTATACAAGGGAGAAGTCTGTACTGACAATAACCAGACCAGCCGTGCCTACACAAGAGAGAGGGGTGTTCTGACAATAACCAGACAAGCTGTGCCTATACAGGGGAGAGGGGTGTTCTGACAATAACCAGACCAGCCGTGCCTACACAAGGGAGAAGTCTGTACTGACAATAACCAGACCAGCCGTGCCTACACAAGGGAAGGGGCTGTACTGACAATAACCAAACTATCCATGCCTACACAAGGGAAAGGGCTGTACTGACAATAACCAGACCAGCCGTGCCTATACAAGGGAGAAGTATGTACTGACAATAACCAGACCAGCCGTGCCTATACAAGGGAGAAGTCTGTACTGACAATAACCAGACCAGCCGTGCCTATACAAGGGAGAAGTCTGTACTGACAATAACCAGACCAGCCGTGCCTACACAAGGGAGAAGGCTGTACTGACAATAACCAGACCAGCAGTACCTATACAAGGGAGAAGTCTGTACTGACAATAACCAGACCAGCCGTGCCTACACAAGGGAGAGGGGTGTACTGACAATAACCAGACCAGCCGTGCCTACACAAGGGAGAGGGGTGTTCTGACAATAACCAGACCAGCCGTGCCTACACAAGGGAGAAGGCTGTACTGACAATAACCAGACCAGCAGTGCCTACACAAGGGAGAGGGGTGTTCTGACAATAACCAGACCAGCCGTGCCTACACAAGGGAGAAGGCTGTACTGACAATAACCAGACCAGCCATGCCTACACAAGGGAGAAGTCTGTACTGACAATAACCAGACCAGCCGTGCCTATACAGGGGAGAGGGGTGTTCTGACAATAACCAGACCAGCCGTGCCTATACAAGGGAGAAGTCTGTACTGACAATAACCAGACCAGCCGTGCCTACACAAGAGAGAGGGGTGTTCTGACAATAACCAGACCAGCCGTGCCTATACAAGGGAGAAGTCTGTACTGACAATAACCAGACCAGCCGTGCCTACACAAGAGAGAGGGGTGTTCTGACAATAACCAGACCAGCTGTGCCTATACAGGGGAGAGGGGTGTTCTGACAATAACCAGACCAGCCGTGCCTACACAAGGGAGAAGTCTGTACTGACAATAACCAGACCAGCCGTGCCTACAAAGGGAAAGGGCTGTACTGACAATAACCAAACTAGCCGTGCCTACACAAGGGGAAGGTCTGTACTGACAATAACCAGACCAGCCGTGCCTATAAAAGGGAGAAGTCTGTACTGACAATAACCAGACCAGCCGTGCCTATACAAGGGAGAAGTCTGTACTGACAATAACCAGACCAGCCGTGCCTATACAGGGGAGAGGGGTGTTCTGACAATAACCAGACCAGCCGTGCCTATACAGGGGAGAGGGGTGTTCTGACAATAACCAGACCAGCCGTACCTATACAAGGGAGAAGTCTGTACTGACAATAACCAGACCAGCCGTACCTATACAAGGGAGAAGTCTGTACTGACAATAACCAGACCAGCCGTGCCTACACAACGGAGAGGGGTGTTCTGACAATAACCAGACCAGCCGTGCCTATACAAGGGAGAAGTCTGCACTGACAATAACCAGACCAGCCGTGCCTACACAAGGGAAAGGACTGTACTGACAATAACCAGACCAGCCGTGCCTACACAAGGGAGAAGTCTGTACTGACAATAACCAGACCAGCCGTGCCTACACAAGGGAAGGGGCTGTACTGACAATAACTAAACTATCCATGCCTACACAAGGGAAAGGGCTGTACTGACAATAACCAGACCAGCCGTGCCTATACAAGGGAGAAGTATGTACTGACAATAACCAGACCAGCCGTGCCTATACAAGGGAGAAGTCTGTACTGACAATAACCAGACCAGCCGTGCCTATACAAGGGAGAAGTCTGTACTGACAATAACCAGACCAGCCGTGCCTACACAAGGGAGAAGGCTGTACTGACAATAACCAGACCAGCAGTGCCTATACAAGGGAGAAGTCTGTACTGACAATAACCAGACCAGCCGTGCCTACACAAGGGAAAGGGCTGTACTGACAATAACCAGACCAGCCGTGCCTATACAAGGGAGAAATCTGTACTGACAATAACCAGACCAGCCGTGCCTATACAAGGGAGAAGTCTGTACTGACAATAACCAGACCAGCCGTGCCTATACAGGGGAGAGGGGTGTTCTGACAATAACCAGACCAGCCGTGCCTATACAGGGGAGAGGGGTGTTCTGACAATAACCAGACCAGCCGTACCTATACAAGGGAGAAGTCTGTACTGACAATAACCAGACCAGCCGTGCCTACACAAGAGAGAGGTGTGTTCTGACAATAACCAGACCAGCCGTGCCTATACAGGGGAGAGGGGTGTTCTGACAATAACTAGACCAGCCGTGCCTATACAAGGGAGAAGTCTGTACTGACAATAACCAGACCAGCCGTGCCTACACAAGAGAGAGGGGTGTTCTGACAATAACCAGACCAGCTGTGCCTATACAGGGGAGAGGGGTGTTCTGACAATAACCAGACCAGCCGTGTCTACACAAGGAAGAAGTCTGTACTGACAATAACCAGACCAGCCGTGCCTACACAAGGGAAAGGGCTGTACTGACAATAACCAGACCAGCCGTGCCTATACAAGGGAGAAGTATGTACTGACAATAACCAGACCAGCCGTGCCTATACAAGGGAGAAGTCTGTACTGACAATAACCAGACCAGCCGTGCCTATACAAGGGAGAAGTCTGTACTGACAATAACCAGACCAGCCGTGCCTACACAAGGGAGAAGGCTGTACTGACAATAACAAGACCAGCAGTGCCTATACAAGGGAGAAGTCTGTACTGACAATAACCAGACCAGCCGTGCCTACACAAGGGAGAGGGGTGTACTGACAATAACCAGACCAGCCGTGCCTACACAAGGGAGAGGGGTGTTCTGACAATAACCAGACCAGCCGTGCCTACACAAGGGAGAAGTCTGTACTGACAATAACCAGACCAGCCGTGCCTATACAGGGGAGAGGGGTGTTCTGACAATAACCAGACCAGCCGTGCCTATACAAGGGAGAAGTCTGTACTGACAATAACCAGACCAGCCGTGCCTACACAAGAGAGAGGGGTGTTCTGACAATAACCAGACCAGCTGTGCCTATACAGGGGAGAGGGGTGTTCTGACAATAACCAGACCAGCCGTGCCTACACAAGGGAGAAGTCTGTACTGACAATAACCAGACCAGCCGTGCCTACAAAGGGAAAGGGCTGTACTGACAATAACCAAACTAGCCGTGCCTACACAAGGGGAAGGTCTGTACTGACAATAACCAGACCAGCCGTGCCTATAAAAGGGAGAAGTCTGTACTGACAATAACCAGACCAGCCGTGCCTATACAAGGGAGAAGTCTGTACTGACAATAACCAGACCAGCCGTGCCTATACAGGGGAGAGGGGTGTTCTGACAATAACCAGACCAGCCGTGCCTATACAGGGGAGAGGGGTGTTCTGACAATAACCAGACCAGCCGTACCTATACAAGGGAGAAGTCTGTACTGACAATAACCAGACCAGCCGTACCTATACAAGGGAGAAGTCTGTACTGACAATAACCAGACCAGCCGTGCCTACACAACGGAGAGGGGTGTTCTGACAATAACCAGACCAGCCGTGCCTATACAAGGGAGAAGTCTGCACTGACAATAACCAGACCAGCCGTGCCTACACAAGGGAAAGGACTGTACTGACAATAACCAGACCAGCCGTGCCTACACAAGGGAGAAGTCTGTACTGACAATAACCAGACCAGCCGTGCCTATACAAGGGAAAGGGCTGTACTGACAATAACCAGACCAGCCGTGCCTACACAAGGGAAAGGACTGTAGTGACAATAACCAAACTAGCCGTGCCTATACAAGGGAGAAGTCTGTACTGACAATAACCAGACCAGCCGTGCCTATACAAGGGAGAAGTCTGTACTGACAATAACCAGACCAGCCGTGCCTACACAAGGGAGAAGGCTGTACTGACAATAACCAGACCAGCAGTGCCTATACAAGGGAGAAGTCTGTACTGACAATAACCAGACCAGCCGTGCCTACACAAGGGAGAGGGGTGTACTGACAATAACCAGACCAGCTGTGCCTACACAAGGGAGAGGGTTGTTCTGACAATAACCAGACCAGCCGTGCCTACACAAGGGAGAAGGCTGTACTGACAATAACCAGACCAGCAGTGCCTACACAAGAGAGAGGGGTGTTCTGACAATAACCAGACCAGCCGTGCCTACACAAGGGAGAAGGCTGTACTGACAATAACCAGACCAGCCATGCCTACACAAGGGAGAAGTCTGTACTGACAATAACCAGACCAGCCGTGCCTACACAAGGGAGAAGTCTGTACTGACAATAACCAGACCAGCCGTGCCTACACAAGGGAGAGGGGTGTACTGACAATAACCAGACCAGCCGTGCCTATACAAGGGAGAAGTCTGTACTGACAATAACCAGACCAGCCGTGCCTATACAGGGAAGAGGGGTGTTCTGACAATAACCAGACCAGCCGTGCCTATACAGAGGAGAGGGGTGTTCTGACAATAACTAGACCAGCCGTGCCTATACAAGGGAGAAGTCTGTACTGACAATAACCAGACCAGCCGTGCCTACACAAGAGAGAGGGGTGTTCTGACAATAACCAGACAAGCTGTGCCTATACAGGGGAGAGGGGTGTTCTGACAATAACCAGACCAGCCGTGCCTACACAAGGGAGAAGTCTGTACTGACAATAACCAGACCAGCCGTGCCTACACAAGGGAAGGGGCTGTACTGACAATAACTAAACTATCCATGCCTACACAAGGGAAAGGGCTGTACTGACAATAACCAGACCAGCCGTGCCTATACAAGGGAGAAGTATGTACTGACAATAACCAGACCAGCCGTGCCTATACAAGGGAGAAGTCTGTACTGACAATAACCAGACCAGCCGTGCCTATACAAGGGAGAAGTCTGTACTGACAATAACCAGACCAGCCGTGCCTACACAAGGGAGAAGGCTGTACTGACAATAACCAGACCAGCAGTGCCTATACAAGGGAGAAGTCTGTACTGACAATAACCAGACCAGCCGTGCCTACACAAGGGAAAGGGCTGTACTGACAATAACCAGACCAGCCGTGCCTACACAAGGGAAAGGACTGTAGTGACAATAACCAAACTAGCCGTGCCTACACAAGGGAGAAGTCTGTACTGACAATAACCAGACCAGCCGTGCCTATACAGGGGAGAGGGGTGTTCTGACAATAACCAGACCAGCCGTGCCTATACAAGGGAGAAGTCTGTACTGACAATAACCAGACCAGCCGTGCCTACACAAGAGAGAGGGGTGTTCTGACAATAACCAGACCAGCTGTGCCTATACAGGGGAGAGGGGTGTTCTGACAATAACCAGACCAGCCGTGCCTACACAAGGGAGAAGTCTGTACTGACAATAACCAGACCAGCCGTGCCTACAAAGGGAAAGGGCTGTACTGACAATAACCAAACTAGCCGTGCCTACACAAGGGAAAGGTCTGTACTGACAATAACCAGACCAGCCGTGCCTATACAAGGGAGAAGTCTGTACTGACAATAACCAGACCAGCCGTGCCTATACAAGGGAGAAGTCTGTACTGACAATAACCAGACCAGCCGTGCCTATACAGGGGAGAGGGGTGTTCTGACAATAACCAGACCAGCCGTGCCTATACAGGGGAGAGGGGTGTTCTGACAATAACCAGACCAGCCGTACCTATACAAGGGAGAAGTCTGTACTGACAATAACCAGACCAGCCGTGCCTATACAGGGGAGAGGGGTGTTCTGACAATAACTAGACCAGCCGTGCCTATACAAGGGAGAAGTCTGTACTGACAATAACCAGACCTGCCGTGCCTACACAAGAGAGAGGGGTGTTCTGACAATAACCAGACCAGCTGTGCCTATACAGGGGAGAGGGGTGTTCTGACAATAACCAGACCAGCCGTGCCTACACAAGGGAGAAGTCTGTACTGACAATAACCAGACCAGCCGTACCTACACAAGGGAAAGGGCTGTACTGACAATAACCAAACGAGCTGTGCCTACACAAGGGAAAGGTCTGTACTGACAATAACCAGACCAGCCGTGCCTATACAAGGGAGAAGTCTGTACTGACAATAACCAGACCAGCCGTGCCTATACAAGGGAGAAGTCTGTACTGACAATAACCAGACCAGCCGTGCCTATACAGGGGAGAGGTGTGTTCTGACAATAACCAGACCAGCCGTGCCTATACAGGGGAGAGGGGTGTTCTGACAATAACCAGACCAGCCGTACCTATACAAGGGAGAAGTCTGTACTGACAATAACCAGACCAGCCGTGCCTACACAAGAGAGAGGTGTGTTCTGACAATAACCAGACCAGCCGTGCCTATACAGGGGAGAGGGGTGTTCTGACAATAACTAGACCAGCCGTGCCAAAACAAGGGAGAAGTCTGTACTGACAATAACCAGACCAGCCGTGCCTACACAAGAGAGAGGGGTGTTCTGACAATAACCAGACCAGCTGTGCCTATACAGGGGAGAGGGGTGTTCTGACAATAACCAGACCAGCCGTGCCTACACAAGGAAGAAGTCTGTACTGACAATAACCAGACCAGCCGTGCCTACACAAGGGAAAGGGGTGTACTGACAATAACCAGACCAGCCGTGCCTATACAAGGGAAAGGACTGTACTGACAATAACCAGACCAGCCGTGCCTACACAAGGGAAAGGACTGTAGTGACAATAACCAAACTAGCCGTGCCTATACAAGGGAGAAGTCTGTACTGACAATAACCAGACCAGCCGTGCCTATACAAGGGAGAAGTCTGTACTGACAATAACCAGACCAGCCGTGCCTACACAAGGGAGAAGGCTGTACTGACAATAACCAGACCAGCAGTGCCTATACAAGGGAGAAGTCTGTACTGACAATAACCAGACCAGCCGTGCCTACACAAGGGAGAGGGGTGTACTGACAATAACCAGACCAGCTGTGCCTACACAAGGGAGAGGGGTGTTCTGACAATAACCAGACCAGCCGTGCCTACACAAGGGAGAAGGCTGTACTGACAATAACCAGACCAGCAGTGCCTACACAAGAGAGAGGGGTGTTCTGACAATAACCAGACCAGCCGTGCCTACACAAGGGAGAAGGCTGTACTGACAATAACCAGACCAGCCATGCCTACACAAGGGAGAAGTCTGTACTGACAATAACCAGACCAGCCGTGCCTACACAAGGGAGAAGTCTGTACTGACAATAACCAGACCAGCCGTGCCTACACAAGGGAGAGGGGTGTACTGACAATAACCAGACCAGCCGTGCCTATACAAGGGAGAAGTCTGTACTGACAATAACCAGACCAGCCGTGCCTATACAGGGGAGAGGGGTGTTCTGACAATAACCAGACCAGCCGTGCCTATACAGAGGAGAGGGGTGTTCTGACAATAACTAGACCAGCCGTGCCTATACAAGGGAGAAGTCTGTACTGACAATAACCAGACCAGCCGTGCCTACACAAGAGAGAGGGGTGTTCTGACAATAACCAGACAAGCTGTGCCTATACAGGGGAGAGGGGTGTTCTGACAATAACCAGACCAGCCGTGCCTACACAAGGGAGAAGTCTGTACTGACAATAACCAGACCAGCCGTGCCTACACAAGGGAAGGGGCTGTACTGACAATAACCAAACTATCCATGCCTACACAAGGGAAAGGGCTGTACTGACAATAACCAGACCAGCCGTGCCTATACAAGGGAGAAGTATGTACTGACAATAACCAGACCAGCCGTGCCTATACAAGGGAGAAGTCTGTACTGACAATAACCAGACCAGCCGTGCCTATACAAGGGAGAAGTCTGTACTGACAATAACCAGACCAGCCGTGCCTACACAAGGGAGAAGGCTGTACTGACAATAACCAGACCAGCAGTGCCTATACAAGGGAGAAGTCTGTACTGACAATAACCAGACCAGCCGTGCCTACACAAGGGAGAGGGGTGTACTGACAATAACCAGACCAGCCGTGCCTACACAAGGGAGAGGGGTGTTCTGACAATAACCAGACCAGCCGTGCCTACACAAGGGAGAAGGCTGTACTGACAATAACCAGACCAGCAGTGCCTACACAAGGGAGAGGGGTGTTCTGACAATAACCAGACCAGCCGTGCCTACACAAGGGAGAAGGCTGTACTGACAATAACCAGACCAGCCATGCCTACACAAGGGAGAAGTCTGTACTGACAATAACCAGACCAGCCGTGCCTATACAGGGGAGAGGGGTGTTCTGACAATAACCAGACCAGCCGTGCCTATACAAGGGAGAAGTCTGTACTGACAATAACCAGACCAGCCGTGCCTACACAAGAGAGAGGGGTGTTCTGACAATAACCAGACCAGCTGTGCCTATACAGGGGAGAGGGGTGTTCTGACAATAACCAGACCAGCCGTGCCTACACAAGGGAAAGGGCTGTACTGACAATAACCAAACTAGCCGTGCCTACACAAGGGAAAGGGCTGTACTGACAATAACCAAACTAGCCGTGCCTACACAAGGGAAAGGTCTGTACTGACAATAACCAGACCAGCCGTGCCTATACAAGGGAGAAATCTGTACTGACAATAACCAGACCAGCCGTGCCTATACAAGGGAGAAGTCTGTACTGACAATAACCAGACCAGCCGTGCCTATACAGGGGAGAGGGGTGTTCTGACAATAACCAGACCAGCCGTGCCTATACAGGGGAGAGGGGTGTTCTGACAATAACCAGACCAGCCGTACCTATACAAGGGAGAAGTCTGTACTGACAATAACCAGACCAGCCGTGCCTACACAAGAGAGAGGTGTGTTCTGACAATAACCAGACCAGCCGTGCCTATACAGGGGAGAGGGGTGTTCTGACAATAACTAGACCAGCCGTGCCTATACAAGGGAGAAGTCTGTACTGACAATAACCAGACCAGCCGTGCCTACACAAGAGAGAGGGGTGTTCTGACAATAACCAGACCAGCTGTGCCTATACAGGGGAGAGGGGTGTTCTGACAATAACCAGACCAGCCGTGCCTACACAAGGAAGAAGTCTGTACTGACAATAACCAGACCAGCCGTGCCTACACAAGGGAAAGGGCTGTACTGACAATAACCAGACCAGCCGTGCCTATACAAGGGAGAAGTATGTACTGACAATAACCAGACCAGCCGTGCCTATACAAGGGAGAAGTCTGTACTGACAATAACCAGACCAGCCGTGCCTATACAAGGGAGAAGTCTGTACTGACAATAACCAGACCAGCCGTGCCTACACAAGGGAGAAGGCTGTACTGACAATAACAAGACCAGCAGTGCCTATACAAGGGAGAAGTCTGTACTGACAATAACCAGACCAGCCGTGCCTACACAAGGGAGAGGGGTGTACTGACAATAACCAGACCAGCCGTGCCTACACAAGGGAGAGGGGTGTTCTGACAATAACCAGACCAGCCGTGCCTACACAAGGGAGAAGTCTGTACTGACAATAACCAGACCAGCCGTGCCTATACAGGGGAGAGGGGTGTTCTGACAATAACCAGACCAGCCGTGCCTATACAAGGGAGAAGTCTGTACTGACAATAACCAGACCAGCCGTGCCTACACAAGAGAGAGGGGTGTTCTGACAATAACCAGACCAGCTGTGCCTATACAGGGGAGAGGGGTGTTCTGACAATAACCAGACCAGCCGTGCCTACACAAGGGAGAAGTCTGTACTGACAATAACCAGACCAGCCGTGCCTACAAAGGGAAAGGGCTGTACTGACAATAACCAAACTAGCCGTGCCTACACAAGGGGAAGGTCTGTACTGACAATAACCAGACCAGCCGTGCCTATAAAAGGGAGAAGTCTGTACTGACAATAACCAGACCAGCCGTGCCTATACAAGGGAGAAGTCTGTACTGACAATAACCAGACCAGCCGTGCCTATACAGGGGAGAGGGGTGTTCTGACAATAACCAGACCAGCCGTGCCTATACAGGGGAGAGGGGTGTTCTGACAATAACCAGACCAGCCGTACCTATACAAGGGAGAAGTCTGTACTGACAATAACCAGACCAGCCGTACCTATACAAGGGAGAAGTCTGTACTGACAATAACCAGACCAGCCGTGCCTATACAGGGGAGAGGGGTGTTCTGACAATAACTAGACCAGCCGTGCCTATACAAGGGAGAAGTCTGTACTGACAATAACCAGACCTGCCGTGCCTACACAAGAGAGAGGGGTGTTCTGACAATAACCAGACCAGCTGTGCCTATACAGGGGAGAGGGGTGTTCTGACAATAACCAGACCAGCCGTGCCTACACAAGGGAGAAGTCTGTACTGACAATAACCAGACCAGCCGTGCCTACACAAGGGAAAGGGCTGTACTGACAATAACCAAACTAGCCATGCCTACACAAGGGAAAGGACTGTACTGACAATAACCAGACCAGCCGTGCCTATACAAGGGAGAAGTATGTACTGACAATAACCAGACCAGCCGTGCCTATACAAGGGAGAAGTCTGTACTGACAATAACCAGACCAGCCGTGCCTATACAAGGGAGAAGTCTGTACTGACAATAACCAGACCAGCCGTGCCTACACAAGGGAGAAGGCTGTACTGACAATAACCAGACCAGCAGTGCCTATACAAGGGAGAAGTCTGTACTGACAATAACCAGACCAGCCGTGCCTACACAAGGGAGAGGGGTGTACTGACAATAACCAGACCAGCCGTGCCTACACAAGGGAGAGGGGTGTTCTGACAATAACCAGACCAGCCGTGCCTTCACAAGGGAGAAGGCTGTACTGACAATAACCAGACCAGCCGTGCCTACACAAGAGAGAGGGGTGTTCTGACAATAACCAGACCAGCTGTGCCTATACAGGGGAGAGGGGTGTTCTGACAATAACCAGACCAGCCGTGCCTACACAAGGGAGAAGTCTGTACTGACAATAACCAGACCAGCCGTGCCTACACAAGGGAAAGGGCTGTACTGACAATAACCAAACTAGCCGTGCCTACACAAGGGAAAGGTCTGTACTGACAATAACCAGACCAGCCGTGCCTATACAAGGGAGAAGTCTGTACTGACCATAACCAGACCAGCCATGCCTATACAAGGGAGAAGTCTGTACTGACAATAACCTGACCAGCCGTGCCTATACAGGGGAGAGGGGTGTTCTGACAATAACCAGACCAGCTGTGCCTATACAGGGGAGAGGGGTGTTCTGACAATAACCAGACCAGCCGTACCTATACAAGGGAGAAGTCTGTACTGACAATAACCAGACCAGCCGTGCCTACACAAGAGAGAGGGCTGTTCTGACAATAACCAGACCAGCCGTGCCTATACAGGGGAGAGGGGTGTTCTGACAATAACTAGACCAGCCGTGCCTATACAAGGGAGAAGTCTGTACTGACAATAACCAGACCTGCCGTGCCTACACAAGAGAGAGGGGTGTTCTGACAATAACCAGACCAGCTGTGCCTATACAGGGGAGAGGGGTGTTCTGACAATAACCAGACCAGCCGTGCCTACACAAGGGAGAAGTCTGTACTTACAATAACCAGACCAGCCGTGCCTACACAAGGGAAAGTGCTGTACTGACAATAACCAAACTAGCCATGCCTACACAAGGGAAAGGACTGTACTGACAATAACCAGACCAGCCGTGCCTATACAAGGGAGAAGTATGTACTGACAATAACCAGACCAGCCGTGCCTATACAAGGGAGAAGTCTGTACTGACAATAACCAGACCAGCCGTGCCTATACAAGGGAGAAGTCTGTACTGACAATAACCAGACCAGCCGTGCCTACACAAGGGAGAAGGCTGTACTGACAATAACCAGACCAGCAGTGCCTATACAAGGGAGAAGTCTGTACTGACAATAACCAGACCAGCCGTGCCTACACAAGGGAGAGGGGTGTACTGACAATAACCAGACAAGCCGTGCCTACACAAGGGAGAGGGATGTTCTGACAATAACCAGACCAGCCGTGCCTACACAAGGGAGAAGGCTGTACTGACAATAACCAGACCAGCAGTGCCTACACAAGGGAGAGGGGTGTTCTGACAATAACCAGACCAGCCGTGCATACACAAGGGAGAAGGCTGTACTGACAATAACCAGACCAGCCATGCCTACACAAGGGAGAAGTCTGTACTGACAATAACCAGACCAGCCGTGCCTATACAGGGGAGAGGGGTGTTCTGACAATAACCAGACCAGCCGTGCCTATACAAGGGAGAAGTCTGTACTGACAATAACCAGACCAGCCGTGCCTACACAAGAGAGAGGGGTGTTCTGACAATAACCAGACCAGCTGTGCCTATACAGGGGAGAGGGGTGTTCTGACAATAACCAGACCAGCCGTGCCTACACAAGGGAGAAGTCTGTACTGACAATAACCAGACCAGCCGTGCCTACACAAGGGAAAGGGCTGTACTGACAATAACCAAACTAGCCGTGCCTACACAAGGGAAAGGTCTGTACTGACAATAACCAGACCAGCCGTGCCTATACAAGGGAGAAGTCTGTACTGACAATAACCAGACCAGCCGTGCCTATACAAGGGAGAAGTCTGTACTGACAATAACCAGACCAGCCGTGCCTATACAAGGGAGAAGTCTGTACTGACAATAACCAGACCAGCCGTGCCTATACAGGGGAGAGGGGTGTTCTGACAATAAGCAGACCAGCCGTGCCTATACAGGGGAGAGTGGTGTTCTGACAATAACCAGACCAGCCGTACCTATACAAGGGAGAAGTCTGTACTGACAATAACCAGACCAGCCGTGCCTACACAAGAGAGAGGGGTGTTCTGACAATAACCAGACCAGCCGTGCCTATACAGGGGAGAGGGGTGTTCTGACAATAACTAGACCAGCCATGCCTATACAAGGGAGAAGTCTGTACTGACAATAACCAGACCAGCCGTGCCTACACAAGAGAGAGGGGTGTTCTGACAATAACCAGACCAGCTGTGCCTATACATGGGAGAGGGGTGTTCTGACAATAACCAGACCAGCCGTGCCTACACAAGGGAGAAGTCTGTACTGACAATAACCAGACCAGCCGTGCCTACACAATGGAAAGGGCTGTACTGACAATAACCAAACTAGCCGTGCCTACACAAGGGAAAGGGCTGTACTGACAATAACCAGACCAGCTGTGCCTATACAAGGGAGAAGTATGTACTGACAATAACTAGACCAGCCGTGCCTATACAAGGGAGAAGTCTGTACTGACAATAACCAGACCAGCCGTGCCTATACAGGGGAGAGGTGTGTTCTGACAATAACCAGACCAGCCGTGCCTACACAAGGAGAAGTCTGTACTGACAATAACCAGACCAGCCGTGCCTATACAAGGGAAAGGGCTGTACTGACAATAACCACCCCAGCCATGCCTACACAAGGGAAAGGGCTGTACTGACAATAACCAAACTAGCCGTGCCTACACAAGGGAAAGGACTGTACTGACAATAACCAGACCAGCCGTGCCTATAGAGGGGAGAGGGGTGTACTGACAATAACCAGACCAGCCGTGCCTACACAAGGGAGAAGTCTGTACTGACAATAACCAGACCAGCCGTGCCTATACAAGGGAAAGGGCTGTACTGACAATAACCAGACCAGCCGTGCCTACACAATGGAAAGGACTGAACTGACAATAACCAAACTGGCCGTGCCTATACAAGGGAGAAGTCTGTACTGACAATAACCAGACCAGCCGTGCCTATACAAGGGAGAAGTCTATACTGACAATAACCAGACCAGCCGTGCCTACACAAGGGAGAGGGGTGTACTGACAATAACCAGACCAGCCGTGCCTACACAAGGGAGAAGTCTGTACTGACAATAACCAGACCAGCCGTGCCTACACAAGGGAGAAGGCTGTACTGACAATAACCAGACCAGCCGTGCCTATACAAGGGAGAAGTCTGTACTGACAATAACCAGACCAGCCGTGCCTACACAAGAGAGAGGGGTGTACTGACAATAACCAGACCAGCTGTGCCTACACAAGGGAGAGGGGTGTTCTGACAATAACCAGACCAGCCGTGCCTACACAAGGGAGAAGGCTGTACTGACAATAACCAGACCAGCAGTGCCTACACAAGAGAGAGGGGTGTTCTGACAATAACCAGACCAGCCGTGCCTACACAAGGGAGAAGGCTGTACTGACAATAACCAGACCAGCCATGCCTACACAAGGGAGAAGTCTGTACTGACAATAACCAGACCAGCCGTGCCTACACAAGGGAGAAGTCTGTACTGACAATAACCAGACCAGCCGTGCCTACACAAGGGAGAGCGGTGTACTGACAATAACCAGACCAGCCGTGCCTATACAAGGGAGAAGTCTGTACTGACAATAACCAGACCAGCCGTGCCTATACAGGGGAGAGGGGTGTTCTGACAATAACCAGACCAGCCGTGCCTATACAGAGGAGAGGGGTGTTCTGACAATAACTAGACCAGCCGTGCCTATACAAGGGAGAAGTCTGTACTGACAATAACCAGACCAGCCGTGCCTACACAAGAGAGAGGGGTGTTCTGACAATAACCAGACAAGCTGTGCCTATACAGGGGAGAGGGGTGTTCTGACAATAACCAGACCAGCCGTGCCTACACAAGGGAGAAGTCTGTACTGACAATAACCAGACCAGCCGTGCCTACACAAGGGAAGGGGCTGTACTGACAATAACCAAACTAGCCATGCCTACACAAGGGAAAGGGCTGTACTGACAATAACCAGACCAGCCGTGCCTATACAAGGGAGAAGTATGTACTGACAATAACCAGACCAGCCGTGCCTATACAAGGGAGAAGTCTGTACTGACAATAACCAGACCAGCCGTGCCTATACAAGGGAGAAGTCTGTACTGACAATAACCAGACCAGCCGTGCCTACACAAGGGAGAAGGCTGTACTGACAATAACCAGACCAGCAGTGCCTATACAAGGGAGAAGTCTGTACTGACAATAACCAGACCAGCCGTGCCTACACAAGGGAGAGGGGTGTACTGACAATAACCAGACCAGCCGTGCCTACACAAGGGAGAGGGGTGTTCTGTCAATAACCAGACCAGCCGTGCCTACACAAGGGAGAAGGCTGTACTGACAATAACCAGACCAGCAGTGCCTACACAAGGGAGAGGGGTGTTCTGACAATAACCAGACCAGCCGTGCCTACACAAGGAAGAAGGCTGTACTGACAATAACCAGACCAGCCATGCCTACACAAGGGAGAAGTCTGTACTGACAATAACCAGACCAGCCGTGCCTATACAGGGGAGAGGGGTGTTCTGACAATAACCAGACCAGCCGTGCCTATACAAGGGAGAAGTCTGTACTGACAATAACCAGACCAGCCGTGCCTACACAAGAGAGAGGGGTGTTCTGACAATAACCAGACCAGCTGTGCCTATACAGGGGAGAGGGGTGTTCTGACAATAACCAGACCAGCCGTGCCTACACAAGGGAGAAGTCTGTACTGACAATAACCAGACCAGCCGTGCCTACACAAGGGAAAGGGCTGTACTGACAATAACCAAACTAGCCGTGCCTACACAAGGGAAAGGTCTGTACTGACAATAACCAGACCAGCCGTGCCTATACAAGGGAGAAGTCTGTACTGACAATAACCAGACCAGCCGTGCCTATACAAGGGAGAAGTCTGTACTGACAATAACCAGACCAGCCGTGCCTATACAGGGGAGAGGGGTGTTCTGACAATAACCAGACCAGCCGTGCCTATACAGGGGAGAGGGGTGTTCTGACAATAACCAGACCAGCCGTACCTATACAAGGGAGAAGTCTGTACTGACAATAACCAGACCAGCCGTGCCTACACAAGAGAGAGGTGTGTTCTGACAATAACCAGACCAGCCGTGCCTATACAGGGGAGAGGGGTGTTCTGACAATAACTAGACCAGCCGTGCCTATACAAGGGAGAAGTCTGTACTGACAATAACCAGACCAGCCGTGCCTAAACAAGAGAGAGGGGTGTTCTGACAATAACCAGACCAGCTGTGCCTATACAGGGGAGAGGGGTGTTCTGACAATAACCAGACCAGCCGTGCCTACACAAGGAAGAAGTCTGTACTGACAATAACCAGACCAGCCGTGCCTACACAAGGGAAAGGGCTGTACTGACAATAACCAGACCAGCCGTGCCTATACAAGGGAGAAGTATGTACTGACAATAACCAGACCAGCCGTGCCTATACAAGGGAGAAGTCTGTACTGACAATAACCAGACCAGCCGTGCCTACACAAGGGAGAAGGCTGTACTGACAATAACA
The DNA here is from genome assembly GCF_036971445.1 of Narcine bancroftii. Lineage (NCBI taxonomy): Eukaryota > Metazoa > Chordata > Chondrichthyes > Torpediniformes > Narcinidae > Narcine > Narcine bancroftii. The sequence continues at coordinate 351,469,273 of NC_091470.1, forward strand.
AGACCAGCAGTGCCTATACAAGGGAGAAGTCTGTACTGACAATAACCAGACCAGCCGTGCCTACACAAGGGAGAGGGGTGTACTGACAATAACCAGACCAGCCGTGCCTACACAAGGGAGAGGGGTGTTCTGACAATAACCAGACCAGCCGTGCCTACACAAGGGAGAAGTCTGTAATGACAATAACCAGACCAGCCGTGCCTATACAGGGGAGAGGGGTGTTCTGACAATAACCAGACCAGCCGTGCCTATACAAGGTAGAAGTCTGTACTGACAATAACCAGACCAGCCGTGCCTACACAAGAGAGAGGGGTGTTCTGACAATAACCAGACCAGCTGTGCCTATACAGGGGAGAGGGGTGTTCTGACAATAACCAGACCAGCCGTGCCTTCACAAGGGAGAAGTCTGTACTGACAATAACCAGACCAGCCGTGCCTACACAAGGGAAAGGGCTGTACTGACAATAACCAAACTAGCCGTGCCTACACAAGGGAAAGGTCTGTACTGACAATAACCAGACCAGCCGTGCCTATACAAGGGAGAAGTCTGTACTGACAATAACCAGACCAGCCGTGCCTATACAAGGGAGAAGTCTGTACTGACAAGAACCAGACCAGCCGTGCCTATACAGGGGAGAGGGGTGTTCTGACAATAACCAGACCAGCCGTGCCTATACAGGGGAGAGGGGTGTTCTGACAATAACCAGACCAGCCGTACCTATACAAGGGAGAAGTCTGTACTGACAATAACCAGACCAGCCGTACCTATACAAGGGAGAAGTCTGTACTGACAATAACCAGACCAGCCGTGCCTACACAAGGAGAAGTCTGTACTGACAATAACCAGACCAGCCGTGCCTATACAAGGGAAAGGGCTGTACTGACAATAACCACCCCAGCCATGCCTACACAAGGGAAAGGGCTGTACTGACAATAACCAAAAGGCCGTGCCTACACAAGGGAAAGGACTGTACTGACAATAACCAGACCAGCCGTGCCTATAGAGGGGAGAGGGGTGTACTGACAATAACCAGACCAGCCGTGCCTACACAAGGGAGAAGTCTGTACTGACAATAACCAGACCAGCCGTGCCTATACAAGGGAAAGGGCTGTACTGACAATAACCAGACCAGCCGTGCCTACACAATGGAAAGGACTGTACTGACAATAACCAAACTGGCCGTGCCTATACAAGGGAGAAGTCTGTACTGACAATAACCAGACCAGCCGTGCCTATACAAGGGAGAAGTCTATACTGACAATAACCAGACCAGCCGTGCCTACACAAGGGAGAGGGGTGTACTGACAATAACCAGACCAGCCGTGCCTACACAAGGGAGAAGTCTGTACTGACAATAACCAGACCAGCCGTGCCTGCACAAGGGAGAAGGCTGTACTGACAATAACCAGACCAGCAGTGCCTATACAAGGGAGAAGTCTGTACTGACAATAACCAGACCAGCAGTGACTACACAAGTGAGAGGGGTGTTCTGACAATAACCAGACCAGCCGTGCCTACACAAGGGAGAAGGCTGTACTGACAATAACCAGACCAGCCATGCCTACACAAGGGAGAAGTCTGTACTGACAATAACCAGACCAGCCGTGCCTACACAAGGGAGAAGTCTGTACTGACAATAACCAGACCAGCCGTGCCTACACAAGGGAGAGGGGTGTACTGACAATAACCAGACAAGCCGTGCCTATACAAGGGAGAAGTCTGTACTGACAATAACCAGACCAGCCGTGCCTATACAGGGGAGAGGGGTGTTCTGACAATAACCAGACCAGCCGTGCCTATACAGAGGAGAGGGGTGTTCTGACAATAACTAGACCAGCCGTGCCTATACAAGGGAGAAGTCTGTACTGACAATAACCAGACCAGCCGTGCCTACACAAGAGAGAGGGGTGTTCTGACAATAACCAGACAAGCTGTGCCTATACAGGGGAGAGGGGTGTTCTGACAATAACCAGACCAGCCGTGCCTACACAAGGGAGAAGTCTGTACTGACAATAACCAGACCAGCCGTGCCTACACAAGGGAAGGGGCTGTACTGACAATAACCAAACTAGCCATGCCTACACAAGGGAAAGGGCTGTACTGACAATAACCAGACCAGCCGTGCCTATACAAGGGAGAAGTATGTACTGACAATAACCAGACCAGCCGTGCCTATACAAGGGAGAAGTCTGTACTGACAATAACCAGACCAGCCGTGCCTATACAAGGGAGAAGTCTGTACTGACAATAACCAGACCAGCCGTGCCTACACAAGGGAGAAGGCTGTACTGACAATAACCAGACCAGCAGTGCCTATACAAGGGAGAAGTCTGTACTGACAATAACCAGACCAGCCGTGCCTACACAAGGGAGAGGGGTGTACTGACAATAACCAGACCAGCCGTGCCTACACAAGGGAGAGGGGTGTTCTGTCAATAACCAGACCAGCCGTGCCTACACAAGGGAGAAGGCTGTACTGACAATAACCAGACCAGCAGTGCCTACACAAGGGAGAGGGGTGTTCTGACAATAACCAGACCAGCCGTGCCTACACAAGGGAGAAGGCTGTACTGACAATAACCAGTCCAGCCATGCCTACACAAGGGAGAAGTCTGTACTGACAATAACCAGACCAGCCGTGCCTATACAGGGGAGAGGGGTGTTCTGACAATAACCAGACCAGCCGTGCCTATACAAGGGAGAAGTCTGTACTGACAATAACCAGACCATCCGTGCCTACACAAGAGAGAGGGGTGTTCTGACAATAACCAGACCAGCTGTGCCTATACAGGGGAGAGGGGTGTTCTGACAATAACCAGACCAGCCGTGCCTACACAAGGGAGTAGTCTGTACTGACAATAACCAGACCAGCCGTGCCTACACAAGGGAAAGGGCTGTACTGACAATAACCAAACTAGCCGTGCCTACACAAGGGAAAGGTCTGTACTGACAATAACCAGACCAGCCGTGCCTATACAAGGGAGAAGTCTGTACTGACAATAACCAGACCAGCCGTGCCTATACAAGGGAGAAGTCTGTACTGACAATAACCAGACCAGACGTGCCTATACAGGGGAGAGGGGTGTTCTGACAATAACCAGACCAGCCGTGCCTATACAGGGGAGAGGGGTGTTCTGACAATAACCAGACCAGCCGTACCTATACAAGGGAGAAGTCTGTACTGACAATAACCAGACCAGCCGTGCCTACACAAGAGAGAGGTGTGTTCTGACAATAACCAGACCAGCCGTGCCTATACAGGGGAGAGGGGTGTTCTGACAATAACTAGACCAGCCGTGCCTATACAAGGGAGAAGTCTGTACTGACAATAACCAGACCAGCCGTGCCTACACAAGAGAGAGGGGTGTTCTGACAATAACCAGACCAGCTGTGCCTATACAGGGGAGAGGGGTGTTCTGACAATAACCAGACCAGCCGTGCCTACACAAGGAAGAAGTCTGTACTGACAATAACCAGACCAGCCGTGCCTACACAAGGGAAAGGGCTGTACTGACAATAACCAGACCAGCCGTGCCTATACAAGGGAGAAGTATGTACTGACAATAACCAGACCAGCCGTGCCTATACAAGGGAGAAGTCTGTACTGACAATAACCAGACCAGCCGTGCCTATACAAGGGAGAAGTCTGTACTGACAATAACCAGACCAGCCGTGCCTACACAAGGGAGAAGGCTGTACTGACAATAACAAGACCAGCAGTGCCTATACAAGGGAGAAGTCTGTACTGACAATAACCAGACCAGCCGTGCCTACACAAGGGAGAGGGGTGTACTGACAATAACCAGACCAGCCGTGCCTACACAAGGGAGAGGGGTGTTCTGACAATAACCAGACCAGCCGTGCCTACACAAGGGAGAAGTCTGTACTGACAATAACCAGACCAGCCGTGCCTATACAGGGGAGAGGGGTGTTCTGACAATAACCAGACCAGCCGTGCCTATACAAGGGAGAAGTCTGTACTGACAATAACCAGACCAGCCGTGCCTACACAAGAGAGAGGGGTGTTCTGACAATAACCAGACCAGCTGTGCCTATACAGGGGAGAGGGGTGTTCTCACAATAACCAGACCAGCCGTGCCTACACAAGGGAGAAGTCTGTACTGACAATAACCAGACCAGCCGTGCCTACACAAGGGAAAGGGCTGTACTGACAATAACCAAACTAGCCGTGCCTACACAAGGGAAAGGTCTGTACTGACAATAACCAGACCAGCCGTGCCTATACAAGGGAGAAGTCTGTACTGACAATAACCAGACCAGCCGTGCCTATACAAGGGAGAAGTCTGTACTGACAATAACCAGACCAGCCGTGCCTATACAGGGGAGAGGGGTGTTCTGACAATAACCAGACCAGCCGTGCCTATACAGGGGAGAGGGGTGTTCTGACAATAACCAGACCAGCCGTACCTATACAAGGGAGAAGTCTGTACTGACAATAACCAGACCAGCCGTACCTATACAAGGGAGAAGTCTGTACTGACAATAACCAGACCAGCCGTGCCTATACAGGGGAGAGGGGTGTTCTGACAATAACTAGACCAGCCGTGCCTATACAAGGGAGAAGTCTGTACTGACAATAACCAGACCTGCCGTGCCTACACAAGAGAGAGGGGTGTTCTGACAATAACCAGACCAGCTGTGCCTATACAGGGGAGAGGGGTGTTCTGACAATAACCAGACCAGCCGTGCCTACACAAGGGAGAAGTCTGTACTGACAATAACCAGACCAGCCGTGCCTACACAAGGGAAAGGGCTGTACTGACAATAACCAAACTAGCCATGCCTACACAAGGGAAAGGACTGTACTGACAATAACCAGACCAGCCGTGCCTATACAAGGGAGAAGTATGTACTGACAATAACCAGACCAGCCGTGCCTATACAAGGGAGAAGTCTGTACTGACAATAACCAGACCAGCCGTGCCTATACAAGGGAGAAGTCTGTACTGACAATAACCAGACCAGCCGTGCCTACACAAGGGAGAAGGCTGTACTGACAATAACCAGACCAGCAGTGCCTATACAAGGGAGAAGTCTGTACTGACAATAACCAGACCAGCCGTGCCTACACAAGGGAGAGGGGTGTACTGACAATAACCAGACCAGCCGTGCCTACACAAGGGAGAGGGGTGTTCTGACAATAACCAGACCAGCCGTGCCTTCACAAGGGAGAAGGCTGTACTGACAATAACCAGACCAGCCGTGCCTACACAAGAGAGAGGGGTGTTCTGACAATAACCAGACCAGCTGTGCCTATACAGGGGAGAGGGGTGTTCTGACAATAACCAGACCAGCCGTGCCTACACAAGGGAGAAGTCTGTACTGACAATAACCAGACCAGCCGTGCCTACACAAGGGAAAGGGCTGTACTGACAATAACCAAACTAGCCGTGCCTACACAAGGGAAAGGTCTGTACTGACAATAACCAGACCAGCCGTGCCTATACAAGGGAGAAGTCTGTACTGACCATAACCAGACCAGCCATGCCTATACAAGGGAGAAGTCTGTACTGACAATAACCAGACCAGCCGTGCCTATACAGGGGAGAGGGGTGTTCTGACAATAACCAGACCAGCCGTGCCTATACAGGGGAGAGGGGTGTTCTGACAATAACCAGACCAGCCGTACCTATACAAGGGAGAAGTCTGTACTGACAATAACCAGACCAGCCGTGCCTACACAAGAGAGAGGGGTGTTCTGACAATAACCAGACCAGCCGTGCCTATACAGGGGAGAGGGGTGTTCTGACAATAACTAGACCAGCCGTGCCTATACAAGGGAGAAGTCTGTACTGACAATAACCAGACCTGCCGTGCCTACACAAGAGAGAGGGGTGTTCTGACAATAACCAGACCAGCTGTGCCTATACAGGGGAGAGGGGTGTTCTGACAATAACCAGACCAGCCGTGCCTACACAAGGGAGAAGTCTGTACTGACAATAACCAGACCAGCCGTGCCTACACAAGGGAAAGGGCTGTACTGACAATAACCAAACTAGCCATGCCTACACAAGGGAAAGGACTGTACTGACAATAACCAGACCAGCCGTGCCTATACAAGGGAGAAGTATGTACTGACAATAACCAGACCAGCCGTGCCTATACAAGGGAGAAGTCTGTACTGACAATAACCAGACCAGCCGTGCCTATACAAGGGAGAAGTCTGTACTGACAATAACCAGACCAGCCGTGCCTACACAAGGGAGAAGGCTGTACTGACAATAACCAGACCAGCAGTGCCTATACAAGGGAGAAGTCTGTACTGACAATAACCAGACCAGCCGTGCCTACACAAGGGAGAGGGGTGTACTGACAATAACCAGACCAGCCGTGCCTACACAAGGGAGAGGGGTGTTCTGACAATAACCAGACCAGCCGTGCCTACACAAGGGAGAAGGCTGTACTGACAATAACCAGACCAGCAGTGCCTACACAAGGGAGAGGGGTGTTCTGACAATAACCAGACCAGCCGTGCATACACAAGGGAGAAGGCTGTACTGACAATAACCAGACCAGCCATGCCTACACAAGGGAGAAGTCTGTACTGACAATAACCAGACCAGCCGTGCCTATACAGGGGAGAGGGGTGTTCTGACAATAACCAGACCAGCCGTGCCTATACAAGGGAGAAGTCTGTACTGACAATAACCAGACCAGCCGTGCCTACACAAGAGAGAGGGGTGTTCTGACAATAACCAGACCAGCTGTGCCTATACAGGGGAGAGGGGTGTTCTGACAATAACCAGACCAGCCGTGCCTACACAAGGGAGAAGTCTGTACTGACAATAACCAGACCAGCCGTGCCTACACAAGGGAAAGGGCTGTACTGACAATAACCAAACTAGCCGTGCCTACACAAGGGAAAGGTCTGTACTGACAATAACCAGACCAGCCGTGCCTATACAAGGGAGAAGTCTGTACTGACAATAACCAGACCAGCCGTGCCTATACAAGGGAGAAGTCTGTACTGACAATAACCAGACCAGCCGTGCCTATACAAGGGAGAAGTCTGTACTGACAATAACCAGACCAGCCGTGCCTATACAGGGGAGAGGGGTGTTCTGACAATAACCAGACCAGCCGTGCCTATACAGGGGAGAGTGGTGTTCTGAAAATAACCAGACCAGCCGTACCTATACAAGGGAGAAGTCTGTACTGACAATAACCAGACCAGCCGTGCCTACACAAGAGAGAGGGGTGTTCTGACAATAACCAGACCAGCCGTGCCTATACAGGGGAGAGGGGTGTTCTGACAATAACTAGACCAGCCATGCCTATACAAGGGAGAAGTCTGTACTGACAATAACCAGACCAGCCGTGCCTACACAAGAGAGAGGGGTGTTCTGACAATAACCAGACCAGCTGTGCCTATACATGGGAGAGGGGTGTTCTGACAATAACCAGACCAGCCGTGCCTACACAAGGGAGAAGTCTGTACTGACAATAACCAGACCAGCCGTGCCTACACAATGGAAAGGGCTGTACTGACAATAACCAAACTAGCCGTGCCTACACAAGGGAAAGGGCTGTACTGACAATAACCAGACCAGCTGTGCCTATACAAGGGAGAAGTATGTACTGACAATAACCAGACCAGCCGTGCCTATACAAGGGAGAAGTCTGTACTGACAATAACCAGACCAGCCGTGCCTATACAGGGGAGAGGTGTGTTCTGACAATAACCAGACCAGCCGTGCCTACACAAGGGAGAAGTCTGTACTGACAATAACCAGACCAGCCGTGCCTACACAAGGGAAAGGGCTGTACTGACAATAACCAAACTAGCCGTGCCTACACAAGGGAAAGGTCTGTACTGACAATAACCAGACCAGCCGTGCCTATACAAGGGAGAAGTCTGTACTGACAATAACCAGACCAGCCGTGCCTACACAAGGGAGAGGGGTGTTCTGTCAATAACCAGACCAGCCGTGCCTACACAAGGGAGAAGGCTGTACTGACAATAACCAGACCAGCAGTGCCTACACAAGGGAGAGGGGTGTTCTGACAATAACCAGACCAGCCGTGCCTACACAAGGAAGAAGGCTGTACTGACAATAACCAGACCAGCCATGCCTACACAAGGGAGAAGTCTGTACTGAAAATAACCAGACCAGCCGTGCCTATACAGGGGAGAGGGGTGTTCTGACAATAACCAGACCAGCCGTGCCTATACAAGGGAGAAGTCTGTACTGACAATAACCAGACCAGCCGTGCCTACACAAGAGAGAGGGGTGTTCTGACAATAACCAGACCAGCTGTGCCTATACAGGGGAGAGGGGTGTTCTGACAATAACCAGACCAGCTGTGCCTACACAAGGGAGAAGTCTGTACTGACAATAACCAGACCAGCCGTGCCTACACAAGGGAAAGGGCTGTACTGACAATAACCAAACTAGCCGTGCCTACACAAGGGAAAGGTCTGTACTGACAATAACCAGACCAGCCGTGCCTATACAAGGGAGAAGTCTGTACTGACAATAACCAGACCAGCCGTGCCTATACAAGGGAGAAGTCTGTACTGACAATAACCAGACCAGCCGTGCCTATACAGGGGAGAGGGGTGTTCTGACAATAACCAGACCAGCCGTGCCTATACAGGGGAGAGGGGTGTTCTGACAATAACCAGACCAGCCGTACCTATACAAGGGAGAAGTCTGTACTGACAATAACCAGACCAGCCGTGCCTACACAAGAGAGAGGTGTGTTCTGACAATAACCAGACCAGCCGTGCCTATACAGGGGAGAGGGGTGTTCTGACAATAACTAGACCAGCCGTGCCTATACAAGGGAGAAGTCTGTACTGACAATAACCAGACCAGCCGTGCCTACACAAGAGAGAGGGGTGTTCTGACAATAACCAGACCAGCTGTGCCTATACAGGGGAGAGGGGTGTTCTGACAATAACCAGACCAGCCGTGCCTACACAAGGAAGAAGTCTGTACTGACAATAACCAGACCAGCCGTGCCTACACAAGGGAAAGGGCTGTATTGACAATAACCAGACCAGCCGTGCCTATACAAGGGAGAAGTATGTACTGACAATAACCAGACCAGCCGTGCCTATACAAGGGAGAAGTCTGTACTGACAATAACCAGACCAGCCGTGCCTACACAAGGGAGAAGGCTGTACTGACAATAACAAGACCAGCAGTGCCTATACAAGGGAGAAGTCTGTACTGACAATAACCAGACCAGCCGTGCCTATACAAGGGAGAAGTCTGTACTGACAATAACCAGACCAGCCGTGCCTATACAGGGGAGAGGGGTGTTCTGACAATAACCAGACCAGCCGTACCTATACAAGGGAGAAGTCTGTACTGACAATAACCAGACCAGCCGTACCTATACAAGGGAGAAGTCTGTACTGACAATAACCAGACCAGCCGTGCCTACACAAGGAGAAGTCTGTACTGACAATAACCAGACCAGCCGTGCCTATACAAGGGAAAGGGCTGTACTGACAATAACCACCCCAGCCATGCCTACACAAGGGAAAGGGCTGTACTGACAATAACCAAACTAGCCGTGCCTACACAAGGGAAAGGACTGTACTGACAATAACCAGACCAGCCGTGCCTATAGAGGGGAGAGGGGTGTACTGACAATAACCAGACCAGCCGTGCCTACACAAGGGAGAAGTCTGTACTGACAATAACCAGACCAGCCGTGCCTATACAAGGGAAAGGGCTGTACTGACAATAACCAGACCAGCCGTGCCTACACAATGGAAAGGACTGTACTGACAATAACCAAACTGGCCGTGCCTATACAAGGGAGAAGTCTGTACTGACAATAACCAGACCAGCCGTGCCTATACAAGGGAGAAGTCTATACTGACAATAACCAGACCAGCCGTGCCTACACAAGGGAGAGGGGTGTACTGACAATAACCAGACCAGCCGTGCCTACACAAGGGAGAAGTCTGTACTGACAATAACCAGACCAGCCGTGCCTGCACAAGGGAGAAGGCTGTACTGACAATAACCAGACCAGCAGTGCCTATACAAGGGAGAAGTCTGTACTGACAATAACCAGACCAGCCGTGCCTACACAAGGGAGAGGGGTGTACTGACAATAACCAGACCAGCTGTGCCTACACAAGGGAGAGGGGTGTTCTGACAATAACCAGACCAGCCGTGCCTACACAAGGGAGAAGGCTGTACTGACAATAACCAGACCAGCAGTGCCTACACAAGTGAGAGGGGTGTTCTGACAATAACCAGACCAGCCGTGCCTACACAAGGGAGAAGGCTGTACTGACAATAACCAGACCAGCCATGCCTACACAAGGGAGAAGTCTGTACTGACAATAACCAGACCAGCCGTGCCTACACAAGGGAGAAGTCTGTACTGACAATAACCAGACCAGCCGTGCCTACACAAGGGAGAGGGGTGTACTGACAATAACCAGACCAGCCGTGCCTATACAAGGGAGAAGTCTGTACTGACAATAACCAGACCAGCCGTGCCTATACAGGGGAGAGGGGTGTTCTGACAATAACCAGACCAGCCGTGCCTATACAGAGGAGAGGGGTGTTCTGACAATAACTAGACCAGCCGTGCCTATACAAGGGAGAAGTCTGTACTGACAATAACCAGACCAGCCGTGCCTACACAAGAGAGAGGGGTGTTCTGACAATAACCAGACAAGCTGTGCCTATACAGGGGAGAGGGGTGTTCTGACAATAACCAGACCAGCCGTGCCTACACAAGGGAGAAGTCTGTACTGACAATAACCAGACCAGCCGTGCCTACACAAGGGAAGGGGCTGTACTGACAATAACCAAATTAGCCATGCCTACACAAGGGAAAGGGCTGTACTGACAATAACCAGACCAGCCGTGCCTATACAAGGGAGAAGTATGTACTGACAATAACCAGACCAGCCGTGCCTATACAAGGGAGAAGTCTGTACTGACAATAACCAGACCAGCCGTGCCTATACAAGGGAGAAGTCTGTACTGACAATAACCAGACCAGCCGTGCCTACACAAGGGAGAAGGCTGTACTGACAATAACCAGACCAGCAGTGCCTATACAAGGGAGAAGTCTGTACTGACAATAACCAGACCAGCCGTGCCTACACAAGGGAGAGGGGTGTACTGACAATAACCAGACCAGCCGTGCCTACACAAGGGAGAGGGGTGTTCTGTCAATAACCAGACCAGCCGTGCCTACACAAGGGAGAAGGCTGTACTGACAATAACCAGACCAGCAGTGCCTACACAAGGGAGAGGGGTGTTCTGACAATAACCAGACCAGCCGTGCCTACACAAGGGAGAAGGCTGTACTGACAATAACCAGTCCAGCCATGCCTACACAAGGGAGAAGTCTGTACTGACAATAACCAGACCAGCCGTGCCTATACAGGGGAGAGGGGTGTTCTGACAATAACCAGACCAGCCGTGCCTATACAAGGGAGAAGTCTGTACTGACAATAACCAGACCAGCCGTGCCTACACAAGAGAGAGGGGTGTTCTGACAATAACCAGACCAGCTGTGCCTATACAGGGGAGAGGGGTGTTCTGACAATAACCAGACCAGCCGTGCCTACACAAGGGAGTAGTCTGTACTGACAATAACCAGACCAGCCGTGCCTACACAAGGGAAAGGGCTGTACTGACAATAACCAAACTAGCCGTGCCTACACAAGGGAAAGGTCTGTACTGACAATAACCAGACCAGCCGTGCCTATACAAGGGAGAAGTCTGTACTGACAATAACCAGACCAGCCGTGCCTATACAAGGGAGAAGTCTGTACTGACAATAACCAGACCAGACGTGCCTATACAGGGGAGAGGGGTGTTCTGACAATAACCAGACCAGCCGTACCTATACAAGGGAGAAGTCTGTACTGACAATAACCAGACCAGCCGTGCCTACACAAGAGAGAGGGGTGTTCTGACAATAACCAGACCAGCCGTGCCTATACAGGGGAGAGGGGTGTTCTGACAATAACCAGACCAGCCGTACCTATACAAGGGAGAAGTCTGTACTGACAATAACCAGACCAGCCGTGCCTACACAAGAGAGAGGTGTGTTCTGACAATAACCAGACCAGCCGTGCCTATACAGGGGAGAGGGGTGTTCTGACAATAACTAGACCAGCCGTGCCTATACAAGGGAGAAGTCTGTACTGACAATAACCAGACCAGCCGTGCCTACACAAGAGAGAGGGGTGTTCTGACAATAACCAGACCAGCTGTGCCTATACAGGGGAGAGGGGTGTTCTGACAATAACCAGACCAGCCGTGCCTACACAAGGAAGAAGTCTGTACTGACAATAACCAGACCAGCCGTGCCTACACAAGGGAAAGGGCTGTACTGACAATAACCAGACCAGCCGTGCCTATACAAGGGAGAAGTATGTACTGACAATAACCAGACCAGCCGTGCCTATACAAGGGAGAAGTCTGTACTGACAATAACCAGACCAGCCGTGCCTATACAAGGGAGAAGTCTGTACTGACAATAACCAGACCAGCCGTGCCTACACAAGGGAGAAGGCTGTACTGACAATAACAAGACCAGCAGTGCCTATACAAGGGAGAAGTCTGTACTGACAATAACCAGACCAGCCGTGCCTACACAAGGGAGAGGGGTGTACTGACAATAACCAGACCAGCCGTGCCTACACAAGGGAGAGGGGTGTTCTGACAATAACCAGACCAGCCGTGCCTACACAAGGGAGAAGTCTGTACTGACAATAACCAGACCAGCCGTGCCTATACAGGGGAGAGGGGTGTTCTGACAATAACCAGACCAGCCGTGCCTATACAAGGGAGAAGTCTGTACTGACAATAACCAGACCAGCCGTGCCTACACAAGAGAGAGGGGTGTTCTGACAATAACCAGACCAGCTGTGCCTATACAGGGGAGAGGGGTGTTCTGACAATAACCAGACCAGCCGTGCCTACACAAGGGAGAAGTCTGTACTGACAATAACCAGACCAGCCGTGCCTACACAAGGGAAAGGGCTGTACTGACAATAACCAAACTAGCCGTGCCTACACAAGGGAAAGGTCTGTACTGACAATAACCAGACCAGCCGTGCCTATACAAGGGAGAAGTCTGTACTGACAATAACCAGACCAGCCGTGCCTATACAAGGGAGAAGTCTGTACTGACAATAACCAGACCAGCCGTGCCTATACAGGGGAGAGGGGTGTTCTGACAATAACCAGACCAGCCGTGCCTATACAGGGGAGAGGGGTGTTCTGACAATAACCAGACCAGCCGTACCTATACAAGGGAGAAGTCTGTACTGACAATAACCAGACCAGCCGTACCTATACAAGGGAGAAGTCTGTACTGACAATAACCAGACCAGCCGTGCCTATACAGGGGAGAGGGGTGTTCTGACAATAACTAGACCAGCCGTGCCTATACAAGGGAGAAGTCTGTACTGACAATAACCAGACCTGCCGTGCCTACACAAGAGAGAGGGGTGTTCTGACAATAACCAGACCAGCTGTGCCTATACAGGGGAGAGGGGTGTTCTGACAATAACCAGACCAGCCGTGCCTATACAGGGGAGAGGGGTGTTCTGACAATAACCAGACCAGCCGTACCTATACAAGGGAGAAGTCTGTACTGACAATAACCAGACCAGCCGTACCTATACAAGGGAGAAGTCTGTACTGACAATAACCAGACCAGCCGTGCCTACACAAGGAGAAGTCTGTACTGACAATAACCAGACCAGCCGTGCCTATACAAGGGAAAGGGCTGTACTGACAATAACCACCCCAGCCATGCCTACACAAGGGAAAGGGCTGTACTGACAATAACCAAACTAGCCGTGCCTACACAAGGGAAAGGACTGTACTGACAATAACCAGACCAGCCGTGCCTATAGAGGGGAGAGGGGTGTACTGACAATAACCAGACCAGCCGTGCCTACACAAGGGAGAAGTCTGTACTGACAATAACCAGACCAGCCGTGCCTATACAAGGGAAAGGGCTGTACTGACAATAACCAGACCAGCCGTGCCTACACAATGGAAAGGACTGTACTGACAATAACCAAACTGGCCGTGCCTATACAAGGGAGAAGTCTGTACTGACAATAACCAGACCAGCCGTGCCTACACAAGAGAGAGGGGTGTTCTGACAATAACCAGACCAGCTGTGCCTATACAAGGGAGAAGGCTGTACTGACAATAACCAGACCAGCAGTGCCTATACAAGGGAGAAGTCTGTACTGACAATAACCAGACCAGCCGTGCCTACACAAGGGAGAGGGGTGTACTGACAATAACCAGACCAGCCGTGCCTACACAAGGGAGAGGGGTGTTCTGACAATAACCAGACCAGCCGTGCCTACACAAGGGAGAAGGCTGTACTGACAATAACCAGACCAGCAGTGCCTACACAAGGGAGAGGGGTGTTCTGACAATAACCAGACCAGCCGTGCCTACACATGGGAGAAGGCTGTACTGACAATAACCAGACCAGCCATGCCTACACAAGGGAGAAGTCTGTACTGACAATAACCAGACCAGCCGTGCCTATACAGGGGAGAGGGGTGTTCTGACAATAACCAGACCAGCCGTGCCTATACAAGGGAGAAGTCTGTACTGACAATAACCAGACCAGCCGTGCCTACACAAGAGAGAGAGAGTTTCTGACAATAACCAGACCAGCTGTGCCTATACAGGGGAGAGGAGTGTTCTGACAATAACCAGACCAGCCATGCCTACACAAGGGAGAAGTCTGTACTGACAATAACCAGACCAGCCGTGCCTCCACAAGGGAAAGGGCTGTACTGACAATAACCAAACTAGCCATGCCTACACAAGGGAAAGGTCTGTACTGACAATAACCAGACCAGCCGTGCCTATACAAGGGAGAAGTCTGTACTGACAATAACCAGACCAGCCGTGCCTATACAAGGGAGAAGTCTGTACTGACAATAACCAGACCAGCCGTGCCTATATAGGGGAAAGGGGTGTTCTGACAATAACCAGACCAGCCGTGCCTATACAGGGGAGAGGGGTGTTCTGACAATAACCAGACCAGCCGTGCCTACACAGGAGAGAGGGGTGTTCTGACAATAACCAGACCAGCCGTGCCTACACAAGGGAAAGGGCTGTACTGACAATAACCAGAAAAGCCGTGCCTATACAAGGGAGAAGTATGTACTGACAATAACCAGACCAGCCGTGCCTATACAAGGGAGAAGTCTGTACTGACAATAACCAGACCAGCCGTGCCTATACAGGGGAGAGGGGTGTTCTGACAATAACCAGACCAGCCGTGCCTACACAAGGAGAAGTCTGTACTGACAATAACCAGACCAGCCGTGCCTATATAAGGGAAAGGGCTGTACTGACAATAACCAGCCCAGCCATGCCTACACAAGGGAAAGGGCTGTACTGACAATAACCAAACTAGCCGTGCCTACACAAGGGAAAGGACTGTACTGACAATAACCAGACCATCCGTGCCTATACAGGGGAGAGGGGTGTACTGACAATAACCAGACCAGCCGTGTCTACACAAGGGAGAAGTCTGTACTGACAATAACCAGACCAGCCGTGCCTATACAAGGGAAAGGGCTGTACTGACAATAACCAGACCAGCCGTGCCTACACAAGGGAAAGGACTGTACTGACAATAACCAAACTAGCCGTGCCTATACAAGGGAGAAGTCTGTACTGACAATAACCAGACCAGCCGTGCCTATACAAGGGAGAAGTCTGTACTGACAATAACCAGACCAGCCGTGCCTACACAAGGG
This sequence comes from Narcine bancroftii, assembly GCF_036971445.1. Taxonomy (NCBI): domain Eukaryota; kingdom Metazoa; phylum Chordata; class Chondrichthyes; order Torpediniformes; family Narcinidae; genus Narcine; species Narcine bancroftii. Next base: position 351,485,037 of record NC_091470.1, read on the forward strand.
AGAGGGGTGTACTGACAATAACCAGACCAGCCGTGCCTACACAAGGGAGAGGGGTGTTCTGACAATAACCAGACCAGCCGTGCCTACACAAGGGAGAAGGCTGTACTGACAATAACCAGACCAGCAGTGCCTATACAAGTGAGAAGTTGGTACTGACAATAACCAGACCAGCCGTGCCTACACAAGGGAGAGGGGTGTACTGACAATAACCAGACCAGCCGTGCCTACACAAGGGAGAAGTCTGTACTGACAATAACCAGACCAGCCGTGCCTACACAAGGGAAAGGGCTGTACTGACAATAACCAGACCAGCAGTGCCTACACAAGGGAGAGGGGTGTTCTGACAATAACCAGACCAGCCGTGCCTACACAAGGGAGAAGGCTGTACTGACAATAATCAGACCAGCAGTGCCTATACAAGGGAGAGGGGTGTACTGACAATAAACAGACCAGGCGTGCCTATACAAGGGAGAAGGCTGTACTGACAATAACCAGACCAGCTGTGCCTATACAAGGGAGAGGGGTGTACTGACAATAACCAGACCAGCCGTGCCTACACAAGGGAGAAGGCTGTACTGACAATAACCGGACCAGCTGTGCCTATACAAGGGAGAGGGGTGTACTGACAATAACCAGACCAGCCGTGCCTACACAAGGGAGGGGGTGTTCTGACAATAACCAGACCAGGCGTGCCTACACAAGGGAGAAGGCTGTACTGACAATAACCAGACCAGCCGTGCCTATACAGGGGAGAGGGGTGTACTGACAATAACCAGACCAGCCGTGCCTACACAAGGGAGGGGGGTGTTCTGACAATAACCAGACCAGGCGTGCCTACACAAGGGAGAAGTATGTACTGACAATAACCAGACCAGCCGTGCCTATACAGGGGAGAGGGGTGTTCTGACAATAACCAGACCAGCCGTGCCTATACAGGGGAGAGGGGTGTTCTGACAATAACCAGACCAGCCGTGCCTACACAAGGAGAAGTCTGTACTGACAATAACCAGACCAGCCGTGCCCACACATGGGAAACGGCTGTACTGATAATAACCAAACTAGCCGTGCCTACACAAGGGAAAGGGCGGTACTGACAATAACCAGACCAGCCGTGCCTATACAAGGGAGAAGTCTGTACTGACAATAACCAGACCAGCCGTGCCTATACAAGGGAAAGGGCTGTACTGACAATAACCAGACCAGCCATGCCTACACAAGAGAGTGGGGTGTTCTGACAATAACCAGACCAGCCGTGCCGAAACAGGTGAGAGGGGTGTTCTGACAATAACCAGACCAGCCGTGCCTATACAAGGGAGAAGTCTGTACTGACAATAACCAGACCAGCCGTGCCTACACAAGAGAGAGGGGTGTTCTGACAATAACCAGACCAGCCGTGCCTATACAGGGGAGAGGGGTGTTCTGACAATAACCAGACCAGCCGTGCCTACACAAGGGAGAAGTCTGTACTGACAATAACCAGACCAGCCGTGCCTACACAAGGGAAAGGGCTGTACTGACAATAACCAAACTAGCCGTGCCTACACAAGGGAAAGTGCTGTACTGACAATAACCAGACCAGCCGTGCCTATACAAGGGAGAAGTCTGTACTGACAATAACCAGACCAGCCGTGCCTATACAAGGGAGAAGTCTTGACTGACAATAACCAGACCAGCCGTGCCTACACATGGGAAATGGCTGTACTGACAATAACCAAACTAGCCGTGCCGACACAAGGGAAAGGGCTGTACTGACAATAACCAGACCAGCCGTGCCTATACAAGGGTGAAGTCTGTACTGACAATAACCAGACCAGCCGTGCCTATACAAGGGAAAGGGCTGTACTGACAATAACCAGACCAGCCATGCATACACAAGTGAGAAGTCTGTCCTGACAATAACCAGACCAGCCGTGACTATACAAGGGAGAGGGGTGTTCTGACAATAACCAGACCAGCCGTGCCTATACAGGGGAGAGGGGTGTTCTGACAATAACCAGACCAGCCGTGCCTACACAAGGGAGAAGTCTGTACTGACAATAATTGACCAGCCGTGCCTACACAAGAGAGTGGGGTGTTCTGACAATAACCAAACCAGCCGTGCCGAAACAGGGGAGAGGGGTGTTCTGACAATAACCAGACCAGCCGTGCCTATACAAGGGAGAAGTCTGTACTGACAATAAATAGACCAGCCGTGCCTACACAAGAGAGAGGGGTGTTCTGACAATAACCAGACCAGCCGTGCCTATACAGGGGAGAGGGGTGTTCTGACAATAACCAGACCAGCCGTGCCTACACAAGGGAGAAGTCTGTACTGACAATAACCAGACCAGCCGTGCCTACACAAGGGAAAGGGCTGTACTGGCAATAACCAAACTAGCCGTGCCTACACAAGGGAAAGGGCTGTACTGACAATAACCAAACCAGCTGTGCCTATACAAGGGAAAGGGCTGTACTGACAATAACCAAACCTGCAGTGCCTACACAAGGGAGAAGTCTGTACTGACAATAAATAGACCAGCCGTGCCTACACAAGAGAGAGGGGTGTTCTGACAATAACCAGACCAGCCGTGCCTATACAAGAGAGAGGGGTGTTCTGACAATAACCAGACCAGCCGTGCCTATACAGGGGAGAGGGGTGTTCTGACAATAACCAGACCAGCCGTGCCTACACAAGGGAGAAGTCTGTACTGACAATAACCAGACCAGCCGTGCCTACACAAGGGAAAGGGCTGTACTGACAATAACCAAACTAGCCGTGCCTACACAAGGGAAAGGGCTGTACTGACAATAACCAAACCAGCTGTGCCTATACAAGGGAAAGGGCTGTACTGACAATAACCAAACCTGCAGTGCCTACACAAGGGAGAAGTCTGTACTGACAATAACCAGACCAGCCGTGCCTACAGAAGGGAGAAGTCTGTACTGACAATAACCAAACCAGCCGTGCCTATATAAGGGAAAGGGCTGTGCTGACAATAACCAAACCTGCAGTGCCTACACAAGGGAGAAGTCTGTACTGACAATAACCACACCAGCTGTGTGAGTATAAAACAGCTTTAATAAACTAATATGTACACTAAGAGGTCTTGTCTCTTTGCAAGATGAACCTGGAAGGCTAGATTGTAGCTCTGGACTGTTTTTTTCTATACAAGGTCACCGAATGACTTAGAGAGTGGTGGCTGAGTTGAGTGATCTACCAGAAGAAGTAGTTGTGGCAGGGTCAATTCTGTCATTTATGTGGAGGCTAGATGAGTACATGGATGTGAGGGGATTGGAGGGTTATGGGCATGGGAGTGGGTACGTGGAACTAGGGGAGTTTCACGTAAATTTGTACGGACTTGAAGGGCCGATATAGCCTGTTTCCATACTGTAAATTGTTATATGGTTATATATTCAGCTCTAAATACTATTGCTGCTATAATATAATAATCTTTAGCTCCATGGTGCAGCGTTTAGTTTTCGGGCTGGCTATTAACTGGAAAGTAATATAGATGTCAGCTTCACTTGAATTTCCATTACCATCCACAACTTCTAGACCAATCAGGGATCTGCTGCATAAATGTGTTGTGGGAGGATAATAAAGGATGGCTGTTCAGCAGTGAATGATTCAGCCCTAACTCTTCCAAGCCTCGACCCCAACAACAAGACACTAATCAGGTGCATGATGGAATACCCTTCAAGTAACTGGATGCGTACAGCTGCAGCAACACTCAAGAACCCCATAACTTTCCAGAACATAACAATCAGTTTATCTACGTCAAGTGCAGCATCCCAACAATGTACCAAAGCTGCAATATGTACCATCCAATATAAACACATTTTAAACAACAAATGAGGCTTCAGAAAATGAACATACCTTACAAGTTTAATTATATATTTTCATGAATTTAGGAAGGTCCAGTGGACATTTTCTACTTAGACAAACAAAACCAAAACAATTAAGAAGCTTTGTAGCTAGATTACTCTTGGAATTAATTGAAATGGATTGAGAGCTGCTATATTTCACTCATTTTAATGGATGATTGACCAACAACACAGGCAGGAGCATCTAGGCAGAAAGTAATTATAGACAGATTTGGATCTATTTGGGAACAGACTATTAGTGGGAGTTTTGCAGAGATCAATAGTGTACCTAGATGAGGGCTGTCCCAAGTTTTCAGATAATAGCTGGGTGCCTATGAATATTTGGACTATTGACAGTGCAACATTGCTGGTGGCTGACAAATGATGTTTCGCTTGCCAAAGTGTAGGGTTAATGCTCAGCATACATGTAATCTGAGGGCATAAGCATGGAGGCTGAGAAAAAAGATATTCAGATGTTCTTGTGCATAAATCAGTGATATATATGAAATCCAGGCATCAAATGCTGGATACGTTGGGTGTTGGGTTTATTAAAACATACTCTTCGAAGTTCAATCTGGGTTTCTATTGGGACCACTCAGCTCCAATCGCCATCACAGACATGGCCTGACCTTGAATAAAGGAATTGTGACCAAAATTCTGAATTCGAGAGGAAAGGCCAGGTATTCTGACCTTTGCAGTATGGCAAAACCTCACCAATTGGGGCATCAAGGATCCCTGGTAAAATTAAAAAACCCACAATAATCCAACCTCCTCAACTCCTTGGAAATCTCAATGCCCAGAGCAAACTGCCTATGAAATGAAAACATCACAGGTCTGTGATCAATACCTTCCTCCTAATAATATGAATATTTTGAGTAATTTTATGAAACATTTCACACAAACCACTGACTAATTGGGGTGTTCTTATACAAGTGAGATATCTCTAAAAATCGACCAGAGCATGACGAATTAAGTTTGATTATCTTTGTAACTTTTTCCTGTGCATTGAACTCACTTCAAATTAGGACTAACTGTGGAAATCCATGCAAAGACCAATAGAGCATAAAGCTACAATATCATCTATTGTTCATTTCTTAACTAGATTGCTTCAATCTTTTCCTATATGAGCTCCAGAGAATTCCTATTGATTTAGCAATGTAGTTTTTTTCTCTCTGTAAGAAGAATTCTTGTGTCATTAATCACTTACATGAATAATTGATGATCTGTGATCGCCTTATTTAATAATGACATGTCAATGCCAAGGCAAGAACAGTTTGGTCCATTACTGAAAGTCTTTTTTTGGGGGGGAGGAAGTGATAAAAAGTTTTATCATTGCTTGACCTGGTATCTAAAAAGAATTAGTTGAAATTGTACTAAATTTTAAGGTTCAAAATTCCTTTTATTGTCACGTAATAATATACTAAAATGTAACATACATACTTTAACTTTTTCCAGCTGTTAGAGTCACCATTAGTCACCATTCTTACATTGAAAGTAGCTGAGATCCTGATAATTAGGATTAGGAACTAGGCCGACTTCTGGCAAAATTACAAAGGAGGATTGAAACTGACCAGAAAGATTTTTTGGTGCATAATTTGAATGACCTTCCAACAATTGGGGTGGCACAGTTAATGTAGTGGGTAGCACAAGGCTATTACAGGACCAGCTGGTTCGAATCCAGCACTGTCTGTAAGGAGTTTGTAGGTTCTCCCTGTGTCTGTGGATTTCCTCCGGGTACTCCCATTCTTCAAATGATATGGGGGCTGTAGGTTAATAGGGTATAATTGAGCGGTGCTGGATCATGGGTCAGAAGGGCCTGTTATTGTTTGTCTAAATATTTTTAAATATAGATTTAGTTTAAAAAAATTTTAAAATAAAATCGAAAAACATATAGAAAAGTTATTTTTATTAAATAATTCTCCATGGGAAAACTAATATTGTTTTAGCTTTGCTATAAATATTAGTCACCATATGCTTTTGAGAATTAATAGTATTTTTCATAATGCCATCTAACTCTATATAAAATTAGAAATAGTTTAATTGCACTTTAACCCCTATATGTGTATTTTAAGTAAATATGTTTGTCTGTATAATCTATAATTATTTATATTGAGTTTCTATCAGAAATCAGCTTTGCCAGCAAGTCAGTCCTTAAATTTTTTTCTTTGGCTTGGCTTTGCAGATGAAGATTTATGGAGGGGTAAATGTTCACGTCAGCTACAGGCTCGTTTGTGGCTGACAAGTCCGATGCGGGACAGGCAGACACGGTTGCAGCGGTTGCAGGGGAAAATTGGTTAGTTGGGGTTGGGTGTTGGGTTTTTCCTCCTTTGTCTTTTGTCAGTGAGGTGGGCTCTGCGGTCTTCTTCAAAGGAGTTTGCTGCCCACCGAACTGTGAGGCGCCAAGATGCACGGTTTGAGGCGATATCAGCCCATTGGCGGTGGTCAATGTGGCAGGCACCAAGAGATTTCTTTAGGCAGTCCTTGGTGCACTTCTGTCATGGTGGCCAGTGGAGAGCTCGCCATATAACTCAATCTTGGGAAGGCGATGGTCCTCCATTCTGGAGATGTGACTTACCCAGCGCAGTTGGATCTTCAGCAGCGTGGATTTGATGCTGTCGGCCTCTCCCATCTCGAGTACTTCGATGTTAGGGATGAAGTCACTTCAATGAATGTTGAGGATGGAGCGGAGACAACGCTGGTGGAAGCGTTCTAGGAGCCGTAGGTGATGCCCGGTAGAGGACCCATGATTCAGAGCCGAACAGGAGTCTGGGTATGACAACCGTCTCTGAACCCTCTCTGAACCCTTCTCTATTAACAATGGCGTGAAGCAAGGCTGCGTTCTCGCACCAACCCTCTTTTTAATCTTCTTCAGCATGATGCTGAACAAAGCCATGAAAGACTTCAACAATGAAGACACTGTTTACATCCGGTACCGCACGGATGGCAGTCTTTTCAATCTGAGGTGCCTGCAAGCTCACACCAAGACACAAGAGCAACTTGTCCGTGAACTACTCTTTGCAGACGATGCCGCTTTAGTTGCCCATTCAGAGCCAGCTCTTCAGTGCTTGACGTCCTGTTTTGCGGAAACTGCCAAAATGTTTGGCCTGGAAGTCAGCCTGAAGAAAACTGAGGTCCTCCATCAGCCAGCTCCCCACCATGACTACCAGCCCCCCCAACATCGGGCACACAAAACTCAAAACGGTCAACCAGTTTACCTATCTCGGCTGCACCATTTCATCGGATGCAAGAATCGACAACGAGATAGACAACAGACTCGCCAAGGCAAATAGCGCCTTTGGAAGACTACACAAAAGAGTCTGGAAAAACAACCAACTGAAAAACCTCACAAGGATTAGCGTATACAGAGCCGTTGTCACTCATTAAATAATTCCCAAGTAAATGACCATCAATCCAAATACCAAGCTTTCTAATCTTTATCTTGAAGTGTTCTGTTTAGAATTATATCAGGACATAGTTCACAAGTCTATTTAGGACACTGTGTTCTTTGAAAGGGTTATCAATTAGACCTAATCACTCGACAATTCCCTTTAGAAGTTAATATTGAATATGTTTCCACCACAGAAATTCAAATCCCATATTTTAGACTATTACAACTTGCTGGATGATTTATTTCCTTGTGTCGCCTTTGGTTCTTGAGTCAATTACTTTAAATCTAAGTCCTCTTATAACCTACTATCTGTCACTGATGGTAGATTAAACCAAAGAGAAACGCTGTCTTCTCTGGAATATTGAAAAGAGAAGATTGGATATTAAAATTTGCCTTCCAGGATCTTTGAGTGTTGAATATAGCAGTTTCATTGTTTAGAACTATAAGATATTAAAGGAGTTGAGGATGTCATGAGTCTTAGTCAAATATTGAAATTCCATTTTTCAAATACTAATTTATAAATGCCTGACTTGTCTGAAATTGCTGCCAGTATTCATCTAATCTCATTCCTTAGCATCAGAAGAAGGTAAGGAAGAAACTGAGAACAGGAGCAACAGCTTTTGCTCTATACATCCATTGGGATTACAACAGGAGGTCCAAGAACACCTGTGGAAATTCAATGCCAAATAATTATTTTATCCACTGCAGAAAGTGAAGTACCCAGTGCATTTATTTTAAATAGGTTTAACTTGTTAAAATTGTGGACAGCGGAATCTCAAAACAATTTCTCAAGCACTAACATTTAATATTCCCACAGCACTATTTCAAGGTCCATATTTTCACTTTGATGCATCTTACAACTGACAACACTTAAGATCGCCACAGATGGTTTATGTCAGAGGTTCTCTGACTAATATAAAATACAAGGGCAAGAGGGCAGCCTTAGCTCCACCTTCCCATCTGGAGCATAGTTTTCTTGTAGAGAATATTCAATTAAATCTTTTTACTGCCAATGGTTTAGCAATTTGATTGACATGTATTTTTCCTAAACCAACTTTTCTTCAATGTAAAATAGCAGCAATATCTCATTCAACTTACTTCACCCATTTTCCAGTACGGGTACACCCTGCTTCATGAAACTAGAGCATGCCTACTGAACCTTTCATGAGCCAAAATAGCGTAAAGCAAAGAAGAAATTTCAATTGATTTCTATGGGAAAAATTTTTGAGCGTTCCCAGACCCAAAAAAAACAACCAAATCATACCAAATAACATATAAATAACACTAACATTTATTAAAAGCAGGAATTATATGATAAATACACAGCTTACAAGGTAGAAATTTACTTTTTAAACCTCCTAAGGCATTCTGGGCAGTGCCTCCCCCTACCCTGCTCAATACCACCGCCGCCACCCTGGATATACAAGGAACACACGCCTGTTTCTTCGAAGCTCAGTTCACTCGTACACTCAGTACATGGGGTTGCGGGGGGCGTGGTGACACTGTGAGTTACCGCACTGGGTGATACCAACCCTAGTGACACCACTGGGTGGGAGGTACAGGAGACTGGGATATAGGAGAGAGGAGAGGAAGACGGTCATCTATCTATTGACAATGAGCTGTTTGGGATGCATGGGCAGCCTCAAATAATGACTCACTGCTCATAAAACCGTTCTTGGTAAAAAGCAAATTTGCATAAAGCGAGTATTTGTAAGGTGGGGTATACCTGTATTTTCACAAATACCATCAAATCATCTCATTTGTTTCTATTCATATGGTGGATGAAATTAAAAATTCAATCCTGCTACCATGAGTGCTGTACTGCTTTGAAATCTGATCATATCTAAACATAGTTAGCAAGCAATATACATGAAAGTTTCAACTAATATTCGGGCACAAAAGTGGCCTGCTCTTTGGCACCTAAGCGAAAACTTTTGTCCTTTCAATAATGCTGCCGACGGACATGAAAGCCACTCCGCATGGTGGTGCCTGTCGCGGAACTTGCCAGAGAGACTGTGCTGAAGCACAAAATTGCCTTGATGACGTTCTTGATTTATTTAATAAACGCCCTTTGGATTATTTCCTGAGCTGGGTGACAAAGATGATGATGGCTCAGGTTTGTCGTCAAATACAATTTACAGATGCAGCCACACAGGTAAATAAGTTACACCAACTACAATATCTTTGGCTTGGCTTCGCGGACGAAGATTTATGGAGGGGGTAAATGTCCACGTCAGCTGCAGGCTCGTTTGTGGCTGACAAGTCCAATGCGGGACAGGTAGACACGGTTGCAGCGGTTGCAGGGGAAAATTGGTTGGTTGGGGTTGGGTGTTGGGTTTTTCCTCCTTTGCCTTTTGTCAGTGAGGTGGGCTCTGCGGTCTTCTTCAAAGGAGGTTGCTGCCCGCCGAACTAATAGGCGCCAAGATGCACGGTTTGAGGCGAGATCAGCCCACTGGCGGTGGTCAATGTGGCAGGCACCAAGAGATTTCTTTAGGCAGTCCTTGTACCTTTTCTTTGGTGCACCTCTGTCTCGGTGGCCAGTGGAGAGCTCGCCATATAACACGATCTTGGGAAGGCGATGGTCCTCCATTCTGGAGACGTGACCCACCCAGCGCAGCTGGATCTTCAGCAGCGTGGACTCGATGTTGTCGACCTCTGCCATCTCGAACTACAATATAGAGTACATTTAATTACCAAATGTGCCACGAGTCAGGAAAAGTGGCGATAAGTAATGGGATAGACAAAATAATATTTGCAGTTAGTGAAAAAAACTGATGTTTCAATGATGCAAACTAGTTTTTGGTGGTCCCTTTAAGGTAAGGGTTTGGATAGTTCAGGGAGATTCAAGACCTGATAGCTGTTGGGAAAAAAAAATGTTCTTGAGCCTGAAAGTGCTGGACCTTGTTTTCTGTACCTTCTTCCTGAAGGAAGTAGTGAGAAGAGATTGTGACCAGGGTGATAGGGATTCTTTATGATATTTGCTGTCTTCTTGAGGCAGTACATCAGATAAATATGCTCAGTGGATGCAGGGTTTGTATCCCTGATGGGCATGGCTATGTTTGCCGCTTTCCATAACCTTCTATGTTCCTGTGTACTCTAGTTTCCAAACCAGGCCATGATATAATCAATCAGTGTACTTTCCATCAAACAATTTAATTTTTTTAGTATTTTTAAATGTTTAAAAAATATTACATTTAAATTTAAACCTACAGAGTAGTAACAGGCCCTTCCAGCCCACAGGCCCGTTCTGCCTAATTACACGCAATTGGCCTTCAACCCCCATCTGTTTTAAAATGTGGGAGGAAGCCGGAGCACCTGGAGGAAACCCACGCAGACATGGGAGAACGTACAAACTCCTTGCAGACAGCGTCGGATTCAAAGCCAGGTCATTGGTGCTGTAACAGTGTTGCTATTCTAACTGCACCAGCCACTTGTATACTTGTGTAACTTCAATAAAGTATTTAAAGATATATCGAATTTCCTCAGACTTTTTAGAAAGTAGAGATGTTGGTGTACCTTTTTCTCATTCAATTTACTGGGTCCAAGAGATTTCCTCCCATATGTGGATTCCCACAGAAACTAAGGTACTAACCCTCTCCACTGATGTCTTGTTAATGAAGACAGGCATGTGGTCCCTCGCCTTTCCTTTCCTAAACATCACAATAGGGCTCCTTGGTGTCATTAAGAGAAAGATCGTTGCTTAGGCACCACACAACTAAATTTTCAATCTCCATTCTATATTAATTCAGGCTCATCATTACTGGTTAAACCAGTGGTTCTCAACCTCTTTTTTTCCACTTACATACCACTTTAAGTATTCCCTATGCTATAGGTATTCGGTAATTAGTAAGGGATTGCTTAAGGTGGTATGTGGGTGGAAAGAAAAAGTTTGAAAACCACTGTTGTAATTGTACTTAATTGACTCATTATGTGCACAGTTTCATAACTCCAAAGGAAACGGGCCGCTCACATATCACCTTAAGCAATCCCTTACTAATCACAGAGCACTTATGACATATGGATTGCTTAAAATGGTATGTGAGTGGAAATAAGAAGGTTGAGAACTACTGGGTTAAATACTGGAAGAATCAAGAGTCCCTGAGGAAACCTATGCAGACATGGGGAGAATGTACAAGCTCCTTGCGGACAGCATGGGATTCTAACCCAAGTCCCAATCACTGGCGTTGTAACAGTGCTAACCACTTCACTAACTAGGTCTCCTTAAGTCAAGACAAAGCGACAAACAAAGTCCTAGATCATTGAGCTTAATGATTAGTTTTTTCTGGTACAATGATATTGAGCACCAAGCTATAGTCAGCAAATAACTTCCTGATTTAGATATTCTATTAGTCCAAGAGTGGAAGCTAGGTGAATGGAAATGCGTCCAGGAACTGATTAGTTCCATAACCAACATCAGAGCACTTCAGCAAGTGGTTGTAAGTGCCACCAGCCGACAGTCATTTTACAAGTCACCCTACTCTTCCTGAGCACCAATATGATGAATGCCCTTCTGAAACAGGTGTGGAATTCAGGCTGTAGCAGCGCAAGTATGAAATTGTCTGAGGTTCACCTTCTTGAAGTTTCTTTGCATGTCATTGTCACCAAGGGGCTCTGGGCACTGGTGAGGGTGTATCATTCTTTTGCCTTTCCTTGGCCTTTAGGTGATTCCAGCCCCACCCATCCTGTACCTGGACTCAATGGGCTGAATTTTCTGCTATTTCTGCTCCTAAATCTTCTGGACTGTGTCATTCATATACTTCCTCTGCGAAAGACTAACACACCATTCAGGTCAGGGGGCAATTAAGGGTGATGTAGAAATCTCTTACTATTGGTATCTAAATCATTTGAATAAAAAAATGGTGAAAAGCATAAACACATTATCCCTTTATAATCGCTTGAGCAGCATGCAGACTTCATTGCTTCACTTGTTAAAATGAATAGCCCGTTCTAAAGTAGAATTGCATTTTCACTGTTTATTTGAATGATTTAAACAATTAAACCATACTTAAAACATTTAATAAAATGGACAATAAAATATAAATATGTTAATACTTTCAAAAGGATGGTTAAAGAAATTATCCAGGCCATCCTCATTCTGCTCTGCTTCTACACAGTACAAATTCAAAACTAAACTGTTTACCTCAAACATGCAAAAAAAACCTTGGTTTAAAGGCTGTTACTTTGGAGACATACTCCATGGAATTTATAAACAATATTCTAGCTACTTGAGACTGTTTAAGACATTGGTGAGGCCAAGTTTGGAGTATTGCGTGCAGTTCTGTTCTCCATATTATAGGACGGATATAAATAAGGTAGAGAGGGTGCAAAGAAGGTTAACAAAAATAGTGCATGGATTGCAGTATCTTGAATACGGAAAAAGATTGAGTAGAGTTAGACTTTATTCGTTGGAACATAGAAGGTTGAGAGGGGATTTGATAGAGGTATTTAAAATTATGAAGGGAATAGATAGAGTAGATATGAATAGGCTCTTTCCCTTGAGGGTAGGGGAGATTGGAATAAGTTGTCATAAGTTAAGGGTTAGGGGGCAAAACTTTAGAAGTAATATAAGAGGATGCTTCTTCACTCAGAGAGTGGTGGCTGAGTGGAATGATCTTCCGGAAGAGGTAGTTGCGGCAGGGTCAATTCTGTCTTTTAAGAGATTAGATGAGTACATGGATGTGAGGGGGTTAGAGGGTTATGGGCAGGGAGTGGGTAGGTGGAACTAGTGGAGTTTCACATAAATTGGTGTGGACTAGAATGGCCTATATGGCCTGTTTCCGAACTGTAAATTCTAATATGGTTATATGGTTAATTCATTTTAACCCTTACAATACGAGTCCCTAATAATTATATCTAAAAATAATAATTACCATTGGAAATGAAAATAATCAAACATAGTAATACCAAAGGTAAATATTCAGAAGAAAGTGAAAGCTAATCATTCTGCTTCTTTAAAGACAGATTTTGGTAATTGGTCTGTTCATAAAGCCATTTTTAGCCTTCCGCTTTGCCTTAGCCCTATCCAGTGCTTGAACATGATTCTTAATTTCCAAGGTATTCACTTTCTTGAGGGTACAAGATGGGTCTTCTCTTTTTTTTTTATTCTGCAGTTGGTTATGGAAAAGGTAGGACTCAAATAACATTGGTTTCTTAAACTCATCAACAAGCTTCTATTGTGGAGGAGTCACGTGATGGAGTAGTGGCCGATAGGAGAATACCAGCCCTCTCCAGAAAAGAAGGAAAAAAGTGAGGAAAAAACAAAACCCCAGACACACAAATCACAACAAATAAAAAATAAATGTGTGGAGAAAATGGCACCTAAGAAAGAAAAGCCAAAAATAACGGGAAGAAAAGAAGAAAGAAAGATGCCGGAAGAGAAAGGTGAAGGCCTTACCTGTACGAAGAAGCAGGGACCCGCCATAGAAAGAGGAGCTCACTCCCTGAGGTCAGTGGAGACCCTGCAGGGTCATGACCCATCGAATGCAGGACTGCAAAGATGGCTCACAGAGCCAAACAGAGGTGCACAACTGTGCATGCACGAGAAATTCCACATGCGTGATGCACATGACAAAGACAACACCTACGGGAGGGGGGAACCAGCTGTGGAGTGGAACTCTACAGCACGAACAGCTGAGAGAGACCCGACAGCAGGGCTCCCAGCGGGAAGATAAAGAAAATAATGGAAACGGGAGGGTGAGAATTAAAAAAGAAAACCAGAGACACAACAGATAACCAGCCCAGAAGAAGAGGACAAACATCAAGACACCATAAAAAAAATACCCAACAAACTGAGACAAGCAGCTCATCAAGAAAGTCAGAAGAGACACATATACAAGGAAGAGAAGTAGAAGACACAAGCCCTAGAGCAGACACAGAAGAAGAAGAAGGAGAACATTAAGCTCTGCACAGAGAAATAGAAGGTAAAATGAATGGACAGTACATAGATTAAAAAAATTTTCAAGAACATATGGAAGCATTAAAAGAATGGCTGACACAAGAATTTAGTGAAATAAAAATAAAAATGAAAAGTACAGAAGAAAAAGTGAGTAGATTAGAGCTGGTCATAACAGAAATAGGGAAAAGATTAGAAAATGTGGAAGTACAAGAAACAGGATAGAAATGGAAGTGAATGACTTAAAAAGAAAATTGGAAGAAAGTGATTTTTAAAAATTAAAGAAACACAGGTGTTGTTATCTCAGAAGATGGATGTAATGGAAAACTATAATAAGAGAAACAATATAAAGATAGTGGGCCTTAAGGAAAATGAAGAAGGCAAAGATATGAAAGAATTTATAAAAGAATGGATCCCCAAGGTCCTGGGAATGCCAGAAATGCAGGAAGGAATGGAAATAGAAAGGGCACACAGAACATTAGCCCCGAAACCACAGTCACAACAAAAACCAAGATGCATTGTAGTAAAATTCCTGAGATAGACGACAAGAAAATATATTGGAGAAGGCAATGAAAAAAATGAGAGAAGACAAAAAACCATTGGAATACAAAGGTCAAAAAAAAAAATTTCTACCCAGACAAGTTTTGAGCTCCTGAAGAAGAGAAAGGAGTTTAACACAGCAAAATCAATCCTATGGAAGAAAGGCTACAAATTAATGTTAAGATAACCAGCGGTGCTTAAAATAGTTATCCCGTGGCAGCAAAACAGACTGTTCTCGGATCCGGAGAAAGCACAAGAATTTGCAGAATGCCTGCAAGACAGAAAGAGAGATGAAGAGATGTAACAAGAACAAAGAATGATGACAAACTTCATATAAAGAAGAAAAATAATGTATAAGTAAGAACTAAGGAGGGGAAGAAAAGGAAAGAAAGGAAGAAAAAGAGGGTGAGCTTTGTTATATGTGAAGATAAAAGTCTTTTCTGGAGGGGGTTGGGTGGGAGGGAATAACAGTCACAGCAAAATCAGTTGACGTTTGCGAGCGGGTTCACAATCCAAATGGAGAGGAGAGTTGTGGTTGCCCGGCAAGGGACAAGGGGCAACTCAGAGAGGGGGGTGACATTTGGGGTTAAGGGAATTTTAGATGCGGGAATAGTGGAAATATTTTATGTTTTAGAAGTGTTGTCTTACAGTGCGTGCAAAAAAGAAAACAAATGGATATGGGGGAAAGGTGGTGGTGAGGAAGCGGAAATGAAAGGTAAACAAAGTATGAAATGGCCATGTTGAACTATATGACTATAAATATTAATGGAATACATAACCAAATCAAAAGGAAGAGATTGTTAAATTTACTGAAGAAAGAAAAAATTGATATAGCATTCATGCAGAAAACACATCTAACTGAAGTGGAACACAAGAAATTAAAGAGAGACTGGGTAGGGCACGTAATGGCAGTATCATATAACTCAAAAGCCAGAGGAGTAGCTATATTAATCAATAAAAATGTACCAATCAAAATAGAGGAGGAAATAATAGATCCAGCAGGGAGGTATGTAATGATAAAGTGTCAGATGTATTCAGAATTTTGGAATTTACTCAATGTATATGCACCTAATGAAGAGGATCAAAAATTTATGCAAGATATCTTTTTGAAGATTGTAGATAAGCAGGGGAATATACTGATAGGAGGGGACTTTAACCTTAATTTGGACTCAAAGATGGATAAAACTGGACAAAAGACTAGCAAAAAGAACAAAGTAGCCAAATGTATGGTTAAATCGATACAGGAAATGCAACTTTTGGATATATGGAGGAGACAACACCCAAAGGAGAAGGAATACTCATATTATTCGAGTAGACATAAAACATACTCAAGGATTGACCTGGTCCTGTTGTCAGCCCACATCCAAGGGAGAGTTAGAAAAATGGAATATAAAGCTAGATTGTTATCAGATCACTCACCCCTGTTATTAGCAATAGAGCTGGAGGACATCCCACCAAGAATGTATAAATGGAGATTAAACTCCATGCTACTTAAAAGACAGGATTTTAGAGAATTCATTGAGCGACAAATTAAAATGTACTTTGAAATAAATACGGAATCAGTGAAAGATAAATTTATACTATGGGATGCAATGAAAGCCTTCATCAGAAGGCAGATAATAAGTTATGTAACTAAGATGAAGAAGGACTACAATCGGGAAATAGAACAGCTGGAAAGAGAAATAGCAACAAGGGAAGATACAACAAAAAGAAGAGAACTGGCAGACAAAAATATAAAATACGAAACACTACAATTGTACAAGGTGGAGAAGAACATAATGAAGACAAAGCAGAAGTATTATGAGCTAGGTGAAAAAAATGCAGCTTAAAACAGAACAAACTAAAAGAACAGTATTGGCATCAAGGAAAAAGGACAAACAAATTACATATAACCCAATGGAGATCAATGAAAACTTCAAGGAATTCTAAGAGCAATTATATCGAACTGAGAACGAAGAGAAAGAAGACAAAATAGATGAGTTTCTAGCTAAAATTGAAATACCAAAATTGCAAGAAGAGGAGCAAAACAAATTGATAAAATCATTTGAAATAAAGGAAATACAGGATATATTAAAAAAAACTACCGAATAATAAAACGCCAGGAGAGGATGGACTCCCAATAGAATTCTATAAAACATTTAAAGACTTATTCATTCCTCCTCTCCTGGAAGTAATGAATCAGATTGAAGAAACACAAAACATGCCAGATTCATGCAAAACAGCAATAATTACAGTAATACCAAAGACGGGGAAAGATCCTTTAACACCAGCATCGTATAGACCAATATCTCTACTCAACTCAGATTATAAGTTAATAGCTAAACTATTAGCAAACAGATTGGCTGACTGTGTATCAAAAATAGTAAAACTAGATCAAACTGGATTTATTAAGAGAAGACAAACAACTTAATCCATGCAGTACAAGGAAACAAGACGCCAACAGTGGCAGTTGCCTTAGATGCAGAGAAAGCCTTTGACAGAGTAGAATGGAATTATTTATTCAAAGTACTACAGAGGTTTAACCTACCAGAGAAATATATTAATTGGATTAAAGCATTATATAAGGGACCATTGGTAAAGATGACAGTAAATGGATATATATCAAACCAATTTAAATTAAGCAGGTCAACTAGGCAGGGATGTCCACTATCTCCCTCATTGTTCGCATTAGATATAGAACCCTTGGCAGAGCTGATAAGAACAGAAAATAAAATAAGAGGGATAAAAATAAAAGAAAAGGAATATAAAATCAGTCTATTTGCAGATGACGTCATAGTATACTTAACAGAACCAGAAACATCAATAAAAGAATTACATAAAAAATTGAAGGAATATGGAAAAGTATCGGGGTACAAGATCAACGCAAATAACAGTGAAGCAATGCCAATGAATAATGCGGATTTCACAAACTTTAAGAAAGAATCACCATTTAAATGGCAAACACAAGCAATCCGATATCTAGGTATTCAATTAGATAATAATCTAGGCCATCTATACAAATTAAATTATCAGCCATTAATGAAGAAATTACAAGATGACTTAGAACATTGGAAAGATTTATCACTAACACTGATAGAGAGGGTAAATTGCATCAAAATGAATATCTTCCCAAGGATACAATACCTATTTCAATTGTTACCAATTCACTTAACAGAGAAATTCTTCAATGGGCTAAATAAAATAATAAGGAAATTCATATGGAAAGGGGGGAAACCGAGGATAGCATTAGATAAATTAACAGAATGGTACAAACAAGGGGACCAAACTTTAAGAATTATTATTATCAGATTTTTATCAAACAAGGGAAAAACCAGATTGGACCAGATTAGAGCTAGATAAAATAGGGGAGAATGTACCAGAACATATACTATATAAGTGGGATGAAAAGCTGGTACAACATAGGAATCCACCAGTGCTGCACCATCTGCTCAACATTTCGAAGAAGATTCACATAAATAGGAATAAAATAAATTATCAACTACCAAAATTAATATTGACGCAAAATCAACTAATCCCTTTCACAATAGATAACCTTTCCATTAGAGAATGGGAGTGAAAAGGGATCAAAAGAATAGAAAATTACTTTTTGGGAAATAATTTATGATCTTTTGAACAAATGAAGGACAAATATGGTATAACTCACGGTACAATGTTTGCATACCACCAACTGAAAACTTACTTGAAGGACAAATTGGGAAGCAGGCTGAGGTTACCAGAAGGAAGCAGCTTTGAATATGTGATTACAGACACAATGATAATTAAAAGATTTATAACAACATGTACATTAAACTACAAGAGAAAGAGAATGATGAAATAAGCTGTAAACCCAAACAAAAGTGGGAACAACATCTAAACAAAAAGATAAAGAATGAAACATGCGAAAAGCTATGCTCCAGAACTATGAGAAATACAATAAACACGAGGTTACGCATGTTACAATATAATTGGTTACACAGGTTATATATCATGCCCCAAAAGTTAAATAAATGGGACCCAACAGTATCAGATAAATTTTTTTGCTGTAAGAAGGAAACAGGATCAACAACACATGCAATTTGGGCATGTGAGAAAGTGGAAAAGTTTTGGGAAGATCTAAATCAGGTATTAAATAAAATCACAAAAGATAACCTACCAAAACATCCAGAGATCTTTCTTCTAAGTAATATAACAAGTAAAGAACTTGGCCTCGATTTGGTTGAAGCACAAAAAAGATTTATTATGATAGCCTTAGCTGTAGCAAAAAAATGTATTATGTCAACTTGGAAATCAGAAGATAGCCTGAGAATACAGCAATGGTACATAGAAATGAATAAATGTATTCCATTGGAAAAAATAACATATAATTTAAGAAATAATATCACAGTATTCGAAAAAATTTGGGAACCGTACATAGAACATAACAGAGAGGTCCTACCACGGACCTCCACCACCTAAAATGACAGAATGAGAGAAAGACGAAATGAACTGACCCAGTATGTAAAAGTCGAAAACACAAATTTCTTGTTTATTTTCATTTTGTGATGACATTATTTAATGGGTTTAATGTATTGTATATGTTGAACGTTTAGTGGGTTTGGAGGGGGTGGGAAGAAGGGAGGGGGGAAAATGGGAGAAAATGACACTGTTTATATTCAAGAGGGAAATACTTATATGTATTTTGGTCAATATGGTTCATAGTGTGAAAAATTTTTAAAAGTTAAAAAAAGAAATGCAAGTCTCTTTCTGCTGAATTGATATTGATTTGAATTGCTTATTGTCAGGTGTACTGAGATACAGTGAAAAGCTTTCTTTTGTGTGCTATCCAGGCATATCAACTCTACATAGCACAGCAGGCAGTCCAAAAATAAAAACCTAATGTCACATTAAAAAAAAAACAAGCTTCTATTGTCTTTTCCTGTCATTTGGGAACCAATTTTGCAACTTCTAATTCAGTCTCATTTTCTGACTATTTATCTTGATCTTTTAATAGCTTCTCTCTCTGCATATAATTCTTTCAATGGGAGAGTAATTTTTCCTTTACCTTCTGAGAAGGTAGTAACTTGACTTGGAGTGAAAATTTTATTTAATGTATTGGTACCTCTGCTTTCAGCCCTTCTGTAGTATCCTTGAGATGTTACAATTTTTTTTCACCTTACTTCTTCCATTACTGAAACGTAATATTCCTTTCTTTCTGCATCATTATAGTTGGGTCTTCAAGGTACATCCTTGATTGGTTTCCATGGTCATAAACAATGACTTGTTCTCAGTCAAAAAAATGAACCCCCTCTCCCAATTGTGTGCATCTTGACAAGGCTAAATCTCTTTCTTTGATAACTGCATTAGTTTCTTCAGCAGTTATTCTTTTCTTCTGTTTGGTTTTACAAATTTTATTTACAATTAGTTCTCCATTTTTGTCACTTTGGTCTCTGATCTTCTCTCTTGGTTATTTTCAAAACTGAAGAATTAATCAGATTCAGTTCTGCTTCCAAGTACCAAGTTAAAATCCTTTTGGTCATTGTTTTCTGGAATATCCAACATTTCTAAATCCCTTTTCAATATTTTGTACTCTGAAGGCAGTTGCACCAAGTTGTCAATGAAAAGCTCCTTTTTTTTATTTTTTTTTAAATTTTTCACACTATGAACCATATTGACCAAAATACACAAACATTTCCCTCTTGAATATACATATAAACCAGATATTAAATGAAATCACAAAAAGCAACATGCCAAAAAACCCAGAGATCTTCCTTCTAAGTAATATAAGAAATAAAGAATTTGGACTCGATTTGGATGGAGCATAAAAAAGATTTGTTATGATAGCACTAGCTGTAGCAAAAAACTGTATTGTGTCAACCTGGAAATCAGAAGATAACTTGAGAATACAACAATTGTACATAGAAATGAATAAATGTATTCCATTAGAAAAAATAACATATAATTTAAGAAATAACATCACAATATTCGAACAAATATGGGAAATACAATAGAGAAATCCTACCATGGACCTCTACCACCTAAAATGACAGAAGGAGAAGACAATGAAATGAACTGACTCAGTATATAAAAGTAAAAGATAAAAATTTCTTGTTTATCTTTATTAAGTGACGACATCGTTTAACGGGTTTAATGTATCTTATAGATTGAACAATGGGAAGGAGGGGTGAGGGAGGGAGGGAAGGGACGGAGGAAAAAGGGGAGAAAATGACACTATATATTCAAGAGAAAAATGCCTGTATGTATTTTGGTCAGTGTGGTTTATAGTGTGAAAAAAAATTTTTTTAATTTAAAAAAGGATAAACACAGTGTCATTTTCTCCCCTTTTTCCCCCCTCCCTTCCCTCCCTCCTTCCCACCCCCCTCCCCACCCACTAAACATTCAACATATACGATACATTAAACCCATTAAACAATGTCATCACATAATGAAAATAAACAAGAAAATTGTGTCATCTACTTTTACACATTGGGTCAGTTCACTTCATCTCCCTTTAGACCATCAGCACTATTTTCTGTGTTCGCCTGTTTTTAAAACATGCTTCAAGCTTTCTTCATTGATCTTGTTTGCTGGTGCATCTGGGCTACAAAAGCTACCGTCAGATTTGTTACCAGACATTTATCTCTTTCCTGCCCGAATTTATCTACACAAAAATAATCGCCAGCAGTATTGGCAGCACCTTCTTATCCCTTATTTTCATCCATTTTTGAGGAAAACAATTTCTTCTTTACTGGTCTAGATGCTCGTGGTTTATTTTTGTCAGCAATATTTTCTGTTTGTAATCTTTTGAAGTTTTTTGATTGTTATCAAAGTGTTGAGGAAAGTCTGTTTTGAACGGGTTTTGTTGAGTTTCACAACAGATATCATATTAACGCTGTTGACTGCTTCTGAGCAATATGATTCTTTCTTTCTAATGCTCCATTGATTGTCCATCCAAGCACAGTTTTGATAAGGTCCATCTCTCACACTCAGTATTACTCCTATTGGTTCTAGAGCCTTTGGTACGTTTAGCATCTTGATCTCAGAGCTATCTTCCGGTATATAAACCTTCTTTAGATATGACCACTTATCCACATCATTTTGATGTGGAATGTTTTCTTTATGAATAGGCAAAGGTGTGTGTATACCTGGAAGATCACAAAAATTGTCGCTGTGTATTCCTGTAACCTCTAACCATAAAACCATGTTAGTTACAATGACCTTTTCTTGTCCCGTGGTTTTCAATAGAATCCTTGACTTATTTCCTTTGAAATGAAGCTTTTTCATAAGCCCCATGATGCAAATGGACGCAGTGCTTCCTGGGTCAAGAAATGCATGTGTACGTACCAACGCATTCATGTTCTTGGCTTAACTTGTACAGGCATTATTGATAGTTTGCAGTTATCTACACCAGCCCCATTAAGACCACTTGTCAATACCGAACCTTCAGCACGGTTTTCACCTGCTTCTTTACTTGGCATATTTTCCTTTTCCGTATTCTTCTTTTCCTTAAAGATATGTAGTAACGTAGGATGTCTTTGACTTCATATGTCAAAGTTGAGTCACTTTTTGCAGATTTTGCTAATGTGTCCTTTACACAGATAGCCAAAGCACACTCTATTTTTCTGCAAGCAAGTGCTTTTCTCCTTACGGGTCTTCTTTTCCAACTGTGCGCACTTTTCCAAATCATGCTTATCATTTCAGAACGAACATTTCTTCTCAATAGGTGAACTTTCAATTCCCTTAATTCCTTTATCCGCCACTGTCTGAGAGGTGGAAAATTAATTTTGATTGAGGATACGATTTGGATTTTTCATCTTTACTCACCTTTAATTCCATTCGCTGGATCTGTGACAACATCCACTTGTTCTTCAATGAACTGTACCAAATCCTTAAAAGTATCTGTCACATAGATATTCAACAACTTGACTTCTCCAAAATTCTCTCATCTGGTTAGGTAATTTATTTACAAACGATTACCATATTATGAGATTTGTCCAATCGAAGATGGCCAATCTCCGTCATAACATTGTAACATCCTCTTAGAAAGTGGGCAAAAGCTTATAAACCATTCTTGTCCTCTGCTCTTATTAACAACCATGACAGAGCCTTCAATATACAAGCTATAGAAATTCTATACTTGTCAACAAAAAGCTTCTCTAGTAACCATATAACCATATATATAACCGTTTATAGCATGGGAACAGGCCATATCGGCCTTTCGAGTCCACACCGGTTCTCTTGAACAATTCCACTAGTTCCGTCCCCATTCTCCGCCCATAACGTAACATATTGAATTACACCACAATTAACAGATATGTTCTCATCTCCTCAAACTGAAACCTTCAAACAAAAGAAAAAAAATTATATAAAAAAATTATATAAAAAAAAGAAAAGAAAAAGACTGGCTCTATAGACATTTTTGGTATTCAAAAATTGATCTATCTCAACCCAATGATTGTGTATTCAAGGGTATTAAAATTATATTTAGTTAACATATATGTTGGAAAATTCGATATGACCCAAGGTTTCTATTATATTATTTAATGACCAGGGAAACTGCAAAGATTTGTTTGACTCACTTCCCAAAAAGAGAAGGAACAAAAGATATCGGAGGTTGAGATGTGCACTACTACTTCCCAAAAATTCAAGTGGAATCAGTTGGGATAATTCTTGTGTTTGATGGCTCCAATTCAAATTCCACTCAAACAATTTAAGCAAAAAAAATCTAGATTAACTGTGCAGGATGATAAGAGAGCTACACTGAGACAGATGGGACATTAAACTGAGACTATTTAATTAAATGAGACATACAACACTGTAACAGGGCAATTGGGCCCTCCACTTAGCCTGTTTGACTCCTACATTAGAATTCATATGTTTACAACTCTTTACAAGTTATTGAGATGGTCCTCTCAATAATTTAATAATATACACAATCCTCCTGGCTTTGACACATAATTTCAATACTGCATTCAAAGTCTTTCATAAACGAATGGAATTCAAGGGGTCACCATCAAAAAATGGAATCTCTCTCGTGGTCAGAGCAGAGAGTATCTGTAACTGCATTAATGATGCAGCTATCTCATCTTGTCTTGACACGTCTAGGCACATGTTATTTTGTTCACCTGGATTTCTAATACTTCCTGGGAGCGCCTGGTAAGACTCTCCAATGGATAGCATTTGGCTCTCATCTCTGGCCAATGAGACCATCATTGGGGTTTGAGATCTGGTTCCTTGTATCAACCTGATTAATTTGGAATTCTGCGCATCTCATATCAACAGAACTGGCTCAGCCCTGTGTCTTAATCTAATTTGTCCATGACCAAGCATGTCCAGTGGTTCTTTTTCCATCCACAGCTGTTCCTCTTCTCTTTGTTGCTGCACCTGTGTCATTCTTATCTGCTCCTCCTTACCTTCTAAGTTCAATTTCTACCAAAGCATTTCTTTTTAAGAGGTATCACATATGCTTGAACCATTAAATACATAGAATCAGTACTTGAAAGTCTGGACCCTGCTCTAGAGCTCCTCTTGCTTCACTTGCTTCACTTGCTAGAAGTATTTGACACACTATCAATAGGTCCTATTAGTTCCTTAATCTCTAGCCGTGTCTCCATTTTAGATTGTTCACCCTACATACCACTTCCTTGTGATATAGCTTCAGCCACTACCTTGTGGATGATCTCAATTTCTATGAATGGTTTTTGCAGTACTTCTGTGGGATGTGTATCCCTCACAACTGTAATCTTTTTTCTTATATATAGCCTCCATCAGTCTTACTTGAAGTCACTTTGTGTCCCTTTGTATCTAGTTGCCACCTTTGCAATTCATCTTTCGGTTCCGTTTTATTCATCTTCTCAACACATAGTTCCTTAGCAGCTATAGCTGCTGCTTCCTCCATTGTGTTCATCACACTGAGACATCAAGCATCCAAATCAATCTCTCCAGAAACAAAACATCCTTCATGGGACAAGCGGCAATTGCACCAAACTGTATTTTTAACTTGTAAAAAACACACAGAAGGAACTCCCAATGGATTATCGCTTCTTCAATGGTCTTGGTTGTTGATGTTTGTGCCTCCTTTATTGATCTCCTCTAAACAAAGCCAAATTGATCCTGTTTTCTCTTCCAAATCCAATTTCCAACTTTCTATTCTCTTCAATTCCATCTTCTATTGACTAACGTCAATAGGCATTTATCTTCTATTGACTATTGAGTCAATTGTCCAATTATTTTACTAAAATATTATGACTTTTTTCCTTTATAATTACTTGGTCAGCATGCAGACGTCATTATTTGACTTGTTAAAAAGAATAGTCCATTTTAAAGTAGCATTGAGTTTTTCACTGTTTATTTGAACTATTAAAACAATTAAACTATACTTAAAACAGTGAATAAAATGGATAATAAAATATTAATACTTTCAAAAGAACAGTCAAGGAAATTATCCAGACCATCTTCATTTTGCTCTGGTTCTACACAGTGCAAAAGCAAATAGAGAAATATATTGTTTATCACAATCATGCAGAAAAAAACCTTGGCTTAATGGCTGTTACTATGGAGACATACTCATGGAATTCATAAACAATATTCTAGCTGTTTGCAACTGACAATTCATTTTAACCCTTACATACATTACTTCACATAATTAACTGAAATTCTCTGATTAGATCACATCAGCAATTCATGTTGCCAAAGAACAAGACTAAAATTATCTGGTTCAATTAACAGTTAGAAAGTACAGAAGCCTGGGGTTCAAATATAAGAACAGTTTTTCTCCAACAGCTATCAGGTTCTTGAACCAGAACCCAACATTAAAAAGCCGTCGGTAATCTGTCGTTATTAATGACAGATTTATTTGCACTAACGGCCAAATGTGAATGCTTATTATTTATTTTTCTTTTTATGTTTGCATCATTTTTTCTCTTTGAGGCATCTTAATTATACAATTTGTCTTGGTGCATCTTACATCAAGGGGAAGCTGCAGCAAATAAGACTTTCAATGCAGCTGTACATTGTATTTACAAACTGTATTGTGTGGAAAGGGTTCGTTTTTGGGTACAGCAGGCAAATGAGTCCAGACACAGTGTGGTGCAATGATAGATGTGCTTTATTAAAACAGTACACAGTAAAAAGGGCTTTGGGGCAATCCCAGAGCAAACACAGTTAATCAATGACAACGCCTACACAGTTTTGTCTATGCTGCAAAATTGGCCTTGTCAAAATTTAGGACTTTAACTTGTGGATTAGAGTCATCTTTCTCCATAACTATTTGAAAACGAATGGAGTTATAAGGACACAGGTTCCAAACTGCTCCCTCACTGTCACTTAAGTCATTTGCCCTATCTCATTCATGAGGATACACATTTATTCTTGCATGCAAGTTTAGATGTGAAAAATAATGAAATCCTGCATTAGAAAAGAATCAATATATCCTAAACTGCTTCTATAACACTTGTTGACTCAGTAGATTGTTACTGCATAGCAGTTCAAGACTTCCACTGACCATTGATGGGAAAATCTGTAAGTCACATTACACACTTTTGACCACTACACAGTGCACATATATGGAGATTAGATAAGAACATTGAAGAGGTGGATGAGAGGCGCGACCTCAAGAAGGAAGCCAACATCATATTAGTCATAATCTTTTCATGCTCTTACCTTTGGAAAGAAGGTACAGAAGCCAGAATCCTAGCAGCTCCATAATCAAGAACAGTTTTTTTAATCCTACAGCTATCAGGATCTTGAACCCTTACTATCTTGACCATAATCCACCCCTGCACCACAAAAAGCCCTGTCTGCATTATTTATTTATTTAATGTTATAATATTTTATTATTATAAGAAAAGGAAAATCTAAACCCACTACCAAGAAGGAAGCTATTTGGCCAAAAAGAAAGAATTCTTATCAGAGCAATAAATGACCTCATTATCAACATTTCTGCCTTCATAACAAATCAAAGACCATAAAAGTAATTTCAAGAGGGTCCCCACAGTGTTTGAAAATCTACGTTCAAATTGGAAATTGAGCATCTAATCTTTTCTAAGTTTAAACATGACACAACATCACGTAGCCATTGAGCGTGATTAGGCAGGGTAACGCTCCTCCACCTGAGCAATACCACCCACCTAGCCATAAAAGAAATCAAAGCTAATACATGTAGCTCAGATGTCGTTAAAGTTATGTCACTCTCTCCAACAATACTGTCTGCATTATTGAAACATCTTTTTTTGTGCACTGAGAGTAACTATGGTTATTTATTTATTTCTGTCCTTTATATTTATTATCTCTCTCTCTCTACTGGCAGAATTGAAGGTATACTATTATAATTTTTAGTACAAAAGTGTTTGGATGCAGTGAGTGATAATTATGGTTCCTATATACATTATAGACTATGTATATGACAATAAACTCATTATCATTATCAAGGTTTCTCTAAGTTTTCATATGACACAAAATTAAGTGGAAAAGAAAATTGTGCAGAGAATATCACAAGTCTGCAGGGACTTAGATGGGTTAAGTGAGTGGACAAGGGTCTGGCAAATTGAGTGCAATGTTGTTAAATGTGAGGAAGGAAAATTGTCGATCTGATTAGGGCAGCACAGTTCCAACGAAGGGGACCATGCATCAAATCTTGTACTGTCTGTAAGGAGGTTGTACATTCTTCCTGTGACTGGGTGGGTTTTCCCCAGGGGTTCTGGCTTCCTCGCACAGTTCGAAACCTAGTGTGGATGTATGTTATTTGGATGCAATTGGGCAGCATGGACCCATGGGCCAAAATGGCGTGTTACCACACTGTATGTCTAAAAGATTATTATTTAAATGGTGAAAGATTGCAATATGCTGTTGTGCAGAGAGACTTGTGATTGCTTGTACATGAATCACAAAAAGTTAGTTTGCAGGTTCAACAGATGATCAAAACAATAAATGGAATGTTGGGCTCCGTTTCTCGAGGGATTGAATTTAAGTACTGGTGAGGCTGCGTCTGAAGTATTGTGTGCAGTTCTGGTCTTCTTACTTGAGAAAGGATATACTGGTTTCAGTGGTGGTGCAGAGGGGATTCACCAGGTTGATTCCAGAGATGAGAGAGTTAGCCTAGGAGGGGGTATTGAATTTTCTGGGACGATATTCACTGAAATTCATAAAAATGAGAGGAGAAATGTAAGATTATGAAAGATAGAGACATGAAAGTTGATTTCACTGGTAGGTGAGACTAGAATTTGGGGACATAGCCTCAAGATTTGATGGAGTAGATTTAAGATGTAGATGAGGAGGATCTGGTTTTCCTAGAGAGCAGTGAATCTGAGCAATTCTCTGCCCAGGGAATTAGTAGAGGCTTCCTCCTTAAATATATTTAAGACAGAGTAAAATTGATTTTTGGACAGTAGGAGAATGAAAGATTACGGGGAAAGACAAGTAGGTGGAGCTGTCCACAGCCAGATCAGCATTGATCTTATTAAATGGCAGAGCAGGCTCAATGAGCCAGAAGTCTACTCCTGCTCCTATTTCTTTTGTTCTTCTGAATGAGTTCAGATGTGATGCTTCACATCGTCAAATTATTTCTACTAGTGAAGTATTTCAGAGAGAAAGCTTGAAACTGACAATAGTTACACTTCCAGGCAAGAATGGTCATTCAATTCTACTGACAACAAAGGACTAATTCTCAATCAATGAAAAAATTGTTTGTACAATTAGTTATCTTTATCAGGTCTAAAATTTGAGATTTTTACCACCTCCAACATTGTTTTAAAATGAAATATTTATTTGGCAAAACTGTGGTTTCATTAATGTCAGGTTTCAACAAAGATTTATAGATTAAGTGCTTTGGTTTAGATTGTTGTCTGAAGCCCTCGAGCTGAAATATTCTTGGTGAGTGTCTATTTTAATAAATTACTCTGTGAGTATTAAGATTTATCGTCATACACAGCCAAACCATGATTAGACATGGCTATTCTGACACATGTTTTATTTACAACCAATTAAAGTGATCGAGGGTTTAATTTTAGCGCTGCTTATTGAAATCAGTAAATCTTGCCAAGAACAAATATTTAAAAAAACATTAAGAAATATAATGGATGATCAATGAGAAGTCAAACATTCAATACAGAGAGATGCAGTTCAGAGAAGGTGCTCTAGCCTAGTAGCTGGAATGGGTAAGTGAAGATGAACCATTAGGCTGGAATTCATTGGAGCAAACAAAGAATTGCTGGAGGAACTCAACAGATCAGACAGATTAAGGTCGAATGATTAATGGGGGGGAAAAATGACTGACCATTTCAATGGGACAGTGGCATAGCAAAGGAGGGTTGGGGATGCAGGGGAGAACATTTTTTTATAACTGGCATCTTTCTCCCCACCCCTCGGTCTGATGCCACAAACCCCTCCCCACCACTGCACTCCACATGCAGCCCTACTTTATTGGAATAGCAGCGGCGCTGAGACATCTCTGCAGCATTCACCCCAGTGGGTGGAGAGTTATCAGTAAAGATTTGGGAGATTTGCCACCATGCTGCAGAATTTGGATTACTCACCATATACCAGCAAAGAACTAGGAGGGAAATCTAACATGTTGTAGAAGAAAACTCCAAACATTGAAAGTGTGCCTTTATTCAAAGAGGGTGTGCCAGTCAGGAAGGGTCCCGACCCCTCCTTAATTTTTGAACCCACTTACTTATTGATATTGTTATGAACTAACAATCCTCTTAATTATTTTGGGGACTAAAGACTTTGTTAGCACTAACACAGGAACAGCAATGGAAAATTCACCAGGCAATGGTAAATTGAAAATAATAGTTTTTTTTATTAAACTATTAATTGCATTTCTTATTTAACTCTCAGTTTAACCCCACTATACGCAAATGTAAAATATAAATGTGTGTATGTGTAATAAAGTTCCACTCTGAAAGTCAGTTTTAAAGCTTCAGTATCATTTTAATTTTGCTTGAAGGTCTTAAATTTTCAGTTCAGAAATAATTACAAATTGCTTTTAAACCCTCTTTACTCACAATTCAAAGAAACAGGAAATGTGGATATTTTCTTCCATGATGAAATCACAAATCCAGACAAGGGATAAATGAAGTGGCCATTCAAAAATAGACCTAGTAGAATGCTGTCCTCTTTTCCAAAGAGACAGCAAAATGGTCTTCATTATTTCAAAAACCACTGTTTCTGTGTTCCCCTTTTCCCAGGAGTAACACACAACAACAGCACCTATTCTGGTTACTATAACTCAACCCTGCCTTTCACAAGGTTTCAACCCCTGTGTGTGTCACAGGGTTTTGATTTCTCCAAACTGAACTCAGCTAAAAATGTCTGAACTCGATAATATATTTCTCCAAACTATGTGACAGTTGCATCATCAATGAGGTCATTCTTATTTCCTAGAAAACATGTGATCAGTTATTGGAATTTTAAACAGTTGCCAACCCCAGTTTCTTGTAAAGCATGTGATCATCATACCTCTATCTTGTAGATGACACAACTCCAAAATTCAAATGCTTAAGAATATCACTCACATGGCTTCCTTCACCAGTTCTTATTGTATACTTAGATACTTCATATTTTAATAAACCAAATACTCCATTGTTCTTGAATAATTAAGAACCACTTCAAATCCATTAGCTCTCTTTCCAAGACATGTTGACTCTGAAAATGAAAACAATGGTTCTCTATAAATGTGCTATGCTATGCCCCTGTACCAGCCCACAACTAACTAAGAATACAGATAATTTACTTTTCTAAGACATTTTTATACATGAGAAATATAGTGTAACAATAAATTAATGATTAACACAAATCCATTACAATATCCCATTCCTGGTAGTAGCCGACTAAAAGCCCCATGGATTTATCCCGCAGTAGCCCACTATAGTTGGCCTGGATGATGTAGTCCTGCCCTGACACCAGTGTGTCATTCAGTTCAATTTCCAAGTAGGTAGTCTTTTTGAACATCAAGTCAGTGTCACAGATGGCCGGAGAAGAGTGCCGCCAGTACTGACAGCCAGCTGTCAGTATGGAGCTGCTGGCTGTGAAGCAGGATGATGCCCATCTCCTCCTTGCATCTCACTGTCATGTTAACTTGGCCCAAAAACTCACTGAGTTGCTTTTGCCCAGGAACCAGGCACGGCCATAACTCCAACTGGTAATTGCTGGGATTAGATTGCTTAGCAAATGGGCGTTGTTCCACGGACCTTGCTGGCCAGTTGCTAGCAGCTCCCACTCTGTGCTGGAAGGTTTCCAGGATGTCAAGAAATAATGGGCTTTCTCAGCTCTCATCTTACCATAAAAGATGGCAAAACCATTAAGATTGAAGTAAAACCAAGATGAGGAGGCCAAAGAACACCACCGTCTTTCTGCTGAGGCAGAACCCAGATTAGATTTGTTGATGCAGGGTCCTTCAGGTAATCCCTATCTGGGGTCTGGTGAAGTACACAAAAGTGCTGGAGAAGCTCAGCAGGTCAGACATAAAGCAAAAGACAGTTGACGTTTTGAGCCAAGCCCTTCATCGGGAATATTGAAACTCAGACTGACGTAGGAATAAAAAGGTAGGGGAGGGAGGAAGGGGAGGGGACGAGGAGGAGCACAGGCTAACAGGTAAGAGGTGGACACAGGTGGGAGGGTAAGGGAAAGAAACTGAGAAGTGATCTGGGAGAGGGAAGCTCTTTGATAGGAGAAGGAAGGGAATAGGGAAGTACAGAAATAGGGAGAAAGAGAGATCTGGGCCGGTTTTACCTTTCACATATAATATTCGTGATGAGACTGGGATCTGAATCTGATCCCACTCGGACCAATATCCATCTGACAAGTAATCCGAAGTCTAGGTGGATTTGCGCCATGCATAAAACGCCCATTGATATTCCATGTAACCAGTGACAGCACAGGGCATAGCATTACCATTAATTGGGAGTGGGTGGGATCACTCTGAATATAAGGCTGCCGTCAGTTTCAGAAGAGATTGACAAACAGTGTGGGGAAAACAAATGAAAGAACATGTGTATTTTATTAGGATTAATTATGCCCTGTAATACGAAAAATATGATACTTAGTGATTAATAAAATATTTGTGCATATTTAAATCAAATGGAAAAATGTTTGCCATGCACCCTGTTGGTTCTCACTCCCTTAAACTGAGACAATCAGTCCCCATGCATCCAGGTCCAACAATGCTGATTGGAGAAGACAACTTTTTGCCTGGATTAAGGAATAAAGTAGAGACACATCAGAGACTACAGATGCGGGAATCTGAAGCTAATCACAATCTTCTAATGGATGGAGCAACATCAGAATGGTTGACCCTCTGAGATCCTCCAGCAGATTGTGTTTATTTGTAGCACACAAAAGTGCTGGACTTTGGTGCACTGCACTCGATCACGGCATGTGCAGGCTTTCTTGTTTGCCTCCATATAGCTCAAGTAGCCTGATCAGGATTGTTGAAGCAATATAGAATGTAATGGAGGAACCTGGCATGCATGGGAAGAAATAGGTAGCCGATGTTTCAGGTCGGAGACTTCATCGGTAAAAGAAGTGTTGAAATTGTTATTGCAACCCCCATCCCCACCCCTGCTCCAGTCCAATGCCACCGAAAAGTCCGAGCGAAACACCATTCAACCACTAACTCACCATCTGATATGTGTCGTGGCACCTTTTTTATGTCCCCTAATATTAGAACCTGTTTACATCCCTGCTATCGGACCTGCTGAGTTCATTGTTTGCTCAAGATTCCGGCATCTGCAACATTGTGTGTTTCTGCATTGAATCCATTTGAGTTGAGAGAAGTAAGAGAGGATTTGGAGATCGTTGGAGTCTGACAAAATGGATATGGATTGGATGTTCATGGAAAATTCTAGACCTAGCAGCCAATCTTTGTAAATAAGAGTTCCCCCATTTAAAGTGAAGATGAGACAAAATGTTTTCTCTTTATTCGAAGGAGAATGGAAGCAGAGTCTTTGAATGTTTCTAAGACAGAGATATATTGCTTCTCAATGAAGAAGGAGGTGAGAAATTACCAGGAGTAAGCAGAGATTATAATCAGATCAACCGTGATCTTTCTGAATGATGAAGCAGGCTCAAGGAGCCCAATGACGTTTTCCTGCTGCCAATTAATGTATTCACATGTAACATATTGCCTGTAGCATGTAGCAGAAGATCATGATTGAGTTATGCAGATTGGGGGAAGTAACAGTGGAACAGCAGAAGCATCATATCTTGAACAAAGACCAGCATAATGGTTTCACCAATAGAGTGGATCTTTCAGTGGCCACCCATTTCAATTCCCTGTCACATTCCCTTGCTGACATGTCTGTCCATGGCCTCATGCACTGCCAGACTGAAACAACCTGCAAATTGGAGGAACACTTCATATTTTATCTGGGTACCCTCCAACCAGATGGCATTAACATCGACTTCTCTGATTTCCATTAAACCCCTGCACCCCGCCATCTTTGTCCCCTGTCTCCTTTCCTCTAGTTCTGTCTCTCTTTCTCTTTCTCTCCTCTTTTCCCTCTGTCTGCTCTCACAGAAACAAAATCAATTCTCACCTTTCCTCTTATCACATCGAATTAACACCTCCCCTCCCATTCTTCTCCCTTAATCAATAGTGCACCGCTTCTCATCTTTATTCTTTCCACTCACATACTACCCAAAGTAATCCCTAAGCATTCTATGCCTTAGATGCTCTGTGGTTAATATGGGATGACTTAAGGAGGTATGTGAGTGGAAAACAAAAGGTTGAGAACCATTACTCTAGACTTTAATTAAGATGCCTGCCTCCCTAATTTTTGTTTATACCTTGAAGAGCACCTCAGGGCCGAAACGTCGGTAATATATCTTTACCTCCTATGGATTCTTGGAGATCGGTTGAGTTCCTTCAGGCAGAGGCCCCGGTCCGGGCAGAAAAAAGGAGGCGGCGGCCCCGGACCGGGCACAGGGAAAGCAGCAGCGGCCCCGGCCCCGGTCCAAGCAGTATGGACCGACCTAGGAGGGGAGGCAGGCCCTTCCAGCCCGGGTAAGAAACCTGCATAGGAGAAGGCCACTCCGATATAAAACCTACAACCCAAGGACCTCGCTGCCACGTCCCAGCTTGCTTGGCCACGGCACACGAACCATAGGTGTAAAAGGTGGGGCCAGTACTGCGCACACTGCACTCCACCTAAAAGCTCCTTTGCGCAGGCCCGAGGACATGTCCACATCCTCCCCCTCCACGTCCTCCCCCTCAAAAACCCAACACCCAACTCCAACCAACCAATTTTCCCTTGCAACCGCTGCAACCGTGTCTGCCTGTCCCGCATCGGACTTGTCAGCCACAAACGAGCCTGCAGCTGACGTGGACATTACCCCTCCATAAATCTTCGTCCACGAAGCCAAGCCAAAGAAAAAGAAGAAAAAGAGAAAGAAGATTAAGCAATCTCAGTGTGTGCAGACTTTCGTGTTTCACTCCATTTAGCATAATGGCTTCAGCAAGGGACAAGCTTGGTGACATTCAAAAGCAGTGCACATTGTGCTTTAATAGTTTTGAGCTTCCTAATGAACTGAAGGCTCCCTTATAATTCTGTATGTGCAGTTTTTTGGATGGATCTAGGAATATTGCAAATATGATTTTTTCATCTGACTGTTATCTTCAAGTTGGCTGTGACATGTTCAATATATTTCTCTTTGATAGCCTGGAAGGATGATGTAATCATACTCACTGCTAGTTACCCTGTGAATAGGAATTTACAATTTAAGATGACAAGATTTTTTTTTAAAGTGGAGCGTCGAATGGATTGGAAAAAGTAATGGGGATGACCTCAACAAGCCTAAAACTGGGTCTCCCATTCGACTTACAGTTGCTTGATTGTTTTCAAGAGATTTGATCAGTTCCATGCTCAACAAGAATGTCAAGAAGAAGCAGTTTTCCTACTGTTCTCTCTCCCCATCTCACTCTCTCCCTCCTTCCCTCCAACAGCCTATCTTAATCCACGCCTTTAGAGACAACAGAACAGAAAATGTTGGAATCCACAGCAAACAACGGGAAGCTGGAGGGACTCAGCGGGGCAGGCAGAATCCATAGAGAGAAATAAACAGTCAACATTTCAAGTCAGGTCCCTTTTTCAAAACTCAAAATAATATCTGGGAAAAGGGTCCTAACTCGAAACAGAGACAGAGCATTTCGCTGCACTGACTGAATGGGCCCTCCTTCTTCTAGTAATGATTGAGATCTTGTCAGACAGATCGACATGAATTTATTCTTTTTCTAAGATGCACAAAGATAAATGGGCATGACAGCAATAAACATTTTATTTTAACACTTAAGAGTTAGACTGAAACACCAAGACCTTGCAAGTCAAAATCACCCTATATGGGAGTTTTATTTTTTTAAACAGCTATTCATAGTGATAAATTATATTTTTTATTTTTTATTTTGGTCTTTACAGACTCATAAAGTAATTCCACGATCTTTTTCAACATTCCTGAAATGTACAGCGTCTGTATTTTATTTCCCCCCCCCCCCCATCCCTTGCTCCCAAGCATATAGCCATACAGATTATACATTATACAAATACAAGTGGGGTTCAGAGCCTCCACCAAAACCTAAAAAAGAACAGCCTAATTAATGAGAATAACACAAGCAAGGAATAAAAGGAAAAACTAAAAATAGGGCCAAAAAGAAAAACATGCACATTGGCTGTGCCAAGTGTAGTGGCAGATGGGGGGAGGAGGGGGGGCTTCACGTTCGAATCCACACCCCTGGCCCACTCACTCCCTCTTTCATTTTAAATGCTCTTGTTCTGTAAGGTTGGCTCCTGCAAAAACAAGATATCCACCTGTATATATTTTTAGGTGAGCCAAGACTCTCTTTCTCTTAATTTCCCGTTATCCAATTTAAATTAAAAGTCACGAATTTAATTGACTTGCTCATTATCCTCAGACAACTCCTTCCCCCTCCTTCTTGTCCCCTCGTACTTGGCCTCTATCCTGATTCTCTTCTATATACCCTTGGCACAGGCGATCATGCGCCAAACAAAAACAAAATAAGTTAATGGAACTAAAACCCATATTCCAAATCAAACAAAACAAACCTCGCAAGAAAAAACTCTTTACTCTTCCCCCACCCACCCCCCACCAATTTGCTCTTACCCAACCTGACATCCACAACCAAACTATTAGTGCCAATCTCCCCCTATTTTGAGAAATGGCCAACACTCCCATCTTCTACTATGTTTCCCTCCCCTTCTGCAGGCTCCTACATCTCTTTATTTAACGTATATAGTCCCCTTCAAATATTAGCACTGTATAAAGAAACATAGCCCTCCAGTAGTCCCCACATTTTCAATATTAACAATCCATTCTTCCCCTGGATCCCTCTTTCCACTTTATTTATTTTTATCTTTAGTCTCGTAGTGGTGGCAGGGTTCTTACAAAGTCCATTGTTTCCTTTGGGTCCTTAAAAAAACCTTCTTTCAATGTTATTGGTGAAGAAGGGTAAATTCAATTCCTTTTTGTTTCAAACTCTTATTTTACCAAATCAAATTCCCTCTTGCACTTCAGATGGAAGAGGACCTTCCCCCTCTCATATTCCACTGGACCCACCCCTTGATTTTGCCCCCAACCCCACCACCCTCAAAATCCTCTCTCTGTCCTGATAACGCAGGAGTCTCACCAGGACAGAGTGTGGCTGTTGGTGTGGCCCCGGCATGGGATGATAAACCGGTGGGCCTGCTCTATTTACAAATTATTTCTTACTTTATCCCTCCCCAGTATCTCCAGTGTCCATTTTTGCAGGAACTCCACCAGGTTTCTCCCCTCTT
Organism: Narcine bancroftii; assembly: GCF_036971445.1. Lineage (NCBI taxonomy): Eukaryota > Metazoa > Chordata > Chondrichthyes > Torpediniformes > Narcinidae > Narcine > Narcine bancroftii. Next base: position 351,521,440 of record NC_091470.1, read on the forward strand.
TACCCTCTTTTACCCCCACAACCTTAATTGTATTCCTCCTAATGTTATTCTCATTAATATTCTCTAACATATCTAACTCTCCCACATCTTTTCTCTATCCCTTTCCCATGCAACCATTTCATTCTCCCCTCGATCCAATCTTTCCTCTACCCTTTCCTCTGTTTCCGATACCCTTTCCATTAGACTGCGTAATCTTTCCTTAATTTCCCCCTGCCCTGCCACCAGTGTCCTCAAAGTCTTTTTAATTTGCCCACTGGCCTCTAATATTTCCCTGGCAAAGGGCATCAAACCCTCTCCTTCTTTTATCAGTCTTCTATCACCATGCACTGTATTTATTTCACCTCCTCGCTCTTCTTCTTCATCTTCCTCCTCTTTCAGCTCACTCTCTGATTCCATGCACCTTTCCCACCACTCTCCCTCTGGCCACATCTCCCCTGGAGTCTGTCAGGCCCAAAGCCTCTGACACCCTGGACCAGACCTCCTCTCATCTGCCAATTGGAGCGATCTTATCAGATAAGTCTTCACTTTCCCTGGTTCTTCTCATCCCAGCCCATGGTCTCCTTCTCTCCGCTGCCACTGACATCTGATTCCCCGAGTCCGGCACCTCTTGGTTTCCCTCCACCTAACTTGGACCTGGTCCCACCGCCCTCGCATCTGCATTCTCTCTGCCACTGTCGGCATTTACATCGACGTCTCCTCCCTCTCCCTCTCAACCCAGGTCTCCCTACCTCGCGCCTCCTAGTTCCCTGTCCTCGCCACTGCTACCGCTACGTCTGCATCTGTTGCCGTCCTCTCCACCCCGGCCCGACCTCCTCCTTCCTGTGCTGCCAACACTCCTGCCCTGACAGCACTCCAGGCTCCTCGATTACTATCCTCACTGGGTGCTTTCCTGGGCTGGCTTCCTGCAGGCTGCCCTCGCTCACCTTCTCCCATGCACTCTTGTCCCAACAGGAAGGTCCCTGTTCAGACGCCTGCATTGTAGCCTCGGCCTCAGCTTCACTCTCTCTGCCATGAAGTAAGCTTCTTTCATTTTCTCCTCTTGTTGCTTTTGCCTTTATCTCATTAGTGTTCTCTAAACTATCCTGTCTCTCTTCTGTGGATTCCTATGGGGGATTTCTACACGTTAAACTCTTTTTTTCTAATCTTTCTACAGGGAGCTCTCCAACCTCGCTACGCTTCTACTGCCATCATTTTATCCCTCCATAGTAATAAATCATTGCCAGACATTGCCTGCTACTGTAGCAAGCTCAACATCGACATTGAAACAAAAGCTCCAGTCATCTAAATCAAGAATGACTGATTGAAGGCAAGAGATAAGTTGAAATCAGAACCGAAAGTCTATGAAGTGTCAACTGGCATCACATATTGTGTGGGAGAGAACAATCTAGGATAAGTTCAATAGATTCATTGCATTGCCTGTTTCTGAATATATACTTCAATCTATGAAACTCATTCTGAAACCATGATCGACTGCTTCAAACGTCATTTGTAATCAGGGACAAGAGGATATGAGTGTGCTAGTGAGGCAGGTAGTGGGATCCAAGAGGTTGTACTGGAGGAGTGACCGCCCAGCAGGTTGAGAGTGAGGGCTGAAGGAGGGACTAGCGACCTGACCACGGAACCATGGTTCAGGGAACATTCAAAATGGGAGATGGAAGAAAGACGTAGAGGTGATAGGGGATAGTATAGTCAGGGGATGAGACTCTATTCTTTATTATGAAAATCCCAAGTCCCAAACCCAGAGTCTGGGTTCCTGACCTGCAGAGAAATTTGGAATTGGAGAGGAAAGATTCAGTTGCCGTAGTCCATGTGAGTACCATGAGAAAAGAGGTTCTGCTGAAGATTTTTGAGCAGCTAAGGACTAAATTAAAAAGTAGAATCAAAAAGCAATAATCTCTGAATTTCTACCTGAGCCACATGCAAATTGGCACTGGATTAATAAGATTAGGGAGTTAAATGCGTGACTCAAAGACTGGTGTGGGAGAAGTGGGTGGACATTGTCAACAGTAATGGGGAAGGAGGGAGCTGTTCCAATGGGATGGGCTCCATCTGAATTGTGCGAGAACCAGGGTTCTGGCAAATGACATAACTAGGTCTCTGGATAGGGCTTAAACTAAATAGCAGGGTGTTGGTTTAACAGATTGCAAAAGTATGGATAAAATTAAAAGGAGAGTGCAGGAGAGATTATTGTTGTCTCCAGAATAAAAGATAGGACAGAAAGTTTAGAAAAGGATAAGAATGTAAATCCTGGCAACATGGAGACAAACATGAACATGGGACTGAAGGTGTTGTATTTAAAGGCATGCAGAGTACTAAACAGGGTAGATGAGCTTGAAGTGCAGTTAGAAAACATCAGGTACAATCTGGTGGCTGAAGGGGGACCACAGCTGGGAGCTAAACATCCAAGGATACACATCATATCGAAAAAATTGGGCAGATGGGCAGAGGGGATGGGGTGGATGTGATGGTAAAATCGAATCCTTAGCGAGAAGGGACATAGGAGCAGGGGATGTAGAATCCTTGTGGGTAAAGTTGAGAAACTGCATGTGAGAACAGACCCAGGTAGGAGTTGCAAACAGTCTTCCAAACAATAGACAATAGTCAATAGGAGCTGGAGTAGGCCCTTTGGCCCATTGAGCCAGCACCGCCATTTTACAGATCATGGCTGATCACTACCATCAGTACCCCTTTCCAGCCTTATCCCCATAACCCTTAATTCCTTTGTCCACTAGAGTCTTATCTAACTCTCTTTTGCACATAATCAGCGAATCCGCCTCTACCTCCCTCTGTAGCAGATCATTCCACAGATTCACACTTCTCTGGGTAAAAAAATGTTTTCTCATCTCCGTCCTAAAGGGCCTACCCTGTATTCTTAAACTATGCCCTCTAGTCCTCGTCTCCCCCATCATTGGGAATAAGTAATCCGACTTCACCCTGTCTATCCCCATGTTAATTTTGTATACCTCAATCATGTCCCCCTTCATCCTTCTAAACTCCATCAGATACAAGTCCAGTTTTTCTAGCCTTTCAGCATATGTCAACCCCGCCATCCCTGGAACTAACCTTGTAAATCTGTGCTGCACACCCTCTATAGCTAGTATGTCCTTCCTCAAAATTGGAGACCAAAACTGGGCGCAATACTTCAGGTGGGGTCTCACCAGGGCCCTGTATAACTGCAGAAGGGCGTCTCTGTTCTTGTACTCCAATCCCCTCGTTATGAAAGCCAACATGCCATTTGCCTTCTTCACAGCTTTCTGAACCTGCATATTAGCCTTCAGTGACCGGTGAACAAGTACACCCAGATCCATTTGCACCTCCCCACTCCCTAGCTTGTCTCCATTTAAATAATACTCAGCTTTCCTATTATTGCCCCCAAAATGGATAACCTCACATTTGCTTACATTGAATGTCATCTTCCATTCAGCAGCCCACTCCCCCAACCTGTCCAAGTCCCTTTGCATTTTCCTGACATCCTCCTCACACCCCACACCGCCACCCAGTTTAGTGTCATTGGCAAATTTCCTCATGTTATTAATAATCCCCTCATCCAAATCATTTACATAAATTACAAACAACTGAGGACCCAATACCGATCCCTGCGGCACTCCACTCGTCACATCCTGCCATCCCTGAAAAAGACCCGCTTACTCTAACCCTTTGTTTCCTATTTCTTAACCAATTTCCTATCCATGTCAGCACCTTACCTCCAATACCATGCTCCCTGATCTTGCCTAGTAGTCTCCCGTGCGGTACCTTATCAAAGGCCTTCTGGAAGTCCAAATACACCACATCCACTGGCTCTCCCAAGTCCACCCTCTTTGTCACATCCTCGAAAAATTCCAGAAGGTTAGTCAAGCATGACTTACCCTTAAGGAATCCATGCTGACTAGCCCTTATACTATTATTTCTGCCTAAGTGTTCTGCTATTACTCCTTTTATGATAGATTCCAATATCTTCCCCACCACTGGCGTCAGGCTGACCAGTCTATAATTTCCCATTTTCTCCCTCCCTCCCTTCTTAAAAATCGGCACCACATCAGCCACTCTCCAATCCTCGGGGACCTCCCCTGAATCTATGGAACTTTGGAAAATGTCGACCAGTGCCTCCACAATTTCCATAGCAACTTCTTTAAGCACCCTGGGATGCAGCCCATCAGGCCCTGGGGATTTATCAGCCCTCAGTCCCAACAATTTACTCACAACCTCTTGCTTCTGGATCCGGATATCCATTAGATCCCCTACTTCCCCAGGAAAGTTCCCCAAGTCTCTTGATACCACATGACCACTACCCTCTAACTGACCATAACCTATATCCTCCTTGGTGAAGACAGTTGCAAAGTATTTGTTAAATTCCTCAGCTATCTCCTTGTTTCTGGTAATAATTCCACCCTTTTCCATTCTTAATTGATCAATTTTGGACTGAACCAATTTCTTCCTCTTCACATACTTAAAAAAGCTTTTGCTATCCTCCATTATATTATTTGCTAATTTCCTCTCGTACTTCATTTTCCCGTCTCTTATGACTTTCTTAGTTACCCTCTGATGCTCTTTGAAGGTTTCCCAATCCTCTAACTTCCCACTCCGCTTCGCTATCTTATACTTACTCCCTTTGGATTTGATATTGCACTTGATTTCATTAGTAAGCCACGACTCCCATTTGCATCTCCTAGAGCCTTTCCTCCACTTTTGAATAAATTTGTCCTGAATCCTGTGAAAAATGTCCAAAAATACCTGCCATTTTTCCCCAGTTGTCCTCCCAGCTAGTGTATCTTTCCATTTTATTTTGGCTAGCTCCTCCCTCATAGCTGCATAATCCCCTTTATTTAACTGCAGTACAGATGCTTCCGACTTCCTTTCTTTTTCCCTTTCTAATTGCAGCTCAAAAGTAACCATACCATGGTCACTATTCCCTAATGGCTCCCCTACATCGAGGTCACTTATTAACTCTGCGTCGCTGCACAGCACCAAGCCCAGAATCAACTTCCCCCTGTTAGGTTCCTCCACTAGCTGCTCCAAGAAAGTATCTCGTAGACATTCAATAAACTCACTCTCTTGTGTTCCTGCCCCCGTCTGATTATCCCAGTCCACCTTCATGTTGAAGTCCCCCATAACTACCGTATTGCTACCACTTTGACATGCCACTCTTAATTCCTGATTTATACTTCTACCGATATCTGACCTACTTTTCAGAGGCCTGTAAATGACCCCCATTATGGTCCTCATGCCTTTGCAATTTCTTAGCAGCCAAGATGTAGGGCACAAAACAAAACACGAGTTAGAGAAGACATTTAAAAAATAACAAGGTTATTGGGGTCAGGGGGTCTCACTAGGCTTGGCACTGGATCCCAAGGGAAGGAATTTGTCGAATGCCTCAAGAAGTGGGTTTTTTTGGGACAGCTCCTGGCTGAGACCAGTAGGGAAAATACAATTCTGGATTGGGTACTCCGCAATTAATTAGATTAGGGAACAAGATAAAGAATCTTTAGGAGGCATTGATCACATGGTGATAGGACTCACTCCAGAGTTTGAGAGGGAGAAACTAAAATCAGATGTGTCGGTGTTACAGTTGAGTAAAGGTGACTGTGGTGGTATGAGTGAAGAGGTGGCAAAAATTGATTGGAACGGGAGCCCAGCAAGGAATATAGGAGAGAAGCAACGAGACAAGTTCCTGGGAATAATTCAAAAGATACAGGTTCAATTTGTTCCAAAGAAGAAGAATTCTAAAAGGAGGGTGAGAAAACTCTGGCTGAAAAGGGAAGTCAGGCATCATGGAGCAAAACAGAAAAATCAGAGAGCACATGGAACAGCAGAAGTTAGCGGGAAGTTAGAGGAGTGGGGAACAAACTGCATAGGTATTTTGCATCACTACGGAAAACACCAGTGGACTGCCAGAAAGTCAGGGGATAGAAGTGAGTGTAGTTGCTATTAATAAGAGAAGGTGTTTGGAAGCTGAAGGTGGATAAATCACCTGAGCTGAACCAAACACACTGTTGAGCACATTAGTCGTGATCTTTCAGAAATTCCCAGAGCGGGAATGGTTCCGGAAGTCTGGAAAATTGCAATGTCATTCCAATCTTAAAGAGTGAGAGGAAAAAGACAGGAAATTATAGGCCAATTAGCCTAACTTCAGTGATTGGCAAGATTCTAGAGTCCATTATTCACCTTTCAAGTGCAGCAACACTTGTCTATCTGGAGGACTGATTTACTGCATCTGATGCTCCCTTTGTGTCCTTCTCTACATCAGAGAGACTGGGCACAAATTGGTTCGGTCCAAATTTCTGAGCACCTTCACTCCATCCGCACCAGTGTCAGAGACGTCCCAGTAGCCACCCATTTCAGTTCTGTGTCTCACTCCCATATTCACATGTCTGTCCATGGCCTTATTTACTATAGAAACATAGAAACATAGAAGATAGGAGCAGGAGTAGGTCATTCGACCCTTCGAGCCTGCTCCGCCATTCAACGAGATCATGGCTGATCTTAAAGTTTAGTACTCCGTCCCCGCCTTCTCTCCATAACCTTTAATACCCTTATACTGAAGAAATATATCTAATACCCTCTTAAATATATTTAATGAACCTGCCTCTACTGCCCTCTGTGGCAATGAATTCCACAGATTCACCACCCTCTGGGTAAAGAAATTCATCCTTATCTCGGTCCTAAATGGTTTGCCTATTATCCTCAAACCATGGCCCCGAGTTCTGGATTTTCCCACCATTGGAAACATCCCATCTGCAGCCATTCTGTCCAGTCCTGCCAGAATTTTATATGTCTCTATGAGATCCCCTCTCAATCTTCTAAACTCCAGCGAGTACAATCCCAATTTGCGCAATCTTTCCTCATAAGTCATTCCTGCCATTCCAGGTATCAGCCTGGTGAATCGCCTCTGCACTCCCTCCATTGCAAGAACATCCTTCCTTAGATAAGCTGACCAAAACTGCACACAATACTCCAGGTGTGGTCTCACCAAGGCCCTGTACAGCTGCAGTAAGGTATCCTTGTTCCTATACTCAAACCCTCTTGATATGAAGGCCAACATACCATTTGCCTTTTTAACCGCCTGCTGTACCTGCATGCTCGCCTTCAGAGACTGGTGTACAAGTACCCCTAGGTCTCTCTGCACTTCCCCATCTCTTAATCTATTGCCATTCAAATAGTAATCTGCCCTCTGGTTTGTATTACCAAAGTGGATAACCTCACATTTATCCACATTGTAGTGCATTTGCCAGGTATCTGCCCAGTCCCTCAGTTTATCCAAATCACACTGGAGCTTCCTGACCCCCTCTTCCGTGCACACAACCCCTCCGAGCTTAGTGTCATCTGCAAATTTGGAGATATTGCATCCAATCCCCTCATCCAGATCATTAATGTAAATTGTGAACAGCTGGGGTCCCAGTACAGATCCCTGTGGCACCCCACTGGTCACCGCCTGCCACTCAGAAAACAAGCCATTTATCCCAACTCTCTGTCTTCTACCTGCCAGCCAGTTCTCAATCCACGTCAATACTTTGCCCTCAATCCCATGAGCCTTGATTTTGTAAGCCAGTCGTTTATCCCACCAAGACCACCCGCAAATTGGAGGGACAACACCTGATTTTCCTTTCAGCCAGATTTCCAGTTTTTGATAACCTGCTCACTTTTCCCCCCTCCCCCTTTCCCTTCCCCTTTTCAGCTCTCCTCTCTCCCTTAGCCCTCTATTCACCTAGCCATCCCTCCTCCCCTTGATTGCTGCTGTACCCTCCTTCCCTTCTCCACCTATTATCCTGCCTTTGCGACCACAATCCTCCCCTTACTCTTTTGTTCAGACACCTGGTGACATTTTCTCATACCTGGATGAAGGACTCAAGCCCATAACATTGGTTATGTACTTTTACCTAGGATACTGCTTGACCTTCTGAGTTTCTCCTGCATTGTGTTTTTAGTCCATTATTAAGGACAAAGTTGACAGCTCAAGATAAACTAGACTGAAATCAACATGGTTTCGTTCAGGGGAGATCTTGCCTGATAGATCTGTTGGAGTTATTTCAGAAAGTAATGAGCAAGATAAAGGAGAGTCAGTGGATGTTGTTTTCTTGGATTTTCAGAAGCATTTGACAAGGTTCCATTAAACAAGATAGGAAACCATTGTATTCTGGGAAAGGTAGTAGAATGAATAAAAGATCAACTGACTGCTAGAAGCCAAACAGCGGGAATAAAGGAGGCCTTTAATGGATGGTTGCCAGTCACGGGTGGTGTTTTGCAGGCATCAGTGTTGTGTCTGCTACTTTTCAGCGAGAGGTAAATGATTTAGAGGACAGAATTGATGGGTTTATGGCCAAGTTTGTGGATGATATGAAGATAGCTGGACGGGCGGGTAGTATTGAGGAAGTAATGAATCTGCAAAGGGACTTGGATAGGTTAGGAGAATGGGCAAAAATGGAGAGATGTAATACAACATATAGAAGTGTATGGTCATAGACTTTGGTAGAAGGATTAAAAAAGTAAACTATTCTCTAAATGGGGAGAATTTAGATAGTGGACGGTCCAAAGGAACTTGGCAGTCCTCGTATTTTGAAAGAGCTATATAGAGTGGATGTGGAGAAGATGTTTCCAGTAGTGGGAGAGTCTCAGACCAGAGGGCACAGCCTCAGAGTAAAGGGATATCCCTTTAGAACAGAGATGAGAAGTTTCTTCAGTCAGGGATTGTGAATCTATGAAATTTGTTGCCACAATGGAGACCAAGTCATTGGGTATATTTAATGAAGAGGTTGATAAGTTCTTAACTCACAAGGACATCAAACATTATGTGGAGAAGGCAGAAGAATGGGGTTGGAAAGAAAAATATATCAGCTATGATTTGAATGGCAGAGCAGACTCAATAGGCTGTACAGGGTAATTCTGATCCTTCGTCCTAATGTCTCATGGTCTTATAATGCTTACAGGGCAAATGCATTCTATTAGCCTTTTGGCTAGAGATGAAATATGTCAAAAAGTCAAAACATTTTGTGATACACTCTGGGTTACTTTGTTAACTAGCTGTGCAGAAACAATGGTGTTCATTCACTCGGAAGATTCCGAGGATCTGAAGAAAAATATCATAACTGCAATTTTCAGGATCTTGCATCATCTCAAAGCTGCCAACTCCTTTACACCTGTAATTTTAATAATATTTCAAAACCAGTATTTTCTTGCAACTGTTCATAAATTACTGCAATGATTGGCCTTACTGCAGAATCTATTAATGTCATGTATTTTCAATGGAATCTTTGCTACAGAGGACCATTGTGATTTAACCAAAGACCATAAGATTGAGGAGCAGAATTTGGTTATTCAGCCCATTGAAGCTGCTTTATCATTCAAATCACGAGTGATATTTTTGTCCATTCAATCCCATTCTCCTGCCTCTCTTCACAACGTTTCACTCTGTAACCATAAACAAAGATTCAGAGGCCCAGAGAAACAATGGAGATTACTGAAAAAGAGAACTGAGAACGATAAAGAAGCATAACTTCATCCAGGAAAAACCGTGCAAGGCATCTGCAAAATGTCCAGGTGGCTCTAACAATGACTTCCAAGCCCAAGAATGGCAAAAGAAGCAGGTGCACCTGAAACTTTCTCTCCAAGTCACACAGCAGCTAGATTGGGAAATATGCTGCTGTTCCTTCATTACTTCCAGGAATAACATCTGCAGAAATGCTGAAGGATGATATGCTGGATGCAGAGGCTAGTGGGAAGCATCTCAGCAACAGGACTTCTTTATCTGCTCTCCATGATGTATGAGTTAGCTAAACAATTTCATTTTTCTCATCCTCTGTCCAGAGACAGAGCAGAGATAGAGTTCCCTTGGTCCTCACCTTTCATCCCACTAGACTGTGCATTCAGCATATCATCTTTCACCATTTCTGCAAGTTGTATCAGAATCCCACCATCTTATCCACCCACCCTCCATACATAAATTCATTACCTACCCTGACCCAGCTCCACTGTTCATCGCACTCACATACCAATCCTCTTGGGTTTCTTTTCTTTTCGTTCATGTTTCCTATCCCATCCTCCTTCCCTACTTAGTTTCATATGCCCAACACCCTTCCTTCATCTGGTTCCACTGATCATCTACCAGTCTTTGTTTCTTCTCTGAGCTTCCCTACTTGGTTTCATATGCCCAACACCCTTCCTTCATCTGGTTCCACTAATCATCTACCAGTCTTTGTTTCTTCTCTGAGCTTCCCTACTTGGTTTCATATGCCCAACACCCTTCCTTCATCTGGTTCCACTAATCATCTATCAGTCTTTGTTTCTTCTCTGAGTGAAACACAAAAGTCTGTAGTCATCGCGATTGTAGTAAAAACACACTGGAATGCTGGAGGAACTCAGCCGGTCATTCAGCATCCATAAAAAGCAAAGATATATTGCCGATATATAAAAATATATATTCTTCTCTCCCCACCCCACACCCCTTCCATCACCCAGTTCCATCTGCTGAATCTTTCTTTCCCCTCTCCTACCCCTCTGCTTCCACCTGACACCTTCAAGTTTGTCTCAAGAACTATTTCCCCCATCTGACTCCATCAACCATCAACCCCCCCCTCCCCTTTTCTGATTCCACCTCCCACTAAATCACCTACCAACCTCTGTTTCACACCGCTCTCTTGCTTCACTGGTTATTTTCCTTCTGCCTTCTCAATCCCAATGTATGGTCTCAACCCAAATTCTGAACCATTCATTTGCCTCAACAGATGCTGCTTGACCCACTAAGCTCATCCAGCAGTTTGCTTTTTGCTTTATTAATGCAGGTCTGTCTACCTAAAGTGCAACGGGATTTGGAGATAGACACCTTGGAGATTACATTCTTGAAGGCCTGGAGGGTATTGTAAGGGTTTAGGGCTTTGAACTGCCAGAAGTTAACTTCGGAAAGAGAAGTGAGAGCAGATATTTCTGCAGGATCCTGGCCCAAGTCTCTGGGTGAGATGATAATGCCAAATTAGCAAAATTGTGCAGATGACTCCTGTGCCAATCCTGAAGTTATAAGAAGTGTAAAAGTTAAGTACCCAAATCAACTCAATGGACACTCACAGAGCAATTCTTTCATGATGGCAGTTGGCACAGCTGTGAAACTAGCTCCTGTTGAACTAAACCTGACAATCCCCATGCAGTTCAATTGTTGTCTGTTCATTTTTTTTAAATTTAGACATACATTAATGGTAATAGTATCAGGCCATTTCAGTCCATGGGTCTGTGCCACCAAATTTACACCCAATTAACCTACACCCCTGGTACATTCCAAGCGTTGGGAGGAAACCAGAGCACCTGGGGGAAACCCATGCGGACACAGGAAGTACATACAAACTCCTTACAGACAGCGTGGGATTCAAACACCAGTCCTGATCGCTGGTGCTGTAAAGGCATTGTGTTAACTACTATGCCAGACGTGCCGCCCCTGTGTCTGTAATTAGGATGGAAGGCCTATCAACAAGACTGGCCAGCCAGGTTCTCATTCACCTTCATCCATTTAAATCAACTGAGAAGGAAAACTGTAAGAGTTCTCACAAACTTGTGTATATCTATCAACACATTCACACTCATGTTGTTAATTTCATAAGAACCTGCTGGTGTAAAGAGGCGGCTAAGATGGGTGAGATTGATGCACGTTGTGCAGCAGATGATAGCTTGTGGGTTTCCCCGTTAAATAGCATTGATGAGCACATTTGAATTGTTAATGAGGTGAATGCACAGTCTGTGTGAGAAAACACAGCACTGTTGTGAAAGCCTGTAAGGAGTTCTTGCCACACTCCCCAGCAGAAAGGAAACACGTGGATTGATGAACTTGAGAAGCTACTGCTCAGGACAGATTGTGCGAGTGGACACACAGGAGACTGCAGATGCTGGAATCTGAAGCTGAACACAAACTATTGAGAGAAAGATCTTTGATGAAGAAATTTGATGAAGGGTTTTGACCTGAAACTGCCCATTCTTTTCCTCCCACTGATGCTGCTCGACCCAATAAGTTCTCCAGCATACTGGGTTCAGCATCGTTCGTGCCAGTGATAGCAATTAAAAATAGAACCCTCCAGGTGAGGGAGAAGTATATTGGCAGATTGATTTTAAATAGGATTATTGGCATTAAAATGTGCTGGTCACTTTTACTTGCTTCTGAGGATTTCCCTTGCTGAGTTCATGAAGAAAAATAATTCCGTTATAAGATAAGTAAAACCTGATTGTAGTTTTAATAACACTAGATGACAAAGATTTTGCTTTCTGAATACTTTTGGGTGTATTTTATGGATTTTTGGGCCGCTGATCATGAAAATCACCTTAAAATTTTCCTATCATGTATCATTTTTTAGATGTAACCTATTTTTGTGATTTCCTGTCATACTTTCACTTATGGTTCTAGCACACAAAATCATGAAGAGTAAAAGTCATTGAAAATGCATTTTCTGCATTCACACCTGGACTTCTTCCCTGATGATCTTGGTGCAGTCAGTGACGAACTTGGTGAAAGGTTTCGCCAGGACGTTGTGAGCATGGAAAAGCGGTATCAGGGCAACTGGAATCCATCAATACTGGCCAACTATTATTGGACACTGACAGGAGAGGCATCAGATGCTGAGTACAAATGAAAATCGGTGGCAAATCATTTTTAGGTCAACTGAACCAACGCAATGTGTCAGCATCATTATGCGGTTAAACATGCTAAATTCAATAAAAGTTATTTTAATGTTTCTCTAACTTCCTACTGTATGTGATACAGCAAATCTAAAATTACTTTGTGTTCAGATTGAAGTTGTCTATCATAATCTCCATTTTTTTTTCAGGAAGCAAACTTCTGCAAAAGATTGCTTTTCACCGTTATCTCTCAACGCACAAAAATTCTGGAGAAACTCAGCAGGTCACGAAGCATCCATAGAAAGTAAAAGGGGGTTGACTTTGGGGTCTGTGCCCTTCTTTAGGAATGCTGAAAATCAGCCTGACATCTGACTTAAAAGGTGGGTGGAGGGGGAGAGCACCAGGCGAACAGATAAGGTGGATACAGGCGAGAAGGTAGAAGCTGCGGAATGATGGGGAGAGAACAGAAGGCTAAGAATGGTAGCTCTCTGGTAAGAGAAGAAAGGGAAGGTGGTGGGGAGCTGGAGGAGACAGAGGCATGAGGCAAAAAAGAGACTGGGGAGGGGATTAAAAATGTCAATATTGCAGACTGCCTAGACAGAATATAAGTTGTTCCTCCAATTTGCAGGTGGCCTCGATTTGGCAATACATGGGGTCATAGATGAGGTCCTTGCTTTTGCAGTGGAAAAAGTGAAGACGCTCAATGAATCAATTTCCCAGTCTGCGTCCAGCCTCCCTAATGTAGAGGAGGCAGCATCAGGAGTGTCGAATGCAGCAAATGACGCCGTCAGATTCACAAGTGAAGTGTGGCTTCATTTCGAAGGATTCTTTGGGCCCTGAATAGTGGTGAGGGAGGAGGTGTATGTGTGTAAGTGAAACACTTCTTGCTTATATAGTATATCCCACATTGTTACATAGACCTTCTAAAGAACATTGTGTATATTCCACATTGTATCATACTGAGCATGCAATTAAAAAGCAGCCCTTATTTACATCAAACTCAGCAGCGAGTCTGTAAAATGAATCACAAATATAAGGACTAGAACTGTAGAATTTATATGACTCAACTAAACAAAACCCTGGATCAACACAGTTTCTTTCAACTCCAGCTTCTATAAGACCTGTTCCAATGCGCAGAGAATCCCGGTACCAATTCAAGTTCACTGTCTATATGCATTTATCATTATTTATGGCTCTAAAGCCTGAGCCTTCACAATGTTGATTTTTTTTGCTTAAAGGCCAGGCAAACACTGTGTGTGGATGTTCTCTGTGCATTTGTATTCCATCAGGCTCACAACTGAGCTCTCTGGAGATAGGATCACTGACTTTCTGAAATGAGGTGACAGCAATAACCCTTCTCAATGTAGAATGTTCAATAAACTATCCAATGGGTGAGACATTGTCCTCAGGTTTACACCTTTTATGGCATTTGATGGGATTCACATTAGCACCAACCACCATTAAATCAACAGACTGAAGCCTGTGATATGATAACAAGCTGGTGGAAAGAGAGATTGCATTGTTACAGACTGAACAAAATCCAGGCTTGATTTATCTGTAGAGAAGCAAAGGAATTCTAATTTAAAGGCTGTTTTTTTTACTTGGCTCTTGTTGCAAACAAAAGAAATACACGCTCTCTTGAAAGGACAAGCCACAGAACCCGAGGGCTGTGGGAGAAGGTGAGGGGAGCTGAGGATTAGATTGGATTAATTTTATTACTTCATGGGTTTGTGCTATTATTTTTTTTTAATTTTTTTATTTTTCACACCATAAATCACATTAGCCATGATATACACTTTTTCTTTTTCACACATTTCTTTCTTTTTTTTCTTTGGCTTGGCTTCGCGGACGAAGATTTATGGAGGGGGTAAAAAGTCCACGTCAGCTGCAGGCTCGTTTGTGGCTGACAAGTCCGATGCGGGACAGGCAGACACGGTTGCAGCGGTTGCAGGGGAAAATTGGTTGGTTGGGGTTGGGTGTTGGGTTTTTCCTCCTTTGCCTTTTGTCAATACAGTGACTTTTTCTCCCTCCTCCCAAGCCACCCCCCCACCCCCCCCCCCCTCTCATCCATTTTAGGTATACAATCTAGGTTGCATTAATTCAGTCAGACCATGTTGTCATTCAACAAAAATACACCAGAAATTCTACAGAGTCCATTCTTTTCTTTCCTTCTCCTTCCATCAACTTAGGTAATGTTAAAGGTAGTTCATGCTGTTGAATTGAAAATTCAGTATATGAAATATAACATTCAAGGGTTTCAAATCCAAGGGAGTCACCATTGACCGGAAACCTGACAAATAAAAATAATGGTTACTCCAGCAAATCAAAGACTGATTATTCTGCCTAAACTTTGTTATTAGATGGAATGGAGTTCCATTAAATCTTGCATTTTGCTTTTAATTCGATTGCTCAGCTTGCTAAAAAAAAGGTGACTTGAGTGCAAATTGGATTCTGTGGCACCAATTACAAAAGGAACAAGGGTAGAGTGGACAGGATGAGGCCCATTCTAATCATGGTTGATAAGCTCCAGGCTTCAATTTCCCATCTATGACAATTCTTCAAATTCTCCATCTTTCATTAAAAAAAGATCTACCTCTTTTTTAAATACCTCCAACCTCCGCCACCCTCCTGGGTAGAGAATTCTGGAGATTCACCAGCCAAGAAATTTGATTCTGTGGCGCAAGGTACTCGAGCACTCCACGAGGCTTTGCCCAATCTTGTAAACCCTGTGGCTTTACCCACGATGCCAAAGAACAGCCAACGGGCTGATGACTGATTCTATAATTAATGCAGTGCACAAAGCTTTACCCCCAAGTTTCTATTATTTCTGCATGCCTCATATAAATAGGGAGAAATCCAATCCTGCAACTAGGCATTAAGATGTGGTTTGAAGGTTGAGATTATTTTCATTTCAATTATTCCCATAGACTTCTGGCAAGCAAGCTTCTTTCTTTCTGATCCATTTTAAATTGCGTGATCTTGGACTAATGATCATTTCTTTTTAATAGTAACACTGCGTAGTGGAATGAACTTAGAATTTCCATGACAACTTCCATTGATACAAATGTAAACATTTAAAAGGCAAGCCTGCTTTGGAAAGACTGAAACTAATCCAAAAATATAACGACATGTCAAATCTCAGCAATATCCTGCTCTGCAAAAAAAAAATTAAAATAGATGCATCCAGAATATCTACGAAAGTTTGCAAACGCAAAGCCCATTGGACTAGAGGAGCACTAGGGGATAACAACAAAAAAAATGACAGACGTAAAGACAAAGCAATAATGCACAGCTGTGTCTCAGACAAGAGACATGCACAGTACTGTCCTCCAGGGATTTGTGCTAAGAGCACTGCTATTTCTGATATATGCTTGTGATCTGGACTTGGGTATAAAAGAAATAATTTTATTGTTTCCAGATAATATAAAGTTTGAAATGCAATAAACGGAATGACAGATACCAGCAGAACTTAGAAGGACAGATGGGAAAAATAGGAAATTACTGCATTTATTAATGAATGAGATGGCATGACAAAGAGTCACAGGTTTGTTGATGACAACTAAATGGACAGCGGTAGAGTGGACCCTCATCAATCCTCATCATCCCACCCCACCAACCCAACCCTCCCACCTCCCCTCCCCCTCAATCCCTAGAAAAAAGAAGAAAGAAGGAAAAATGAAAAAGGAAAACCAGAGAATGCAAGAAAATAAAACATTTATTCTATAAAATCTATTAGAGGTTACCAAGAAGTGAGGTCTTCAAAGAGCCTAATAAAAATGCAAACCAAAATTTTATAAATATGGGTGCCATATTTTCCCAAAAACATGATATTTATTGGCCTTTATAACTGATCAACTTCTTTAGTATAATCTTTATTAATTTTCAATATAAACTTTATTATATGTTCTCTCAAATATGCCTTTAATGCATCCCACACAATAAATTATTGATACTGAATTAGAATTTAATTCTAAAAAGTCCTGTATATGCTTTTAAATAAAATCACAAAAATCTGTCCTTTTTAACAATGTTGAATTTAATTGCCATCTATAAACCATTTGTTCCTTTTCCAAAAATAACTATGTCAGTAAAAGTGGAAAATGATCAGATAAAATTCTAGCCTTGTAATCCACATTCATATTGTTTCCTTGCAATTCCACCAAAATTAAAAATAAATCTATCCTAGAATAAGAATCATGTCTATGAGAATAAAAAGAATAGTCCCTTTCTTTCAGATTTAATCTCCTCAAAATATCTATTGAATTCAGGTCATTCATTACGTTCAAAATTGCCATTGCTGTTTTAGCTTGAACAACTGATTTGGTCAGTTTATCCAAAACTGGATCTAAACAGCAATTAAAATCCCCTCCTACCAATATGTTTTTCATATGTCTCAGCTAAGTACCTCTTGTGCATAAATATTCATTGGAGTCCAATTCTCAGAATAAATTTGACAATTTAATAATACAAACATTCCCACAGGATCAATAATCTCTTTGTGAATTTTAACCGGTAACATTTTCTTAAATGGAAGTACCACACCCCTTGCTTTAGAGTTAAATGTTGAAGCTACTACTTGTCCAACCCAATCTCTTTTCAATTTTTGATTTCAGATAAATGGGTTTCCAGTTAAAAAGCAATATCAATTCTAATTTTCTTCAAATAAGATAACACCCTCTTTCTTTTTATCGTATTATTAAGCCCATTAATATTATAACTTTAAAAATTCAAAGTTTTACTATTTGCCATCATACTAAATACAAAAAGTTCATAACTCCCCTTTCCCTCCCCTCTTGGACCTCTCACATCACAAAATCATTAACTACACCTGGCATCTTCATCAAGATAAACAAAAGAAAAATAAAAGAAAAACTACAACCCCCCCCCCAAAAAAAAGTGCTGTCAAAAAAATGATCAGTACTACCACTTTGAATTGTGCAGGAAGTGACTCTCACCATGAGGTGGCACATGGCTAGAGAAGGAGAAGGAAAAACCCTGTCTCCCCAGAGAGAAAAAGAAACTATTTTCGGAAAGCTATTATCATCTTCAAGTAAAGGCGGCTGTTTCAAGGTCTCTATTAACTTGATCATCTTCATCAAGGCAAGCAATTTCCTGTGCAATAACTCATTATCTGACATTTGCATCTTCTCATTTTGTGGAATATCTGCTGTTAATAATTCAACTTGTTGATCCATTTTATTATTTGGAAGAGAAGTCGCAAATTCTAAAGCTTTCATTTTGTTGTCAAAGAATTTTGACCTGCAGGGGGACAAAAAGAAAATTTATATCCTTTTGGCCAAAGCACAGATTTTTCAGGATTAATTCCCTTCTTCCTTTCACCACATTCACACCAAGGTCTGCAAAAAATAATTCTTTTTTTAATCAGCTACTATCAAAGGACCTTCAAATTGATGAGCTTTCTGAACCACTACTCTCAAAATAGTCTCCTTGTCTTGGTAATGAAGACATCTAATAAAAATTGAGCATGATCATTTACCCAGCAACAGTTTCTTTCTAAGCGCCCTGTGAGCTCTATCCAATTCAAGTCCATGTGGAAAATTTTCAGGTCCCAACATCTCTGGAATCCATTTTGAGAAAAGTGCACTGAATTAGGACCTTCAAAACTTTCTGGCAATCCAACCATCTTCACACTATTTTTTTGACTATGATTCTCTAATGTATCAATTTTTTCTTTCTTCTAGACACTCTACGCCATAACTGAGTCTTCTAACTTATTGACCACATCTTTACACTGATCCACTTCATCCTGATATTCTTGTAAATTTTATGCAACTTTTTAAACTTGTGTTTTAACTTTATCAACCACTTTGACATATCTTTTCATCTCTTCCTTAATTATCTTCACTTCTCCTTTAACATATTCAAATTGAGAATTCACGTCACACCTCATAGACCCACACTGAAAATCCATTTTCTGACTCATTGCTTGCAAATGATTCATCAACTGCCTGTTCATACCTTGCCCTTTAACTTCAGGTAACTTTACCTGCACAGCCTCTTCCTGCCGTTGAGCCTGTTGATATTGTTCTTCTGCCTCCTCCTCCAGTTGCTTTCATCAGTTTTCTTCCTGCTCCATATTACTGATCGATGAAAAAAGGGCTTATTGCTCTGCCTCCGAATGCAAAGGGGTCAGATCTTGTAATTCAACACTAATGAGTGCTGGTTTATCAGTCTCCCATTGCAATGCTGGTCGATCCTTCTGTATATGTGTGGAAGTTCGTGCATGCGCACTTGATCTTGTAAATGTTTTAGTTCCACAGTCTTCGGGACACCAGCACTATCTTCTTCAGTTCCCTGGAGAGATGGCACTAGAGTCACTTGAACTCTTGGTGCCGTTACTCTCGTCAACCACGGAGGAGAATAAAATCCAAATCCTACATCGACGTAGGCCCAATTCTTTCAAATCTTGCGTCTTCTTTTAGAACCAATTTTCTACTTCCCTTTGTCGCAGCCATGTTAAAACCATATAGGCAATACTTACAATAACTTCAAGCTAATGAAAAAAAATTAACTTTTTTTTGTTCAGTTATTAATTAATTCTCCCAGGGGAAGTGGTTTCCCACATCCTTCACACACACCATTGTGCCACATCCCCAGTTCATCTTATTTTTGAACAAAGGTTCATAATTCTAGATTCTCCCACAAGAGAAAACATCCTCTCCATATTTATCCTGTCAAGATCCTTAATGTTCCAATCAAGCTTCTTCTCACTTCAGTGAGTAAAAGCCTAGCACGTTCAACTAGTCTTCATGAGATAATCAAAGTCAATGTATTAAAGTTAGTGGAGACTCCAGGGATCAGAATTTAACATCAGTTGTGTGTACTTCTAACTTGTTCCCAACCTTCCCACTGCAATGAACAGGAAAATGTTGACAAATTAACTTTAATGAATAGGTGGTCTCTGTGACCAGCAAGCTAGCTGTTTGTACATTCTGACCCAATAATAGATTAGTGACTGAGGAAGATTATGTACGTGAGGTGATACACCACTGTATACTGTTACTTAGTTACTGGCACTGTCTGGTCCATCTGTTTGGATGGGTCACCTTCCTTTGGTGACTCCACCCCCTGAAATCTCTTAATAAAGGCAGTTACGCTAAGTCCCTCAGTACGAGTCCTGGAATCGGGCCAGAATGGGAGCATGGTCCAAATCTTATGGTATTAAAAGCCTGTCATCCTGCAACTCCAGCCTTTTGGTATTATTGATACTGTATCAATTTTAATACCATTTTTTTTTTACAATGGACAAGCTTCTTAAGCCGGACAAACTAGACGTGGATCCGCAAATGCCTGACACCCCAGATCAATTTGAGCTCTGGCTTATCTGCTTCAATGACTCCTTGCACACCAGGGCTCAAGTTGTGAGTATCAACGATGAAAACTACGTTTGCTGCAATCAAGGGTCAGCCATCGGGGCCTACACCTTCATCAGAGGCTGCACAAGGTTCGACAAGGCCATGGGTAAACTCTAAACTAAGTACAGCCCCAAGGCTAACGCAGTCTATGCCAGGCACCTCCTAGCTATGCAGAAGCAATGACCCGGTGAGCCCTTGAAGAGTACATTTGGGCCCTGAGCGAACTTGGATGTGCATGCGACTGTAAAGACATGACTGCAAAAGTCTACACGGACAAGCTCATCCGGGATGCCTGTGTACTAGGCATCCACTCAGACTATATTCACCAACAGCTACTGGAACTCGATGAACTAACCTTGGAGAAGGTGGTCGAGGCCACCAAAATGCTGGATGTAGCCCTCTGTAACTTGTACTCATTCACATCTGACAACACGCCACCTTGTGTGGAACTCAGGCACCGCCATTTTGGGAAGCAGGATCCCACTCCACTGCTGAGCCGGGGTGTCCCGACTTCACCGTCACCGCCACTGCCACTGAGCACCCAAAGTGTTTCTAGTGCGGTCAACCGAAGCACCCCCAGAAACGCTGCTCGGCCAAAGAAGCAGTGTGCTCAGGGTGTGGGAAGGGCACAACGTTAAAGTATCTAAGTCCTGATCTCCTCTCCTGACCAGCACCACATGCGGGCAGTGGAGGCAGCCATCTTGGCCAATATCACTTCTGCCGTCACTTCCATCTCCAAACTATAGGACCACATGCACGCCGGGGAAGCCACCATCTTCTCAGCCTGTGCCGCTGACACCATTGCAGGGAAGCATGTATAAAGAGAATAGGGCTCAGAATAGACCCTTGTGGGACTCCACAGGAAAGGGTAGCAGACGAGAATGAAATTTGCCCATGTTGACTGAGAAAGTCCTATCACTGAGATAAAATTTAAACCAATTCAGGGCTGTGCCATCGACTCCTACCCTATGCTGGAAGCGAACTATTAAAATAGCGTGATCCACCATATCAAAAGGTCCAGGAGAATTAGAATGGCAGAGCAGGTCATTGCATACTTTTAGAAAGGCTGATTCTGTGCTTTATAACCTGACTGGAATTTTTCGGATATGTTGTTTTGCTGTATGTAGGGCAACAATTGACTAAGAACAATTTTTTCAAGGACCTTTGACAAGAATGGAAGTTTAGAAATAGGTCTGTGTTTTTTTTTGGTGTTTGGGGTCTAAGTTGGGTCTTTTCAGGAGGGACTGGATCACAGCATGCTTGAAATAAATTGAGATAGTCCCAGTGGCCAAGGAATTGTTAATAGAGAGGATGCTAAGGACCAACTGTGTCGGAAATATCCCTCAGGAGAGGAGTAGAGATAATGTCGAGGGGGCAGGTTGTCGGTTTCATGGTGAACACAATCTTTCTAAGGGTGATTGGGCTGAAACAGTCCAGGTTGGATGAACAGAACCTTGGTACATTTAGATTGAGGGTGGTGGGGAAAGGAAGTGGTGGGGTGCTGTGGGGTGATTGTGATGGTAAGTGAAATACAATGGGTCCAAATCTTTACTTAGGCACGAGTTAATTCTGGCCATTACCAAACTCTCAAAGATATTTCATCAGAGAAGATATGAATGCTACTGGGTGATAGTCATTGAGGCAGCTCACTCAGCTCTTTTTGGGAACCAGAATGACTGATGATATTTTGAAGCAAGTGGGGACCTCCCACAGTTGCCATGAGAGATAGAAAATGTCCAGCTAGTTGGTTGGCACAGGTGTTCAGTACTCTGCCACATACACCATCAGGAGCTAACACCTTATGGGGGTTCACCCTCTTGAAGGATGCTCTGACATTGGCCTCAGATGCAAGTATCGCACGGTCGTCAGCTTCTGCAGGGATTCTCATAGGTACTGTTGAGTTCTTCTCAAAGCGAGCAGAAAAGGGTGTTCAGCTCATCGGGTTGTGAAGCATCATAGCCATTCATGGTGTTTGACCTCGCCTTGTAGGAGGTAATATCCTGCAATCCCTGCCATACCTGGTAAGTATCTGACACTCTCTATAGCATAAGGATTGATGCCCATGACCTCGAGACGTGGGTTTGAATCCCACTATGATAGCTGGAGATTTTAAACTCAATTAAAATTCTGGATGAAAATGCAAGTTTCACAAAGTTATGACATTTCTGTGAAACCCCAACTAATGCAGGAAGGTCATCTGTGTCCTTATCTGATATAGTCTATATATATATTGCTCTAAATTCCAAGGAACCTTGTTATTGCTAATACTGATCACTCACTACTCAGGATTTGTAAGACTTAAGACAATGAATGCACTTATCCTGTGAATCGATGATTTAAAAACACAAATCAGGTCATGGAATACTGACCTTTATATATGGTGGAGTAGAACATCAAAGCAGTGAAATACAGTCATGTCAGACCACACCCAGCACAGCATGCTCAATCCTCTGCCTCAAACCTTTGGAAGCATTCATTTGACCTTCAAATGCACAAAGGTTTATGAGAGTGATGCCTGGCCACGAAGGGTTAAATTACAAGCAGGTTTTACAAAAATCAAGGCTGATTCTATGGAACTTAGTAAATCATTATCATGGAGGGATGGAGCACAGCCACAGGCCCCTTGACCCATAGAGCATGTGCTGACCACCCATTAACATTAATCCTGCATTAATCCCAGGTTTTATTCTCCACACATTCTTTAGCCAAAGCAGATAAAATAGACAAAGAGAATCAATGTCTGTTGGCTGAAAAATATAGGTCTGGTGGTAAAATCCAAGACATAAAGCAAGGCCTTCAAGCAGTGAGGTAAACAAGCACAGGCACACCAAAAGGATAGAGGAACTTGGAATTTACTTTCACCGATTGAAATTAATCCTACTTTAAATGTTAATCAGAAATCAGAAACAGATTTTATTTTCAAACCATAAGTATTAAGCAAAGTAAGACAAAGACAAGTAACTGAATTGCCAGTCAGAGCGGTGACTCATGTTCCCTCATATAGAAATGGGTTCTGCAGGGCTGAAATTATTCTTGAGCCTCCACAGTTGGATCCCTGTGCACATGGATTCAATATCAGTCACTGAATGAACCCAATGTGTGGGAGGAATCAGAAGACAGGGAGAAAATCCATAGCGTGCACCCTGACAAGCCATAAAATTTCCAGCAAGTTATTTTTATTCTTCCACCAGGATCAAATGCATTTGGACAAAGTCGTGGATTTATTTTCTTCTTTTCCTTGTCAATCTTTGTATTAACATTTCATAATATGCACAGCATAAGGAGAATAGAAATAACACAATTAAAATGGTCTGTCCAAGTCTCCATAGTATAAGTGTCATATAAATTCCAAAGAGTGAAAATGTGAACATATTAGAAATAATTATCCGAACAAAGAAAACAGATAAAGAAATAATTATATTAGATATTAAAAAACTCAACTAATCTACTAAAAAAAAACTGAATGGCCTATCCCGAGGATCTGTCGAATAGTTTAAAACAGCTACAGTCCACCCCTACAGTTAACAAAAAAAGGCAAGAATTATATTATGTCGAATAATCGAATCGAATAATTCCAGTTATATCCTATAAATTCATCCATGTTTCTTCACATTTAAAAATTGCTTCTAAAGTACCACTTTTGATTTTTTTTCAGAGTTAAGAAAGACATAACATGAGAAAGCCATTGAAATATTGTAGGAGACTCTTTCTGCGTGTCATGCTTTAATTCAGTTTCTATGTCTAAAGATAAACTAGCTCGTATCTTTCCTAACATGAGCTCAACTTATGATAGAAGGCAATACTGATGAGGCTTCATTGACTCGTATTTTCTTAGTTATGGCCTGTGTTAAAAAACTTTGGAAAGGTATTTTGAAAGTTCTATCAAAGATGCTTGTTAATCAATTAAAACCTAACCCCTTAACTGCTTTTATGGAATTACAGATGTAGGTTGTTTACCTTTTTCTGCATATCGAGTTCTAGCTTTGCTACATTATTAGCTAGAAGAGCCATTTTACTTAAATGGAAAGATTTATTTTCTTCTTACAATTGGCTTATTGTTGTGCTATCCAGCATAAAGCAGACAAAGGCATCGCACCAGGCTGCAGGCGACTGGTTTACTGGATCTAGGTATCAGGACCGGGATTTGTGTGAGTGCTGAGTGGTGCTAGTCTAGTTGTGCCTCTTTGAATGCCTTTATAGGGAAAACAAAAGGAAGATATTGTGTGTTTAAGGTACGTGACAATAAATGGAATCTTACAATTCCTAACAAAACTGACTGTCCCTAGAGTATTCATTGTAGAAATATTTACAGAGAATAGAGGGAGTGGTCAGCCACCAATATGTTCCAGGGCAGCCATGGCCAAAACTAGAGGGTATCTGTTGAAGGTGAATGGAGGAAAGTTGAGGAGAGATGTCAAAGTTAAGACCTTTCTGCCAAACCCCATCTAATTCAGGTGATCTGCGTCCTTACCTGATATAGTCTTTATATTGCTCTAAATCCAAAGGGACGTTGTGGTCACTTATACTGACCACTATCCAGGGATTGTAAGGCATAGGACAATAAATGCACTAATCCTGTGAATGCATGACTTTATACAGAGGGTGGTGGTTACGTGGGATGCATTTCCGGGAATAGTGGTTGAGGCTGATGCACAAGGGCTATTGGATAAGCACATGGAAGGGATATTTAAATGTGGTATTGGAGCTTTAATTGGATAACTATTCAAGAGTAAAAGGGAAAAATGGTGGAAGAGAACTAAAATTGAATTGTACAATGCTTAATGAGGTTTGAATTTTGTTTTAAGATGGTGGTTTATGTGACTAATATGATGATAGATGTGAAGTTAGTTGATATTTGGTGAAGGCTTATCTCTATAGAGAAAGTTTTTTTTTCATCTTTTTTTTCATGCTACAATTTTTTTTAAGAATTGATTATTGTTTAAGAATTTTTGATAGATAATGTTACTAACTTTACTAATTTTTTATATTAAGTTTGAGTTAAATATATGTTTCACCTTAACTTCATTTGTTAAATATATGCATTTAAGTTTGATTTAAATATGTTTTTTAAGTCTGATATCTTAGTATTAATTACTTTTTTTTGTTAGTATTTTAATCAGTTATGTTTTTGTTTTTTTTTTGTAAGTGGGTTTTTTTTCTCACATATATTATTAACTTTATTAATTCTTCACTCTTTATTTTGGGGGGAAAGGGGGGGTTGGACTAATTTGAGTTGGGTTATTAAATGTGTAATAATTATTGGGGAGGGTATAGTTTATTTAGATTACTGATATTGTATTGTAATTTTATTATTTTATTCTTAATTTTTTTAAATGTAATCCTATATGTTATTCATGTTATAAAATCTTAAAGTTTAAAAAAAAAAGATAGGCACATGGAAGTAAATAAAATAGTGGGACTGTGAGGGAGGAAAGGGTTAGATTGATTGTCGACATTTATTTAGGTCGGTCCCACATTGTGGGCCAAAGGGCCTGTACTGTGATGTTTGAAATAGAAAAGATTCACAAGTCCTACCGTGCGCTAAAGCTGTGTAGTATCAATTTTATAACTACTAAATAGGAACTGTGGGAGGGCCTGTAAAATTATAGTTTCTCCTGCCATTACACCTACCTTTATCAGGCTTACTTTTCCTGAACATCATACCAAAGCACAAAAAAAAAGATCTCTTACCCACCAATTTACTTTGGAGTCAATGCTAAAGAAATGTACCTAAATACAGATTGTGGTGGTCCACCGTTATGCTATGATTGGCTGCTGGCAGCTGGAGAGGATTCCCGAGACTGATCCTACCCTTTGCATGCTCCCCATTCCACTCTGCCTTGAGATTGATGGCTGTTCCAGTCTATAGTTAATAAAACCCTATCAGTTTCACACCTTCAGTCTTTTGTGACTATTGATGGTGCATCACAGATATTCCCTTTGTCCTATTTATTTCTCCATCCAAGGAATTCAGCAGGAGTCCTGAATGAATAGGCCATCATTGTCACTGGCTTTATTAGGAAATATGTGGGTGAGTGTGTATCCAAATCAGAAACCATGCGTGCACCAAGAGATCTAAAAATTACTTGCGTACTGTGAATTTTAAGTACATGACAATAAATTGAATCATTTTAGCAGTTAATAATGATTAGATTGAGAGGGATGAGAGGTCAGAGGGAAGAATTCAGGTGGAATGGGAACACTGGAGAGAAAAGAAAGAGTCTGAAATATTGCAAAAGAAATGGAGACCCCTGGCCAAAAAAGTAGGCACAGATACTCATTATTACGAGCCCAAAGGACCCCAAAACCCAGCAGCAATAGGCATTCACCAAGACAAGTGGTTTTAAAAAAAGTTATTTTCAATTAACTTTAAACATAAAAATAGAATCAAACTTTAACTTAACTCTATACTTAATTAACTCAAATTAACCCCCTTCTAATTCTAAGCGCACGTGTATGTAATGTGTGTGTAAATTTAAGAAAAGTTCTTTGGTTTACAGTTCAATCTCACTTCCCATTCATCCAAGTTCTCTGGTTGCAGGCAATTCTTATACTGTGCACAGAATTTAACATGTATAATGTTCACCAGGCTTTGGTGCTTGAGTGGTAAATGTTTACCGCTCAGCAAGGTTCTTGTAGGGTTTGCAGAGATGTGTTGTTCCAGGATTTCCACAACTGAGGTACCACCATTAATCACCTCAATGTCTCGCTGATGAAACTTACCCCATCAGGGTTCTCCAGATGGTAACCTCTTTCTTTCAGGCTACACACAGAGTTCCTTTCTGTTCTTCGCTTATTCCAAGAGAAACATCAGACAGATAGCACTTCCAGCCATCCACTGCTCTGGAGCTTTTCATCAGTTTCAACCAGCTCTTCCTGGCTTGCCGTATTCAGTGTCACCCACACGCAAGCTGAGAGGGCTTCTCTTCTCTTCTCTCCCTCTCCCTCTCTCTCTCTCTCTCTTCAACTGAAACTTCCAGCAAGCCCATGTGACTCTCTCACTTGCAAAACCCCCACCTTCTTCAGCAAACAACAGGTGTTCTAGCTTCTGCTCAAGCTGTTGTTAGATAAACAAAACCCAGGAGTGACCTTCCTGTAAGCACACTGCAGAAAAGTACTTGTAGCCAGCCTGTCTCCAGTTCCAAACAATGGTCATTCATTTTATGACGTCATTTCAATTAATACCTACTTGTGAATGTGCATAACATTCTCCAGAGATCTTCAGTATTTCTTCAGTCTTTCAAATAAGATCTGTTTTAAAATGTGAGCATGTATGTAACCTAATCTAAATTTTACCAAATTCTCCCCAAATATTAATCCATCATCATGTTTGGTTTGGAATTCAGAGTTAAGCGACTAGGCTGAGGCCACTGCTCAGGGCTAACCATTCAGAAAGGGGAAGATTGTAAGGGGTTGGTGAAAATATGGCAGGGGTTAAAACAAGGCAAAGGAAGAGATGGGAGTTAGAACAAAGTGTAGGAGGAGAATGGGCAGAAGGAGTGTTGATATCCATGAGCCATTGAAGATTGAAAGGAAGGAAAAAGTTCACCTGTTGCAGGAATACAGTGGAGAATAACATAAACTCAAGGGGAGGTACCCATAAAGAATGCATGGAGCTGGTGACCATAATTAAAGGACTCACACCAGGCTAGAAATTGCTGGAGTCTGGCCCGACACTGGATGAATGGGTACCAGGTATCAGAACTGGGATGCAGGAGGGCGCTGGAGGCTTCATAATTGTGTCAGAGGTGTGAATCTGGAATCTGGTTGCTGATGGTTTAGACTGAAGGTTCTGTGGCTGCGGAGGCTGCAGGAGCATGGGAGGCGAAGCCATGGATGCTCAGTAACTCTGGGGGCACACTTTTTCTCTTCTCTTTGGCTGTCAGGTGCACTGTGCAATTTTTGTGTACAGCGAATCTTTGTCTGCCTTCTGGTAGACTAAAGGAAATTTCACATTTTCTGTTTTATTACATAGCAATAAACTAATCTTGAATCTTGAACTGAGGGCCTTGACAGCAAAGCAAATGAATCTGTTTTGCAGAAAGGGATCACAATCACATATATTCCAAAGCACGACATGGTGAGGATCTCAGGTTGCAAAAAGAACAGTGCATTGACA
Organism: Narcine bancroftii; assembly: GCF_036971445.1. NCBI lineage: Eukaryota > Metazoa > Chordata > Chondrichthyes > Torpediniformes > Narcinidae > Narcine > Narcine bancroftii. The sequence goes on from NC_091470.1 coordinate 351,549,520, forward strand.
AGAGCTTCATAGTATTGTCACAGAGTGTTTTTGGGAGAAAAATTGGGAAAGGTTTGTTAAAGTAGGTCACATACAAACACTTTAAAACAGATCTTATTTAAAATTCTGGAGATCTGCCCCATGCTAGACATGTTGGAGCCAACAGTTTTTGCAAGAGCTTTGGAGAGTGCCCAAGAGACTTCACAAAGGCAACAGATGAAAGAGCATTTGGAGCTGCAGACAGTCTGAAGGGGAACTTGCTGTCTAAGAGGGTCATGTGGTTTTGCAAGCAGAGAGAGTCAACCAGGCTTTCTCCCAGAGAGGGGGGGAGAGAGAGGGAGAGAGAGACAGAGAGAGACAGAGACAGAGAGAGAGGCAGAGAGACAGAGATCACTTATACAGTGTTACAGACGTCAACAGCAGCTGGGACTGGAACAGGACAAGCTGGCAAGCTTGTGGAAAGCCCCATTTGGAAAATGGGTTGTGAGTTCTTAGTTCAGCCTGGTCAAAGCCCTTGTGGTTCATGCAAGAGGAGAGGACTGGCTGTCTAATGTTTCTCTTGGAATAAGGGAAACAAGCAGGAACTCTGCAGTGACCTGAAAGAAAGGGGTTATCATCTGGAGAACCCTCAAGGGGCAAGTTTAGTCAGTAAGATACTGAAGTGGCTGATGGAAGTACATCAGTTGTGGATGTCCTGAAACAACAAATCTCTCTCTCTTAAAACCAACAAGAACCTTCCTGCATGGTAACCATTTACCTCTCAAGCAGCAAAGCCTGGTGAACTTTATAAATGTTAAATCCTGTGCACAGTATAAGAATTGCCTGCAACCAGTGAACTTGGAGGATTGAGAAGTGAGATTGGTCTGTGAACCAAAGAACTTTTCTAAACTTACACACACATTACAGACACGTGCTTAGAATTAGAAGAGGTTTAAATTATGTTAAGTAAGTCAATAGTGATAAGTTAAAGTTTGATTCTATTTTCATGTTTAAAGATAATTAAAAGCAACATTTGTTTAAGTTACCTCTTGTCTTGGTGAATATCTGTTGCTGCTGGGTTTTGGGGTCCTCTGGGCTCATAACCGTATTATCTGAATTGTGATGGGGGATTTAAATTGGAATCCACGTGGGAAGAGGTGCTCACTGAGGAACAAAAAAAATGTGGCCCTGGAAACAAATTTTGATCAAAATCTGAAGATGAGAAAGAGACAAGAAACCAGTGAGATAAACAAAGCAAAAGGGACACTGGTGAATGGAGGAGCTTGGTATTTGTGGAAGAGAAATGTCATTGCATTCAACTGTATAGTGGCATATTATCATATGCTTGTTTAGGTTCACTATATCAACATGGCAGGGGACAGAACAAAGGGGAAAAATGGAGTCCATTAGAAAAATAAGTGAATGATTTGCTCTCTTGACAAACTTGTGAAGTTTTTATTTCCCATTCTTTCCTTCAGTTTTCAAATAGAATGCTCCTTGTTCATATCAAGTGCTTGGTCTATGACTATGAGATATGATATCTGTTATGTATATGTGCCTGCGTGCGTATGCCGTTCACTCATATACTTTGTGCTGGGGGAAACAATCTTCAACTTGAATTAGTCCATGAAAGAAGCATCACATCTCCACATGCTAATAGATTACTGAACCACAAATACAAAACAATTTCATCCTAGATCTCCTATGTGAACAGCTTAAGGTGATCCTGAGATCTTGTATCTATAGATTGGGTCATCAATGACAGAACAATATCAGCACCTTACCAATTTTTTCCAGTGTTCTGTGTGGGATGAAAATAAAAAAAGATAAATTAAAGAACACTTTTATAGGTTGGGAATGAATCTCTCAGTTGAAAATGTATTTGTACCTGCCCAGATCCTAATACTGTTCTTTTGGACCACAGCCTAAAACTATCCATCAGATGGTATAAATTGGCAGTAAAATTGCAATTGTTTTGGTTGCAAAGTGGAATAGATCTGCTGCACTGTATAATAGGATGAGTCCAGCTGAGCCTGCAGTTTGAATTTTGATGTAAGTGACATTCCATCTAGATCAAATCCGCAGCGTGTTTGGCCTGGAACTACTGAATACTTATTTAAGATAGTGAGAGGGGAAGAATACTAACATCTATAACTTTGACCCTCACATCATTGTTATAGTGTGAAAGCAGGCCATTTGAGCCATCAGATCTGTGCCACCTCTCAATACCACAATCTTATCAACCCCATTCTTGTGCATTAGGAACTTTTTCTCTTTCAAATGATTCTCAAATGTTGCTTTGAGGGGACATATTGCTTGATTGTTTCTGCAATACCTACTGGCAGTGAAATTCAGGTATGCCCCAGATATTGCCTATACAAAATCAAATACACTCAATCTTAGCGGAGATAAGGAGGTGTTTTCCATTGTGTAATTAACACCAACTCATGCAAAGTGGAAAGCTTAATGAAGTGTTTTAATATTTATGCCCATGAGGTGATATGAAATTAATTATAAATTTTAATAAGTAAAAATAAGGGCAGTTATAAAAGATTGTGACCTAAAATATTTAACTGCATTGCAACATAATAAAAGGCATTAGTTCTTTTGAACAATTGAACGTCAAATTTAAAATTTCCAATAGACATTTTTTTAGATATTTACAACTTAGGGATTTTGTTCAGTCTAAGCTTTCTGATTTTCCTCGAATCGCGGAAAAAAAATATTATTGATATACTTTTTGATTTGCAATTCTTTCAGCATGGATTATTAAAATCAATTATTTATAATAACTTATTAGATTTAAGAGCAGCCTCAATGACTGGGATTAAGAATTATTTGGAACGTGATTTGAACATATCCTTTTCAGACCAAGATTGGTTTTTGACTTTTAACTTGATTAATGAATCTTCATTTTGAGCTCGATATTGTTTGTTACAATTTAAGGTGATGCATAGGATACACATGTCCAAAGTCAAATTGTCTCATTTTTATTCAGATGTTCATCCACTATGTGATAACTGTAAAATCTCTGAAGCCTCGTTGATAAATATGTTTTGGGAATGCCCTAATTTAGAAACATTTTGGAAAGATATTTTTCAGACTTTATCAAAGATTCTAAAGATCAAATTAGAACCATGCCCTCTTAATGCTTGGTTTGCTTTTTTCTTGAGAAGAGGATGAAGTCTTGACTTCAACCCATGATAAAATCTTAGCTTTTACCTCATTAATAGCTTGACAAGCAATATTAATGAAATGGGAGGATGACTCTCTACCTACTCATGCCTAGTACTTACATGATGTTATGCCCTATTTAAACTTGGAGAAAATTAGATACAAAATTAAAGATATAAAGTTTCAATTTCATAAGATGTGGGGTCCATTCAGAGCTTATTATCATAATTGGAAGATTTAAGAAATTGCGATACTCCAGAGGTTCTCTGTCTGGTGTCTGAAGGTCGCTATTTCATCCATACCTTTACAATTTTACAAGTTAACGTTTAGAGGGAGGGGTTAGATTTGACAGGATTTTTGTTTTCTTTTCTTTTTTATTTTATCTTTTCTTACTTTTTTAGATTAATTAGTTAAATACATGTTTAATATGTTGGTCAAAGATCATAGCATTAATTAAGATAGAATGCACCCTTTGTTTATATAAAGAGTTGACAATTTAGTCTTATCTATTTTCTATCCAGAACTATATTGAAATATATTACAAGAAAGGGATAAATTGAGAATTAACATATTGATAGAATTTGATGTCTTAAAGAAGTAAGTTAAATAAACAATTATGGATAGGTTTTTGATTTACATAGTATGTGATGTGTACATGATGTGATTTGCTGTTTGTTATTAACAGATGATTTTTGTCTGTTAGATTTACATGTTAAACTCAATAAAATATTTTTTTTTTATTTTAAAAATTGAACCCATTATGATCAGATTTATGTTTAGATGTGGTCAAGAAGTTAGCTCTTTTTTACATTCTACTTGGAAGTGTCCTAGGGTAAAATATTTTTGGTTAGAAGTTGAGAATTTTTTGGAGAAAATAATAGGGGTTAAACTCCCATAGGATCCAATGCTATTTTTGTTGGATAATATTAAAGTGATGAGACCTAAATTAAGGTTAACTATGTATCAAATTGAAATTTTGCTTTAACTGTTTCTAGGAAGTCCATAGCCATTACTTGGAAATCAGATACAGATTTAATGATGGAGAGGTGGAATGCTGAATTTTGTATCTGCATTCCACTTGAGAAGATAACTTACAATTTACATAATAAATATCAATTTTTTTGGAAAATATCGAGCCCATATTCACAATATGTTGATTTTAAAATTTATTGGACTCTCTGAAAGCCCATCCTGTTGGTAATCCTTGGTTCCACTATTATTATTGAGACTTTATGTTGTATTATTTGTTTTCTTTAAATTCTCCATACTTTATTTTTCTTATCTTCTTTCTTTTTTTCTTTTGATATATTCTGAAGTGGAGGGTGGAAGGGAGGGAGGGGAGTTACATATATATATAGAGCCAGCTCTCCAGCGCATGATGTCCTGTTTTGCGGAAACTGCCAAAATGTTTGGCCTGGAAGTCAGCCTGAAGAAAATTGAGGCCCTCCATCAGCCAGCACCCCACCATGACTACCAGCCCCCCCACATCTCCATCGGGCACACAGAACTCAAAACAATCAACCAGTTTACCTACCTCGGCTGCACAATTTCATCTGATGCAAGGATCGACAACGGGATAGACAACAGACTCGCCAAGGCAAATAGCGCCTTTGGAAGAGTACACAAAAGAGTCTGGAAAAACAACCACCTGAAGAAACACACAAAGATCAGGGTGTACAGAGCCATTGTAATACCCACGCTTCTGTTCAGCTCCGAATCATGGGTCCTCTACCAGCAACACCTACGGCTCCTAGAATGCTTCCATTAGCGCTGTCTCTGCTCCATCCTCAACATTCATTGGAGTGACTTCATCACCAAAATCGAAGTACTCGAGTTGGCAGAGTCCGCAAGCATCGAATCCACACTGTTGAAGATCCAACTGCACTGGGTGGGTCACGTCTCCAGAATGGAGGACCATCGCCTTCCCAAGATTGTACTATATAGTGAGCTCTCCACTGGCCACCGAGACAGAGGTGCACCAAAGAAGAGGTACAAGGACTGCTTAAAGAAATCTCTTGGTACCTGTCACATTGACCACCGCCAGTGGGCTGATCTCGCCTCCAACGGTGCATCTTGGCACCTCACAGTTCGGTGGGCAGCAACCTCCTTTGAAGAAGACCGCAGAGCCCACCTCATTGACAAAAGACAAAGGAGGAAAAACCCAACACCCAACCCACCAATTTTCCCTTGCATCCGCTGCAACCATGCCTGCCTGTCCCGCACTGGACTTGTCAGTCACCAACGAGCCTGCAGCAGACGTGGACATACCCCTCCATAAATCTTTATCCAAGAAGCCAAGCCAAAGAAAAGAAGATACTTCACATGGATAATTTCAGTAGTTTAATTGAATATGTATACATTGATGTGTTTTTTAAATTCTTAAATAAAAAATTTAAAAAAGGAAAGCCTTTCAGAAGCTAATTATTGATTCAAAGGAATAATCACAAATAGCTCCAAATAGAAATGCATCTCCAGCACAGAACAAAAACAGACACAGTGAGAAAGTCCTGGTTATGATCTTCAATTTATTATAGTGAAGCTGAACTACTTGATTGGTTTATAAAGTCCCTCCATATCCAAGTTACCTCTGTCCAAACTCAAACTATCGAATTAGCACTGGTGTGATTTATTGAAGAGGTTCTTGCACCAGTGGAAGATCCTTCAATCTCAAAAAAAAACTCAGTCAAAAATTAAGGAAAAGAATTGAAACTGCCACACATGAAAAGGAGTGCAGATTGCCGAAATTAAGATCTTCATGTCCAAATAATTTATTCCCATGTTTTTATATTTTCTTGTCTCTCAGAACTACAAACAGAAGCACGCCATTCAATTCAACTGGTCAATGCCTGTGTTTACGGTCCAGTCAAATATGCTTCTACATTTAATGTAATCATATCATGACAGGAAACAAAAATCAAAAAAACTTGCAAGTGCTGAAAATCCTAAGAGAGATAGTTAGGGAGGCCTTTGGGATGTTGGGCTTCATTAATAGGGGGATTAATTTCAAGGGTTAAGAAGTAATTTTGCAACTCTACAAATCTCTGGTGAGACCACACTTAAGAGTATCGTGTTTTGTTCTGGTCACTTTATTAGAAGAAGGATGTGGAAGCTATGGAGGGAGTGCAGAGGAGGTTTACCAGGATGTTGCCTAGATTGGAAAATCAGTCTTATGAGGCAAGGTTAGCAGTGCTGGGACTTTGGAGCGAAGGATAAGAGATGACTTAATCAAGTCATTATCAAGTTCGCAGATGACACCACAGGGGTTGGCCTGATCAGAAGGGATGATGAGATGGTCTAAAGGGATGAGGTTCAGCACCTGGCTGCGTGGTGTACCGACAACAACTTGGCAGTTAACACTCAGAAGACCAAGGAGATCATTGTGGACTTACATCAATGGAATTGTGGTGGAATATATATCAAGCTTTAAATTCCTTGGTGTCCACATTTCTGATGATCTCTCCTGGTCCATGAACCCTTCCATTCTAATCAATAAGTTACATCAGCGTCTTTATTTTCTGCAGAGCATAAAGAAAGTGCACCTCTGTCCCAGGATATTAATGGATTTTTACCACTGTACCATTGAGAGTATACTTACCTATGGCATCTCAGTGTGGTATGGCAATTGTGTTGTATCAGACCATAAAGCAGGTGGTGAAAACTGCCCAGTAGATTATTGGTATTCAATTGCCCACTATTGAGAACATTTATCAGGAACACTGTCTGGGCAGGGCAAAGAGCATCATCAAGGATGAAAATTTCCACCATGTATAACCTTCTAATGGTGAATATAATTTTCACATCATCTTTTCCCTCCTCCACTCCTCTATCTGCTCTTGCACTTTGGTTCCAATCCCCCTGCAAATCTAGTTTAAATCCATCAGAGCATCACGAGCAAACCTTCCCACAAGGATAATAGTCCCCTTCTAGTTCAGATGCAAACTATCCTGTTGGAACAGGTCCCACTTTCCCTGGAAGAGAACCCAATGATCCAGAAATCTGAAGCCTATCTCCTGTGCCATGGTCCTTCGCCATGTGTTTAGCTGCATTATCCTCCTATTTCTAACCTCACTAGCACTTAGCATGGGTATCAACCCTGAGATCACAACCCTGGAGGTCCTATTCTTCAACCTAGCACCTAACTCTCTGAACTCTCCTTGCAGGACCTCCTTACCTTACCTACCACGTCATTGGTCCCAACATAGACATGACATCTGGCTGCTCACCCTCCCTCCTGAAGTTGTCAGGGATACTACTGACTTCGCTGATAACCCATATTTTACAAGAGGAGCATTCCTCTGCTTTGGGCTGTCATTCCCACTGTTTATGGCCATCCATCCCATAGGATGATGATGGTTCCTTTCAGTCAGTTTGTGGGGTTTGATATGAGGATACCCCATTCCTTAGGAAGGAATAGCATGTGTGTGAATGGATTAAGTAGGTAGGAGTTGCAGAGGTCCAGACCAACCCTTTCAACATTCCCTCCCAGATCCAGTGGCATGGTGAGGTCCAAAACAGCTGGGGGAAATTCTGTTGCAGTGAATGCCAGATCAAGCTTCGATGCAAGGGATGCCCTTTCCGTGCTTCTCGGCTGGTGTTTGCTAGATGACCATTGACCATATGAGAGGGTTCACCTATCCTTTGACTGGTCTTGTTATTCATCCTGCAGGTGTCTAGCCACCCTCCGCACCAGGAAAGCCCCTGTTTAGTCGCCAACCACCTGACCATGTGACAGATAGTACATGGTACCAGTAGCACTCTAACAAGTGACCTGTCTGCTTAAGACTAGAGGAACAAAATATATAATATCTAAAACCTGCCCTTACCTGTGCCTACCTGTTGAACCCTTTATGTCCTTGAATAGGGTGTTCCTTTCTTACTTCAACTCCAACTCTCTCTCGCCTCTTACCTGCTCTCGCCAAAACCTTACCATCCTGACTCACTCCATTCTCGCAATAACCGCTCCCTCATATATAGTGCAGGGAAGAAAGTTTAGGGGAGACATAGGGGTACGATTTTTACACAGGGAGTTGTGGGTGATGGAATACCTTGGCAGGGATAGCTGAAACATAGGGGCATATAAGAGACTCTTAGATGGACACATGGACGAAAGAAAAATGGAGGGTTACAAGGTAGTGCGGGTTTATGAATATTTAGGTTGGCACAACATCGAGGGCAGAAGGGCCTGTACTGTGCTGTAATGTTCTATGTTAAGTGTAAATAGAAAATCCTGGAAACATTGAACAGGTCAAACAGCATCTGTAGACAAAGAAACCGAATTGACATTTGGGTCCAAGACCCTTCATCAGTACAATAAATATAATCATCAATACAGCCATGCACTCAAGCTACCTTCCTATCTCCCAGTTTGGTACCTTTGCTACTTCACCATGCAGTGATCATTTCACATTTCAGCTGCTGTCTTGGTAAAGAAGTTGTTTGTCTCAAGGTTCTGATGGAATTACACATTATATGACATTTCTGCAAGTTAGTGGATAACTTTTAAATCAAAATGCCAAGAACTCGTTGATTCAGCGGTTTGAAGCAATAGAAAATTAATGGGAATACAATTTAATTGTTATATGTGCCCCTTAGTCTCCGTTGCTAAACAAGCAAGAAGATAAAACTTTGGATGAATTTGCAGAAAATAGCTGTTATCTCAAATTATATGATTCAATGTAGCCAAGCCAAAAATAATTATAATTATAATTAAATGTACAAGAAGAAACAAGTTGTATCTATCTTCAGTTAAAAAAAATAAGTTGAGGAGAGATTTAATTGAGGCAGCTATAAAAGTGATAAAATGATTCAATGGACAAAGTACAGAGAAAAAGGAAAAAAAGGAGGCACAGCTGGAGCTGCTGGAGCGGCAGCGCTGACGCTGCGGCGCACCCGGGGGAGCGGGGAGTGGAGACACAGTGCTGCTCCGCAGGGCCCTAATGCCGATTCCTCTGCTAAAGAAACCAACGGTGGCTTTGCAGAATCAGAATCAGGATTTATTGTCGTGAACAGGTCATGAAATTCGATGTTTGCGGTAGCGTCACAGTGCAAACGTTCATATTATAAACATCTTACAACATTACTATGAATTAAAATAATAGTGCACGAAAAGTAAGGCCGTGTTTTTGGGTCATTGATTATTCAGGAATCTGATGGTAGCAGAGAAGTTCTCCCTGTGCCGTTGAGTGCTTGTCTTGAGGCCCCTGTACCTCTTTCCCGATGGTAGCAGAGTGGAGGGGGCATGGCCTAGGTGATGAGGGTCTTTGAGGATAGAGCCTGCTTTTTTAAGTCACCACCTCATCTAGATGTCCTCAGTGGAGTGAAGTCTGGTGCCTGTGATGTCGCAGGCAGAGATAACAACCCACTGATTTTCTTCTGGTCTTGAGAGTTGGTGCCTCCGTACCAGGCAATGCTCTCCATGGTACACTAGTAGAAGTTTACAACAGCCTTCAGTGACGTACCAAATCTCCTCAGAAACCTTACAAAGTATAGCCGCTGGCAAGCCTTCTTTGTGATGGCAACATCATGGAGGTTCCAGGACAGATCATCCGAGATGTTGACACCCAGGAATTTGATGTTCTTGACTCTCTCCACTACTGAGCTCTCTATGAGGACTGGGTTGTGTTCCCCTGATTTCCTCCTGAAATCCACAATCATCTCCTTGGTTTTGTTAATGTTGAGTGCAAGATTGTTGTCTTTTCACCATTCAATGAGCTGATCTACCTCCCTCCTGTACGCTTCCTCTTTGCCATTTGTGTTTCTGCCGACAACTGTGGTGTCATTGACAAGCTTGTAGATAGCATTGGAATTGTGCCTGGCCACACAGTTGTGGTGAATAATGAGAAGAGCAGTGGGCTAAACACACATCTTTAGGGTGTGTCTGTATTGATAATCAGTGAGGAGGAGACCTTGTCATACTGACTGTTGTCTTTTAAGGAGAAAGTCAAGGATCCAGTTACAGAGGAGGATACAGAGGCCTAGAGTTTGTATTTTATTTTAAAGTTTTCATCTTAAATGCAAACAACATTGACAATAATTGCACAAATTATTAATCATTTATACATTGTATTGTTTTTAAACTCCACCAAATCCCCACCCTGCAAATGCATAGTTCTTCATAACACAATGTCATATATAGACATATCTCTCAATAATATCTAAATAAAAATTAAATACATCAATTAATAATTATTTATACATTACATTATATTAATTCCCCCCTCCACCTTAATGAAAAAAATGCTTCCAATAATTAGTCTTACTTCTAAACTACTCCCATCTATTCTTGGAATCCAACAAAAAAAATTCCAAAAAATATTATTCATACCACAATTTCATGTCTTCAAAAAAATGAATTAACCTCTAATATTTAATTTCAATATACCTCTGTAGTTTGTAAACAATCTCACATTAATCTTTTCATCTCCATATATTAATTGGGCCCAACGGAAAAAAATATACCCCAATAATAGGAAAAACAAACAAACATTAAAAAAAAGGAATTTTTCTAAAAATACTCCACAACTCAATATCACACACACACACACACACACACACACACACACACACACACACACACACACACACACATATAGATATATAGATATCCTTAAGAAAAATCATCTGTAGAAAAAAATAATTCTCTAATTTAACATTTAACTCATAAGTTTGTGCACCTGTTACAGGGTATATTATATTTTATATTATATATAAATATGTATTTAAAGAGATAGATTGTGGGGGTTTAGTTAGGTCACTTCACAAACAGACATTAACACTCACAAAAGACATCTCATTTAAAATGCAAGAGCTTTGCTGAAATTGAGACATTGACGTGCCAGTGGCTTTGCAAAGACAATGGAACAGCTTTGGAAGGAACTTCAGAAACAGGTGCAAATGGATCAAAGCCGGGCTCAAGTGCTGATAAGGATCTTTCAAAGATTGGGTTTGGATCCTTGGGAATGTTGTTCGATTTTTTTACAAACAGAGAAAGAGACAGACAGACAGACAGACAGACAGACAGACAGAACTCAGTTCTACAGTACTGCAGTAACGTTTTGGAGGCTACAACTTGGCAAGCTGGCAGGCTTGTTGAAAACCCCATTATGAAGATGGGTTATGAATTCTGAGTTCAGCCTGTTCAAAACCCTTGTAGTCCTTACAAGAGGAAATGGCTGGCTAGAGTGTTTCTCCTGAAATAAGGGAAACAAGAGGAACTCCGTGGTGACATGAAAGAAGAGGTTATCATTTGGAAAACTCATGATGGTTCAGGTTCCTTCAGCAAGACACTGAAGTGACTGATTGGAGTAAATCAATTTGTGCGTGTCCATTGAGCAGCAAATCTCTCTCTGAAACCAATAAGAACCTTCTTGAGTGGTAACCATTTAACTTTAAGCAGCAGAGCCTGGTGAAAATTCATAAATGTTAAATTCTGCACACAGTATATGAATTGTCTGATACCGGGGAACTTGGAGAAGTGAAAATTGAATGATTGGACTGTGAAACAAAGAAGTTTCCTGAACATATACACATTACATACATGTGCACTTAGAATTAGAAGGGGGTTAAGTTAATAGTAATAAGTTAAAGATTTATCCTGTCTTTATGTTTAAAGATAATTAAATTAACTTTTATTTAAGTAACCATTTGTCTTGGTGAATTTCTATTGCTGCTGGGTTTTGGGGTCCTCTGGGCTCATAACACACCTGTTATGAGCCCAAAGGACCCTAAAACCCAACAGCTATAGACATTCACCAAGACAAATGGTTACTGTGAGAAGCAGAGATGCCTTCACAAATTTCACTCGAGACAAAAATTGAGAACAAAGAACATTTATTTTACAACAATGCAAAGTTGGGTGCTTCCCCTTACCCTGGGAATACACACACATACTGGGGCTTACCCAACTTTTTATACATTCCATTTCAGTACAGAGGTACCTCTCCCCTTAACATTCTTCTGCCTCCTGGATTGGTTTAGCATTAGGTAATTCTGCCTATATGCAGTTTATGTGCCTTTCTGTAAACTTGTTTACCAGGAAGTGTCATGTCTTTGTTCTTATTCATTAATCTCAACCCCCAGGACCTGCTAAATCTATCGACTTGCTATAAGACCCCTATTCTATTATACTTGCTTAACCCTTCCTCACATTCCATTCTTACTTCACCCTTATTTAACCCATCATAATTCATTCCCAATTAGCACTTGCTTAACTCCCCATATTCCATTATCCCTTACAGTTACTTAAACAAAAGTTGCTTTTAATCAAATTTAAACATGAAAATAGAATCAAACTTTAACTTATCTCTATACTTAACTAACCCAAATTAACCCCCTTCTAATTCTAAGTGCATGTATATGTATTGTGTGTGTAAATTTAAGAAAAGTTCTTTGGTTCACAGTTCAATTTCACTTCTCCTTCTTCCAACTTCTCTGGTTGCAGGCAATTCTTATACTGTGCACAGAATTTAACATATATAAAGTTCACCAGGCTTTGGTGCTCAAAAGGTAAATGTTTACTGCTCAGGAAGGTTCTTGTAGGGTTTGCAGAGAGAGATTTGTTGTTCCAGGATTTCCACAACTGAGGTACCACCAATAGTCACTTCAAAGTCTCGCTGATTAATTAAACTTGCCCCATCATGGTTCTCCAGATGGTAACCTCTTTCTTTCAGGCAATCACAGAGTACCTTTCTGTTCCTATTATTCCAAGAGAAACATCAGACACATAGCATTTGCAGCCATTCGCCATTCTCGAGATTTCTGTTTCAAACCAGCTTCCTGGTCTGCACTGTTCAGCTGCTTTCAGTGTCACCCACACTGGCTGGGAGAGCTTGTTAAACTTGTCTTAGATCTCTCTCTCTCCAACTGAGACTGCCAGAAAGTCCATGTGACTCTCTCACTTGCAACAACCCCCACCTTCTTCAGCAAACAACAGGAGTTCTCCCCCTTGGTCAAGCTGTTGTCATAGGTAAACAAAACCCAGGTGTGACCCTTCTGTGAGCACTTTGCAAAAAGATCAGAAGCCTTGTAGTTATCCAACCAGCCAGCCTGTTCTCCAATTCCAAACAATGGTCTATTCATTTCATGACGTCATTTCAATTAGCACCTGCTTGGGAAATGTGAGTCTCCAAGATCCTGCAATGTTACTGAATGTGAAATGAAGAACTGAAGAGTCTTTCAAATAAGATTTGGTTTAAAAATGTGTGTATGTATGTAACCTACTTTAATTTTACCAAATTCCTCCCAATATTTATTAATTACACACCCTTTTACAAAATAATCTCATATTAATCTCTTGATCTAATAGAGTAATTGGATTAATAAATAAACTACTTCTTCCATTTATAATATATATCAATATGTAATTCCTTTATGTCTCACCAAACTTCTTATAATAAATCAATTATTATTCTAAATTACTCCCAACTTCTATTGAAATCCAAAACATAAAATAAAAAGAAAAAAATAAATTTCCCCTACAGGCACTGTTAATATACAACACCACCCCCTACTTTTTTCTTCTTTGGCTTGGCTTCGCGGATGAAGATTTATGGAGGGGTAATGTCCACGTCAGCTGCAGGCTCGTTTGTGGCTGACATGTCCGATGCGGGACAGGCAGACGTGGTTGCAGCGGTTGCAAGGGAATTATGCCACAAAAAACACATGGTCAGAGGAAAGTACCTCCTCCCTCCCCCACCTCCAAGGTATATCTTTTTTTAACAGAGTATTAACCTTAACTAAATTATCAATCAACAAGGTAAATTGACTTCATTCCCTGAATTCATTAAAAAATATTTCCACAAATTCTACTACTGAGTTACAATTTTGAAAATAAATAAGTAATAGAATCTTCAACATTACTAAATTACAAAATAGAAAGAAACTTATAATCTTTTCTTCTTCTAAAAGGGTTTTCTTCATCAAATTCAATTCCCTTCTTCAATTCATTAATAGGTAATGTCTCCACAAATTGATGTGACTCGGAGGATGTAAGACATGGAATCTTAACCCTCGCAGGGGAAATAATAAAAAAGAATATTGAAATGAAGTAAAACAAAGTTTAACAGGAAGAAAAATTGTAAGAAGCATATATTTACCTTTTGAGATGTATTCGGATAAGAAGAGAATCATTGTTGGAGTGCATGCTGGTGTCTCCAGTGAGATGGAAGGAAGGCCTCCATTGCAGAAGTAACCTGGATCAAGAGTTGTGATGAAATCCTGACAAAGAGTTGAGTTGGAGGGGACGTCTGTGGATACAACCCTCCTGAAGTCTGGGGAGCATGGTATTCAACAGTAAGAAAATGTGCTGTTGTACCCAACTGAAGTGACCTTTCAGAATTATCATGGCCTCAATACAGGAGATGATGGATCAAGGTTATGCCCAAGAAATAAGAGAAGTAATTAGAGGGAAAGAAGAGAAACAAGAAGAAGACATATTGATAATTCATAACCAAAAGTAAGTTATTCATGAGATTAAACAAAGAGTTACGGGGTAAGTAATTTTAAAGATATTCCACTTGAGGCAGTTGTAAGAGAAATGTTGAAACAGATGAGGGAAATGAAGGAAGAAATATTGTATTTGAGATCTCAAGTTAAACATATGAATGCAAATTTTATTAAATTGACAGCTGATATGGGTAAAATAAATCATAAGGTTAAAATTGTGGTAGCAAAGGTTGAAAATGTACAGGAGAGAATGTGGAAACCGGAGGGTGAAGTTATACTGAAAGGAAGAAATGTTTCGAATAAAACAGATAATGTGGAAAGCTTTAGTAGAAGAAATCGTATTAAAATTGCTGGATTGAAGGAAGGAGAGGAACAACAAGATATGATCAGATTTTTGCAAAGATTATACTAAAGTTTTTGAGGTGAATAAATTTGAAAGCCCTATGGGAGTTGAAAGAGCACACAGAGTCCTTAGGCCACAACCACAATTGGATGAAAAGCTTCGCTCTATCATGGTTAAATGTTCAAAATATCAAGGAAAAAATGTTACCCTTGCCGTTTGAAAGAATGAGAATAAGAAAAAAACCCACTTGAGTATCATGGATCAAAGATATTTTTTATCCAGTTATTAGTGCATAATTGTTGACCGAAAAAGGAATTTATTTTAGTTAAGAAAACCATTTTGGAAAAAGGGTATAAGTTTTCACTTCATTACCGAGCTACATTGAAAATTCTTTTACATAATGGTAACAAGAAATTTTTCAAAGATTGTAGGCATTGGGATGATTGATGGCCTTTTGAAGCAGGTGTGAATCTCTGACTGCAGCAATGAGAGGTTGAAAATGTCCGTGAACACTCCAGCTAGTTAGTTGGTGCAGATTTTCAGCACCCTGCCAGGTACACCATCAGAGCCTGACGCTTTGCAAGAATTCACCCTCTTGAATGATGTTCTAATGTTGCAGAAACAGATTTTACAGGGTCCTCAGACTTTTCAGGGATTCTAGTTGGCACTGTTTGGTTCTTCTTCTCAAAGTGAGCATAGAAGATGTTCAGCTCATTAGGTAATGAAGCATTGCAGCCATCTATAGTGTTCGTCCTCACTTTGTAGGCTGTAATGGTCTGCCCTCCTTGCCATAACTGGTGTCTATCTGTGTCTGTCTCTAGCTTCCTCCAGAATTGCCACTTTGCTTCGGAGATGGCCGTCCGCAGATTGTACCTGGACTTCTTGTAAAGATCTCAATCCCCGGCCTTAAACGCCCTTGTTCTTGCCCTCAGCAGGTTGCAAATTCTCTGATTCAGCCAGAGCTTCTGGTTGGGGAACACCCGGTATTTGCTCATGGGCACACGCTCGTCCATGCAGGTCTTGATGAAGTCAGTGACACTTGTTGCATATTCATTCAAGTCTATTGATGAGTTCTTGAATATGTTCCCATCCACTGATTCAAAACAGCCCTGTGGAGACTCCTCCGCCTCCCTCCACCATACTTTCCTCGTCTTTGCCACTGGTGCTGTGATCCTCTGTCTCTGCTTGTCCACTGGCAGTAGAGGTACAGCCAGGTGATCAGACTTGCCGAAGTGCAGTCATGGTATGGCTCGGTGTGCATTCTTGGTGGTGGTGGAGCAGCGGTCGAGTGTCTTGGTTCCCCTCGTCTCACATGTGACGTGTTGGTGGTAGTTTGTCAGAGAAACAGAATTTAAGAAGACAAGAGGGAGCTGGAAGTGAATGCATGGACACTCAGTGTCTCTGAAGGGACTCTCACTTTCTTATCTTTCTCCCATTGTTAGGAGCACTGGGAAATATTCGTGGTGACTCTTTTATTGCTTTAAGGCAGATGAGGTGTTGAAGTCTATCATGAATATTAGATTTTTTAATGTATTTTCATGACAATAAAAGGGACCTTTGAATCTTTTGAAACTGCTTCCTTTGTTTGGTGAACTTTGAGCAAGGAGTTACAAAATTAGAACCATTTACAAGTAAATCAGGTAACACCTTTTCACCAGAACAGCAGTGGAAATTAAAATGTTATAGATTCACTTGAAAGAACTAAGCTGCTTAAACCAATATCAAAAATATTGATATTTAACAACATTTAAAGAGAGGGAGAGAGGGAGAGAGAGAGAGAGAGAGAGAGAGAGAGAGAGAGAGAGAGAATGTCATAAAGGTTTACATGAGAACATATGAATTAGAAGCAGGATAGGCCATCTGGTCCATCAGATATACAAGTAACAAGACCTTTTGGCCTACCAAGTCCATACCAACAAACAACCACCCATATGCACCAATCCCACATTAACCTCACTTATTATCTTCCCCACATCCTTACCCACAATTCCAACTCTCGACTCAAAACCACCAGACTGTTATCAACTCTTATTTAGCTCATTAATGCCCTTCGGGGATGGCTATGTGTGACTGTGGATTGACATGGAGATAATTCATAAATGACCTCCAAGCCATTTATGGCTGTATGTAGAAGCAGAGAAAGGATCAACCTCCCGTCAGTCCCCCAGACACTGAGCACAGGGTGGTATTCCGAGCCTTCTTCACTGTTCTCAAGACTAACAGATGAGCCAACTACAGTGTTATCCTCAGAGAATCATGGTCTTACAACACAACATATCAGAGCGCCCTGAATACATCCTGCCCCACTGGCCATCCAGTGGTGCATGGGCAGGAGGGAGTCTTTCAGCATTTCCCTATCATTGTCTCTGGACTTCATGAAGCTTCATAGCTTTAGGTCAATCATAGTCATAAAGTCATACAGCATGGAAACAGCCCCTTCGGCTCAGCTAAATGATGGCAACCAACTTGTCTATCTAAGCTAGACTCATTTGACTGAACTTGGCCCATGACACTATAACCTGTTCCTATCCACTGACACCTCAGTCTCTTTCCGCACCTCAATCTCCCAAGAGGAGCTCTACTGCTATCCCCTCTTGAGTAAGTCCATCAACTTATTGTTTGAGAAAATTTTCCTGAACACATTTAATAAATTCTGCCTAAGTTCTTTGAACTGTAGGGGGTCCCAGTCAATATGAGAGAATTTGAAATGACCTACTAGTATGACCTTGCAGCAATGTTTCATTTCCCTTCCTCATCAGAGAAGTAACCTGTGTTAATATAATGTTTGAAAAGCTGCTTCAGCTCTTTTTGAGAAAGTTGCTCTTTAACCTTTTATTTTCATGCCTTGACAAAATCAACTGGTGAATTTGTGGAGGTAGTCAGTGATCTGAAACATTAACCCTGTACATAATGACAGCAGTTAGTTCTGCTCCCTCAAAGCTCCAGGGCCCTGGTTTTGATCCTGACCTCGGCTGCCGTTTGTGTGATGCTTCCACATTCTCCCTGTGAATAACTAATGTAAGTTAAAAAAAAAATCTGCAGCAGGAACAATGAAGAAGCTATATCAGTTATAATTGGAGTTAATCCATGGAGATTTACATGTACAGGTGGTACCAAATCTGTTCAAATATTTTATGCAAGCGACATTCTGGGTCTTTGCTAACATTATTTGTTATACGCTTTTAAGCAAGATCAGCTTCGATACTCAACACCCAAGAGACATGAATGGTATCTGGTATCCAAGCCAGTACTCAATCAACTCCAGGAAATTGTATTCTAATTTTCCAATCAAGCCAAGATAGCCTTTAATGGATTGGTTGATGATCGCTTAAAAGCTGTATTGTCTTGAAGCTACTGCACACAAAGAGTTCCTGATGTAAATCAAATCACCTGAACTTTTGCTATCTACCGCCTTCCCATTGTTGAAGCTCTTGGTTACAGGAAAGGGTCAAGCAGCATCAGTGGGAGAAAAAAGAAGGGTCGAATGGCATTTCGAGCCTGTACGAAGGTTTGAGGCTGAAAAAGTTAACCATTCTTTCTCCCCCACTGATGCTGCTTGACCACCTCAGTTCCTCCTGCAGAATACTTTTTGGCTTGATATTCCAGCATCTGCAGACTCTTTTTATAGAAATATATTTATCGATCATCCATCCAAATGCCAATATACGTTGTTCCCTTTCTTTTACAGAAAAATTAGCACACCTTTGCATAGAAATTACCATACACCCTCAGAAACACTCCCAGACCTTCCACTCCCTGACCACCTTGGCACCTTTGCCGACAGTATCATTGGTATATGACTGATTATATCAGTGCGTACATTGTACAATAAGACATTTACTCCATAAGCACTCACAATTCAGAGAAATAACAGATTAAGGGTTGCCATTTCTGAAAAAAATTCTGGTGGACCCCTCCTTAATGTGTATTTGATTTTCTCCAGTTTCATAAAAAAATTGATGTCCTTAATCCAGTGGTTGTCAACCTTTATCCTTTCCATTCACATACCATCTTAAGTAATCCCTTTCGAACCACAGAGCATCTATGGCATAGTAAGGGATTACTTAAGGTGATATGTGAGTAGAAAAAAAGGTAAAGATAAATGTTCCAATATTGTCAAGTAATACTACATTTAGAATGTAATATACATGAAATTCTTTAACTTTTGTCGACTGTAAGACAGACAGTCACCTTAGGGCAGTGAGAACCACTGTCATAATCCATTGGATAATAGAGGGGACCCCTTTCAGACTTCCAGTGCAACAAGACTAGATGCTTGGATAATAGAGACATAAACGTTACCATCTCTTTCTGTAGAGAGTTTAGGGAGTTGTCAGAGATTCCAAATATTGGGCAGTCAATCTGGAGTCTCCTGGGTATCCCCAGTGGTACAGCTTCACAGTTGCAGTGACTCAGGTTCGATCCTGACCTGAGGGTGCTGTCTGTGTGGACTTTACTTGTTCTCTCTGTGACCAAATGGATATCCCCCTGGGGCTCCAGGTTCCTCCTGCATTCCAATGATATGGTGAAAGATTTAACCATATAACCATTTAGCCATTTACGGAGCAGAAACAGGCCATGTCGGTCTTTCAAGTCCGCACCGGTTCACTAGAACAACTCCACTAGCTCAAACCTCCCGCTCACTGCCAATAACCCTCCAACCCCCTCACCCCCATGTACACATCCAACCTTCTCTTAAATGACAGAAGGAACCCTGACTCAACTATCTCATTTGGAAGTTCATTCCATTCTGCCTCCACTCACTGAGTGAAAAAGCCACCTCTAATATTTCTCCTAAAGTGCTGCCCCCTTACCCTTAACTTTAACTCGTGGCCCTTTGTTCCAGCCTCCCCTGCCCTCAGAGGTAAAAGTCTGTTTATGTCTAGTCTATCTATTCCTTTTCTAATTTTTAAATACCTCCATCAAGTCCCCTCTCAGTCGTCTACGATCCAATGAATAATCGCCCATTGTAAATTGTTCCTGCTATGGTGAATGGAGTAGTCAGTGATATATGAAAGAAAATAGTTGCAGTGAAATAAGTGGGGGAGTGGGCCTGATGGGAATACTCTGAGATCTGGCAATAGGCTAGAAAAAGGATGAAGAAAATCTGCAGTTATAACTTCATATAATAAACATAGCACATCCTTTACCAGGGTAAATGAAAAAAAAGATTGCAATCCCTGAACATGTAACTTCCCCATTAGAGTCATAATGCAGGACTTCCGGCCAGGTATCCATGCCCATTCAAATTACTCACAACTGCCTGCATTTAGTTCACTTCTCTCTGAACTTCTATCCAAGTACCTGCCTAAATGTCTTTTAATAATCAAAATTGCAGCTGGTTCAACAGCCTCCTCTGGCAGCTCATTTCAATGCAGTAAAATCCTTGTTATCTGGAATTCAATCAACTGGCAAACCCAGGCAACATGGCAAGAAAATAAATAAATAAATCCAATTTTTTAATTAATAAACATTTAAAAAGGTAAAAGTAAATGCTCTCCAAAGCAGTACATAACTCCTTGATGAAGATGGGAGCAAACATTCAACCAGCGGAGCCCCCCGGTCTTGCCCCACCTTCAGCAGCTGTTTGAATAAAGTTTCAATAAAGTTGTGTTTGAATAAAATAGCAGTGCCCAGGATGAAGAACCGGCCGATGCCACTCGCAGCTGGGACAACTCTCCCAAAGTGTCTCCCTATCCCTGCTTAGTAAATCTTTATGTCTATTAGTATATTATTAAGTATATTAGCAAGGTTTATCTGTAAATTTGGGGGAGGGGGTTAATTATGATGTCAGCACAGTTAGTGTGCCTATTAGTGCAATGCAGTTACAGCGCCAGTGACCAAGGTTCGAATTTAAATTTTGTAAGATACGGAAATTACCTGATTAAGGTGAAATTTTAAGGACTACAATATTGATTTTTTTGCAAATTACTATACTCTTTGGACTGACATATGTCTTTTAAACTGTTTATTCTTAATGCAGGTGTATTAATGAGGCATTTCAAGAATGTATCTCAGGCAAATGGAAAATACTTACATCCAGCATCTGCAACTCCAGTAGGTGCCAGATACTGGGGTTTTTTACTGCATACCCACCACCCTCTGTGAATAAAGGATGCCCCTCATGTCACTTTTAAATCTTCCCCTCTCACTTTAAATTCATATCCCCTGGTTTTGGACTCCCTTATCCCAGGGAAATAGACATAATCATTCACCTTGTCCTTGCCCCCTCATGATTTCATACATCTGCACTTCTCAACCTACTGCAGTCCAGGGAAAAAAGTTTCAGTCCATCCAGCCATTCCTTGTAAATGAAGCCTTCCAGTCCCGGCAACAGCCTTGAGATTTTTTTTCTGCACCTTTTCCAGCTCAATTACATCCTTCCTCTAGCTGGACACCAGAACTGCCCATGATCCCCTAAATGTTGTTGCACCAACATCTTGTACAGCTGTCATGCTATCTTGTCTCAGTGGTACATGGTTGCATGAGGTGAAAGAGACAGGAAAGATGAATCGGGTTGCTGTCTACATGAATGAAAAATGATACAGCATTGATGTAAATTTTCTCTGGGCCTCATCCCCTGTATTTGTTCAGTTAATTGATGGACGTGATCATCTTGAGCAGTGGTTTTCCAACTTTTTCTTTCCACTCACATACCACCTTAAGTAATCCCTAAGCCATAGGTGCTCTGTGATTAGTAAGGGGTCACTTAAGATAGCGTGTGAATGAGAAAACAAAGCTCTAGACCCAATTGTTACTGAAATATTTTGCTTGAGAAAAATTGTCATTGGCCCGTTCCCTTTGGAGTCATGAAACCGTGCACATAACAAGTCCATTAGGTACAATTAAAATTGGTTTGCAAGCTTTCTCTTTCCACCCACATACCATCTTAAGTAATCCCTTAGTAATCACAGAGCACCGATGACATAGGGATTACTTAAAGTAATATGTGAGTGAAAAAAAAAAGTTTGCAAGTTACTGATCTAGAGCAATCATTCTCAACTTATTTTGGATAGAGCCCCCTTTGGACTCCACTCAAAGTTTATGGGCCCCTTGCCCCCTTGCAGGCAAGTTTAGTTGGTTTCTTCCATACTTCTATCCTACCAAGTACATAAAAAAAATGTTTAAAATATTTTATAATCTCAGCCTGTGGTCCCCCTTAAATGTGCTGTGGCCCCTGTTGAGAATGGCCCATCCCTAGTTGTCCTTGAGAAGATAGTGTGAGCCACCTTTTTGAACCATTGTGTCACCAACCTGACAATTTACATGTTCTTGTAGATTTTGGGGTTCCATATAGCTAATATAAAGGAATATCCTGGCATGTCAGAATCAGAATCAGAATTTATTTTCATGAACATGTCACGAAATTTGTTGTTTTGCGGAAGCGTCACAGTGCAACTGTTCATCTAAACTACATTTCAAAGCAAATAAATTAGTGCAAGAAAAGGAAAAAGACAAAGTGAGGGGCAGAGCTGTCCTTGTGCCACTAAGGGCATGTCTTCAGGCTCCTCTACCTTTTTCCCGATGGTAGCAGAGTGAAGAAGGCACGGCCTGGGTGGCGGGGGTCTTTGAGGATAGGCGCTGCATTCTTAAGACATGGCCTCTTGTAGATGTCCTTGACGGAGTGAAGACTGGTGCCCGTGATGTCGCGGGCTGAGTTAACAATCTTCTGGGTTTTTTTTCCTGTCCTGACCATTAGCACTTCCATACCAGATAGTGATGCAACCAGCCAGAATGCTCTCCACGGTACACTTGCAGAAGTTTTTGAGAGCCTTTGGTGACATCCAAAATCCCCTCAAATCTCCTCACAAGTTGCTGATAGGTTTAACTGAGCGGGAAAGTGAAAGTAGGTGCTTCTCATTTTATAAAGTAGGTTCATACCCACATATGAAACAAAGCAATTGTCAGCTAATAATCATGCCCTTATCTTCATATCCGGTGACACTAATATAGTAGTCCAGCTGGTAGTACTTGACACACTTTCAAGGTCATCAAGATTTCAAAGCTCGAATTTCCCAGGGTCATCTGTTTACCCTCTACTTAATTTCTGCATTCAAACATTTGCTAGTTATAATAGCTTGCTTTTCCTGAACTTTCAATGCGGGCAGATGCTGTTGACATCCTCAGTGAGTCAGTTAGTTCTTGTGGGGAATGTGAATGCCATTAAGTGTACTCAAGCATGACAAGTAACCAAGGTACCAGCTGAGACTGTCCTTTCATAAGTGGCAGTATGAGAAATGAGATTCGAATCTCCACAGGGAGTATCCTTCATGCACATATTAACATATTATTAATCATATGGTTTTAAAACCTTGCCATATTCTTTGCTTTCCTCCACCAGGAGCAGAACTAAGCAATAATTCATCCAAACTTTTCAACATACACTGCATGAACTCAACATTGTTTGGTCGTGGGCTTGACTGGTTATATTGAATACTAAAATTGCTTGCTGAATTTTTCAACACTGCACTAATCCAATCTTTAATTTATTAATCAAGGTAAATTAAAGCAGAATATTTGAGTTGAGGCACAGATAATCTATAGTTTGTCTGAATAGCAGTACAGGCTCAAGAAGCTGAATGGTAAACTTCTGTTCTATGAATGAGTGCGTAGTCATGTTGAAAACTGTCGAGAGCAAATAAATGGACAGTGTTTTCAGCGTGGCCAACCATTGGAGGTTTTCAATCTCTTGGGGTCTTAAAGTGCTCCTCAGAGGGAACCTCAGTTTACTATCTAATTTCAAGATGTTGAAAGCAGTCCCTCAAGTTTCAGTCTGTGTCACATCTTCTGGTCCTTGGTGAAGGGCTTAAAGCCACCACCATACAAATCTGCCCACCTCCCTCTGAACAACACCTCAGCCTCACACAGTAAATCGCTTGAATTCCCAAGCAGATCTCAGCATTCATATCATCGCTCCAATACCCTACCACATCTGATCGTGCCTCTCTGGGTGAGCTATTGAAAGGCAACTTGTTCATGCAAAGAGTTTAATATATTCTCTTCTAATACCAGTTTTGTCAGAACAGTTGTGATTTTAAAAGATAGGAGCATGAGCTGAAAAGAAGGCCAATGTTTTATACCTTTTAGAAATGATGTCAATCTTCCAGTACAGAACTTCATCTGCTTCGAGTAAGTATCCCTAAATTAGCATGGGCTCAAGTTATTTTCCACTCAACAAAAAATGTGTTCATGGATAAAATCCAAATAACTGGTGGGAAGATCAATTTAGAGAATGGATTCATAAGTCTAAACAGAGATGGGAATCGGACTTAAATGTAAGTATTGATGAGCAAAATTGGTCTGATTTATGTAAAGGCAATAAATGTAAGGTATAGATTAGGTACAATGCAATTTTTTGTGTCATAGGACCATAGAACATTACAGCAAAATAGGCAATTCGACCCTTCTAGTCTGTGCTGACCAATAAAATGAGCTAGTCCCACTGACATACTCTCATTTCATAACCCTCTAGACCTTTCCTATCCATATATTTTTAAAACTCCAGATTGAATCTGCATTCACTACATCAGATGGCAGCTCTTTCCACACTCCTACCACTCTCTGAGTGAAAAACTTTCCCCTCGTGTTCCCCTTATACCTCTCCCATTTCAGCTTAAATCTATGACCTCTCATATTTATCTCCCCCAATTTAAGTGGAAACATCCTATTCACATCTACTTCATAATCTTATAAATGTCGATCAAGTCTCCCCTCATTCTTCTTTGTTCCACAGAGTATAGTCCTAATCTATTTAATCTTTCCCAGTAATTCAACTCCTGAAAACCCGACAACCTCTTAGTAAATCTTCTCTGCACTCTTTCAATCTTATTGATATCTTTTCTGCTGCTGGGCAACCAGAACTGCACATAATATTCCAAGTGTGGTCTCACCAATGGCTTGAATAACTTCAATTTAACATTCCAACTTCGATACTCAATACTTTGATTTATGAAGGCCAAGATGTCAAAAGTTTTCTTTACAACCCTGTCCACATGCAACGTCACCTTCAGGGAACAATGTATATGTATTCCCAGATCTCTTTGCTCCTCCACATTCTCAATGGCCTAGCATTTATTGTGTACATCCTACCCTGATTCGCTCTTCCAAAGTGTAACACCTCACACTTATCTGCATTAAATTCCATTTTGTGGCCCAATTTCCCAGATGGTCCAGATCCCTCTGCAAGCTTTGAAAATCTTCCTTACAGTCCATTATACATATTATCTTTGTGTTATCAGCAAAGTTGCTGATCCAATTTAGCATGTTATCATCTAGGTCATTTATATAGATAACAAACAATAATCGTCCCAACACAGATCCTTCAGGCACTCTACTCAATAAAAGAACTCCAGTCTGAGAAGCAACCATCCACCACCACTCTATTTTTTTCCACCAAACCAATTTCGAATCCAGTTTGCAACCTCTCTATGGATTCCTAGTATCCTAACCTTCTGAACCATGTGGAACCTTGTCAAACACTTTACTAAAGTCCATATAAACAACATCCACAGCCTTTTCCTCATCAGCCTTCTTGGTAACTTCCACAATATTTGTTAAACATGATCTATCATGTATAAATCCATGTTGCCTGTCCTTAATCAGCTGATGATGGTCCAAATATCTATATATCTCTCAGAAATCTTTCATATAATTTACATATGAATGTTCTGGTAAACTTGTACCTCTCACTTTCTTCATTTTAAATTGGTCACAGTGTTTGAGCTCCTGAAAGAAAACAGACACACGCTGAGAGCACTTCAGTTTATACAAATCTTTATTACAAAATCCTAAGCTGATTTCAAACTACAATATGCAAGGCATCCCAATTATACTTATCAACGTCTGGACTGGCCTCAACTGCCAAAGTGAGGCAACGACTGCACACTTGTAGTAGGTTGTCAGGGCGCCGGTAGCAGCTTCTCCTCCTCCCCCGACCGGGACGTTGGTTGGACTCTAGAAGTTCTTCTTCTTACTGAGAGACGTTTCCACCCCTCAGAGAGTCTCAAACTTCAGCAGCGGGACCATGGCTTATATTACCCAAAAATTGTTTACTCATAGCCCATCACCCTGAATAAATGGTTTACTTATCTTCAAGGTCTCCTGACAGTCTGCGACCAACAAAAGACAACTGCATCTCTGGGCCCCATGGTGAAATTTAGATTATGGCGGCTTCATACATTATTCTCCAAGTAGATTACTGATACTTAAACTTGTAGAAGCAAAAGCATGGTCTAAATCCTCCATTACATTCCACCCCTTGGTCGCAGTCTGTCACTTACGAGACCTAACAAGCATTCGAGTACAAAAGGAGCAAAAAAGAGAAACCAAAACTACAATAATCACAAAAATAAGCAATAATGCAAGCATCCAACGGCGAATATTGTGGCCCAATTCCCCCAAATGTACCAGTTAACCATGAAAAAGGATTCAGACTATCCTTGTGGGCCACAATACCCAGACACTGAAGCTCACGAACAGATTTTGAAACATGCTTAACAATATCAGATATATTAGTAGATACATCGGGCCGTGTCCCCCACGGGAAACTCCCTCGGAGCGTCCTCAACATTACAAATCCAATTGTTGCCATCAAAGCAGCTGTTAAGCCAGATCAGCAGGAATGCAAGACGGAGGACCTGGAACAAAGAAGTCTGACATATGTCACTCACGATGCAATAAGCGTTCAGTATTTAAACAAACTAAACCATTCTGTCCCTCAATAGCTACCCACCGAGTGTTACCCTGGGCAGGTGCCACTATTTCCCCTTTTATAGGAGGACCATTACCTGGTGGTGCCACCCATACCTTTTGTCCGGCATTCTCTAGCTCGGGAATGGGGGGCAATGACTGTTTTTCCTCTGGAATAGGCTGTAGTTCAGAAGTCGGTGAAAAGGCGTACCTCCCTTTAAAGGGCAATGTTTCAAATTGTCGACCACCTGCTGCACCACATGGCACCACCCCTTCAGGGTCCCCAGTGGGGTTAATAAACAAATTTGTTCCTTCAGTAAGCCACTCATTCGTTCAACTAACCTGGGAGCCTGCGGGTAATAAGGAATATGGTGAACTCATAAGATACTGTTGTCAGTTGCCCAATCACAGGTTGCCTTCCCGGAGAAGTGCGAGCCATTATCAGACTGAATTTCCTCTGGTACATCATAACGAGAAATTAAATGGTTTAGTCCTTGGATAGTGTTAGTTTGGTCTGCTGTCTTGGTGGGAAAAGCAAAAACCAGGCCCGAAAAGGTGTCAACCATTACTAGGACGTAACGTTTACCCATACAGTCTGACACGGCAACCTGTTCTCCAGCATGCCACTGAATTCCAAGGAAAATAATCGTCTGGGATGGGCCCTGCACCTTGGCGGGGTTAATGGCCCATCTTCTTTGCATCAGGGTATCTTGGACACTCTCCATACCTTCCTGTACCATCTCTTCCGTGGCCCCTTGGATCATCACATCATCAATATAATGATGAATCGAGTGAGAAGGTGTTACTGGCACCGCCTCCAAATCACGGGCAATTAGGCTGTGGCAAATAGTGGGAGAGTTTACATAACCCTGAGGGAGGCGAGTGAAGGTATACTGGCGCCCCTTCCAGGTAAAGGCGAACTGATCCTGTGAGACCTCAGCTATAAGAATACTGAAGAAGGCGTTAGCGAGATCAATGACAGCATACCATGTTCCTGAGTTCCCAGTAGCAATGTTTTCAATAAGGATGACAATGTCCGGAACTGCCGAAGCAAGTGGTGGGGCATGTTTGTTCAAGAAACGATAATCAACTGTCATTCTCCAGGAGCCATCCGGCTTCTGGACTGGCCAAACAGGGCTATTAAAGGGTGACGTTGCAGGCCTCACTACCCCTTCTTCTTGCATAGCATCGATGGTGGCAATAATCTCTTCCTGCCCTCCAGGGAGGAGATATTATGGAATGCATACTGGTTTCGGGGGGAGGCAGGCACCATCTCAGGATCCCACTTAGCCTGACCCACCACTAGTCTTTTTGTAATAGTCCGAATTCCAAATGCAAATCCCCCTTGGCTAGTATTAAGGGCCGTACCAGCCAACATATTGATACCCAGGATACACTCGTCAGTGGCAGCCACCAGGGCATGTAACCATACAGGGGAAGGGCCATCACCCACCATGGCGCGGACTTTTATTTCCTTCGCCAGGGTGATCGCTGCTCCCATCCCCTCTATTCGGAATGTCGGTCCAGTCCAGAGGTCAGGGTTACCAGGGATCACCGAGTGCTCCACAAGGCCAAATATTGGCGTTCGTTACCCCCACCCTAATGGATTGTTAATGGTATGTAGGGCCGCGGGTCCCCGTGTATCCACCGTATCTCAATGGAGTAGACATGGGAATCCTGCCTGCACCCTCATGCCTTAGTAGGGTTTGGGGGTTTCCAGGATCACATGCTACTATTATCCATAAGAGCCTTTTTAACCATTTGTTGTATCTCATCACGGATAACTGGAGCAGGAGAAGCTAGCTCAGTGGGAGCAGCAGTGGGAGCAGAGGGCACAGCTGGGCCAGGAGGACTCAACAGCTGGGAATGATGTTCCCCTGCCTT
Source organism: Narcine bancroftii (assembly GCF_036971445.1). Classification (NCBI taxonomy): domain Eukaryota; kingdom Metazoa; phylum Chordata; class Chondrichthyes; order Torpediniformes; family Narcinidae; genus Narcine; species Narcine bancroftii. The sequence goes on from NC_091470.1 coordinate 351,578,009, forward strand.
CCTCTTATAAAGGGCATAAAGAACCATGGTAGGTTTCCCATCAATATCACTTTTAGGTACGCCTAACTTTAACAAGGTTAGAAAAAGGTCCTTTCTTGTCGGTCCGTTATTACCAGCAGCTCCTCTCTTTTCATCCTGCTTGTCTGATTTAACCTGGGTTGTACGTGAGTGGATTTTACCTCCCAACTCTAATTCTCGAAACCCAGATAAGGCGTGCACCACCTCAGACACAGGGTGCCCAATTAGCAGACTAGTTACGGACAGAACCAGTCCCCGTACAGTGGGTTGGGCGGAACGAACTAATCAGGTATACATTCCAGCAGTGAACATCTCTTCGTCAGGGATCCCCCCATGTACCCACAGCCTCAAACGCCCTGCATACAAGGCAGCGGCCAGGGCCTGTGGATGAATTACTGCTATACCCTCCTCTCGGGTGCCCAATTTTTCTGCAAATGTAAATCTCAATCTACTGGTGACGGGTATACTCTAACAGGTCATCCCCTAGACTGGCAAGTAAGTAATCCACTACTTCTACCATGTAGCTCAGCACTGACCCGGATATCAGTAGTCAATGTTCCTAATCCCAACAATTCCTCAGGGGTCAAATATACATTACCACCTCCTTGTTTCCAAACACGCAGGAGCCAGGCCGCCAGAGTTTCTCCCGTCTTTTGCCTAAATCAATCTCCATTGGCGACCAGCTCTTTTATAGAGAAGTCATGTATCGTTGACTGCTCCCGACCCCTGTTCCCACTTTGGCCCACAACGCCCTCTACCCAGTGGACGGGAGGCCAGCCCATAGAGGGGGGGCCATAGAGCATAAGCAGGGGTTCGGGTACCTTCCGCTGGGTCTGCTTAGGAGGCTGGGGCATCTATCCCTTCAATCTCTACAATTACATCATACCCCTTTCCATCTCCATCTGTTTGGAAAGTCCGCTACCTTACGGGGTGGGCGTGAACAGTGGGTGGAGAGGGGAGTACGTCAGGTACATGCCGAGGGGTATCTGCATTATTACCATTGTCTTCATACCAGATATTCCCGTCCCAATCATCAATTACATCAGGATCGTTGCCATTCCTTATCATGGCACGAATACGACGTGGATCGGGTTCTACTCCATGCTTTTCCTTATCTGCACAGAGCTGCTGTTAGAGTTTAATATTATGGCAGATCATTTGGACATGCTTATCCTCCCATTCTTTGGCTAGGTCCTGACTGATGCAAACAATCTCGCTCATCATGGATCAGCATTGTCGCATGGCTTCTATCTCCTCCTCTAGTTGCTCTCTCTTGCGCTGGGATTCTACTTCTCACTGAACTAATACTGCTTCACGCTGAACGGAGCGGCATAAGGCTGTGGCAAGCAGCCAAAAACTGTCCATCAGCTTCCCCTTTTTATCAGGAAATTTACTTTCTCGAAGGAGAGTGGCAATCCGCTCTCCCAGAGGCGCACTTGATGGATCTAACCTCTCATCCCAACTAATGGGTGGTCCTAACAAAGACAGGGTATTGGCCAACATGCCAAACCCATCGTCTTTGGAAGTCCATCCTGGAATCAAGAACTGCACAGGGCTCACCTCTTTCTTTCAGCGAAACATCTCGAGACCAATCCTGCTGACTACACCAATTGTTCTGGTAAACTTGTACCTCTCACTTTGTTCGTTTTAGATTGGTCACAGTGTTTGAGCTACTGAAAGAAAACAGAGACACACGCCGAGAGCACTTCAGTTTATACAAATCTTTATTACAAAATCCTAAGCTGATTTCAAACTACAATATGCAAGCCCTTCCCAATTATACTTATCAATGCCTGGACTGGCCCCAACTGCCGAAGCGAGGCAACGACCGCACACTTGTAGTAGGTTGTCAGGGCGCTGGTAGCAGTTTCTCCACCTCCCCCGACTGGAACGTTGGTTGGACTCTAGAAGTTCTTCTTCTTGCTGAGAGACGTTTCCACCCCTCAGAGAGTCTCAAACTTCAGCAGCGGGACCATGGCTTATATTACCCAAAAATTGTTTACTCATAGCCCATCACCCTGAATAAATGGTTTACTTATCTTCAAGGTCTCCTGACAGTCTGCGACCAACAAAAGACAACTGCATCTCTGGGCCCCATGGTGGAATTTATATTCTCAAAGTCCGTTACTGATACTTAAATTTGTAGAAGCAAAAGCATGGTCTAAATCCTCCATTACAATGAATTATATCTCACACCACAAAAATTAATAAGTTAAAGTCAGACTTATCAGATAAATGTTTTAGATGAGGCGATGAGATAGGAATGTCCTTCATTCAACTTAATCCTGTTCCAAAGTGAGACCTTTCTGGGTGGATTTAGGAATTTTTTTTAGAACAGATTATTTGAATTCCATTTCCACAAAACCCAGAATTGTTTTTACTGGGAAATATAATGGGGATAAGACCAAAATTGAAATTATCTAAATATCAAGTTGAATTTGTTAAAATTGCATTTGCAGTGACCAGAAGGTGTATTGCAGTTACTTGGAAGTCTGACTCCCATCTAGGTATGGCACACTGGTACGCAAAAATGCATCACTGTGTTCCCCTTGAGAAAATTAGCTAAGAAATAAGAATGACATCTTTTTGCAAATGTGGAGATTTACAGATCTCAGGTGTAAATCTTTAGTTGAGTTTCTTCCAGTCCTTGAGTCCATGTTAACCTTCTCCAAAGAAGACCGTTTAATAATGAATTGAAATCCATAGAGTGAATGGTGCTTTCCAGCAACCTTTCTTATTTTTCCACTCTTTCTTTCTTTATCTCTTCTCTCACACATTTTTTGGTGTCTTTTGCGTGGGTGGGGGGTGGTTTGGAAGTTACAACCATCATGCATCAAAAATTTGTCTACTTATGTAATTATATTTTTTTATTTTGTACTTGACTACATGTATGGTCAAAAAAAGTTTAATAAAATACTCAAAAACTAAAACAAAAAAAATTCAGAGAATGGATAAGAAGATGTCTCTTATTATGGGAGTATCTAGAATAGAGAACCTCTATTTAAAAGTAGACATCAACCATTTAAAACAGTCATGGAGACATACAGGCATTCAGGGCTAGTCCCATTTGCCTGCATTTTGCCCAAATCTTTCTAAATCCTTCCTATCCATATGCCTGTCCAAATGTCTTTTGAGCATTATAATTGTATCCATTTGTAATGCAGAAAGGGAACTATCGGAGGAATCACAAGGCGGACGACAAGTTAGTGTGAGAAAGATGCGATGAACGTGAGGACTGGCTTTGGAAGGCTAGAGAGAAACAGATTGCTGCAGGTTTAATTGAGTCACCAGCTGCTTCTCCTCCAGAACCACAACTTACTGGATCTTCCAGTCCCCACCTTACTAAGCCTGGCAATATTCCCCAGCCCTGGAAAATTCCGCCCTCAAGCTTTTAAATTCCAATCACTATTAAAATATGGGGGAGATGGTCTTACTTTGACGTTAATAATGACTGAAACTGCCATGGGGATTACATCTTACAAAAGAGTAATGTTCCTGGAAACCATTTTGTGCAAAGTTTCTTGAATCGAAAAGCCTAAGCAATATCCTTCTTAGGAATTTTGACGGAATGTACTTGTATGCAGGGAGAACAGGACCACACGTTGTTATATAACATCGCTCGGTACATTTAAACCACATAACCCAAATAATCAATGGCGTTAATGCAAAAATGTGTAAATCAATATTTTGCAAATTAAGGGAATACTCTATTCATCTAAACTCAATCATGCCTGGTTAAGTTGATAGTTGACATAATAATGGAGATGTAATTCACAGAAGTACTGGAGAAGATCTGCAGGTCACACAGCATCGATAGGAAGTAAAGAGTAACCAACATTCATCAAAGTTTCAGCACAATGATGGCAGGTACCTGACCAACAGGTGGTGGCAGAAGAGGAGAAGAGGGAGGAAAGGGCAGCAGGAAGAGTACAACTATAAGGTAAGACATGGATATTGGTGGGAGGATGGAAGAGAAAAACAAATCTCTATCCTGTTAGCCTGTACTCCTCCCCCTGCCCCTCTGTCCTCCTCTCCTCCCCTTCCCCCACCTCCCATCTTTTTGCTCAAACCTTGACAAAGGGTTCAGGCCTGAAACGTTGGCTACCCTTATAGATGCTGCGTTACCTGCTGAGTTTCTCAGCACTTTTGTGAACAGCGCTACAATCACAGTACCTGCAGACTTTCCTTTTTAATGATATAGGTTTTATGTCGCCGACTGGACTCGCGCCCATTGCCATCCTTAATCGTCTTTGAGAAGGTGATGGTGAGTCACGTTCTGAAATTATTTGCAGTCCATCTGCGAAGGTGTCATTGTGTAGGAAGTTCCAAGATTCAGAAGAAAGAACAATGGAAAAATCATGAGATATTTCACAGTATGAGATTTGGTGGGTAACCTCTAGGTGGTGGGGCTCCATGCACCAACTTCCCCTTTTTTTTCCTCGATATAGCAGTCAAGAAGGAGGTGGAAATTAAGTTTGAATTGCCCACAGAATTCCAGAATAAGCTATTTAAAAATTACCTCATGTAAAGATGTTTAATATTAACTTTGATGTTAACTTCATAACTGAGGGTATGTATGACCTGACACTAATTAGACTACAAGCTATGGTTCTATGGAGCCTATAGTGCAGGAGAGGTTATAGCTGTATGCAGGTTAGCTCAGAAAGAACACACTGTTCCCAGAAAGAACGACACATACCCCAGATGAATGTAGTTAACACTGAGCTTTATTGGGCTCACAGCCTAGATTTTATTCTCAAGATGAGGGGCATGGTCAAAACCCTCTCAGCACTGATTGGTGTGTTTGTGATCCACTTTCCCTGATAGGCCAGTTAAGCTCTTTTGGTTGTGGCCAATTGGAGGATAGCGGTGCGGGCCTTGTGCAGTCTGCTGGGTCGTCGCGTTCGTCCTTCATTTTGTGAGGCCCCGTGGGGGAGCTGCGAAGGGCCCCCATGCTATATTAATTCAGTTTAATATGGAGAATCATTTAACTGATGTTGGTAGTAAACAGATTTTCTCCAACCTCTGTTCATTTGAAAGGAGAATTGGGATGAGATGGATGTCTACACTGCTTTGCCATTTTTTGTTTTGGCAATGAGTTTGTCCTTTAATGGCAGCTCTGAACTAAGCTTGGAGATGACAAATTTGCAGCCCTTTGTGATCTGCAGAAACTTCAGAAGGATCTATGTAATTCAGTCAACATTCATCCTTCAATTAATCATCTTAAGTGTCATTTAGCAATGGCGTCAGCCACTTACCACGGAGTCCTGTAACCCCTGATTCCAATGGATGCACCCGTCATCTCATAATGATTCTAGAAACGTCCGTGGATGGCAACTTTCTGAATAATGAGTTGGAGAAATGAGTTGCCACTGGCCAATTTTGGAGTGGGCTGCCTGTAAACGTGCAGAATTTTAAACTAGACACTGAAGGCTGCATTTTGCAGGCAGTATTGTGCCCAAATTAAGTTGGCACAGAGTAGTCAGGAGCAGGCAATCTCTCACAAGCTCAGTGACATCTGTTACCACCTCCACAGGTTGCAGTAGAAGTGACAGGAGATGCTAAATGTGGCTCCTGCCATGAGAATGTATTTTCAAATGTGATATTATCAGGAGACAATTGTGAAGAAAATTGTGACGCTCCAGGTGCCTTATTGCCAGTAGGGATAGGGAAGGTGTGGTGTTGTCGTTTTAAAAATTGCCTCTTGTCTGAGACCCTGGAGCAGTGGACCGTGTTACAACATCTAGGATTCTCCAGCCAGCATTCAAAATAGCAGACATGCTGACAAAATCTTTGTCTCCTCTATGAACCAAAAATCAGTCCACCTCAGTAAATCAGTATATATGAGTAAATTAGACTGATCTATTCAACTCTCACCTCCTTTCATCATAACCTCTTAAATCTATTTTTGTTCCTTTGTTCTTTATATAACAAATCAAATGAACTTTTATTGCAAGGGGATGTACTTTTATTGCAAGGGGATTGAGAACAAAGTTAGCCAAAAGTTTGTAATTACAATACGGAGTTTGGACAAACAGGGCACAGTTTTGAGCTCCTTCTTCAGGTGGGAAATACTTGCATTGCAGGCAATTTAAAGATGATTCACGAGGTTAATTCCTGAGATGAAAGAGTTGCAAAGGTGGGGCTTTGCTCAAGGTGAACATCAGAGCTTCTGAATTGAATCTGAGAGGATGCTTTCCCACATGAAAGAATGTTTATCTATGATTTGATGGGTGATTCCATTCAAATAGGTGATGAGAAAAAAGACCTTCTCTTAGAGACTTGTCAATCTGGAATGCTCTATCCAGATAGCTGTGGAGATTGAATTATTTATGTATTCAAGACCAAGATAAATTAATCTTTGGCCAATAGGGGAGTTAAAAGTTATGAAAAATGGCATGGAATTAGTTAAGATCTTATTAAAATTGGGCTCAAGGGACTTCTTCTGTTCCTATTTTTTAATGTTCTTATGGCTTTAATTATTTAGTTGTTCCTTAACAACAACCCATACTGTTCTCTCACCTACTCTGAGTGGTAGCAGATTAAACATTCATGTTTTTTTTGGGGGGGTAATATTGTTTCTGATTGGATGTATTCATTTCCATGGTGTACATAGACTTTAAAACAGTAACCTTGATGAATGGCTCAATCCCGAAATGTTGGTGATGTATCTTCTCCTTTGCTACATAAAGACACTGTTTGACCTGCTGAGTTTCTCCAGCATTGGTGTGTTTCTTCACTTAACCACGGTGTCATTTCACTCATCTCTGGGAACTGTTGACCAAGAAGTCCTGCAGGGTTGCTGTATCTGATAGCTAGATTACATTCCAGCTAAACTATCACAGTACAGGTACTCCCCAACTTGCGACCTATGAGACTTATGTCCATCTATACATACGACCAGATTTTTTTTTAAATAAAGAGAATATATAAGACATATGTTGGAGAGAACCTGTAGTCGATTTTAGAAGAGAGATTAAGAGCTGATCAAGGAGATAGTTTTGTACTGGATGATATTGCAATAACTAATAGCCTGAATATGCCTGAGATTGTCTGATCTGGGGAGCTAAGCAGGCTCAGGCCTGGTCAGCACTTAGAGGGGAAACCACTTAGGAACACCAGGTGCTGTAGGTTTCTGTGGTGAGGGGCGCTGGACAAAGTGACGACTCTCTTGTCCGCCTTACGGGAGACAAAAGTTAAAGAAGTTACATTCTAAATGTCGCATTATGTGACAATAATGGAACCTTTACCTTTAATTGTGCCTTGTAGATGATGGAGTGAGCTTGTGGAATAAGAAGTTAGGAAAAAAAGCATTCAAACTACTTTTCAGAAATTAACACATATTTCCAAATTCAACATGGTTGCTTGGTTAATCTCACACAGAGGAAGTAGGAGAGGATGGAATGAAAAAATGCAAACAATTTTTGTCAGTATTTCTGGTGTCAGATTAACCTGTCAAGGAGTTCAATTTGTTACATTGTTGGATGGTCCGAACAGTCTCTTGTGTGAGAAATATTTTGCAGTGAGCAATGATTGAAGTCAAGCTTTATGGCAGTATAAGTAGGAACAGACCTGAAGAATAATTCATGAATCAGTAAAATCTGAGATTCCAAAAGTACAACAGTGCACTCAAGTGGTAGTTAGTCAATCCTTGGTCCTATTTTTAATATTGTACCACAACCCCTTTTCATCAATAATTGAAATAGCACAAGCACATATTACAACCACAGAAAAGATTAGAACTAATCAGAGCTTTATTTTGACTGACGTTTGCAATTTCAATCTGCCAAATCATTCATCATATTAAAAAATTACATTTTTCTGAAATTTGATTAGCACGTCATACCAGCATTTGCACAGAAAGGAAGATAATACTCGATACAGAGTCTATCACATCCCACTCAGGACATTCCACAGTGCTTTGCAGCAACTGATGAACTTGTAAGGATGACCATGGGTAATGCAAAAGCAAAGCTATGAGACATTTCTCAAGGCAAATAACACTGGGCAATGATGAATTTTCTTCCTGAACACTTTTGGGTGTATTTTATGGATTTTGGGCTGATAATCATGAAAATCACCTTAAAATTTTCCTATTCTGTACTTTTTTTATATAACTGATTTTTGTGATTTCCTGTCATATTTTTAACATGCTTCAAGCATAAAAAAATCTATGAAGTGCAACATGAAATTGAAAATTCATTTTCTGCATTTGCACTTGGACGTCTTCCCTACTGATCTTGATGAAGTCAGTAATGAACATGGCGAAAGGATTCACTAGGACATTCTGTCCATGGAAAAGCATTATCAGGGCAACTGGAATCCATCATTGTTAACGGACTCGTTGGACGTTAACACAAGAGGCATCAGATGCCAAGTACAAAGGAAAAGGAGCAGCAAAAAATGTTTAGGTCAGTTGAACGTCATTATGTGATTAACATGCTAAATTCAATAAAAGCTGATTTAATGTTTCTTCAACTTCCTCTGTGATACTGCAAAGCTGAAATCATCTTCATGTTCATCTCGAAGCATAATCCCCAATTGTTTTTCAGGAAGCAAGCCTTTTGAAACAAAAGATGTCCAGTGTAATTTGTGTCACTTCCAACAGTGAATACACCTCAAAATATTTCATTGTCAGTGCTTTGTGACATTCTAAAATACACTATTACCCTCAATATCTTGCTCCAAATATTTCTGAATGTTTCCAGTGGGAAATGGGTTAAATTACCTTGGGAAAATTCTAAGCTTAACTCAGGAGAGCATGACTGGAGCTAAAAGGTAGAATGATATTTAGATGTTTAAATATAAATTATACTTTGCCTTAAATATGTTCAGTAAAAACAGATATTTGAAAACCTTGACAATAGAATCTGAGTTATCTGTAGTTTTAATTAATTTAATTCAGAGATACAGTATGGTAATTGGCCTTTCTGGCCCATGAGCCCCTGCCCCTGAACTGCACCAATCAACTTATTAACCCCATACGCTTTTGGATCAGTGGGTGGAGCATCCAAAGAAACCCACGCAGATACGGGGAAAACTTTCTTTCCACTCACATACCACTTTAAGCAATCCCTTACTAATCACTTATGACATAGGGATTACTTAAGATGGAATGTGAGTTTAGGGGGCAATTTGAAAACCACTGGTTCAGGAGTCATCAGGTGATATTGCAGCTTTATAAATCTCTGGTGAAACCACATTTCGAATATTGTGTTCAGTTCTTATCATCTCATTACAGGAAGGATGTGAAAGCTATAGAGAAGGTGCAGAAGAGATTTACCAGAATTTTGCCTGGATAGGAAAATATATCTTATGAGGCAAGGTTAGCAGAGCTAAGGCTTTTCCCTATGGAGCAAAGAAGGATGAGAGGTGACTTAACAGAGGTCTACAAGATTATGAACAACCAACACCTTTTTCTAAGGGTGCGGTAGCAAACACCAGAGGACATCTGTACAAAGTGAACGGAGGAAAGTTTAGGGGAGACATCAGGAGTATCTTTTTCACACAGAGTTGTGGGGAGTTAGAATGCATTGTCAGCAGTGATGGTGGAAGATGGAACAATAGGGGCATTTAAGAGACTCTTAGACAGGCACATGGATGAAATGAAAATAGAGTGTTATGTGAGCTAGGGAGGGCTTAGATTTTTTTTTAGGTATGTATAGGTTGGCACTACATCATGGGGTGTAGAGCCTGAACTGTGCTGTAATGTTCTATGTTCTAATGTGGATTCCTTAACATTTTACCATAATTGGTTGTTGGCTTCTGGTTGCATTTATTTTATTTTAAATCCAACCCCATCGAGAAATAGTATCTAAAATAGAAAAAAAACATTGCCTGGAAATAAAAATGTTTTGAAAAAAATAAAGCAAGAGGCGGTGACCCTGAAATCCATTCGTGTTGGGACTGGCATGTTAAAAAAATAGTGCACAGCCCATTAGTGTGTGTTTAGTGCAAGGAATTACCATTGAAATATTCTGCTGCGCACGTGGCCTAAGGTATCACATGCAATAGAATAGATCTTCCTTATTTAACGTGCACAAAGCAACAGAACTAGCAGGGTAGTCAGGTAGATTGCACGTCACATATCAGGAGTCATTGGGAAGAGAGGCAGGGTGGGGAAAGTTTGGCTTGTGATCACAGGGTGAGCAGGATCAGATGGTCAGGTCCGGGCTTTGCGTAGCCGAGTGATTACCTGCTGGGATGCAAAGTTGCAATCTACTGAAGGATGTGGGTGTGCAAGGAAAATTGCAGTCAGTCAGGCAATGGAACTGAAGCGAAGACTCCAGTTTTTGAAATTAAATAGCACCCAGCTGCAGCCAGTTCTAAGTGCCAAATTCCACTGGCTGGGACCTGTCCTCACGTTGCTATGACAAAGCATAAATTATCTGGTAGACACCAGGTTAACCCTAATCAAGGTGATGTGACAAAGTATAAATTATCTTCTATTTCTTTAGTAGATGCCAGGCTAACCCTAATCAAGGTGACCCCTTATGAGCTGCCTAAATGGAACTTTAATATTAGTGTCTTCCCTGGTTCAGCTTAGAGAACACTGAGAAAACTGCAAACTACAAATCTGCAAATCTGATCCTGCACTGTGCTGTGGAGGTCCACAGATTTATACCAAGACAACGTGTGCCTCACCACACAGACATACAAGAGCCTATTGAATTACAGGTAGTCCTCAACTTACCATCATGTTCCATTCTGGCCGACTGGTCGTATCAAGAAATAAACGTTAGTCAAAAATTCACTGTATCCATTTTATCCTATGTCAAATACAACATGGCGGCCACCAAGGCCAGCCTCACCCTGGCCGCCGGCCCATCCGAGCTCCTCACCGTACATCCTCATCCCGGCTGCCCGTGCACCTTTACTCACAACCATGTATCCTCGCCACGCATCTTCACGCATACTCCCAACGCCTGACCGCTCGCACATTCAAACTCCCAATGCCCGACCGTTCGCACAACCAAACTCCTAATGCCTGGCCACTCACGCATCTAATCTCCCGAGGCCCAGCCGCTCGTGCATCCAATCTCCGATGCCTGGCCACTCATGCATCCAGGCTCCCAATGTCCCTGCCACCCGAGCATATTAATTCCCAACACCCCGGCCGCCAGAGCATGCTAAATCCTGATGCCCCAGCCGCCTGTGCATCTAAATCCTGATGCCCCATTTGCCTGAGAATACTAACTCCTGACACCATGGCCGCCCACGCATACTAACTCCTGATGCCCCAAACATGGACTTACCACCTGGTCCCAGCCATCCCAGCTTCAAAGCCTTGAAAGAAGCAAGTGCTGTACCTGAATTTACAAAGTCAAAAGTTTGACCCATGTAAAAGTCGACCACCCCCCCTCTTTTTTTAAGCCCGAAAATGTTATCCAAAAATGCGATGATAACACAAGTATATACCATATAACTATATAACAATTACAGAAAGGGAACAGGCCATATCAGCCCTTCTAGTCGGCACTCTAATTTCTAGTCGAAACTCCACTAGTTCCACCTACCTGCTCCCTGTTTTTTTGTCATATGTAGAGATGGTCGTAAGTTGTATAAATGGTAAATCAGAGAATACCTGTACTTTGAAGAATAGTTATGTCTCCTGGCGACACAAAGTTTTGAAGAGGTTTTCCTCCTCTTACAAGAGTTCTGTAGGGCCCTCTCTCACTTCTCCCTCTCTGAGGTTTTAACAACTCTCTGACCACATCCTGGCTGAGTCTCACCACTGCAACCATTGTATCTCCTCTACACGTTCAGTCCTGATACAGGGTTCCAGCCCAAAACATTGACAATTTGTTTTCTCCCACAGATGCTGTTTGATCCACTGAGTTTCTCCAGAATATTTTTTTTTCCTCCATTTATCTCTACTGTCTTCCCCAATATTGATCTACAAAACCATCTCCAAGCCCTGATTATGCATAGATGACCTCATTCTTTTACCATAATCGGAATACAATTTTTTCAAAATACATTCGCGCAAAAGAGAAAAAAATGCTGTGGTACATTGTCCATTCAGAAATCTGATGGCAGAGGGGAAGAAGTTGCTTTTGTGCTGATGGGTGTTCGTCTTCAACTCCTGTACCTCCTTCCTGATTGTAGCACTGAGAAGATGACATGGCCTGGGTCGTTGATGAGGCTGCTTTCTTGAGATATCACCACTTGTAGATGTCTTTAATGGAGTGAAGACTAATTACCGACTCTTTTTAAAAAGAGCTCAGATAGCTGTAGGGTCCTTTTCAAAGACTTGACACTGACAATAACGGCTTCTCTTTCATTGCTCTTTCTTCTTCTTTGGCTTGGCTTCGCGGACGAAGATTTATGGAGGGGTATATCCACGTCTGCTGCAGGTTCATTGGTGACTGACAAGTCCGATGCGGGACAGGCAGGCACGGTTGCAGTGGATGCAAGGGAAAATTGGTGGTTGGGGTTGGGTGTTGGGTTTTTCCTCCTTTGTCTTTTGTCAGTGAGGTGGGCTCTGCGGTCTTCTTCAAAGGACAACTGTGAGGCGCCAAGATGCACGGTTGGAGGCGAGATCAGCCCACTGGCGGTGGTCAATGTGGCAGGCACCAAGAGATTTATTTAAGCAGTCCTTGTACCTCTGCTTTGGTGCACCTCTGTCTCAGTGGCCAGTGGAGAGCTCGCCATAGAACACGATCTTGGGAAGGCGATGATCCTCCATTCGGGAGACGTAACCCACCTAGCGCAGTTGGGTCTTCAGCAGCATGGATTCGATGCTTGCGGACTCTGCCAGCTCGAGTACTTCGATGTTGGTGATGAAGTCATTCCAATGAATGTTGAGGATGGAGCGGAGACAGCGCTGGTGGAAGCGTTCTAGGAGATGCCGGTAGAGGACCCATGATTCAGAGCTGAACAGGAGTGTGGGTATGACAACGGCTCTGTCCAGGCTGATCTTTGTGTGTTTCTTCAGGTGGTTGTTTTTCCAGACTCTTTTGTGTACTCTTCCAAAGGCGCTATTTGCCTTGGCGAGTCTGTTGTCTATCTCTTTGTCTATCCTTGCATCCGATGAAATGGTGCAGCCGAGGTAGGTAAACTGGTTGACCGTTTTGAGTTTTGTGTGCCCGATGGAGATGTGGGGGGGCTGATGGAGGACCTCCGTTTTCTTCAGGCTGACTTCCAGGCCAAACATTTTGGCAGTTTCTGAAAAACAGGACGTCAAGCGCTGGAGAGCTGGCTCTGAATGGGCAACTAAAGCGGCATCGTCTGCAAAGAGTAGTTCACGGACGAGTTGCTCTTGTGTCTTGGTGTGAGCTTGCAGGCGCCTCAGATTGAAAAGACTGCCATCCGTGCATTGCTATTCATACCCTAAACTGCATATGTATGAGAAACCAGTAGAGGGTGCCTTTGGCTACCCACAATTCAATACAAATCTGGATATGAACCAACATCTGACGACAGAGGAGAGGCAGAGAGAGAGCTTGCAATTGTATAGTACAGGTACCCTCCGTGATCAGGTACAGGTACGTCCATTGTACAGGTACACCCATGTTCTGTTCTGGCTGACAGATCATATCTCAGAATGGACGTATAGCAGAATTGCCCTGTATTCCTTTTATAGTTTTTCAAATACAACATGGTGCCTATCAAGGCCAGCTCTCACAAGAGACATTATTTTCCACAGTTAGCCCCAATTTCTACTGTAATCGTGTAAATTTTATTTTGTTTTTCTTTCATTTTGGTGCTCCTCTTGTAGTGACATCAAGGAAATGTGCTTCGATGGACCCCATGCCATTTTTAAAAAATAGGTGATTTGGAACGCATTCACAGATTGCCGTCACTGGAAAGGGAGAGAGAGATTGAAGAGGGGGAGAGAGCGATGGCAATCTGCATTCCAAATCACGATGTAGGTGATGCTGCTGGCCTTAGTTACCCGACGCCACCTCGGGCTCTTGGCTTGGGGAGATCAGGCTCCCAGCAGGGACAAGGGAGAATCTTACCTGTACAGTATTGTTTTTAAAGAAACTTTGGTTGTATGTGCGGATGGCATAAGTCACGGAGGTTGTAGATCGGGGAGTATCTGTACCTTGTTGTGCCTGATAAAAACATGTAAATCAATTTTCATACACAGAATGATTTCAAATTCCCTTCTTCATTATTGTTACAGGGCTAAAATGCAGCAGTGATTTTGCACAGTAGAAGAGTACACATCAATGAGTTGGATTGACAGTGGTGGAGATTCACTGGCATGAAGTCAGCAGATAAATGTAAGCCAGGTCAGCGGACCAGCCAACTACTGTAGAACAGCGGCAAGGTTTAATCTCCTGCAAGGATACTAGTACAATGCACTGGTATTTTTATTTTATCTGAATGGATTTGTGCCTTTAGGCATCACAGTTAAATCCAGGAAAACGTGAACGTTCCAAGAAATTAGCCCCCCTCTAAATTTTACTCCTACATAACATTAAGCTGAATCTGGTATCCTAATTTTCAACAATGTTAAGGTGAGGTTCTGTGATTTCACGCATTTCCTAAGTTTTCGACATCTGTTACGACCCAGTCACCAGTGAATTACAGGCAAATGACAAGGCTATTATGCCATCTTCTGCCACTAAGACGACATTCAGAGTATGCAAGCCTTTATGAAGGACTCCCAGAGCAAAAAAAAACAAACTGCTGGAGGAAGTCAGTGAATCAGGCAGCATCCATGGAGGAAAACAGATAGTGGATACTTATTTGTCGAAACCCTGCTTCAGGGCTGACAAAGGAGAGGGAAGAGAATTTTAAGGAAGAGAGGAGGATGGGTAAGTTGATGATTTATGTCCTGAAGGAGGTCTCAACCCAAAACATGGACTGTTAAAAGTTTATTGCTGTATAAATTAAGATGCAATGATAAAGCCTATTTAGAGAGTGATGGAGACTGTCCATGGTTTCTCCCTGACCCACTGAGTTCCTCCACCATCTTGCTTTTTGCTTTAGATTCCAGCATCTGCAGTCTCTTGTGTCTCCATTTATGAACTATTATGAGAACCATGCTTGAGTCAGTCTCCTCCCATCAATCTCTAAGCATGCAGTGTGCAACTGGAACGATTATTTTGTTGGAGCCCATGGGGGACAGAGGGAGGTGTGATTCACAGAATAAGAATATGGTGGATATACATCAAGGATCAGTAGTAATCCAAAACCCAGAGCAATAAGTTGTCCATGTGCTCCATCCGATTCATTTGTGATGTGAATCACCAGGTTCAAATCCCATTACTGTTCTCACTAGACCCATCAAATTGCACATATTTGAGCTGCTGAATGGTTGGCATGAGGCAGTAAAAGGCAGTCTTCATTTTGAGCACGGACTCTTCCTCAGGAATGTGGAGAAAACAAGTAGAAGTCTGAATAAAAAGGCGTGGGTGTAGTACCAATCAACCACAATCAGACAGAGAATCATGATTAATAGGCTTTAATCACCTTAAAGTGTCAGCACAGCTTGCATGTTGCTGACCCGGATCCATGGCAGATAATGAGGGATGGATTTGGGCGTAACAGCATTTAACCATAACCATATAACCATATAACCATTTACGGAGCGGAAACAGGCCATGTTTTATGGGATAATCTGGGAAGGAGGAGTCACCGATTCAGGGGACGGGCCAGCCCATACAGTATAAACATACATACATATATATACATAGTGGTAGCACTACATTCACCCCTCCTTTTTAAACAAAGTCCAGTGGGGTGGGATGGTTTTAATGTTCATTGCAGCTTTGTGATACTTCAAAGTCCCTTACAGATTTAGCCTGTCCAGTGGTCTCATCTGTCGCTACAACCATCACAGGGTCTGCTGTGGCACAGCTGTCGGTTCCCGGGTGGTGTCTTGTGCAACAGGCAGTGCTTCCGGTGGCGGGGGGAGGGGGTGTGGGGTGTTGGTACTGCGGTGCTGTTCAGGTTGATTGGAGTTTGGGGCACGAATTTGGGCACTTATAGTGGAGCAGGTTGGTCGAGGATACCAGGGGAGGAGATTGGCCGGTCGGTCGAGGGGTCTCCTGCATGCGCCAGGTCCTGGATGGAGACGGTGTCCTGTTGACCATGCTGTTACTCCACGTAGGGGGGTTGGCGTTGAGGAGGTGGACCTTCTCGACCAGAGGGTCAGTTTTGTGGTGTCTGATGTGCCTTCGAAGCAGCACGGACCCAGGGTTCATCAGCCAGGATGGTAGTGTAGTTCCAGATGATGACTTCCTGGGGAAGTAAAAGTGCCTTTCATGTGGTGTTGCGTTTGTGGTCGTACAGAGAAGGGACCTAGTGACATGGAGTGCATCAGGGAGACTGTTTTCCCACCGGGAGATGGGCAGTCCTTTCGATTTAAGAGCTAAGAGGACCGCCCTCCAAACAGTGGTGTTTTGCCTCTCTACCAGTCCATTTCCCCAAGGGTTATAGACCAAGGTCCTGCTCGTAGCTATGTTCTTGGCCAACAGATACTGGTGCAGCTTCTCGCTCATAAAGGAGGACACCTAGTTGCTATGGATATAGCAGGAGTACCCAAAGAGAGCGAAGGTGCTGCACAGCGCTTTCATGACTATGGTCATAAGGCAGAGGATGGTGAAGGGGAAGCGGGAGTATTCATCCACAATGTTAAGGAAGTATACATTTCTGTTGGTGGATGGAAGAGGTCCCTTAAAGTCCATATTCAGCTGCTCGAAGGGGCAGTTGGCTTTGATAATGTGGGTTTTGTCCAGCAAGTAGAATTGGGGTTTGCACTTAGTGCAGACCGGGCAGTTGCGTGTCAACTCCCTGATGTCTTCGACCGAGTATGGGAGGTTGGGGGCTCTAACCAAGTGGTACAGTCTGGTGACTTTGAGGTGGCAGAGGTTGTTACGGAGGATTTGGGGGCAATCCAGCTGCACATTGGTACGTGTCCCCTGGGATAGAGCATAGGGAGGCTTGTTGAGCCTCCCGGGCTGGTACAAGATCTCGTAGTTGTAGGTGGATAGCTCAATTCTCCACCTCAGGATCTTGTTGTTCTTGAAATTTCCCCACTGTTCTTTGTTGAACATAAAGGTGACTGCACGTTGGTCAGTCAGCAGGGTGAACGGTTTTCTGACCAGGTAGTGCCTCCAATGGGGCACAGCTTCCACTGTGGCTTGGGCCTCCTTATCAA
Source organism: Narcine bancroftii (assembly GCF_036971445.1). Classification (NCBI taxonomy): domain Eukaryota; kingdom Metazoa; phylum Chordata; class Chondrichthyes; order Torpediniformes; family Narcinidae; genus Narcine; species Narcine bancroftii. The sequence goes on from NC_091470.1 coordinate 351,595,143, forward strand.
TGGCTGAGTGCCGGAGCTTAGGACCCTGGAGAGTTCTGGAAAAAAATGTCACGGGCCTGCCTGCTTGGTTGTGTATGGTCGCCAGGGCGAAGCTAGATGTATCACTCTCCACCTGCAAGGGGAAGGATTCATCCACTCCATACATTGCCGCCTTGGCGATGTCGCCCTTGATGTGTGTGAACACCGTTTGGGCTTCTGCTGACATGGGGAATGTGGCCAATTTTACCAGAGGGTGGGCTTTGTCCACATAATTGGGGACCCACTGGGCATAATAGGAAAAGAAGTCCAAGCGCCACACAACCCAGATGGCCAGCCGTGAAGTGCAAAAGAGGCACCACTTGATTATAGGTCAGATTGAGGCTTTTGGCCAACTGGTAAAACTTGTGGAGGTTGGCGTCATGGTCCTGCTAGTCATGCCCACAGATGGTCACATTGCCCAGGTAGGGAAGTGTGGCCTTGAGTCCATAGTCGTTGACTCTGTGGTCCATCTCCCTCTGGAAGACAGAGACTCATTAGTGACTCCGAAAGGTACAAAAGTGGAATAGGCAGCTGTCTGCCTTGAAAGCAGTGTACAAACTGTCCTCTGGCCAGATTGGTAGCTGGTGGAAAGCTGACTTGAGGTTGATGTTCGAGAAAACCAGGAACTGGATGATCTCATTGACCATGTCAGCGATACGGGGAAATGGGAACGCATCCAGCAGGATGAAGCAGTTTATGGTCTGACTGTAGTCAATGACCATGTATTGTTTCTCTCCGCTCTTTACTACCACTATTGGGATCTCCATGGGCTGTACCTGGGTTCCATGACCCCTTCGGCTAGGAGCCATTTAACCTCCACTTTAATGAATGCTCTGTCCCTGGGGATGTACTGTCTGCTCCAAGTGGCTACTGGCTTGAAGTCGGGGATGAGGTTCTCGGAGAGTAGAGAGGCTACAGGTCATGTTCAGGAGGGTCAGCTGGTTCAGGAGTTTGCGGTTGCAGAATGTGAGGGTGGGAGCCATTGAACTGTATGTGGATGCTCTGTACCTGGCACTGGAAGTCCAGTCCCAGTATGACTGGCTCACAGAGGTGCAGCATTAACAGGAGTTTAAAGCTCTTGTACTCTATACCTCGCACAGTCAGTGTCACAGTACAGCAGCCACTGATCTCGGCTGAGTAGGATTTGGAGGCCAAGGAGACCTTACATTGTGTTGGGGTTACAACAATGGAGTTTTTCTGTACAGTACCCAGTGGATGAAGCTCTCGGTGCTTCCTGCGTCAAATAAACAGTTCGTAAGGTGGCTGTTTACCTCACCATGACTTTGACCAGTTGGTGCAGGCTGTTTTGGTCGAGGATGATGGAGACGAGCGTGTGGTCACTGTCAAAGTCGCTACTGCATTGGTTCAGGGGTGTTTGCCAAGATGGCTGCCCCCATGTCACTCACGTGGTTCTGTCCCTTGCCACCGGAAGTGGTTCCACCCTGGCTTGTTATCCCCAGGGACCCATCGATCCATCCCTGGCCACCGCAAGTGACACCTGAGGTGAAGCCAGAAATGGGGCAGTCCAAGATGACGGCAGCTGTTTCCCACACACGGCACCGCTTGGGAAAGTTTGGGACCTAAACACTTGCGTGTAGTGCCCTTTCATCTGCTACCAGAGGATGTGGCACTTCAGGCTGGGCAGCTCTTCTGGGGGTGCTTCTTGTGCCCAGAGAAGTAGCACTTCTAGTGCTTGATGATGGCAACAATGACGTGAGGCCCCACATCCCAAGATGGAAGCGTCCACGTTCCCCACGCAGCGGCTGCATTGCTCGAAGAGAATGTTTCAGCACTTCCTTACTCTGTCTCCAGCGATTTAACAAAATCCACTACTTGCTGCAGGTTCCAATTGCCCTTTTCCAGGAGTCTCTGATGTCATCAGAGCTGAACCCAGCCGCATCCCATATTAGGCCTTCGAGGTGGGCAGCTGCAGAGACATCTTGGCAGTTGCAGGCTAGCCCCAGCTGCCACAGTGCCCGCATATACTTGTCAATCGAATCACCCAGTGCTTGTTTTTGGCTGCCCAGGAGGAATCCTGCCTATATGACATTCGTCAGGGCCCGGTTCTGCTTCTGCAGGAACTCCATCACTTCAGAGTAAGTAGCAACGTTTCTTATTGCTTGGAAAACCCAGTGGTTGAACTGAGTGAAGAGCACTTCCCTTTCATCTTCTTCACTCCGCATGAATGCGTTGAGGCAGTGCACCCACTGGTCGAATTTAGTCGAGGCCTACGGGTCTTTAGGGTCAGTGTCTAATTTATCCACCCATATTACCTTGTCCATGGTCTAAAATTAATGTAATTAAATTGTACCATCAACCTTTAATCAGCCAGAGAATCATGATTAATAGGTTTTAATAACCTTAAAGTGTCAGCACAGCTTGCATGTTGCTGGCCCGGTTCCAAGGCAGGTACTAAGGGAGCGGTTTGGGCCTTTATGGGGATATCTGGGAGGGTGCAGTCACAGGTTTGGGGGGCAAGTCAGCCCATACAGTACATAAATAGCACCACAGGAGGAAGGGTGGAAGAGAGGGAGGAAGGGGGAGAAGCCCATGCTGGCAGATAAGAGTGAATAAAGTGGATTGGTGCAAGAGAAAACAGCTGAGAAGTGACAGGGAGAAGGGAAAGAAGGCAAAGAAAGGTAGCTGTCTGATAGGAGAAGGAAGGGAAAGGGGGGTGGAACTGGAAGAAAGGAGGAGATAGGGAAAGAGAGAAACTGAGGGAGGGGTTAACAGAATCTGGAGGTCGATATTTACACCATCAGATTATAGGTCAGATTAAGGCAGAGTTGGTTTGTCCTGTTTCAGAGACATGGAAGTCACAGGATAAAAGAGCAATAAAGGCATGTAGCATGAAAATGAAGTCTTTAGCCCATTGAGTCCATGTAGACCTTCAAGCCCCTGTTTGTAAGAATCTTAGGCTAACCCCGTGTTCTTCTCACGTACCTCAACTCCCCTACCCTCAGGCCAGATTCTATTATTTACCTGCCTACCAGAGCCAATTTACCAAGGCCAACCTGCATCTTTGAAATATGGGGTTTATGGGGCTATCCCCTGCAGTTACAGGGCGAATGTACACGCTCCACACAGATAGTACCCAAGGTTCAGATTGAAGGCAAGAAACTGGAGAGGTGAGGCAGCACTTTGATGCTGCCCTCAGAGCGAGAGAATGTAACTGGGGAAAATTGCTGTTGTCCATGACCCATAGCACCTCCTGCAAGATGCTTGGAAGTCCCAGGGAAGATGCAATATGTGTATAATTTTTGCAAACGAACTAATGTTTAAACTTAAGCACACAATCATATTTGATGTTGTTCGAAATGTGTTAGCATGAGTAAATGTTCTATGCCATTCAGTTGATTCTGACAATTCTAACATGGAAAGTCTCCATCAAAGAATCCCTGACATCGAGCTCCACTCCAAATCTGCTTATTTCAATTGTGTGCACCTCTGCACTTAATATCTGGAAGGATCCAGCACTGACTCTCGTCTACTTTTCCCTGGAACTTTGTGCTTTCTCGTAAAGAAAAAAAAAATAGACACATCAGTGAGAAACATGACTGGCATTGAACAGAGAAGAATGAGGGTGAGTGCCATTAATAGGTTGTCAGATGGGTCTAGGAAGCCCTGAGTACACACGGAGAGATGTTTACCTACAAGAGGAGTTAGTGTGAGGAGAGATGTGTCAGTTTAACAGGACAGAGTATTGGTGTGATATGCATGTACTAATTCTTCTTCTAGACATCTTGTATTCATTACTTTGGTATACTTGACAATTCATGTATGCTGCTATAAAATCTGGAATAGTGTGGCTCCTCAGATGGTTGCAAATCCAAGGACTCCACCCAGGGAGACATTCATGAGTGGGGTGCAATCCCTGATTTCCTGGCTTCCATTCTAGCAAAGCTTTCTCCTTTACTTCCAACAGACTAACAAATTCCAAACTCAAAGCTTCCCAATTAGATTCTGAGATTAGAATCAGTGCCCTTTGCCCATCATCATATCTGATATTACACGTCAGCTTGGAAACCCAATATGTGCAGTTGCAATGGCTGGGTTGAAAAGCCCCTGACTTTAGAGTTTGTTATGCATGGTTCCACCTCTGGCTCCCAGAGAATCACAAATTAGAATTCAGACCGTTGCTATTGAGTGTCAACGAGGGAGGAATTTCCTAACAGGATATGTTCTATGTATTTTTGGGTAGGAATATGTATCAAGGGCTGAAAGGAATGTACTGTGCTGTAATGCTCACTTTCAATGTTCCATGATATAGTCAAGAGGTTTCATGCCCAATAATGCTTCTTTCTGCTCCTTTTCTACAGCTACCAACTTATGCTGAGATTTTCATTATTGGAAGAAATAGAATCAAGGAGACCAGTTGGTCCATCATGTATTTGATGTGGGAATCAATAAAATTACCCCTGATCTTTTACTTCAGCACCACATTTGAACATTTCTGCACCAACTCCGTCTCATGACTCCTTTATTTCCATTACAGAAAGTATTACATTCACAGCATATAATTTTAATTGGGAAAGTTCAACTTCATTAGAAACAACAATCATGGAAGCTTGAGCATTCTTTAAAATGATTTACATTAAAGTCATGAAAATAGATCAAAAGAACATTAAACAGTGCAGAATCTAATGGCAATGATTTGTTGAAAATCATTTCAACAATAGATTTCTCTATGGGAATGCCATAAAACTAGTGATACACCTTAAAGACTAGCCCTTCTAAGCATCTATGCCTATATCAGGTCATTCCAGTAAAGTTACAAAACTGGCACCCCCTCGACTAAAATTGTCTGAGTATACCCTGTTCATAAAAACCAAGACAAATCTAATCCAGCTAATTATTGCCCATTTAATCTACTCTCAACCATCAGCTTCAGTGACCCAGGTTCTCCCCTAACCTCTGGTACTATCTGTGTGAGCCTGGGATCACATGGGTTTCCTCCGGTTCATCCTAAAGGTGCATGGGTCTGTATGTTAAATGTTCATGGGCCCTAGTACAGCAGTTCTCAACCATTTTTTCCACTCACATACCACCTATGCCATACGTGCTTTGTGGTCAGTAAGGGAATACTTAAGGTGGTATGTGAGATACAAAAATAGGGTTGAGAACCACGGCTCTTGAATATAGTTGAATGGTAGAATCTGTGGGAAGTGATGGGAATATGGGGAGAATAAAAAATAGGATTGATGGTTGACATTGAAGAGTCTATTTCCATGCTCTAAACCTCCATTGAAGGAGGGAAGGTAATCTGACAGTGCTGTCAAACAAACCTCCATTCCTATATCAACTTTTGGTTTCCAAAACATTATTGGGTCTCAACCACATCATAGTGTTGTTCTACACATGGACGAAAGAGATGAACTCCAGAAGTAAGATTGGAGCAACTACCCTTGACATTAAGGCACAAATGTTTGGAAAGTCAGTATTTTACCAAATATGGCATAAAGGAAAAAACGGAAGATAATTGGCATCACGAGACAAATACCTCCATTGTTATGGCTTGCACAAGATAATTGTACTTATTGGAGAGCTCAATCATCCCGACCACAGGATATCACTGCAGGAATTCCTAGGACAATGTCCTGGCCCCAGTCATCTTCAGTTGGTTCATAAGTGACCTTCCTCTCATTGTTAAGACAAAGGTGGTTCAGTGATGATTATGCAGTGTTTATTTAATTTATAACTCTTCAGAAGATGAAACATTCGATGCTTGCTGGCAGCATGAGCTAGATGAATACGTACGATTTACATCAAGTAATGAGTAACTCCCACAAGAGACCGTCTAAATGGGTATATTTGAAATTCTTTGTATGTCCGCCAGGATCAGCGTCCTGGGAATTGCCATCGAGCAGAAGTTCAACTGGACCAGATATGTGAAAGTTAGATCAAGGAAGGAGGGGAACTGCCTGCAGGTCTACTTTGAATTGGCGGTCTGAACCATATTCAAGGACTCTTCTTTAAACTTGAATGAACATGCCACAGCTGTCACCGACTTCGAGGGACCAGCAGTGGAAATGGTTAAGAACTTCAAGTTTCTGGGTGTCAACATCTCTAAAGATCTGTCCTGGGGCCTCCATGTCGATGCAATCACAAAGAAAGCTTGCCAGCGGCTATACTTCATGAGGTGTTTGAGGAGATTTCTCATCAAAGACTCTTGCAAATTTAAACAGGCGTAACTTGAAGAGAATTCTAACTGGTTTCATTGCTGCCTGGTATGGAGGTGCCAATGCTCAAGACAGGACAAAACTACAGAGAGTTGTGAACTCGAGCAGCTCCATCATGGGCATCACTCTATTGAGGACGTCTACAAGTGGTGGTGTCTTAAGAAAGTAGCCTCTATCCTCAAGAATCCCACCACCTAGGCCTTTTCATACTGCTCCCATGGGAAGGAGGTACAGGAGCCTGAAGTCAAGCACTCAGCAGCACTCAAACAGCCTCTTCACCTCTGAGATCAGTTTTCTGAATGGACAATGAAGTAAAGACACTACTTAACTTCCTCTTATTTTATTTTTTAATTGTAATTTATAGCAATATTTGCACTGTAATGCTGCCGCAAAACAGGTGCTTTGCTCAGCACCTCTGCTCCGTTTGCAACCACAGCAACATCCCAATGGCCAACCATTTCAATTCTGAGTCATATTCCCACATTCACACATCTGTCCATAGCCTTGTGTACTATCCCACCCTGACCACCCACAGACTGGAGGAACACCTCCTTATTTTCCATCTGAGCACTCTCCAGCCAGATGGCATTAACATTGGCTTTACTGCTTTCCATTAAACCTGCTTACCTCCCCCCCCTTCCCCCATTTCCTGTCTTTCCAGTTCTTCTACCCAGACAACCATCCCTCCTCCCTCTCATGCTGCTGGGTCCCTTCCCTCCTTTCTCCACTTATCATCTTCTGCTTTTGCCACCCCCCACCCCCCACACCACCACTTTGGTTCCGACACCTGCCAGTATTTTCTCATACCTTGATGAAGGACTCAAGCCCGAAACTTCGGTTCTGTTTCTTTACATTTGCGACATAAAGGACACTGTTTGACCTGTTGAGCTTCTCCGGCAGTTTTTTTTTTACTTCTGTACTGTCTACAGAATTTTGTGATTTACTTCTAACAACATTAGAGAAATACTTTCACCCAAGGACTGTAGTGATTCCAGGCAGTTGCTCTGCACCTTTTGATGTGCATTTTGGGTTTGGTAATAATTGTTGACCTTGTCAATGGCAACCCTCATCCTGAAAAATGGGTAGAAGAAAATGTGATTTGTGTATTCAAATAAACCCCCCCTCCGAAATATGTGGATTGTAAACTCTCACATATGATTCATGCAGAACACGTGCAAATGCATTTGCAGAGATCACTAGTTGTAATGTAGAGGCACCATCCCTGCAGCTTTGACTTGCATTCCATGTTTGACACATTCAGATCTTGTGTGATGAAAGGACAATGGTCTTGGCAATAGAAAGACCTGAGGAGTAATGTTTTTACTCAGCAGCTAGTCCATATCTGGACAAGCTGCCAGAGGAAACTGTAGAAGTCAATACAATTTCTACACGCAAAGGACATTTGGACATATATATATATATATATATATATAGGAAAGGCTGAAAAGGATACAGATCAAATACAAGAAAATGGGACCAGCTCAGTATGGCAACTTGGACGAGTTGGATCAAAGGACCTGTTCCTTGCTGTATGATTCTATGACTTCAAATTCTAAATGTGCATTCATGCACTTTAACTTCTCACAGCTATCCTTCATTGAATTGAGAGGATGCAACTATGCAGGTGTAACCTTGTGGATTCATTACAGTAAGGGACAGTAAATTTCCAGAACTTTGGATTTCAAGAAGAGCCCAATATCCTAAAAATATCATGAACAGAAAGTTCAAGACTTCTGAGCTCACACATGCCTTGAAATCCTGAATTTCTTGGCACTTACACTGAAGGAAATGCTAGTAATTGTAAGTGGAACTTTTGGTACTTCTCAGCAAAAATCAAGACCATTGTCCTTTCATAGTGGGTGGGTCTGGAATGATATATACTGACATTTCTGGCTGTCGAGCACTGGAAATGTAGACCAAAATCAGAGCCAATCAGATAAAATTTAACCAGACATAGGGAGTTTTACTGTATCTGTGCAATGAGTTGTGGCTTTCTCTACATTTTTGGCTAGAAGAGCCATCTTATTTAAATGGAAAGACTCCAGACCTCCAAGAGTGTTTCAATGGTTTTCTCATGTCCTGTTCAAGTTTAGAAAAAAATTAGATATTATGTATTTGATTCATCAGTGAAATTTGAAGATATGTGGAGACCTTTTATGTCTTATTTTCATTTTCAGATTTCAGATTTTTTTCCTGCAGGCAAGACAGAATTACTACTTATTGGTATTGCAAAAAAAAACCATACTTAACGTACACATGTAAATAAATAAAGAAATGTAAACAAATTGACTGTACAATACAGAAAGAAAAAATCAATAAAGTGAAAAATTAAGATTAATAAGTTCGTGTTTGTTGTTAAGGAGTCTGATGGTGGAGGGGTAGCAGCTATTCCTGGACCTGGTGGTGTGAGTTTTGTGACACCCATTCCTCTTTCCTAATGGTAGCAGTGAGAATAGAGTGTGTGCTGGGTGATATGTATTGTTGCAAGCCCAGAGAATCCCAAAACCCAGCAGCAATAGAAATTCACCAAGACAAATGGTTACTTACACAAAAGTTGCTTTTAATTTTCTTTAAACATAAAAACAGGACCAAACTTTAACTTATAACTATTAAATCAATTTAACCCCTTTCTAATTCTAAGCATGCGTGCATGTGTATATGTTCAGGAAAGTTCTTTGCCTTAATAGTCCAGTCATTCACTTCTCACTTCTCCAAGTTCACCAGTATCAGGTAATTCTTACACAGTGCACAGAATTTAACATTTATGAATCTTCACCAGGCTCTGGTGCTCAAAGGTAAATAGTTACTGCTCAGGAAGGTTCTTGTTGGTTTCAGAGAGATATTTGTTGCTTGTTGGACATAACAAACTGATTTCCTCAAATTAGCCACTATAGTATCTTGCCGAAGAAACTTGGCACATTATGGGTTTTCCAAATGATAACCTCTTCTTCCAGGTCACCACAGAGTTCCTCTTGTTGCATTTCCTCTTGTAAGGACCACAAGGGTTTTGAACAGACTAAATTCAGAACTCACACCCATCTTCAAAATGGGGTTTTCAACAAGCCTGCAGCTTGCCATGTTGCAGCTTCAAAAGCCACTGTAGAACTGACTTCCCTCTCTCTCTCTCTCTCTCTCTCTCTCTCTCTCTCTCCAAGAGAAGAATCCTGTTCCTTCTTTCTTCTCTCTCTGCCTGTAAAAACCAGAATTCCTTGCAGGGCTCCAAACCCAATCCTTGAAAGATCTTTATCAGCACTTGAGCCCAGACTTCTCCATTTGCACCTGCTTTGACATTCTTCCAAAGCAGTTCCATTATCTTTTAAAATGCTCTTGCATTTTAAAATGAGATGTCGTATAAGTATCCGTTTGTGAAGTGACCTACCCTAAACCCCCCCACAATCTGTCTCTTTTTAAAACATATTTACATATAATATAATCCCTAACAGTATCCTTGATGAATGCTGCTACTCTCTGATGGCAGTGTTCCCTGGTGGGGAGGGTTTTGTCTGTAATGTCCTGGGCTATAACTACTACTTTTTGCAGAGCTTTATGCTCAGGAGTAGTGATGACCCCATACCAGAATGTGATGCAGCTTAACAACTCCTTAACAACAAACTTTTTGTAGAAATTTGCCAGGGTTTCCGATGTCATATCAAACCTCCGCAAACTCTTGCGGAAATAGAGGAGCTGACGTGCTTCCTTCATGGTGTCTTTTGTGTGTTGGTTCCAGAAAAGATCCTCTGAGACAGTGACTCCCAAGAACTTAAATTTGCTCACTCTCTCTACCTCTGATTCCCCCAATAATCACTGGATTGTACACATCTGGTTTTCCTTTCCTGAAGTCAACAATCAGCTCCTTAGTTTTTGTGTAATTGAGTGCGAGGATGTTGTTGTTCAGCCATTCAGCCAAATGTTCAATCTCCCTCTTGAATGCTGAGTAGTTGTCCCTTTTTATGCAACCCACCACTGTGGTAACATCAACGAATTTGTAGATGGTGTTGTTGCCTTACTAAGCTACACAGACATAGGTGTATAGCAAGTAGAGCAAAGGGCTAAGAACACAGCCCTGTGGTCCTCTGGTACTGATGGAGATGGTCTTACTAATCCTCACTGATTATGGTATCGAAATGAAGAAATCCAGGATCCAATTGAGCCTCAGGTCTTGGAGTTTGCTGATCAATTTTGAGGGGATGATGGTGTTAAATGCCAAATTGTAGTTGATAAAGAGCATCCTGGTGTATGCCTCTTTGCTGTCCAGGTATTCCAGCGTTTTTTGAGCCAGTAAGTTGGCATCCACTGTACTCCAGTTGTTATGATAGATGAATTGAAATGGATCTATGATGCCGCTGAGGCAGGAACTGATATGCTTAAACACCAGTCTTTCAAAGCAGTTCAACACTGTTGATGGGAGTACCACTGGTTGATTGTCATTTAGGCAGGTTGCCACACATTTCTTGGTATGATTGACATCTGTTTGAAACAGGTGAGTACCACATCATGCTGGAGTGAGATGTTGAAGATATCCATAAATACATTGGTAAGTTTGTCAGCACAGACTTTTAATACTCAGCCAGGTATCTGTTCAGATTGAATACTTTCCTCGGATTCACTCTCATGAAGAGAACCCACAAGTCATCCTCAGATATGGACAGGAGAGGATCATCAGGGAGCATGCAGCAGGGGTTCTTCCTATTCTTATGGTCAAATCGGGTGTAGAAGGTATTGGGTTAATCTGGGAGTGAAGCTTTGCCATCTCCTACTGCAACAGATTTGGTTTTGTAGCAGGTTCTGTCATTTAGGCCCTTCCAGGAATCCTTCGTTGTTCCCATTTTTGTCTGGAAACTCCACTTTGCCCTGTAAATGGCTTTCCATTGGTCATCCCTGCCCCTTCTGTAGTGATCCTGATCCCAACCTCACTATCAAATCCATAGACAAGGGTGGTGCTGCTGTAATTTTGCACACTGATCTTTACCTTGCCGAGCCCAGACGACAGATCCTCTAACTTATTCCTTGAATAGCACCCTGCCAAGAAACATCAGGTAACCATCTCTTTCTTACACCATCACTTTAAGTCATCTCCCTTCCACATCCTCTACCCTCATTGTTTCCCAACCCCACATTGCCTGGTACTACCTTTTCCCAAGATTCACAAACCCAACTCCTTCAGTAGGAGCACTCCATGTGCTCCTGCCCAAGTGCCCAGTGAACTGGTATCATCCTTGACTCCATTTCATCCTCCTTGGTCCAGTCCCCTCTTACCTACATCTGACACACATCACATGCTCTTTAACAACTTTCAGTTCCCTGGGATGGACGACCTCATTTTCACCAGGGATTTTCAGTGCTTGTACACTCCCATCCCCCTAAAGATAGCCTCAAGGCTCCCCGCTTTCTTAGATAAGACCTAACCAGTCCCCCTCCACCACCACCCGCCTCAGCCTAGTAGAACCTTTACTCACCCTCAATAACCTCCTTTGGCTCATCCTATTTTCTCCAAGTCAAAGGTGTCACTCTAGATACTCACATGGGTCCCAGCCATGTCTTTCTGTTGGACATCTGAAGTAATCTATGCTACGAGTCTACACAAGTAAGGCTCCTCAACTCTTTCTCTGTTACACTGGTGACTACATTGGTGCTGTCTCCTGCACCCATGATAATTTTGTCAACTTTATCCACTTTGCTGACAACTACCACTTGGTTCATCTCTGCTAACTCTCTCCTCTTTCTCATTTCTCTGTCTCCATTCCAGGAGATTAATTTTCTACAGACATCCATTATAAACCCACTATCTCCCACAATAACCTTGACTCCACCTCTTCCCATCCTGCCACCGGCAACGATTCAATTCCTTTCTCTCAATTTCTCTGTCTCCACCACCTCTGCTCCCAGGATGAGGCTTTCCTTCCCAGGACATTTGAGATGTCCTCCTTCTTCAGAAAACATGGCTTCCCCTCCACTGCTAATAACTCCATCATTGACCACTATTTCCCAGATCAGTATTTCCCACCAACACATCATTCTCCACAAATTCTACCACCTATGTCAGGATTTCACCACCGGGCACATATTCCCCTCCCCTTCCCAATTTCCGAAGGGATCACTCCTTCTGCGACTTCCTCACCCCTTCCCACCAATTGCTTTCTTGGTACCTACCCCTGTAGCACAAGAGATACAACACCTGCACTTACATCTCCTTTCTCATTACTATTTAGGGCCCCAAACAGACCTTCCAAGTGAAGCAACATTTCACCCTACAAATCTCTCACAGATCTGTAGGGATCAATTACTGCACCCGGTGCTTCCAATACGACCTCCTCTGCATCGGGGAAACTGATGCAGAATGGGGCATCACTTAGTTGAGCACCTTCATTCGGATTGCTGCAGCAGCAAGTACTTCCCAGTGGCCAATCCACACCCCACCGCCACACTAACATCTGTCCATGGCCTCAGGTACTGCCAAGTTGAGACCACTCATAAATTGGAGGAACAACACTGTCTCAGCAGTCTCCAACTAGACAAGTTTTAGTATCGACCTCAAATTTCCATGAACTTGGTCTCTCTCTTTCCTTCATTCCTCAGTCTCCTTTCCTCCAGCACCCCACCCCCTTCCCTTTCTCTATCAGAGAGCCCTATTAATTAATTCTCAGCTTCCTTCTCTTCTTACCTTCCCACCAAATCGATCTATTACTTCTTACCTGTGTTCCTCTTCCTTCTTCTCCCCTTCCCTTACCTCACTCCCTTCCTCCAATTGTTTTTTATTCAGACATTTGCCTGATTTTTGGCACTCCTGTGTAAGGGCTCAGGCCCAAAATGTTGACTGCCGTTGGATGCTGCGTGACCTACTCAGTTGCTCTCGCACATTTGTGTACTGAAAGATTGAGTTGCCTTTCTCTGCACTGAATTGCACTGCCACAATGTAGATAGTAGAGGATTCCCTTGGTTGGCCAGCAGTGGTATTAGCACAGAAGGTGAAATTCCCCCAATAATTTCATGATTTTTCCTGAAGAAATGATCAGCATTCAATTCTGAAAAAAGGCCACGTGTGATTATGATTTTACCACCAACAAGGATTTTACCAGCAATGTTTAATCAACAAATACTCGTGGTATGTAACAATTTAATCTTTATCAGGTTGGCATTGGCACAATAATCTAAGCAGCAAAAATTCAGATAACGCTGGAATGTCATTTGAACTTTCTGCGCCATAATGTAATTGTGGAATACAAGGTCTTAATCTCTGCTTGCTGAGATTAATTTTACAACAACAATTTTAAAGCCTCTTTTATCATAGCCACTTATTAATATTTGAAATACTGTACATAGTTTCCCAGTGGTTTTATTTAAGGTTATAATATCTGTCTCTCATTCTCTCATTGTGCCAGAGTTTTAAATGCCTTTCAATCCAATTTTTTTTATTTTCAGTAAGAAAAGAGCCATCTGTACTGAGCGAACTTTTTGTGTTATCACTGTTTGAATCTGTTGATATCAAGTAACCTCCTCGTCAGTATTCATGAGCTATGTAATCTACTGCAATGTACATTCTCTACAACATGCAAAAAACGTTGAACAAATTTTTAGCAATATCTCACAGATATGCTACAGCAGAGAGTGGTGAAGGCCTTAATATCCAGATGTAGACTAGAGTGGCAAGAACATAAGGGGAGGAGGAGTTTCCTATGAGAGCTCAGAAGAAACTTTGATGAGTATAGCACGAAAGTCTGCAGACACCGGGATTAAAGCAAGGAATTCCATCGGGTCCTCTCACTCCCCCATCCCTTCCCGTGAATCGCCCCCAGTGTCACACTGCGCCCACACCTCCTCCCACACCACCTTTCGGGGGTACTAAACAGTCCTTTCAAGCAAAGCAACCCTTGATGTGTGTAGAGCTCGTCGAAAGAACCAAAGACTTGTTGATCCAAACCAAGGCTTTTATTAGCAAAAGACCGGAGCTCTTCACAGGTGGCCGACCAGTCCGGAATGATCCGACCTGGCTAGGGTCACAACCCTTTAAGGCCCAGACAATAGGTGTGGCTTAGCTCTCAGCCAATCGCTGTAAGCACAGTCTAGATACAGTAACTATATACACTATGTACATTGGTGATAGATCTGTACTATCACATTCACCCCTTCTTGGAGAATTGACCCTGGAAAAAAAAAACAAAAACGAGGGAGAGAATGAAAGGAAGGGGTAGGTCAAGGACTGTAGCGGTCAGGGGGTCTGACCATCCGGCGTGACCGCCGTGGTGCCGGGATTGGGGTCGCTGGAGTGGTGTCGCCAGCGGGCTCGTCGGGTGCGACTACTCCGTCGCTCAATTCCCCAGTCGTTTTGTCAGCAGGGTGGCCCGGGTCATTGGGGTGCTGTTGGTCCTTCTGTTGCGGCACGGGGCCTGGAGCATAAGGAGTTGGGGGGTTTACTGGGTCTACCGCGTCCTGAGCTAGGTCCCGCACCGAAACAGTGTCCTCCCGCCCGTCTGGGAACTCCACGTATGCGTAATGTGGGTTTGCGTGGAGTAGAGTCACTCGGTCGACCAAGGGGTCGTTCTTTGAGTGCCGGACGTGGCGTCGCAAAAGGACGGGGCCAGGGACGGTGAGCCATGTCGGTACAGTGGTTCCCGATTCGGATTTCCTCGGGAAAAGGAACATCCTTTCGTGGGGGGTGGCATTTGTTGCAGTACATAGGAGGGAGCGGATGGAGTGTAAGGCACTAGTGAGAACCTCCTGCCAGTGAGAGGTGGGGAGACCTTTAGACCGGAGAGCCAGTGTAACCGCTCTCCATATGGTGGCATTCTCCCTCTCGACCTGGCCATTACCGCGTGGGTTATAGCTCGTGGTCCTGCTTGAAGCAATACCACACTCCAGAAGGTACTGTTGCAGCTCTGCACTCATGAATGAGGACCCCCTATCACTGTGGATGGAATTGGGGTACCCGAAGATGGTGAAAATACTGTGAAGGGCCTGTATCACTGAGGTGGCAGTGGTGTCTGGGCAGGCCAGCGAATGGGAAGCGGGAGTACTCGTCGATGGCCGTAAGGATGTAGGTATTACGGTTGGTCGACGGTAGGGGACCCTTAAAGTCTACGCTAAGACGCTCGAAGGGGCGGGTGGCTTTGATAACGTGGGAGTTATCCGGACGGAAGAAGTGGGGCTTGCATTCGGCGCACACCGAACAGGCTCGGGTCATGGAGCGGATCTCCTCGACTGTGTAGGGTAAGTTGCGCGCCTTGACAAAGTGAGCAAACCTAGTGACCCCTGGATGACAGAGCGCCTCATGGAGTTTCCGTAGTCTGACCATCTGTATGCTGGCGCACGTCCCCCTGGAGAGCGCGTCAGGCGGGTCGTTGAGCTTACCAGGCCGGTACAGGATGTCATAGTTAAAGGTGGAGAGTTCGATTCTCCATCTGGCGATTTTGTCGTTTTTTATCTTACCACGCTGGGTGTTGCTGAACATGAAGGAGACCGCGCGTTGATCAGTCAACAGTGTAAAGCGCCTCCCAGCGAGGTAATGTCTCTAACGACGCACCGCTTCAACTATGGCCTGGGCCTCCTTCTCGATCGAGGAGTGTCTACTCTCCGGACCCTGGAGGGTTCTGGAGAAGAAGGCTACAGGCCGACCGGCCTGGTTCAAGGTGGCTGCCAGGGCGAAGTCGGATGCATCGCTCTCGACTTGAAACGGGACAGACTCATCGATGGTGTGCAGCGTCGCAGCAGCGATGTCAGATTTGATTCGATCGAAAGCCACTGTGGCTTCGGTCGAGAGGGGAAAAGAGGTGGTCTTGATAAGAGGACGCACCTTGTCGGCGTAGTTTGGAACCCATTGGGCGTAATACGAGAAAAGGCCCAGGCAACGTTTGAGAGTTTTCTGGGTATGTGGGGGGGGTAAGTCCATTAGGGGACGCATGCGGTCAGGATCTGGCATGACTATCCCGTTCTCCACCACACAACCTAGAATAGCGAGTCGTGTGGTCCGGAAGACACACTTGTCCAAATTGTAAGTCAGGTTTAGCTGACGGGCAGTTTGAAGAAATTTGTCTAGGTTGGCGTCGTGGTCCTGCACGTCGTGGCCGCAGATGGTGATATTGTCCAGATACGGGAAGGTAGCGGTTAGCCCGTTCTGGACCACCATCCTGTCCATTTCCCGCTGGAAGACCGCGACACCATTCGTGACCCCGAATGGTACCCTGAGAAATTGATATAGCCGCCCATTCGCTTCAAAGGCCGTGAATGGTCGGTCCTCGCAGCGGATCGGGAGCTGGTGGTAGGCCGAACGTAGGTCAATAGTGGAGAAAATGCGGTACTGGGCGATCTGGTTCACCACATCCGTGATGCGTGGCAGGGGGTACGCATCCAGGAGCGTGAAGCGGTTAATGGTCTGGCTATAGTCGACCACCATCCGTAGTTTTTCCCCATTCTTGACAACCACCACCTGGGCTCTCCAGGGGCTTGAACTGGGTTCGATGATGCCCTCATCCAGCAATCTACGCACCTCACTCCTAATGAATTGCCTGTTTTCGTAACTATATTGCCGACTTTTGGTGGCCACAGGCTTCCAGCCAGGGGTGCGGTTTGCGAAGAGTGCTGGCGGGGCAATCCGGAGTGTGGAAAGGCCGCAGGATTGGCCCTGGGGCATGGGGGCGGGTTGCTCGGGTGCTTCGGGAGTGGGGCGATGGCGACTGAGAGGGGGGCGTGGGGTCCCCCAAAGTGTAGGGACACCGTTTGGAACTGACACTGGAAGTCTAATCCCAGCAACACTGGGGCGCACAATTGGGGAAGGACGAATAATTTGAAGTGGGTGACCGTCACGCCCTGTACTTCCAGCGTGGCGATGCAATACCCCTTTATCCCAGTCGAGTGCGACCTCGTCGCTAATGAGATCCTCTGGGTAGTGGGGATAATGTCATGTCCCCAACGGAGGGCCAGATCTGGCTGGATAAAATTGTCAGTTGACCCAGAGTCAAATAAGCAATTGGTGTAGTGTCCATGCACTTTAATCAGTTCCATTGATCTGGTGAGGGGATGAAAGCATTGCTGGTTTAATGTTATTGAAGCAGTTGACAGGGGAGTTTTGCGCGATGACGTCACGCAACGGGATGACGTCACGCAACGGGATGACGTAGTCAACGCTCGAGGAGCAGGTTGGGGGACCTCCCGGAAGTGCTGTTGTGGCAGCGTTGGCGGGTGAATGGTAAGTAGTGGGGTTTGTAGTTGCTCGCGATTGGCGGTCGTTGGTCGCGGCGGTCGGGCCCTGGCGGTCGTCAGCGATGGACGCTAGGGTGAGCACCTGGTTGGCCGCGGGGGTGGCTGCAGCGGCGGTAGCAGCGGCGGTAGCGTCGGCCCCGGGGCTGTCTGTGGCGGCGGCAGCAGCGGCGGTAGCGTCGGCCCCGAGGGTGGCTGTGGTGGCAGCAGCAGCTGTAGAACTCGTCGAAAGAACCAAAGACTTGTTGATCCAAACCAAGGCTTTTATTAGCAAAAGACCGGAGCTCTTCACAGGTGGCCGACCAGTCCGGAATGATCCGACCTGGCTAGGGACACAACCCTTTAAGGCCCAGACAATAGGTGTGGCTTAGCTCTCAGCCAATCGCTGTAAGCACAGTCTAGATACAGTAACTATATACACTATGTACATTGGTGATAGATCTGTACTATCACAATGTGTATCCACAGGAGTCATCTACTGCATCCAGTGCTCCTATTGTGGCATTCTTTACATTGGAGAGACTGGACACAGACTGGCAGATCGCTTCACTGAGCATCTTCTCTCTGTCCACATCTGTGTCAGGGATCTCCCAGTGGCCAACCACCTCAATTTTGCACCCCACTCCTCTGCTAACATGTTTGTCCGTGGCCTCATGTACTATCATACCAAGACCACCCGTAAATTGGAGGAGAAACACTTAATTTTCCATCTGGGCACTCTCCAACCAGATGGCATTAACATCGACTTTTCTAGTTTCTGCTAGCCTACTCCCTGTTCTCCCTCTCTTCCCATTCCCCACATTTTATTTTCTCCATCTCTCCATCCCTTCCCTCTCTATTCACAGTGCCTTCCCCCTCCTCCTGCTTGCTGGTGTGCTCTCCCACCATTATTCACCTATTACCTCCTGCCTGTGGGACTGTACTCTCCCTGCCCTTCCTCCCACCATTTTGTTTGGGCATCTACCTACATTTTGTCCCTACCTTGATAAAGGGCCTCAGGCTGGAATGTTGGTTATATATCTTTAATTTTCCTACATGAAGTGCACAGTTTGACCTGCTGAGTTTCTCCAGCTTTCTGTTTTTACTTTGATTAGTATGTTACTGGCCCAGGAAGGAAAGTGGTGTTCCTGGACTTAACTAGAAACTAACCAAGTCAAGTAAAGTATGAGCAAAACAAAAACAAATAAAGTATGAAGGGTGAAAATGCAGTGAATTGTTCTGATGAGAAATAAACTGAAAGGCATTTGAATGTAATTTCAAAAAGGTGGGCCTCGAGGGCTTGGCCATGTGAGGACTTCGACAGATGTGTTTTGGTTGAGTTCTCTGTGAAGGGGGTCAAAAAGACAGATAAAATCTCAAAACCAAGAATCTTTTCACCAAAACTGGATAAAGCAAGTACCAAGAGATCAAGGCAGCAAAAAAACACTGGCTAAGTTTCTACTCAGCCAAGAACATCGAGCAAAAGCCCGAAAGGGAAGTGCCACTAGAATGGCCTTGGGACGGGTGGGCCACGGCAGAGCTGGGAGTCGGGACAAGATCGAAATATTAACCTGGAGTAAATGGAAAATTTGTGTAACTGCTTTACAGGCTTCGAAACTGCAATGAGAGACATGTCAGGGAGGATGACTGAATTTAAAGACATTGTTGAAGATTAAATTCAACAAATGACCCAAGTGGAAATTGACTTGGTGAAAGCACATAAAAAGTGAAAAGCTATGAAAGAAGATGCGAAGAAATGGGTTTCAAACAGACAAGGTTATGCTGTAAAATATCGACTACGTGGAGAATTTCAGCAGGCCGCAACAAATGTCCGAATATTTGGGTTGAAAGAAGGGATTGAAGGGAGAGATCCAGTGACCTTGTTTGAAACATGGACCCCACAAGTGCTGGGAGAAAATAATTTAAAAAATATATATTACAGATAGAAAGGGATCATCGGACCCTTGGATCCAGAAGAGTCAGCGATCAATGTCCACAACCAGTCCTGGTAAGATTTTTGAGTTACCAGAAAAAGGAGACTATTCTGAGAGAAGTATATGAATACTCCAAAAAAAACAATGGTCCACCTGAGATTGACCATGAAAAAATGCTATTCTTTCAAGATTGTAGCCTATTTTGATTAAACAAAGGGAGGAGTTTGACAATGTAAAAAGACAACTTCATTCTAAAAATTTGAAACACTCGATGATATACCCCACAACTCTGAGGGTCGAAGTAACAGAAGGTAATTGGCAATTTTTCAAGACTAAGAATGAGGAGGAAGATTTTTTGCGAAGATTATGAAAAGATTAAAGTTCCCAAATTAGAAGACCAAGAAAAAAATGTTTACAATGGGACTAAGTAAAAGTTGTATTTTTGAAGCATCTTGTTTTTATCGTTAAAAAGTAAATATTATCGAAATGTTCGCAGTGAGCTCAAGAAAAAGAATGAAAAGGTAAAAGATTTATGTGCTCTGAAGAGAAACCAGAGTATACTGAATGGTCTTCACGGGTGACCCGGAGCTATGTCTACTAGGTTCTTTCTTTGGCTTGGCTTCACGGACAAAGATTTATGGAGGGGTAATGTCCACGTCAGCTGCAGGCTCGTTTGTGGCTGACAAGTCCGATGCGGGACAGGCAGACACGGTTGCAGCATTTGCAAGGGAAAATGGGTTGGTTGGGGTTGGGTGTTGGATTTTTCCTCCTTTGTCTTTTGTCAGTGAGGTGGGCTCTGTGGTCTTCTTCAAAGGAGGTTGCTGCCCGCCGAACTGTGAGGCACCAAGATGCATGGTTGGAGACGATATCAGCCCACTGGCAGTGGTCAATGTAGCAGGCACCAAGAGATTTCTTTAGGCAGTCCTTGTACCTCTTCTTTGGTGCACCTCTGTCTCGGTGGCCAATGGAGAGCTCGCCATATAACACGATCTTGGGAAGGCGATGGTCCTCCATTCTGGAGACGTGACCTACCCAGCGCAGTTGGATCTTCAGCAGCGTGGATTCGATGCTGTCGGCCTCTGCCATCTCGAGTACTTTGATGTTGGTGATGAAGTCGCTCCAATGAATGTTGAGCATGGAGCGGACACAACGCTGGTGGAAGCATTCTAGGAGCCGTAGGTGATGCCAGTAGAGGACCCATGATTCAGAGCCGAACAGGAGTGTGGGTATGACAACGGCTCTGTATACGCTAATCTTTGTGAGGTTTCTCAGTTGGTTGTTTTTCCAGACTCTTTTGTGTAGTCTTCCAAAGGCGCTATTTGCCTTGGCGAGTCTGTTGTCTATCTCGTTGTCGATCCTTGCATCCGAAGAAATGGTGCAGCTGAGATAAACTGTTAAACTGGTAATAAGCAACAAATTAAATAAATATCAAATCTCATTTATAAAAATTGTGCTGGTGGTAGCAAAAAAATGTATTGGAGTCACTTGGAAGTCTGACTCCCCTCTGCTCACAGCATGATGGGCTGTGGAAATGAACAGCTGGATACCGATGGAAAAAGAATCACATATAATTTAAAGAATAGATATGATACTTCTGCAAAATTCTGGAAACCATATAAGGCCCAAATACAGTAAAAAAAAAGTTACTTTATACATATCCAAACATGATTTCCCCCAATTATATTTTATGTATTTAAAAGATATGTAAACTCTGTCAGTGTAGATCTTTAAGTATAGAAGGGGGAAGGGAGGGAGAGACTATTTTGTTTTTGTTGTTTGTAAGAAAATGTTGAATATAATGGGATATTGAAGATTTTATGATGTATATTTTTGAAAAAAATCAAAAATAAAATAATCAAAAAAGAAAAAATGAAAACTTGGTAAAAGTACTAGCAGGGTGGAGACACTGGTCTAAGGGGCACAATGACGCCAGGACAGGAGCATTTTTACAAAATGGTGCTAATGGGAGGGGTTCTTCTTCCTTGGAAGATTCCACAGGCTTTTCTTGTGGGCTTTCGAGATTTTCTGTTTTCGTCACCATCAGGGCATATTATATGTGTTTCTTAAACAACTGAAAAGGTTTCACTGCTAAACCATATTTGTTTAAAAATTGGTATGGATAGAATGTTTAAGTTTATTAGTCTTAATGTTAATGGGCTGAATAAACTGGTGAAAAGGAAGCAGATCTTGGCACACTTAAAAAAAAACTAAAGGCAGATGTAGTCTTTCTACAAGAAATACATCTTACTAAGTCAGAATATGCTAAATTAAAAAAAGAGGATAGGTGGGACAAATAATATCTGTATTTGGCTCAAAGGAAAGAGGAGTAGTGATTTTAATTAATAAGAATATACCAGTAATAAAAGATATTGACTAAGCAAACTGGAAGATTTGCAATGGCACATTGTAAAAATTTATGCAGAACCAACGACATTTATCACTACCTATGCACCAAATTATGATGATGAGGCCAAGTAATTTTTTTAAAGCAGCAGAGGGAAGACAAAATGTATTGGTCAAGGGAAATTTTAAT
Source organism: Narcine bancroftii (assembly GCF_036971445.1). Lineage (NCBI taxonomy): Eukaryota > Metazoa > Chordata > Chondrichthyes > Torpediniformes > Narcinidae > Narcine > Narcine bancroftii. The sequence continues at coordinate 351,616,976 of NC_091470.1, forward strand.
TTTTGTTTGTCTACTGGATTAGATAAATCAGCAAGAATGGTATCAAGGGTAAAAGCTGCAAAAATGACACTATCATTTATGAAGGATTTAAGCTTGATTGATATATGGAGGCAGTATAATCCTGTAGGTCGACAGCATCAAGTCCACGCTGCTGAAGATCCAGCTGCGCTGGGTGGGTCACGTCTCCAGAATGGAGGACCATCGCCTTCCCAAGATCGTGTTATATGGCGAGCTCTCCACTGGCCACCGTGACAGAGGTGCACCAAAGAAAAGGTACAAGGACTGCCTAAAGAAATCTCTTGGTGCCTGCCACATTGACCACCGCCAGTGGGCTGATATCGCCTCAAACCGTGCATCTTGGCGCCTCACAGTTTGGCGGGCAGCAACCTCCTTTGAAGAAGACCGCAGAGCCCACCTCACTGACAAAAGGCAAAGGAGGAAAAACCCAACACCCAACCCCAACCAACCAATTTTCCCCTGCAACCGCTGCAACCGTGTCTGCCTGTCCCACATCGGACTTGTCAGCCACAAACGAGCCTGCAGCTGACGTGGACTTTTACCCCCTCCATAAATCTTCGTCCGCGAAGCCAAGCCAAAGAAAGAATAATCCTGTAGAAAGAGACAATTCATTCTACTAAGGGTTCATGTTTCACATACAAGGATTAATTTATTTTTAATGTGTGGCCAGTTAAAAAGAAGAGTGATAAGAAAGGAATATTTAGCAAAACTTGTATAAGATCAAGTTTATCTATTGTGATACTGGAAAAACAAGAAAATATTTACAGATGGCGTCTCAATGCCACCCTGTGGAGAAGGATAGACTTTTGTGACTTTATTAAGAGACAAATAGAACTGTTTTGTGAAATTAATCACCCTTTCATTGAAAGCTTACTTAAGAGGACAAATTATATATTGTACAAAAAAATCTCAAAAGAGAATATAATACAGAATTGGCTGGTCTCGAGAAAGATATAACAAAACTGGAAAAAGAATATCAAAGAACAGGGTTAGAAGAAAAGTATAGACTATGGGAGAATTTTTTAAAAACTGAGATATAATGCATTACAAAAATAGAATGAAAATAACTATTAAAAGCTAAACAAAAACACTATGAATTAGGAGAACGGGCACACTAAGTCTTATCTTGGCAAGTAAAAAGGCAGAGGAGTCATCAAGGATGATAAATGCAATCAAAACAGAGGATGATATTTTAACATAATCAAAAATAAATAAATAATATTTTTAGATCATACTATATAAAATTATACAAATCAGAATTACTGGGAGACAAAAAAAGAGGTGGACAAATTTTTAGCGAATATTGAACTTTCAAAACTAGAAGATAGAGAAAAGACTGATTTAGGTGCCCCTTTTACAAGAGAAGAAATTGAGAAGGTTCTGGACACTTACAAGTCCCCGGGGGAGGATGGATTCCTGCCCGAGTTCTATAGACAATTTAAAGATTTCTTGTGTCCTGGGTAAACTTGTACCTCTCACTTTGTTTGTTTGAGATTGGTCACAGTGTTTGAGCTACCCAAAGAAAACAGACACACACACCGAGAGTCTTTATTACTAAATCTAAAGCTGAATTCAAACTACAATATGCAAGCCCTTGTCAATTATACTTATCAACGTCTGGACTGGTCCCAACTGCCAAAGCGAGGCAACAACTGCACACTTGTAGTAGGTTGTCTAGTCACCGGTAGCAGCTTCTCCACCTCCCCCGACCAGGATGTTGGTTGGAATCTATAAGTTCTTCTTCTTGCTGAGAGACATTGCTACCTCTTGGAGAGCCTCAAACTTCAACAGTGGGACCATGGCTTATATTGCCCAAAAGTCATTTACTCATAGCTTATCTCCTTGAATAAACAATTTAATGATCTTCAAGGTCTCCTGACAGTCTGCAACCAACAAAAGACAACTGCATCCCTGGGCCTCATAGTGTAAATTAGATTATGTCTTCCTTATTCAACTGCATCCCTGGGCCCCATGGTGGAATTTACATTATGTCTTCTGATGCAACTGCATCCCTTCTTGCATAAGATGGTCTAAATCCTCCATTACATCTTGTTGCCTCTTATGATGGGTCTATTGGACCAGGCAGTGGGGACCTAGACTCTCCCAGAATCTTTTTCAACTGCTATAGTCACAGAAGTAGAGACCCATTAAAAGCCTCATCATATAGACCTAGATCAATTTTGAATGCTGATTATAAAGTATTGGCAAATGTGCTAGCCAATAAATTGGGGAACTCTTCAAATAGTCCAACCCCTTAATCAATAAACCCTCCTCCCTTTCATATCCCTTACCTAAAACTACCCCTAAACTACCACCTATCTACCCCCTCAAAAAAAAAGATAATAAGAAAAAAAAGATGTAAACTACAATAGCATCGATAATTGATATAGACTGAGGATTTTCCACCACTCTGAGGCAGAAGTATTTAAAATTTAAAACCCATATAATCCAAATAAGGGCTCCATACTTTCCGATAAAAACGCTATTTTTCCAATGGTATACAAGATCTCAATTTTGTATGGCATCTATGTAAATTCAACTCTATATCATTTTTCCAAGTAATTGCAATACATTTTCTCACAACTGCTAATGCTAATCTCAAAAATGCTATTTGAAATTTATTTAATCTTAATTCTAAACAAATCTTTTTAATATTACTTAGCAAAAATATTGATGGATCCATTGGAAGTTTAACTTTAAGAATATTTTGTAAATGTTCATTAAATCGCATCTAAAAAGTTTTAATCTTTACACAAAGCCATGTAGAATGTAAAAACATTTTATTTCTTTCCGACACCTAAAACATAAATCAGTAGAAAGTAAATTATATCTCTTTAATTTCTCAGGAGTTAAATATAATTGATGTATAAAATTATAATGAACTAATCTGTATCTTACATTCACAATTTTTGTCTCACCATCTTTACTCAAATGTCTCTAATCTTCCTGAGTGATTTCCATTCCTAAATATTTTTCCCATTTCAACCTAGATTTTTTTGTAAATCTGGTTTAGGCATTTTATTCTGCAATAATGTATTCATTTCAGATATAAATATTTTTTTCATACACTCCATAATTAAAATTTCAAAATTAATCTATCTGGGCAACCTCATAGTATTTTCAAATTGATGCAATAACAAAGCACTAACAAAAAATAACATTTATTGGTATTTCATATTTTTCCTTCATTCTTTGAAAAGAAATAAAATAATGAACTTCATAGCAATTTTGTACGTTTAACTCCTTTTTGATCCCATATTTTCAAATATTGATTATTAACCATAAAGGGAAAATGTTTATTCTGAAACACATGTACCTATCTCTTCATTTATACTATTCCATATTTCCATAAAATGTATCAAGATTGGTAAATTATTCTTATGTAACAATGTCAAATTCCATATATATATGAATTGATCCCTCATATTATCATTAATTCGATTTGATTCAATATATGCCAAAATAAATCAATTTCCAAATCAAACTTTAATTTTGAAGTTGTAAGCCTCCTAATTCAAATTTCCACATTAAGTTTTGTAAAGACACTCTTGCCATTTTGTATTTCCTTTAAAAACTTCCGAACTATAGAATTCAGATATTTAAAAAAATTTCTGAGGAACCTTACAGGGAATAGACTAAAAAAACATATTGTAATTCAGGGAAAATATTCATTTTGATACAATTAATTCTACCTATTAATGTTATTGGTAACTCTTTCCAATCTTAATCTTATAAAATAAAGGTAAATAATTTAATTGATATAAATGTTTAAAATTTATATCAACTTTAATACCTAAATATTTAATTTGATCTGACCATTAAAATTTTACAATATTCTTACAAGAAATATAATCATCCTCAATCAATGGCATAATTTCACTTTTTTCCCCAATTAATTTTATTACCAGATACTTCTCCATATTGTTCCAATTTATCATATAAATATCTCAAGGATTCTTTTGGCTCTATTAAATAAATCAAAGCATCATCTGAAAATAGTTTAATTTTGCATTCATCAAATTTCACTTTAGTACCTTTAATATTACTATCTTTCCTTATTAATTGAGTCAAGCATTCAATAGCCAATGCAAACAATGCCAGTGACAAAGGACAACCCTGTCAAGAAGATCTCTCCAATATAAACAGCGATGATATCTGCCCATTCATCACTACTTGAGACATCCGATTTTTATATATTGCCTTAATCTTGAAATATCCTATAAAATTCAGCCGTAAACTCATCTTCACCTGGAGCTTTCCCATTGGGCACTTAATTTCCCATTAAGTGTTTCTATAATTTCCTTATGAATAAAAGGGGTCTCCAATTTTTTACTTTCCTTATTAGTTAAATAAGGCAATTGAAGATCACATTTTTTTAAAAATCTATCTTAACTTGACCTTTCACACCCTCAAAAGGATATATTTTTAAAATAAAATTACTTAAATACATCATCTATCTCTTGAGGTTTGTACGTAATATCTTAGTCTTTTCTGATAGCTTTTATCATTCTTGAAACTTGTTCTGATTTTAATTGCCAAGCTAAAACTTTATGAGCCCTTTTCCCTAATTCGTAATACTTCTGTTTAGTTCTTTGCAGCAATTTTTCAAATTTATCTGTAATGAACTATACTGTCATTTTTTATTAATCAATTGTATCTTTTTAACCTCTGTTAAATTTTGTTGTAAATCTTTTTATAAGTATTTTATTTCCCTTTCTAATTTATTTACTTCAGCTACATGTTGTTTCTTAATTTACGAGGTATAACTAATAATTTGTCATCTTAAATATGCTTTCAAAGCATCCCATAATATAATCTTACTTTTGACAGAATTTATATTTATTTTCAAAACTGTTGTATTTGATCCCTCATAAAATTACAAAACTCAATAGTTTTTAATAATAAAGAATTAAATCACCACCGATATGTAGTATCAACTTTTTCTGGAACTATATATGTTATTAATAAGACAAAAATCTGAAAAAAATATAGTTTTATACTCAGCAGATACTACCTGACCTTATAATTATGCTGATAACAAAAATAAAGCTATTCTGGAATAAGAATCATATCTTTATGAAAAAAAGGAAAAGTCCTTTTCTTTAGGATTTAGTTCCATATAGACAATAGGAGCTGGAGTAGGCCATTTGGCCCGTCGGGCCAGCACCGCCATCTTAGATCATGGCTGATCATTACCATCAGTACCCCTTTCCAGCCTTATCCCCATAACCCTTAACTCCGTTACCCACAAGAATCTTATCTAACTCTCTTTTGAACATAGTCAGCGAATCCGCCTCTACCACCCTCTGTGGCAGAGCATTCCACAGATTCACACTTCTCTGGGTAAAAAAATGCTTTCTCATCTCCTTCCTAAAGGGCCTACCCTGTATTCTTAAACTATGCCCTCTAGTCCTCGTCTCCCCCATCATTGGGAACAAGTAATCAGACTTCACCTTGTCTATCCCCCTGATGATTTTATATACCTCAATCATGTCCCCCCTCATCCTTCTAAACTCCAATGGATACAAGTCCAGTTTTTCTAGCCTTGCTGCATATGTCAACCCTGCCATCCCTGGAACTAACCTTGTAAATCTGCGCTGCACACCCTCTATAGCTAGTATGTCCTTCCTCAAGTTTGGAGACCAGAACTGGACGCAATACTCCAGGTGGGGTCTCACCAGGGCCCTGTATAACTGCAGAAGGGCTTCTCTGTTCCTATACTCCAATCCCCTCTTTATGAAAGCCAACATTCCATTTGCCTTCTTCACAGCTTTCTGAACCTGCATGCTAGCCTTCAGTGACCGGTGAACAAGTACACCCAAATCCATTTGCACTTCCCCACTCCCTAGCTTGTCTCCATTTAAATAATACTCAGCTTTCCTATTACTTCCCCCAAAATGAATAACCTCACATTTGTTCATATTGAAATTCATCTTCCATTTAGCGGCCCACTCCTCCAGCCTGTCCAAGTCCCTCTGCATTTTCCTTACATCCTCCTCACACCCCACACCGCCACCCAGTTTAGTGTCATCTGCAAATTTGCTCATGTTATTCACAATCCCCTCATCCAAATCATCAACATAAACTACAAACAACTGAGGACCCAACACCGATCCCTGAGGCACTCTACTCGTCACATCCTGCCATTCTGAATAAGACCCATTCACTCCAACCCTTTGTTTCCTATCTCTTAACCAATTTCCTATCCATGTCAGCACCTTACCTCCAATACCATGCTCCCTGATCTTGCCCACTAGACTCCCGTGCGGTACCTTATCAAAGGCCTTCTGGAAGTCCAAATACACCACATCCACTGGCTCTCCCGAGTCCACCCTCTTTGTCACATCCTCAAAAAGTTCCAGAAGGTTAGTCAAGCATGACTTACCCTTAAGGAATCCATGCTGACTAGCCCTTATACTATTATTACTGACTAAGTGTTCTGCTATTTCTCCTTTTATGATGGACTCCAATACCTTCCCCACCACTGATGTCAGGCTAACCAGTCTATAATTTCCCGTTTTCTCCCTCCCTCCTTTCTTAAAAAGCTGCACCACATCAGCCACTCTTCAATCCTCAGGGACCTCCCCGGAATCTATGGAACTTTGGAAAATGTCGACCAGTGCCTCCACAATTTCCATAGCCACCTCTTTAAGCACCCTAGGATGCAGCCCATTAGGCCCTGGGGATTTATCAGCCCTCAGTCCCAACAATTTACTCGTAACCTCCTGCTTCTGGATCCGGATATCCATTAGATCCTCTACCTCCCCAGTAAAGTTCTCCAAGTCTCTTGGTACCGCATGACCACTACCCCCTAACTGACTATAACCTATATCCTCCTTGGTGAAGACAGTTGCAAAGTATTTGTTAAATTCCTCTGCCATCTCCTTGTTTCCGGTAATAATTTCACCCTTGCCCATTTTCAAAGGGCCAATTTTAGACCGAACCAATTTCTTCCTCTTCACATACTTAAAAAAGCTTTTGCTATCCTCCGCAATATTATCTGCTAATTTCCTCTCGTACTTCATTTTCCCGTCTCTTATGGCTTTCTTAGTTACCTTCTGATGTTCTTTGAAGGTTTCCCAATCCTCTAATTTCCCACTCCGCTTCGCTATCTTATAATTACTCCCTTTGGACTTGATAATGCACTTGATGTCAATCAAACTTATTTCTTTCATTAAAGTTAATACTTTTTTTCCCATTTTGGTTCTAGTTACTTTTTTCAGAGATTTATCTAACAATGGATGCAAGCGACAATTAAAATCACCTCCAATCATAACGTATTCATATGCCTGTGACAAATTAAGAAAGGAATCTTGTATAAATTTTTCATCATCCACATTAGGTGCATAAATGTTCATAAGAGTCCAAGATTCTGAATAAATTTTACAATTTACAATTAAAAGTCTACCAACTGATTCAATAACGGATTCCAATTTAAATGGCAGTTTCTTATTTATCAAAATGGCAACACCTCTTGCTTTAGAATTAAAAGATGAAGCAACAACTTGACCAACCCAATCTCTTTTCAATTTCTGATGTTCTTTTTCAGTTAAATTAGTTTCTTGTAAAAAAAAGCAATATCTACTTTCATTTTTTTTAATATAAGCCAATACACATTTCCTTTTAATCAAATTGTTGAGTCTGTTAACATTAAATGTTGCAAATTTTAAATTAGGCATCTTATTTATTTGTATCTTAAAATCTCTTTACGTGGTGTAGCGAAGTTCCAATCCACAATTAACTAAAATGCAATCTTCATCTCCTTAATAAAGAAAAAGAAAGAAACCCTAAAATAAAAGAACAAAACACCATCCCCCCTCCCAACATACAAAAAAAATACTGTACCACAGTATTACCTCCCTCTACCACACGGGAGGTGACCATCACCTCTAAGTGGCCAACAACTTCAGAAAAGAAGAAAAAAATACCACTTCTCCATAAACAGAACAATATTAAAAGACAGTAATTAAAATAATCCAAGTATGGAAAGCTTTTTCCAAGTCTCCATTGACTTGAGCATCATCAATATCAATTTCAGCTGATTTACATTGTTCTACTTTTTGTACTCCATTCTTCTTCCCTTTTGGGCTGGTTGCGGCTGTTGAGAAATATTCTTGATTTTTTTCACTGTTTATTATGTGGCAAAGATTTTTTGAATACCATGGACTCGGCTTTAACACTAAAAAACTGGGTTTGATACTCTCCATAATCTAAAGCAAACTTATAACCTTTCTTCCCCAAAACTGCCTTAGCCGGATTAAACTCTTTCCAGCGTCTGATAATAACTTGGATTAAGTTTGCATACTCCTTTCCCAAAACATCAGGAATCCATTTTTAGATCAGTATCTTCAAAATCTTCCAGAAGTCCAAAAATGTTGACATTATTTCTGTGGCTCTGATTCTCTAAAGCATTAATTTTCTTTAATAAATCATTTCTTTTGAATTTCCCCACCAGTAAAAGAATCCTCCATCATATTCATTTTTTCTTTACAGTTTCTTTACCTCATCATGACAGTCATAAAGTCCATCCTTTATCTTCTTAACTTTATCCTGTAACTTATCCACTGCTTTTGCATATTTTGCCACATCAGCTTTCATAGTTGAAATTTCTTCTTTTACACTAAGAAATTGTTGATTCATTGACAAAAAAAAACCTTGATTCATTTGTTTGGACATAGCTTCAATCTGCTTAGCCAAATAACCAATCAAAGGTCCTTCTGATTGTGTGGATGTAGGCCCACCTTGGATATATTACTGTTTCTTCCTCCTCTTCGGTAAGCAAAATATCTTCCTCTTCAAATCCTCCAGCGATGTCTCCTTCTTCTTCTTCCGTAGATCTAGATGACAATTCCACTTGTCCATGGGTCTGGGCCCTTCTCTGAATGGTCTAGGGAAAGGGAGAGGTTTCCCCAAGCCCCCCGCAGGGTGGAACGTATTCTGTGTAGCGCACATTTGTGAAGTCCCGCTCATGCAGGTTTGTTCCTCTTGGTTGGGAGGAGGATGTCTTCAGGCTCCAGCGCCATCTTCGCCAGTGCTCCAGGAGTCAGCACCAGGCTCAACTGTATCCTGTGCGGCTGCTGTCACTGGGGGCATGGATTAGTCAAAATCGATTCACCAGGCTCCAATTCAAAGGTAGGCCTCACCTCTTCCAGACTTGCTAGTTGTCTCTGAGTCGTTTTATTCACAGTCTGTGTTTTAGTTTTCTTCATTTTGACTGTCAATAATTTTAATAAAGTTTCTTATAACTTTTTAAATACTTTTTACTGTCTGAAAAGTTTTTTAATGTTGGGTTTTTAACAATTCTGTCGGGAGAGGTATCTTCCCACGTCTCCCACCCGCACCATCACGCCATTTCCCCCCCCCCGCCGGCCCTTAGGTAACTTTATTGAAATAAGCAATAAATTAACCAAATTCTAAATTTAATTTGTTAAAATAGCCTTAGCAGTGGCTAAGAAATGCATTGCAATTACTTGGAAATCTGACTCTCCTTTACAAATTGCATACCTATGAAAAAAAATATACATATAATTTAAAGAACAAATATGACATATTTGTTAAGATATGGTGGGCATATAGGGGCCCAATTATAACTACAATAATAAAAAGGTCAATAATTGATGCTGTTATAGTATAAATATATGTGACTTCCCCATATAGATTTTTATAGTCAATATAAATGTGAACTCTGATGGTGTGCGGATTTATATTATGAAAGGGGGAAGGGGGCTGTTTTGTTTGTTTTAAATAAGAAAAAATTAAATGTAATGATATTGAAGAGTTTATTATGTATATTTTTGAAAAAAATAAAATATTCAAAAAAAGGTGGGCCTTGGAAAAAGGCATGATTGAGCTGTAATTGGTTAAGCTCTGCTGAATTCTCAGGTTTTATTTTTAATAGCAGTGCAAAAATTTCATTTAACCAGTTAGCATATAAAAATATTCAGTGGTAACACTTTCATCACCTGCCATTAATGTCAACATGGCAACAATTCAAAACTCATCGGAATATTTCAAATATTCACAGCCCCATCTAAAATTGAAGATTTCAAACTAACTAATTATAATATGTATTGAAATATGTCAAAAGATTCTACTAATTTAGTCTTTTAACCATCTCTCACTAGCCAATCACTTATGATTTTAATTGTAATGTTACCTCAATATATGCCCACACTTTTTCAAATAGCAAAGTCTCCTCTAACGCTGCTCGGTCTGTTATTGTTTTTAGATAGTTCCCATATGTTCAGTGCAAAAATCTATGGCTATAAGTGAGGTTTCATTCTCTGTGGCGCAATGGCCTCTAATGCTATCTACCCATATGACCTCACCTATTAATCAATATTAATAAATAATACTTTAATTATGTCACAAATACATCAAAACTAAGTTCTAGGACAGGGGTGTCAAACTCAAATTCACGGAGGGCCAAAATTAAAAACTTGGACTAAGTCGAGGGCCGAACTAAATATTTATTGAAAATTTTCAACAACATCTGCATGTTTTCTCTTCTTTCAACATATGTAATGTTAAACTTTTTCTTATTAAAATAAATGTTTAATAATAGTTTTGGATAAACTCTTTCCAGAAGCATTAACAAATGAGAAATAAAATATTCAATAAATAATATTTCTCTATAGAGGATTTGTCAAATGTTGCTAGTGTGCTGTCGAATAGTAAAATCTGAGGGCTATTGAGAATGTGGGAGAATAACATAATTCCTGAAACAATCAAATGGGTGACTGATTGTGGGCATGAACTCTAGCAGGGTTATTTGCCATGCCCTTTTTCCATTGGTACAGATATCCTTTGATTTACACATTTTTCAAGTTTTATGCCTAATGAGCTTGTATCCAGGTGCAGGACCATTTTTAACCAGGAATATATTTATCACTGTGACATGAAACTATTGGAAGATCATTTTATCCTGAGATTGAAGTTCATAATCCTTACTCAGGCCTGTGTGCGGGAGGGTGGGGTTTGCGGGCGATCGGGTTGGACAACGACAGTGCGGGGGCATCGGCTCTCGCTGCAGGGCGGCATCTCAGCGGATCAGCGGCCCCGTCACCATGAGTCGCGGGTCGGCCTGCGGCAGGGAGGGGGAGTGGGCAACGGTCCTGGCGAGGTCAGGCCCGAGGCCTCCAGTTCCGGGTGCTGGGAAGCGGCCTTGACTTCCCCTGACACCGACCAGGCCCCAAAACCAGAGTCCACGGTAAGACCCTGCAACGTAAACAGAGGAGGTGGGGGCGATTAGCGGGCTGACGCCAATGCATTCTGGGATTTGTTGTATTACTGTGCATGCGCTATACTGGGGCGGCGGCCAGCGGGCCACCTCTAATAAATTTTTGAAATGATCTTGCGGGCCAAATATAATTATATCGTGGGCCAAATTTGGCCCACAGGCCAGAGTTTGACATGTGTGCTCTAGGAAGTTTGCCTCTGGTAAATGATAATCACTGACATTATAAATGCACCACATTCAAGATAGATTATTGGTTTAATCGGAGTTCTTATTAATACCATTGTTATCTAAAGCCAGAAAACTGTACTATAATAAAGTAGTAATTTTTTTTTAAATTCCAAACAGTAATTCAGGAATCAACATGGAGAAATTATGTAAAACTGCATAAAAATAGGATAAAGGGTTCACATGCAAAACCTTTTGCTCACCTTGAAGAAGGGCTCAGGCCAGAAACGTTGGTGATATATCTTTACCTCCTATCAACGCTGTGAGTTCCTCCAGCATTTTATTACAATCACGGCATCTGCAGACTTTCGTGTTTCAATACATGCAAAATTGTAACCATTTCTAAATTGTAAAAATTTAGCTGAAGCTGAAGCAGGAAGGCCCTTAAATCAAATCTCATGTCTGATTTCCCTCGTAGCCAGATCCCAGGATGGCCCATCTGCACCTGCGAAACTCACACAGCCTACCTCTCTCCAATGACTAATCTAATGATCATTTCCTTTTAAAATATTTTTTAATTGAGTTTAACCTACAAGTTTACATAGATAGTTTTAGAAAAGAAAGCACATAGCAAATCATTGGTATACATGTAAGCACACAAAAGAGAGAAAAAAAATAGCTGAAACTAAGTCGAGGATTCCTTAATAAATATAAGAAACAATCATTTGAATTGATCTATAAAACTAGGTTCAACCCATTTGCTGAGTTAAGCCAAATTTTAAAAAGTGGAAAAAAAAATTAAAAAAACTAAAAACTACATCTGATTTACCTCTCCCTCTAATCAAGGTTACCTTATATAATAAATAAAAATGAAAATGTGGATCCAATAGTGACCCTCAGATATCAGACAATGAATATCTGGAACATATGATAATTCTTAAATCTTCCAATTATAACAAAATTCTCAGAATTGATCCCACAACTTTACAAATTTAAACTATCTTTAATATTATATCTAATTTTCTCCAAACTTAAATAGAACATTACAACATTACACTGTGAATGAGTAGGGGATGAATCATATTTCCATTTCAGTAAGATTGCTCGTCTGGCTATCAATGTGGTTAAAACTAAAACATCTTCCTGAGATGCAGACATAGGTTTATCTGGGACGCAAGTAAAACCAAACAGAGCAATTAACATACAAGGTTCTAAATTAATCTTAAGAATCATTGATATAGTTTGGAAACCATCTTTCAAGAATCTCTCTAAATTTGGGCACTCCCAAAATATATGGATCATAGAAGCTTCAAAAGAAAACTTCTATGTTGGCAGTTTTAGGTTTCTTTTTACCATTTTCCTTCTATACATTGACACATAATCCATTAATGACAAATAGTTTGAGAATATGGGCTCAGTTTAGGAAATTCTTTGGGCTTAATGGATTTTCCTTGGCTAGTCCTATTATAGATAACCATCTTTTTCAGCTGTCCTTGCAGGATGCAGGTTTCATGGAATGGCATTGATTAAGCATTCAAAGCTTTAACCATCTCTTTATTCGAGATAATTTTGCCCTCTTGTGAAAAATGATCAGCCAAATTTAATCTTTCTAACAGACAATTTTTAGATATTTACAAATTAGACATTTTGTTCTGTCTGAGCTTTGTGATTTCCTGCAAATTTCAAATACTAATATTCTTGATCTATTTTTTAACTTACGTTTTTATTTTCATGGTGGATTGATATCATGTATTTATAATAATTTATTGAATTTAAAACAGTCTCCGTGGCTGGGAACAAGAGTGATTGGGAATGAGATTTGAACCTAACATTTTCAGTTGAAGAATGGTACTCTTCTCTCAGCTTGATTAATGACTCCTCATTTTTTGCGAGTATAAGGTTGTACACAGAGCTTAAATTATCTAATTTTATGCAGATATTGATCCATTATGCAAGAAATGAAAAATATTTGAAGCTTCTCAGATCCGATGATCATTTTAAATGCCACAACCCTGGACAGAACCAATATGCTCCCATGTCTGACCCACAACTTCTCTCATTACCCCTCCTCTCTACTCCCTTGCTGTTGCCCCATTCACACCCAATAGCATAGTTAGCACAGCAGATAGTGCAACGCTGTTTTAGCATCAAAGAACTGGGTTCAAATCCAGCACTGTCTGTGAGGAGATTGTACATTCTCCCCATGTCTGAGTGGGTTTCTTCCAGGTGCTCCCACCATTCAAAATGCAGTGGGGTTTGTAGGTCAATTGGACAGCACCGGCTTGTGATCCGAAAGAGCCTGTCTAAATTTAAATTTAAATGTGGCCAGTTAGAACCAGGAAATAGATTTAAAAATTGCTTATGAGGTTCTGCTAATAGGTTTGGACAGCTTCCAGAAAACTTGTAATTCATGGTTTCTTAGCTGCTAAAATCCCCATTACCCTCACTCACCCATCATGCAGTATCCCCCTCTCCCCAAAGAATCACCACTCCAACCATTTTGCATCCCAACCCAGCACTTTAAAAAGGCTAGAGCTTTTCTCTCTTGCAGTATCTTGACACCAGAGGCAGAGTATGACTGGAAATGCTAGATACTGGCAACAGTCATAATTAGTATCAGATGGATTCATTTTTTTCTCAGTAACTGGAAGCATAGATTGGTAGCTATCATTATGGTGACTGATTACAACAGCAGTTATTCACATCCATGCCTGTGGATGGTTCAAGAAAATAATTGTACTGTTAAAACTGTTCTGATAACACTGAACTACAAATATTTTCAAAAGGTTTTCTTCCTGAAAAACAATTGCAGATTATGAAAAACAATTGCAGGTTATGATACACTTCAATCTGAAGACAAAGATCATTTCAGATTTGCTGTATTATGTAGGAAGTTGGAGAAGCATTAAGTTAACTTTTATTGAATTTATTATGGGTAATCCATAATGATGCTGACATGTTATGTTAGTTCAATTGACCTAAAAATGTTTTGCCACTGATTTTCATTTGTACTCAGCATCTGTTGCCTCTCATGTCAGTGTCCAATAATAGTTGGCCATCATTGCTGGATGCCCATTCCCCTGATACTGTTTTAAAATGGTCGCAATGTCCTGGTGAAACCATTCACCATGTTCATCACTGACAACGCGAAAATCAGCAGGAAATAAGTTCAAGGCCGAATGCAGAAAATGAATTTTCAATGACATGTTGTACTTCATGGTTTTGTACATGCATTCAATCTCTATCAATGTAATGCACAGCATCTGTATATGTGAGCTGCTTTTATAGCCTGTCTGCATCTATCCTGACTAAGCCTGCCCAGGCCTAAGACAACATATGCATAACACCAGCAATGAGTGCAAACCCAGGTTTGCTTGGACTGACCAAAACAGAGCAATTTGTGGGCAATATACTAGTAGACTTAAAATATGACAGGAAATCACAAAAATAGGTTATATCTAAGAAACAGTACGTGAAAATCCATAAAACACATCCAAAAGTGTTCAGGAAACAAAATCTTCATTGTCCAGTGTAATCTGGTTGACAAGAAATACACTGGAGTATAGTAACATTCTATCTTGACTTGCAACAGATAGATTAGTAAATGACTGATAATTCATAATTATGCAGCTTAAAATCACGTAAATATTTTTACCTTTGTTTCATGGACATCCAAGTGCATAAACAATTAAAAAGAAAGTGAAGACATCTAAATAATCCTCAGTATAAATTACAGTCCAGTAGGGGATTTTTAAAGTAGCTTTGTGCATTGCTCTATTCTGTGTTTGATTCCGATCCAGCTTCCTCTGCCATTCTCTTTAATGGTTCTCATACGTGACTTCGGTCAGTTTGGACTCACTACAGTTAGGCACTGGTTATCCTGTAAGCCGGCAAAATTAGTGTGGGAAATGAAAAAAACATATTTTCAGTAAAACAGTTGTTAAAGATTTGGGAGTGGAAAGGGGCCCACTAGTACTCACTTGGAACCATCAAGTCAATGAAGTCATTAAAACAATCTAGTGAGGCCACGATGATTGAGAAAGGGAGTAAGATCTTCAGACCAAGAAAAATGATTTTTACAGATAAGAAACCACAAGTATAAGATAAAAGGGAAACCAATTAGAGAACATTTTAAGTGAAACAAAATAGCCTTGCATCTATTTTAAATCTATCCATTGTGTTTTGTTTGAAAATAATATGCTGATACTCTCTTAGTTTAATTCTCATTCACTTCCTCTCCCATCCTATACCCTAAATAAGCAGGTCATCCTCTAGTTCCTGGTTCTTGATTTAATTATTGTACCTAGTATTTGGTGCCACACTGAAGGGCTTTACTTTAGAGCACAGAAGGTTGCAGACCTATGGTACATGGGAATAGTGATAAGATATAATATATGGCATAATATGATATGAGAATTCATTGCCATATACATATTCATACTTTCTGCAGTCACACATGTACCAGTAATATTTATTAAATTACCATAATGGACCATGAGATAGAAAAGGAGATAATAAATAGAAAAGGGTAGTTAAGCAGTGGAGGAGATCTCAGTAAATACATTTAAGACAAGGTTGATAGATTTCTACAAAGTGAGGGAATTAAGGGTAATGGGGCAGATAGGTGGAGGTGAGCCTATCATCAGATCAGCCATAATTACATTGAAAAGTGGAACAGGCTCTACTCCAGATGGCCTACTCCTGCTCCTATTTCTTAGTTCTTGAATAAATATTCAAGTTCCAGTGAGTAAAAAAATTGTTTCAAAAGGGCAAACAGATATTTTGGTGGTTTCAGGGTCATTTATGAACAGGATACTCTGGGGAGGCTCAACAGCCTAACAAATGTTGGTGGGGGGGGGGGGGGGGGGGGGGGGAACTGCTCTTGAACCTAGCTATGCTGGATTTCAGGCTTCTATACCATCTGCCTAAAGAGAGCAGAGTGAAGAGATGGTGACCAGGGTGATGGGGAATCCCTAATGTTGATGGTTGCCCTCTTGAAATCAGTACCCATGTTGCATTTGGTCAGCCCTTCCACTATTTGAGTCACCTGCCATGCACTTGAGTTTTCAAACCAGACCATGATGCAACCTGTCCATATATGTTCTACAGTACACTTGTAGAAGTTTCATAGAGTGTTTGATGCCATGCCAAATCTTCTTACAAAGTAGAGGAGTAAGTGTGGCTAATTCACAGCTGTATCAACACGCTCACTTTAGGAGAGATCCTCCAATCTATGTATGCCCTTAAACTTGAAGGTCCTAACCCTCTCCACCACCACCCATCAATGAAGACAGGTACGTGATCCCTTGCCCTCCATTTCCTAAAGTTCACAATTAGCTCCTTGGTCTTGCTGACATTGAAGAGCAAGATTGTTCTTCTGTCACCATAAAACAAGATTCATGATCTCAGAATTTCCATAGTAGATGGATACTACAGGCAGCATGGATATCCTAGGCCAAGGACCTATTTTTTTCAGTGTTATTTGACTCCATGATTCAGTGATTCTTCAATTTATATTAAAGATACTCTATTCAAGTTGAAAAATAGTTTGAAAAGTTATTCAAATTGTTGCTTACCCTTCTCCCTAACTTTCTTCAAGGGTAAATGTACTTGGTATTGATTTTTGAACATTAGTGTATCCATTATTTTAGAAGGTGAAATTCCAAAGGAGTTTTCAGATAATCTGCCTTACCTTTGGCAGAAAGATCAGTGGAAACCATGGGAAAAATGTGACAGGTTGCAGAAAGTCAGGAAAATTTAATTGCTGTTAGGTTCAAACCCTATTAAAGAACTAAAGGAATCAATTAAATCCAATCAAATTAAAGTAATTTTTACTCAGTATCTGAAGTTTTGCTCAGTATCTTTATCCATGGACCTGAAAAATCGTTGGTAATTCAGATGATCAACAGAGGTACTTTATTAAATAAAAGAAAAAATGTCACAGCTTTCTCCACAGAATGAAGTTCCACAATATGTTGCAACAAGTTAGATTAGAGTTATAATTCTTCATGTGATACACATTCAAAATCTGATAGGAATCTACCTGTAATCATTTTAAATAGCAGCAAAAAGAGGAAATGAACCTTTTCACCCACACCTGTCAAAACTGTAGGGGTAAAAGTCATATATATTTTAGACTTGATGTTGACTGATCACTTCCACCATGCATGCTGGTGACACACTGAGCTCCTCCAGCAGTTCAAGTTTACAGCATCTGCAACTTTTGCGTTTCTCTATAGATGCAGTTGGATGTGGCACAGAGTGCAACATGGAAATCTGCAGATGCACAAAAATGCATGGAAGTGCTGAAGAAACTCACCAAGTCCCGCAGCATCCAGAAGAGGCAAAGATATATAACCAACACTTTGGGTCTGCATCCTTCATTATAATCAATGTTTGCCAAGTATGCACCCTTGTTTACATATTATAATGAGCTGATTCTGTTATCTCCAACTAAGTGAAACATCAGAAGTGTAGAAGTTAAAGCCTCCTTTCACTATTCCTCAGTTGCAGACCAGAGGCTTAAGGAAGAAATATATAGAGGTCCTATGACCTCAGTGGCAGAAAGATGGTTTTCCAGACTGTGACATTTCTCCCTTTCCACTTGGCCATCTCCTCTAGGATTGTAGCTAATGGTGGTGGTGCCCTGGCCAGCCAGGTACTGCCGCAGCTCATCACTCATGAATGAGGTCCCCCAGTCGCTGTGGGTGAAGACGGGGTACCCAAACAGCGGGAAGATATTGCGGAGGGCCTTGACAACTGTGGCCGTGGTCATGTCCGGGCAGGGGATGGCAAAAGGGAAATGGAAATATTTGTCAATGATTGTAAGGAAGTAGACATTCCGGGTGGAGAAAGGGATGGGCCCCTTGAAATCAATACTTAGGCATTTGAAGGTTTGTTCAGGTGTGTCCTGTCCGGTCGGTAGAATTGCCATTTGTATTTGGCATAGACCTGGCAGTTTTTAGTCATTGCCTGGACTTGCTCAATGGAGTATGGTAGGTTCCAAGCTTTGATGAAATGGAAAAAATGAGTTAGTCCAGGGTGACAAAGATTATGAAGGGTCTGCAGTCTATCCATTTGGACACTGACACAAGCCCCACAGGATAGAGCGTCCAGAGGTTCATTAAGATTGCCCGGCCAGTAGAGGATGTTGTAGTTGTAAATAGACAGTTCTCCATCTGAGGGTCTTATCACTCTTGATTTTGCCCCTCTGCTTATTATTAAACATGAATGCGACCACTCGCTGATCTGTGAGGAGAGTGAATCATTTTCTGTTGAGATAGTGCCTCCATTTGTGTACTGCCTCCATGATGGCATGGGCCTCCTTCTCAATGGAGGAGTGGCAAATATCAGGGCCCTGGAGTGTGCTTGAAAAAAAGGCGATGGGTCTGCCCCCTTGGTTGAGGGTGGCAGCCAGGGCAAAGTTGGACGCATCGCTCTCCACTTGGAACAGCGTGGACTCGTTGCCTTGGCGATGTTGTCCTTGATATGGTCAAATGCAGCTTGGGCCTCTGCCAGCAGGGGAAATGTGGTGGCTTTGACCAATGGGCGAATCTTGTCTGCATAGTTGGGGATCCATTGAACGCAAATTGATAAGAACCTGAAGCATCTCTTTAGTGCTTTGAGGGTATGTGGGAGTGGTAGCTCCAGCAACAGATGCATGCAGTCAGGGTCAGGGCCAATGCAGGCGAGGATGGCTAGTCATGCTGTCCAGAACACATATTTGTCCTCGTTATATTCAGGCATTTTGCTCCTCAGAGTAATTTACAGAGATTTTCATTGTGAAGGTCATGGCTGCAGATGGTTACATTATCAAGATATGGGAAGGTGGCCTGCAGATCATAATGGTTCACCATGCAGTCCATTTCCCACTCGAAGAAAGAGTACCCGTTGGTGATGCTGAGGAAGAGGTAGAAGCAGCCATCTGCCTCGAATACAATATACTAGCGGTCTTCCAGGTGGATCAGGAGCTGGTGATATGCCAACCAGGTCAATTGTGGAAAATACCCAGTATCGTGTGATCTAGTTGACCATATCGGATATGCTGGGAAAGGGGTATGCGTTGAGCTGCGTGCACCAGTTTATGGTCTGGCTGTAGTCTATTACCATCCTTTTCTTCTCCCTTTTCTTTACCACTTCTATTACTATCCTTTTCTTCTCCCTTTTCTTTACCACAGCCACTTTGGCCCTCAAAGAGCTATTGCTGGCCTTGATGGCGCCCTCGCCCAACAAGCACTGAACCTCAGACTTAATGAATGCCTTGTCAGCCTCACAGTACCATCTACTCTTAGTGGCCACCAGCTTGCAGTCGGTGATGAGATTGGCGAAAAGTGGGGTGTCGACGTTGAGGGTCAAGAGGCCACAGGTCGGATGCAGAGGGATGTCTGTGAATTCTTCATTGCAGACTGTGAGGGGGGATGGGGCCTGTTAAATTTCAATCTAACTTTCTGAAGTTGGCATTGGAAGTCCAGTCTCAGTAGCAAGGGGGCACAGAGGTGTGACATGACAAGTAGCCTGAAATATTTAAGCTATGCCTCCAATGGTCAGGGTCACTACTCAGGACCCATGAATGGCTGCCGTGTGTGATTATCCGAGTTTTGGAGAGCCACCTCCAGTGTCTCTGTCAGCTCAACTGCCCTCTGTAGATCAAGTACCATTTGTTCCAGGAGTCTCTGTCTTATGCTCCTGGAGCAGGTACCAGCCACGTAAGCATCCCATTTGAAGTCCTCAGCATTCTGAGTTGCTGACATGGCCTTACAGTCACACACTCTGCATAGGTTCTGGAGGCCCCTTGACTCACCAAGATGGCCAGGAGGTACCTGGTGTAGACCTCATTTACTTTCTTGCGATACTGGGCCTTGAGAATCTCCATGGTGGCTGGGTACAAGCTGGCGTCGCTGATCATCGGGAATACTTGGGGTGCAACTCGTGAGAAGAGTAATCTCAGTTGGTTAGCATCTGTGGAGATAACGACCATGGCTGCTGCCAGGAAGTCTTCAAAACAGCGTAACCAGAGTTCAAATGTGTTTGGGGCATCCGGTGATTGAGGGTCGATGTTGAGCCTCTCAGGTTTCAGGTTCTGTTCCATGCTTTTTTTTTTGAAAAAAATTATAGTTAATAAAATTGATGCACCTTCAATAGTCACAAAAGATTGAAGTTGTGAAACTGATAGGCTTTTATTAACTATAGACTGGAACAGCCATCAACCTCATTGACTGATCAAAGCAGAGTGGAATGGGTAACATGCAAAGGGCTATGGGTAGGATCGGTCTCAGGAGGCGTGTCCAGATGGCAGCAGCCAATCATAGCATAACAGTGGTTTACCACAAATGTTTAATGATTTAAGAAGAATTTTAAATGTTTCTGCTTGTGGACCTTGCTGGTGAGAACATTTTATTATGCTATCATGAATTGTTCAGATATTAGTGAAAGTTTCTCTTATGACCTTATCTTGCAGTTGCCTTCCCAAAAGTTTTTTATGACCTTGATGTGTTCTCTTCAATTTTTGGCTCTCTCAGTCTGTTGGCATTCACTGCCTGATGCAGTGCTTTTAGGGAATCTCAATTCCTGGGCATTACAAAGAGAAGCATTCTGAATAACTCTCTGCACCAACATTGCACAAAATTGAACAGTGGGTGAAAACTGAAAGTATGACCTTGATATACCTTGATATAATCAATTTTAACATGAGTTCAGATATGCTCCTTCTTGGAAACTCCAAAGCAATATTTTGCTGGAATGCAAACACATAAACAATCTGGCATCGGGGAAAAAGGCAGCTGCCAAAATGCTGACAAGCTGAAGCCTGCCAGACAGAAAAGCTAGGCATTATCTGATTGTTTGAGACATATGCATTATACAATTCATTCCAATGTATTCCAAATATTATTCTTTCTCTGTTCTTCCCTGACAATGGAAAAAATATGGAATGTGTCAGCTTTCTACACTTTCTCGGACTAGAGTTCCTTTTGCAGTAATTTAAAAGTCACTAGTGTGGGAATACACTAGTGACTTACATCCCTAACGTCGAAGTACTCGAGATGGCAGAGGTCGACAGCATCGAGTCCACGCTGCTGAAGATCCAGCTGCGCTGGATGGGTCACGTCTCCAGAATGGAGGACCATCGCCTTCCCAAGATCGTGTTATATGGCGAGCTCTCCACTGGCCACCGTGACAGAGGTGCACCAAAGAAAAGGTACAAGGACTGCCTGAAGAAATCTCTTGGTGCCTGCCACATTGACCACTGCCAGTGGGCTGATATCGCCTCAAACCGTGCATCTTGGAGCCTCACAGTTTGGCGGGCAGCAACCTCCTTTGAAGAAGACCGCAGAGCCTACCTCACTGACAAAAGGCAAAGGAGGAAAAACCCAACACCCAACCCCAACCAACCAATTTTCCCCTGCAACCGCTGCAATCGTGTCTGCCTGTCCCGCATCGGACTTGTCAGCCACAAAGGAGCCTGCAGCTGACGTGGACTTTTTACCCCCTCCATAAATCTTCGTCCGCGAAGCCAAGCCAAAGAAAGAAAAGTGTGGGAATAACACTGCACTTATTGGGTCTCTGCATGCTGCCTACAAGTACTAAAATAGAACTGAAGGAATAAAGATATGAACAACAAAGGTTGAACTTTTTTTTTAAAGACATACAGCAAGGTACAGGCCCTTCCACCCCATGAGCCCATACCTCCCAAATACCACAATTAACCCAGAACCCCTGTACGTTTTGAAAGTTGAGAGGAAACTGGAGCACCCAGAGAAAACACAAATAGACATGGGAAGAACGTACAAACTCTTTACAAATCTGGATCATTGGGCAGTAACAGCATTGTGTTAACCGCTACTCCCCCCAACGTTTAAATATCTTCTTTGCCTGAAAGATGCAATTTAGCATATATCATCCCCCCAGTCTTTGCTGGAAACTTTCGGGTTAAAACCTTCCCAAAGTCAAGCTATTTATAGAATGGTTAAAATTAAAAGTGAAAAAGCAATAAACCCAACAAAAAAATTAAGAGAAATTATTTTATCCTGAGAGTGTTAGAACCTAGAATCTGCTACCAGAGTGAAAAATTGAGGTGAACATCCTTAATATATTTAAGGGCAAGTGAGATAAGCTGGTTACAGAGAAAGGAATAGAGTAGTGATTCCCAAAGTGGGTGGTACAGCCTTCCTGGGGGCACTTGAAAGATCCAAGGAGGCAGTGAGAAAAAAGGGGCAGCCAGGGGACATTGAGGAAAAAGGGGATGGTCCAAACATTTGTACCTTGTTTATGTGGTCTGGGATATTGGGCCTCGAAATTCCCGGCTGGGAAATGATGGGCCTACGAATCTGCCAGGAGATCAGGCCACAGTCCTACTGCAGCAAAATGTACTGTCGCCATACACTGGTCCACTCCTTCTGGCACTGCAGTTCCACAATGCTTCCTGCAGCAGGGCCTCAGTGTGGCCTGGAGGAGGTGCCTATGGGAGATGGCCCAACCAATACCCTTTGCGGACGGATCCCATTCTATGCTGAACTTCCCTGCACAATGTTCCTTTCAGATTGTATGCAAAGCGAATAGAATATTGCGTTGATTGGGTCCTTAGTTAGCTGAACTTCCCTGCACAATGTTCCTTTCAGATTGTATGCAAAGCGAATAGAATATTGCGTTGATTGGGTCTTTAGTTAGCCCTACATTGTCTTCTACCTTCCGGGCCCGAACACGCATGGCCTTCTCCAAGTACTCCAGTCCTTCCAGGAGTCTCCCTTGCTATCTTATCAACTGCTGGACAGATTAAAGGCAGCACAATTCCCTTCAGTTTGGTATCCAGGTGTCCCATCACAGTGGTAATCCAGAGCCCTCAGGGGTCTCATGACATTTGGAGCCCTCATATAGTCCAGTAACTAGAGCCCAGTCACTAAGAGCCTTAATCCTATGCTCTACCATACACCACTCCACCCAAGATTGCTGCAAGGAGGGGCCCATCACCTGAACAGCACCTTCTTCCCGGACACACAGGGATGTGTTATCCTCAATGGCTTCAGGCGGCATCTGCAGCCTGTTGTTCATGGCTTCCTGACTGGATAACCCACCCAGATACCTGCTTCCAATGGGGTACTCTCACACCAATACCAACCACATCCTAGATCTGAAGCAGTCATGTGGCCACAGCTCAATCTACCATTAATTGACCAGCCTGAACACTAGCTGCGTGCCTTTATTTTCTCTGGCCCAGGTTTCCCCATCAGGGAACAATACTGCAGCAGTGTTTACACATCAAATTTTAACTGGGTGATCTCGTGTTCCTTTCATCGCAAGGCTTTGTGTCCGAGCTGCAGGAAGACTGAGAGCAGCCTAAAGATCCCTCTGTAATATTTTTTACACAGCCACTTTTTTCCAGGAAATTATTGCCATTTTAATGGAATGCATGGTGTGTAAAAAGGTCAGAATGGGAATGAGGCTGCCATTTCCGTTCCGATATTTTACCTTTAGACCCCTAGTAAATTTCCCAGAATGCCTGCAGTCTAAAGTTAACTGCAAGCATTCTGTGAACAATGGGCTAATGAATACCACGTATCAATGACGTGCATCACAAGTCCAACCTTTCTAATTATTACACTTCCAGTTTGTTATCTAAACTCGTGTAAGGAAACGGAGATTTTGAGTTTTGGTTGTTCATGTGTGAACGACCAATTCCAAGACTTCAGATATTCTTCAGACTGGTAAAATCATGCAAATTCTATCTAAATGAACACAGATTATTTGAGGAGGGACACAAGATGGTGGCCAACTTCCTCCCCTTACAAGTCAATGCTATCTGACCATTCCATCGGCTTGCAATGCTCCTCCAGTACACTGACCAGACTGCCAAACCCAGCAGTATCTCTGATCAACCACGATACTCTGCCTCCTATACAGGTGGGGTGCTTCATTTTAGCCTTTTGCTAGAACATCACTCCCACCCAATTGCCTGGTTGTGTCTCCTAACGCCAATCTGTGGTAGGAAAACAAGTTGAAAGGATTCAAATAGTGACAATCCTCGCTACATGTCAGTATGAAGTGGTGAACTTTATTTACACACGACACCAATATATAACAGGAGGCATATATACACCTGCATGCAAACCAGTAATGTTCTTATACAATTAGCTAAACAATACCAATGTAAATTCATCGTTCATATAATCAGTACCTACCATCCGTATCGCAACAAACAGGCACGGCACACCAATCAACAAGGTGATGCATATCTATCTACAAGTTACAAGGGTGAGACACAATAATTGTTGTTTTAAATTTGCAGTAGACCTAATACCAAGAAAGTGGTGTGTGGGGGTGTGGGGGGTGGGAGGGGCCTGGGAGCCAAGGGGACAGAAGCCCAAAAAAGTCTGGGAACCACTGGAATGGAGGATACACTGATGGCCTTAAACAGAGAAAGGAAGGATGAGATATATTTGGCCTATAGACACCAATTTCGCTGAAGTCAAATAAAATTTTCTGTGCTAATATTTCTGTGTAATTTCAGTCCTTCATTCATTGGTGGTTCTTCTTGATATTACTAGCAGCCACTGTATTATTGGATACTTTTGTACATTATTATATGATTATTATTATACTATATTTCATAAGAGATAGGTTAGGTGAGATTCAAACCAGAGGGCATGGTTACAGGTGAAAGAGGAAAAGTTTATGGGGAACATTAGGGGGTTATTTCTTCACACAGTGAGTAGCAGGTGTGTGGATCGAACTGCCAGCTAAAGTGGTAAATGTGGGCTCAATTTTCACATTAAAAAAAAGAATGGACAGGTACACGGATGGGAGGGTACGGAGGGCTATGGACTGAGTTCAGGTTAGTGGGACGAGCCACAATAATAGTTTGGCACAGAAAAGGAGGGCCGAATGGCTTTGTTTTCTGTGCTGTAATATTCTATGATTCTAGGATATGAGAGTCTATTGTTACATTCATAGGTTCAATGTACAGATGCACCAAAATTCTTACTGCACCCACACATCAACAGCAGAAGTATAAATTAAATAACTGCAGTGTGCCATGATGCAAAAAATAATGAAAGGAATGATAAATATTCATAGTTCCGGTTGCAAGTGCCATGCTCTGACATTTGCTGTCATTGGCATAATTCTCATCTTGTATCTGCTTGGACTAATATTGTATAATCTCCCCATATCCTACCTTTCTCGTACACACTAGGGGCAATTTATGTTGGCTAATTGATCCACCAAGCTACCTTGGGAATATGGCTGGAAATTAGGAGAAAACCATGTGGTCATGTGGGAATGGGCAAACTCCACATTGGCAGCACCAAAAATCATGAATGAACTGGAGTTGTGAAGCAGCTGCTCTACTCGCTGCTCCACTGTACTGCGCCAACCCATCTCTTATCTTACTTCTGAGATGCAACTTGCTCAATTAAATCAATGAGAGTTTACAACCAAGCTTTGAGCTATATTCCAGTCCGAATCAAGCAGAGGAAATAGAACTGCAACATGTGAGAGACAGAAAATGATTCAATCATGGAACCATTTTTAAATCTGCAGCAACATAGCAGTGATTCAGTTATGAATTCATAGGACAATTTGATATTGGTCTAGTCCAGCTTAGTTCCTTTCAGTATCAAACTCAGAATAGACTGTGGCCATTCAGTGAGAGAAACATCATTTTCATGGAGTCACTGAGAACCAAATAGGCACAATTAGTATAGCAATGCTGTTACAGCTCCAGCAATCTGGGTTTGGATCCTGTGCTGTCTGTAAGGAGTTTGTACGTTCTCCCTATGTTTATGTGGGTTTCCTCTGGGTGCTCCGGTTTCATCCCATCCTTTAACCTTAACTGTGGGTTAATTGGATGTAATTGGGCAGTATGGACTTGTAGGCCTGTTACCGTGCTGTATGTCTAAATTTAAATTCAATCTGCATTTGAAATGCAATTAAGAAGGTTAGGGTTAGGGTTATATAGTTGAATAGTTTAGGATTAACCAAGTGAGCAAGGCCCTCATCTACAATTTGGCTATACAAATGATTTAGGCTCAGGATTAACCAAGTGAGCAAGGC
Source organism: Narcine bancroftii (assembly GCF_036971445.1). Classification (NCBI taxonomy): domain Eukaryota; kingdom Metazoa; phylum Chordata; class Chondrichthyes; order Torpediniformes; family Narcinidae; genus Narcine; species Narcine bancroftii. Next base: position 351,643,443 of record NC_091470.1, read on the forward strand.
CCTCATCTACAATTTGGCTATATGAATGATTTAGGCTCAGGATTAACCAAGTGAGCAAGGCCCTCATCTACAGTTTGGCTATATGAATGATTTAGGCCCAGGATTAACCAAGTGAGCAAGGCCCTCATCTACAATTTGGCTATATGAATGATTTAGGCTCAGGATTAACCAAGTGAGCAAGGCCCTCATCTACAGTTTGGCTATATGAATGATTTAGGCTCAGGATTAACCAAGTGAGCAAGGCCCTCATCTACAGTTTGGCTATATGAATGATTTAGGCCCAGGATTAACCAAGTGAGAAAGGCCCTCATCTACAGTTTGGCTATATGAATGATTTAGGCCCAGGATTAACCAAGTGAGCAAGGCCCTCATCTACAGTTTGGCTATATGAATGATTTAGGCTCAGGATTAACCAAGTGAGCAAGGCCCTCATCTACAGTTTGGCTATATGAATGATTTAGGCCCAGGATTAACCAAGTGAGAAAGGCCCTCATCTACAATGTGGCTATATGAATGATTTAGGCCCAGGATTAACCAAGTGAGCAAGGCCCTCATCTACAATGTGGCTATTCTTTGAACTGGACCTACTTGGTTGCAAATCAGCAATATTTAGCACAGTTATGCTGGGCTTGTTGCTGAGAATATCCAGTTATTTACACAGTTTTGCTTTTTGAACCACTGCCATTCCCACTGACTTATTCTACTTCGTCACTGACCTAGGGGTGCCTAGTACTGTGCCATGACCGGGCACTCCACAGAGAATGTTCTTTACTTTAGAGATCACAGATCTTTATACAGCTGCCAGCATTTTATTTTTGCATTGGACCCCAAGGGTAAAATACAACAAACATACAGAGCATTTTTATGTCACTCAACTGTGACTCTTGGGACATGAGAGACTATAGGTCACTGATCAGAAGAATCTGAAGAATATTCCTTTTCCCTCCAGTCTCAACCACTGAAGAATTTCTCTTTATATCTATAAGAAGAAAGCAAATCTTCCATAGATCATCAATATTTTTCATCATTATTTTCTTCTTTTTTTCTCTCCTCTTCTAATGAAGGGTACAGTTCCAGAGGCACCTTTACATTGATAGACTGCAGAGGATCTGACAGTCAGCAGAATTACAGCCAAACGAACCACTATGCACTTTAACCTATTTTTTATAGGGATTATATAAGAATTAGGAATAGAAGGAGGCCACTTGGCCCATCAAGCCTACTCCACTATTAATTGAGCCGTGGGCTCAATTCTGCAATAAGAATTTGTTACTTGTCTGATGAAGATTTCTTGTTCCCTTCTTCCTGTGTGAGAATTAAATAAGTGATCTTCACCGTTAATAAGGAGTTCTAAAGATACATCATCAATCTGAAACACTAGCTTTGTTGCTCTCTAGATCGCTCCTCTCTGTTTCTTCTTCAAATTTTCACCAAATTTGCCCTCTTCTTTGTCTTCTTTTTCCACTTCATAGCTGGGACAAATTATGACAGAAAAGATCATGGGGTCATAGAACCATGCGATACAGCAGCCGACCATTTGGCTCATTGAGTTTGCACCAGCCATCAAGTCCACATTTTTATCTTGATCCTACCCTACCCCATTTTGTTCTTCCCATAATTCCCATGAACATCCTCCTTTCCCAAGATTCTACCACTCATCTACACACAAGGGGGAATTTACAGTGGCCAGCTTTCCAAGCTGTACATCCTTGGCACATGGGAGGAAACTCTAACACCTGGAAAAATTCAGAATTCAATAGAGTTGCAGAGAGACTGTACCAAAGGTCAGGACTGATCCCAAGTCACTGAAGCTGTGTGGCAGTAACTCGTTGGTGCTGCATAAAGATGAATGGTAAGTTTATAAGTTAAGGTTTGATGGCATCCAGACCAGCTGAATGGATTGTTTTAGCCTTTCCATCCTATGCAATCTAAGCATAGGAATTTGGGCTGTAGCTCATTAACACCCCATTTGTTCAATAGACACAATTTCTTGTCCCATGTTTACATTGCATGCAGAAACCCAGAAGCTTGATATTCTTTTTTTTTGTTGGATATGTTTATTGGAGATGAGATTTGGTCAAAAGTTTGACCGGAATGTTTTCTTGACTTCAGCTGATCTCTCGCTCAATTTCAATGTGTGTAAAATAAAGAAAGAAATAGAATGGAAAGTGAAGAGTTTTCTAATATTTTGAAATGCCAGGACCTTTGTGGCTAAGGCTAAAATAATTCACACTTCATGAACAGTTAATAGCAATCACCAAGAATGTTCATATCAAGACACGCATAAAGAGAAATAGAAATTGATTGCAGAGGTCTTTGTACAGAGGATTGTGATATATGGGTTCAAATCAGCATAGCCAGGTCAGGGGGAGTGAGCACATAAAAAAGGTGCTCAAAGCTCTGCATGTCTGCTCACACACCACGTTTTGCAACCAGCACACAAAGGAAATTAATGTCCGCACATCCATGAGGCATACCAAATAATTTTAAATTTATTATACATTTTTATTTTGTATTTAACATCAAAACACAAGGAACTTAAGGAAGATACAATTTTAAAGGAAGTGCTTAATTGTTATTTGTATTTACAAACGAAACAATAAAAAAACACCTGTGTGGCAGCGCACATATTTGCAGCAGCGATCCAACCCCGCTTGTCACGTGCGGTTAGCGGAGCAGCCATGGTAAAGATGGCGTTGCGGGTCCATCTCTTCTGGTACAGACTGGAAGTACGTGTATGTGCTTACGTCAGCGTGACGTGAGTTTCGCTTAATGATTTCACTGCCTGCTGTCTCAGTTCTTCTCACTGCGCTCAGGAACAACCCATTACAGTGTGCTATTTAACTATTTTACATTTTAAATGTAAAATTTGGGTGGGTTGAAACACTAAAGAAATTGTGCAACAACCGACGCCCTGACTCCAAGCCCTCCCCTCGGCCTACCGCAGATCCCGATGGCCCAACTTTGAACCCTCCCCTCAGCCTACCACATACCGACACCTGATTCTGAACACTCCCCTTGGCCTGCTTGAATTAAGTTTATAAATAAAACATTTTCTTCACAGCTCTCCAATTTACTTCGAACATAAATTGAATATTGTTTCGCGCCTTGGGTTTGCGCCGATTAACACATGTGTGGCATGCAAAACCCAATCCATGCACGCTCCACATGCATGTCTAAAATAATGGTTAATCTGCCACTGGTGAGCACACCATTCAAAAAGGCGCCACTTTTGAATATGTGCTCAGGGGGAGAAGTGCTCCCCCTGCACCCCCCACTCCCAGTTACGCCACTGGTTCAAACGGTCAGATATAATTCTGCATTGGAAATGAGTTAGATGCCAGGTGAATTAAACTTCTCTGAAGATATTGCAGTAGGCACAAGGCTCTTTGTTTACAACACTTCTATTTCACAGATTAAATTGCAAAGAGAGATTTATTGGCAATAGGAAATGTTGGATCTTGCATCCATATTCACTCATAATTTCTACATGATTTACTATTCCATAAAGAATGCACAATGATCTGTGGCATAGAATAACTATTTTATTTTCCCGCAGTACACAAAACTGCGAGAGAAAGTCAGCAGGTCACGCAACATCCATAGAAAGTAAAAGGCAGTCAATGTTTCAGGCCTGAGCCCTTCTTCAGGAATGCCAAATGTCTTACCCTGATATTTTTAAACAAGACAGAAAACAAATAGAAATAAAAGTACACCAAAACCATTAATCTGATCTTCTGATACAAGACCACTTTCCTCCTCTGTACCATTTTCTATGGGCATTTTTTTCTTTCTTTTTCAATCATTTTATTAATCATATTATAGGTAAACAATACATGAGGACAACAGGAGTACATAATTAAAAAAGGGAAAAAGTATCACTACGTGACTTCATACAATATAACCATATAACCGTTTACAGCACTGAAACAGGCCATATCGGCCCTTCGAGTCCGTTCTGGTTCACTTGAACAACTCAACTAGTTCCCCCCTCCTGCTCTCCGCCCTTAACATACCATATTGAATTACACCACAATTAACGGATATTTTCTCATCTCCTCAAACTGAAACCTTCAAAAAAAAAGAAAAAAATGTATTATATAAAACCCCAACTAATCTATCTCAACCCAATGATTGTGTATTCAAGGGTATGAATTTATTAATTTTATATTTAGTTCACTCATATATGTTGGGAAATCTGATATGGCCCAAGGTTTCTATTATATTATTTAATGACCAGGGAAACTGCAAAGATTTGTTTGACTCACTTCCCAAAAAGGGCAGGAACAAAAAATGTTGGAGGTTGAGATGTGCATTACCTCTTCCCAAAAATCCAAGTGGAATCAGTGGGATAATTCTTGTGTTTGATGGCTCCAATTCAAATTCCACTCAAGCAATTTAAGCTAAAAGAAATCTAGATTGACTGTGGAGGATGATAAGAGAGGTACACTGAGACAGATGGGACATTAAACTGAGACTTTGATTAAATGAGACATACAGCACAGTAACAGGCCAATTGAGCCACCCAAATTACAACCCGCTACAATTCGAATGATGGGAGGAAACTGGAGCCCCTGGAGAAAACCTACGCAGTCACGGGAGAACGTACAAACTCCTTACAGACAGCGGGATTTGAACACAGGTTCAGTCCCAACTGCTGACGCTGTAAAAGCATTGCACTAACTGCTACGCCAATCACGCTGCCCCAACTTCGCGGGTTGAAATGCAGAAGATCCAATGGCACTGAAAAAGAGTAGGAAAGTTATACCAAGTGAAACAGTCCAAAATTATTTCTCATTCAACATTTTTTTTAAATTCAGTTTGAGCTTCTGTTAATCATTTATTATCCATCCAAAATTGCCATTCAGAAGGTGGTGGTGAGATGCTGCATTCTATTGAAGATATTTTCAACTCCTTAAAGACTGTGCGGGATTCAAACCCTGATCCCAATTGCTGATATTTTAAAGGTATTGCCCTAACCGCTATGCAAGTGATTCCCAAAGTGGGCAGCACTACCCTCCAGGGAAGATCCAAGGTGACGGTGAGAAAAAATGTGGTAGTCAGGGGGTGTTAAAGAAAAAGTGGGCGGTCTGAACATTTCTTTGTATCTTGGTTATGTGGTCTGGGATATTGGATGTCAAAATCCCAGCCGAGAAATGATGGGTGAACGAATCCACCTGGGGATCCGGCCACAATCCTACTGCAGCAAAATGTACTGTTCCCATACATTGGACCACCTCTTCTGACACTGCAGCTCCACAATTCTTCTTGCAGGCCATTGATGGATGCATGCAGGGCCTCAGTGAGGCCTGGGGGAGACGCCATACCCCAAAGTGTATGGCCCAACCCATACCCTTTGCTTATGGATCCCATTCCATCACTCAGCACCATGCTCCTTCCAAGATTGAATACAGGGTGAAGGTGAATATTGCATTGATCCTGTCCTGAGTTAGCCCTACATTATTTTCTACCTTCTGAACCCAAACATGCATGACCCTCTCCAAGTACTCCAGCCCTTCCAGCAGTCTCCCTCATTATCTTACCAACTGCTGGACAGATTAAAGATGGAACAATTCCCTTCAGAGTAGGAAGGATGGTGTTAACCAGATGTCCTGCCACAGAAGTAATCCGGAGCCCTCAGGGGACTCATGGCCATGGTGCCCTCATATAGTCCAGTAACTAGAGCCCAGTCTCTAAGGGCTCTAATCACATCATTTCTGTACATCATTCTGCCCACAACTGTAAATCCCACTGCAGCAAGGAGGGGCCCGCCACCCAGTCATCAGCTTCTTCCTGGACCCACATGGATGAGTTGTCCTCCATGGCCTCAGATGGCATGTGCAGCCCATTGTTCATGGCTTCCTGACTGGATAACCCACTCAGATGCCTGCTACCGATGGGGTACACTCATGCCGATACTAACCACGTCCTAGATCTGGATCTGCCATTTGGCCGCAGCTCAAACTACAGTACATTGACCAGCCTGCACGCTAGCTGTGTGCCTTTGGCCCAGGTTTCCCCATAAGGGTCCAACGCTGCAGCAGCGTTTACACCTCAAAGTTTAATTGGGTGATTTTGTGTTCCTTTCATCACAAGGCTTTGTGTCAGTGCTACAGGAAGACTGACATGTATATGTATATACTGCATTGTGTACAAGAGGCTGGCCCACTCACTGATGACTCACTCCCTAGTGACTCCTTCCCTTGTGAACTGGCCATAAAGGTCAACCTCCATTCCCTTGTCCTCCATTCTAGCACATGGAGTCGGGCCAGCTACAATCTAATGTGTTTTAAAGCCTATTGTTCATCTCACTGAGTCTTGGGTGTTATTGATAAAGCATATCAATTTAATACACATTATTCCTGCCACACGAGATGGACAAGCTGCTGAGACCTGACAGGCTAGACACCAATCCTCAGGCATCAGTATGAGCAGTGGATCGCCTGCTTCTCCAACTTCCTTGAGGTTGCTGTGAGCCTGGTGGACTCGGATGAAAAGAGCCTCAAGGTTTTACAGGCAACCGAGTGTACCAAGTGATCAGGAGCTGCACATCCTATGCAGAGGCCATGGATGAACTCCGCAACTTCTACTAACCCCGGGTGAACATGGTGTACTCACAGTATCTACTTGCCTTGAGAAAGCAGCAGCCCGGTGAGTCCATGGATGAGTTCCTTCGGGCCCTGTACAACCTGGGGAGAGATTGCTGGAGTGCTGTGTCAGTACCCGTGCCTGCAGCCCAATGCGTGGATGCCTGTGTGTCCGGGGTGAAGTCTGCCTATATCTGTCAGCGACTCCTTGAGGGGGACAAGTTGCCCATGAAAAGAGTGTTTCAGCTGGTCAGGGCTCTCAATTTGGCCCAGCACAATGCCGAGACGATCGCCAGTAAGAAAGGGTCCTCCACGTGCGGGCCACGGGGTGCTGCATTTTGGGAGCCTGCGTCACAGACCACTGCTGTGCAAGCTGACCTCGACTCTACTGCTGCCAGCACTGCCACAATCAGACACTCAAAGTGCCACTACTGCAGCCAGCTAAAGCACCCCCAATGACTCTGCCCCACCTGCATGGGGTAAGAAAGGACACTACCACTGCATCTGAAGTCTAAACCCTCCAGTGCGAGCAGCGCTGTGTGCGCCCCCAGGGGTGGGCTGTCGATCCCGACTCGGCTGCGTGCACTATCCAAGAGTCACCGTCTTATTGGATGTCACTTCTCCCTCATGGATGACGTCACCTCTGTCTTCCTCCTTCTTGTGCGAGATAATGGCATGGTCAATATGGAGGCTGCCATCTTACCAACAGGGCCTCCCTTCCGACAGTGACGACGACCTAGCCCTGGGTTTGATCCTACTCAACCAAAGCAATCCCCACCCGATCGCCCATTCGATGATGGAGATAGAGGTAAATGGAAAGAGAACCAACTGCCTGTTTGACAGTGGGAGCACAGAGAGTTTCATCCACTGCCACCAAGCTCTCTCTCCTGGTTAGACCCACGGGTGGCACCATCTCGATGGCCGCTAAGGACCAATCTGCAGTGATCTGCGGTATTGTGTAGTGTCGTTAACAGTGGGGGGAGGAACACTATGATATCTTTAATTTGCTTGTAATGCCACAGCTCTGCATTCCGATTCTCCTGGGCCTTGTCTTCCAGAGACAGTTCAGGAGTGTCACAATGACGTTCGGAGGACCACAACCGCTGTTAACAGTATACAACCTCCGACTCACTGCCCCTCCTGGCCAGCTGACCAGTCCTGCCTACGGCCTCCCCACCCTCCGTCCATCATTATTTGAGAACCTGATTACTGACTGCAAACCTATTGCGACAAAGAGCAGGTGCTATAGCGCTGAGGATAGGGCATCTATTAAGTCCAAGGTACAGAGACTCCTGGCAGAGGGGATCATAGCCCACAGATCCAGCCCATGGAGAGCCCAAGGCATGGTAGACAGGGATGGGAGTAAGCCCCAATAGTGATTGACTACAGCCAGACAATCAACCGATTCACTCAGCTGTATGCCTACCCCCTGCCCCAGATTGCCAACATGGTCAATAAGATTGCCCAGTACAGGGTCTTCTCAACTAATGACCTAAAGTCGGCATACCACCAACTCCCCCTTTGCCCAGGAGACCACAAATACACCGCCTTCAAGGCGGATGGTAGACTTTACCATTTCATCCAGATGCCCTTCGGAATTACTAACAGTGTCTCCATGTTCCAAAGGGAGATGGATTGGATGGTAGACAGGCACAAGCTAATGGCCACTTTCCCCCTGCCTGGACAATGTCACCATCTGCAGCCACAACCAGCAGGACCACGTTGCTAATCTTGCTAAATTCCTCCGCATAGTGGAGTCCCTGAATTTGACTTAAAACAAGGAGAAGTGTGTGTTTAGCACTACTCGCCTGGCTCTCCTTGGATGTGTCATGGCACATGATGTCATTGCCCCCGACTCTGACCGCATGTGTCCCCTCATAGAGCTCCCGGTCCCACATAACCTCAAGGTGCTCAAAAGATGTCTGGGGTTCTTTTCATACTATGCCCAATGGGTGGCTAATTACACTGATAAAACCTACCTCCTGGTAAGAGCCACAACACTCCCCTATCAGCAGAAACCCAGGCTGCATTTATCCAAATCAAAGAAGACATCGCGAAAGCTACGATACATGTGTGGATGAATCCATCACTTTCCAGGTGGGAAGCAATGCCTCTGACATCGCGCTGGCCACCACTCTCAACCAGGTGGGCAGGCCAGTGGCATTTTTGTCCCACACCCTCCATGGCCCCGAGACACGGCACCCTTCCATTGAGAAGGAGGCACAGACGATCATTGAGGCTGTTTGCCATTAGCATCACTACCTGGCTGGGAAAAGATTTACCCTGCTCAAGGACCAATGAGCCATGGCCTTTACATTCAACATCAAACTGTGGGTAAAATCAAGAATGATAAAATCTTGAGGTGGAGAATTGAGCTCTCCACCTACAACTATCATATCCTATACTGGCCAGGCAAGCTCAACGACCATCCTAGATCCCCTTCCACGAGGGACGTGCGCCAGCGCTCATCTTGACCGCCTCAAATCCCTCGACGATGACCTCTGTCACCCCGGGATCTCGAGACTGTTCTATTTCATTAAAGCTCAGAACCTCCTGTACTCCATTGAGGATGTCAGATCTCTGACCAGACACTTTTGGGTCTGCGCGGAATGTAAACCGCAATTCTTCAGGCCCGAAAAGTCACACCTCATCAAAACCACGCACCCCATTTGAATGACCCATTGTCAATTTCAATGGCCCTCATCTAACAGGATTATCTATTTCTTCAATGTTATTGACGAGTTCTCGATTCTGCTTTGCCATCCCCGTCCTGCCATGACCGCAGTCATCAGGGCACTCCATAGCATATTCACCCTTTTCAGATACCCTAAATAGATCCAGTGACCGGGGGTCCTTTTTCATGAGCGACAAGCTGTGGCAGTACCTATTAGCCAGAGGCATAGCCACCGTAGGACCACAAGTTACAATACCAGGGGAAACGGCAAGGTGGAGAGAGAAAACGCCACCGTTTGGAAGGCAGTCCTCCTGGCCCTTAAGTCAAAAAGCCTGGTAGTGTCCCACTGGCAGGAAGTCCTGCTAAAAGCACTCCATGCCGTCTGATCCCTCCTATGCACCGCTACTAACATGAACCCGCATGAACACATTTTCCTTCCCCAGCAGGTTGGCGACCGGATCTACCCTGCTACCTTGGATCACATCCCTGAGTCCCATCCTGCTGTGAAAACATGCAAGAGGCCATAAGACTGACCCGCTGATCGAAGAGGTGCAGCTCCTGCACACAAACCTACAATATGCCTACGTTCAGTACCCTGATGACCATGAGGTCTCCGTCCCTGTCTGGGACCTGGCACATGCCAGAGACCCCTACCCTTCCCCTGACAGTCCAGACCCTACCTACAGCCAAAACACTCCCCTCAGGGACTGAGTGCAGATTGACGACACTCTCTGGGTCCCCATACCACACACTCCAAACCCCCTTCTAGCTGCTCCGACTACTACGACAACCCCACATACAACCAAACCCCACCCCCTACAGAGTCAGTTCTACTGCCCCAGCCTCAAGACACATGACTAGCAACGGAGCTGACCAGTTCACCACGCCGGAGCTGCGCAAGCCACAGAGACAGAGGAAACCACCTGACTGGCTGAACCTCTAGGACCTTAACCCAGTGGGGTTTTGTTTTAAAAGAGGGGGTGAATGTGTTGATATGTATATACTATGCTTTGTACAAGTGGTTGGCCCGCCCACTAATGACTCACTCCCTAGTGACTCCTCCACTTGTGACCTGGCCATAAAAGTCGACCTCCCTTCCCCTGTCCTCCATTCTAGCACATGCAGTCGGACCAGCTACAATATAACATGTATTAAAGCCTATCGTTCACTTCACTCATTCTTTAGTGTTATCGATAGAGCATATCAGATCCCTCTATAATGCTTTTACACAGTTGCTGCTTTCCAGGAAATTATTGACATTTTCCCAGGACACATGCTGCGTAAAATGGTCAAGAATGGGATTGAGTGTGCCATTCACATTCCAATATTTTACCTCCTACACCCTTAGTAAATTTCCCAAAATGCCTGCAGTCTAAAGTTAACTGCGGACATTCCATGAACAACGGTATCGACGACGTGTGTTACAAGTCCCGCCTCTTTAATTACCGCACTCCAGTATGCTATCTAAACTTGCGTAAGGAAGCAGAGATTTCGAGTTTTGGTCATTCATGTGTGAACAACTAATGCCAAGATGTTGGACATCTTCGGACTGGTAAAATCACACAAATTCTATCTAAAAAACAAGTATGAACTTCAATTATTTGAGAATGGACACAAGATGGTGGCCAATCTCCTCCCCTTACAAGTCCATGCAATCTGACCATTCCATTGGCTTGCGATGCTCTTCCAGCATGCTGGCCAGAGTGCCAAACCCAGCAGTATCTTTGATCGACCACGATACTCCGTCTCCTATACTTCATTTTAGCCTTTTGCCAGAACCTCGCTTCCACCCAATTGCCTGGTTGATTTTCCTTGATCCATTCTCCTAATGCTAATCTGTGGTAGGAAAACAAGTTGGAAGGATTCAAATAGTGACAATCCTCGCTATGTGTCAGTATGAAGTGGTGAACTTTATTTACACACGACACCAATATATAACAGGAGACATATATACACCCGCATGTCAATACATAGTGGTGAACTTTATTTACACACGACACCAATATATAACAGGAGGCATATATACACCCGCATGCCAATACGTAAGGGTGAACTTTATTTACACACGACACCAATATATAACAGGAGGCATATATACACCCGCATGTCAATACATAGTGGTGAACTTTATTTACACACGACACCAATATATAACAGGAGGCATATATACACCCGCATGTCAATACGTAGGGGTGAACTTTATTTGCACAAGACACCAATATATAACAGGAGGCATATATACACCCGCATGTCAATATGTAGTGGTGAACTTTATTTACACACGACACCAATATATAACAGGAGACATATATACACCCGCATGACAATACATAGTGGTGAACTTTATTTACACACGAAACCAATATATAACAGGAGACATATATACACCCGCATGTCAATACATAGTGGTGAACTTTATTTACACACGACACCAATATATAACAGGAGGCATATATACACCCGCATGCCAATACGTAAGGGTGAACTTTATTTACACACGACACCAATATATAACAGGAGGCATATATACACCCGCATGTCAATACGTAGGGGTGAACTTTATTTACACACGACACCAATATATAACAGGAGGCATATATACACCCGCATGTCAATACATAGGGGTGAACTTTATTTGCACAAGACACCAATATATAACAGGAGGCATATATACACCCGCATGTCAATATGTAGTGGTGAACTTTATTTACACACGACACCAATATATAACAGGAGACATATATACACCCGCATGACAATACATAGTGGTGAACTTTATTTACACACGACACCAATATATAACAGGAGACATATATACACCTGCATGTCAATACATAGTGGTGAACTTTATTTACACACGACACCAATATATAACAGGAGGCATATATACACCCGCATGCCAATACGTAAGGGTGAACTTTATTTACACACGACACCAATATATAACAGGAGGCATATATACACCCGCATGTTAATACGTAGTGGTGAACTTTATTTACACACGACACCAATATATAACAGGAGGCATATATACACCCGCATGTCAATACGTAGGGGTGAACTTTATTTACACAAGACACCAATATATAACAGGAGGCATATATACACCCGCATGTCAATACGTAGTGGTGAACTTTATTTACACACGACACCAATATATAACAGGAGGCATATATACACCCGCATGTAAATACGTAGTGGTGAACTTTATTTGCACACGACACCAATACGAAACAGGAGGCATATATACATACATACACATGCAAAGCAGTGATGTTCTGAATTGGGTGAGACACAATAGTTGCTTTAAATTTGCAGTAGGCCTAATACCAAGAAAAAGGTTTGTGTGTGTGTGTGTGTGGGGGGGGGAGGAGGGGGGGGGAGGTGCACGCAAGGGATTTAGCCTGGGAGCCAAGGGGGCGGTAGCCTGAAAAATTTTGGGAAGCTCTGTGCTACACCAATCGTTCCCGGATTGAGACCTAACAACAAGCCAGAATGTTGTGATATGATTTTTATTATCTTGCTGGCTGTGGGAACTTGATGTGTACAAATTGGCTGGTCATTTCTTTCACTACAACAATGCTTCAAAAGTACTTTATTGCATGTGAAGCAATTTACTATGTTGTGGAAGTGAAGGGAAAACTGCTGTAAAAATTCAAACAGATTGGAAATATTGCTGCGCTTCTCAAAGCCTGCACCAAGCCCTTCCTGTGGAAATCAGTTCTGAAGGGAATGGGTCTGGAGGGAAGTGCTCTGTCACACACCTGCAATGTGTTGCACTTTCGTACTGAATATTCCTGAAACAAAGCAATGGATTTCAATCTTTCGCTGATGGGAATGCCTCACAAATAGCTGGCTGTATGCCCTGGTGAACTATTGCAGCTTTAGTAGATTCTGTGCTATATCAGTATGTTTAGGTTCCAAGAAAATGTCAGTGTTTTCAATAAGCTCCTGTTTCAAGCTGTTTTCATGTTTCTCATCAAAAAGCTATCTCACAGGAATATTTCAAATGAACATCAACAGAAGCAGTTCTCTTGGATGCAATTTGGCTAATTTAATCCTAGATTCCTCTCTAGGACGTGTTTTGGTTTTTTCAATTCCTTCTTGATTTGGACAGAACATATGGATATTCAATGCATAACAGCAAATCAAACCCCTTTCTGCCTTTAAACATGGTAAATTGTGCTGAACAATACAATGACATTTCGCCAACTTCAGCGCAATCCCATTACAAGCCACATATTTCCCTCTCCACCCAAACCGGTTTACAGAAGATTTCCTAATCCTCTCTTCCCTCCTCTCAGAACCTTCCACCCCACTAAATTCTGCCATAATTGCAGAAAGTGCAAAACATGTCCCTATATCTCCCCCCTCACTTTCATCCAAGACCATAACAAATCTTCCAGGTGAGACAGAGATCTATATGCACATCATCCAATTTTATGGAATTCAGTGTGCCCTGTTTAGCCTCCTCTACATCAGTGGGAGCAAAGGCAGTTTGGGTGACACTCATTGGACACCTATGCTCTGTTTGTTGAGCTTCCTATAGCCAACCATTTCAGCTTCCTCAAACTTGACAAATGTCCATCCTTGGCTTCATCCTCGTGGTGAGGCCGAACATAAACTTTATTGCATGTGAAGCAATTTACTATGTTGTGGAAGTGAGGAGAAAACTGCTGTAAAAATTCAAACAGATTGGAAATATTGCTACGCTTCTCAAAGCCTGCACCATGCCTTTCCTGTGGAAAACAGTTCTGAAGGGAATGGGTCTGGAGGGAGGTGCTCTGTCACACACCTGCAATGTTTTGCAATTTTACACTGAAACAAAGCAATGGATTTCAATCTTTAGTTGACGGGAATGCCTCACAGATAGCTGGATAACTTTAAACCTAACTGCATGAACATTTATATTTTTCTAATTTTAGGTAACGCTGTCCCCATCTGAGTCCATTGTTGCCATCTCTTCTTTACTTCTGTATTTTTTTTCTCTCTAACTTTTCTTCCCTATCCTAAAAGTTTATCTCTCTACCTGTCTGCCTTATGGTTTATCACCTCTGAGCCCCTCCCACCTTCTCTCTTCCTTTATGTATGTAATTTTACCAATTTTATTTTAGACTTCAAAAAGTCAAAATGTTGACTATTTCAATGCCTGACCTGCTGAGTTCCTCCAGCAATCTTGTTTCCTCAAGATTCCAGCATAAGAACATATGAAATAGGATTAGGCCATCCTGCCTGTCGAGCCTGCTCTGCCATTCAATGGCAGATCTGCTAATAAGATCATCTTCCACCTACCTGCCTTTTCACCATATCACTTTATCAGCACAACTTGCCTGCAATACACATTCATCAGAAATTAGAATTCCTCTTTGAATGGTCATTGAATGGCTTATAAATCTTAAGATTTAATTTACAGATCTTGATCCAGCCAAACGCAAAAAAAAAATAGATTTTCCTCCAACACAGACATTCCAGGTTCTGCCTGCTTCCACAGGCTGTATGACAATTTTAATAAGTACTTGCCTGTCTTTTTTTCTCCAAATATCTAACTTCAAATGAAGATCTTATAGCATCAATGTTGAAAATTTTGTTTCGTAACGCAAAGACTAGCAAGGAAGGGCTAGTTGATCAATTAAGTCTGCCCCATTATCATGTTACTGAGAATGATCAGCCATGGCAGTGCTGGCTCGATGGGCCAATTGGCCTACTCCAGCACCTATTGCCTATTGTTTATAATGTCAAGACTAGACATTTGGTAGCTTTTCCCATTCTCCCCCAGACAAAATGTTATAGCTAAGGGAATACTATAAAAACAATGTCAATATTTAAGGAAAAAATCTCACCAGATAAAGTTGTCAACATCTAACTTAAGTCAATTTGAGAAATGGCAGGGCAATATTCAAACAAAAGTACTATGAGCAAAGTGTGAAGGTGAAGTGAAAAAGCTTTTTGTGTGCTATCCAGCAAGTCCAGCAAAATAAAGCACAGTACAAGAATAGGGTTACAGTAAAAAACTATGAATCAGTGAGAATAACTTTGAAGTGAAAAATATAAAAATAGGGATGGCATGATTCAGGCATCCCTGTTACAGCGCCAGCCACCCGGGTTTGAATTAGGTGCTGTCTGTAAAGAATTTGTATATTCACCCTCTGTCTGCGTGGGTTTCCTCTGGGTGCTACAGTTTCCTCCACCTTTCTAAACGTATGGGGGTTGTATGCCAATTGGGCACGGGCTCATGGGGAGAAAGGGCCTTTTTCCGTGCTGTATGTCTAATTTTTTTTAAATTAAATTGAACTTATTATCTATTCTGGCACTATTATTGGTACCATGCTTCTATGATGTATTACCAAAAATATATATTACACTCCTTACATATTTTTCATTTTCCTTGCGTGCATAATCATTACACATAGATTTGTTCTTTTCATTCTTAAGCAAGAATGTTTCCACTATGGTTTTGTAGGTTCAGAGGTATCAGTTGTGATCAATATGGGAACTACAAATGGGATAGAAGGTTTATGGAAGGTGGGAAGCTTGTAAGGTGCTTCCTTTTCTCAAGGTTCTCAGTACCATTCTGGTCAGTCATTTTCAGTGGCCATGACAGCAATTCCCAAGAGTAGATGGGGATGTTTTGTTATTTTCAAGGAGGTATTGAGCACAGCCTTGACTCTTTTCTTTTAAAGAGCTGAAATTATTTTTCCCATGGCAGAGCTAGAACCAGATGATCTATTTCAAAAGACTAGTGTGAACATGTGAACAAATTTGAGGGCGGCGCATTTGTTCTAGCGGTTAGCGCAACGCCTTTACAGTGCCAGCGATTAGGACTGAGGTTTGAATCCCACATTGTCTGTAAGGAGTTTGTACTTCCTCTCTGTGTCTGTGTGGGTTTCCTCCCATCATTCAAAATGTACTGGGGAGGTGTAGCTTAATTGGGTGCAAATTGGGTGGCACTGGCTCGTTGGCTGAAATGGCCTGCATGTCTAAATTTTAAAATATTTAATTTTTTTTTAAATGTGGCCCACCCAATGAAGTTAGCTGACTGTGATTACTATCTCAATGCTGGGACCATTGGAATGAGAGAGGTTACTCCTGTGGGTTGACTGATTCTTCCATTAAATTTGGTGGTGTAGCGTGCGCGCTACCGTGAAGTGTGGAAAGAAGATGCACACATGAGGAGCCGAAATCAAAGACTGATTTATTGCACTGACAGCTCTGCTTGTATTCACTCCTCACTGCTGATGTCAGGAGTGACGTCACAGCAGCGCTGAGCTCCAACTGGGTGGTGTTCCCGCTCTTTCCCATCTTGCGGGTGGTCACCTAGGATGAAGGTCATTGACTGGCCCCCATGGGGTCTGCATGGTCGTCGCGTTCATCGTTCATTTTGTGTACCGGGTTGCATCCAGATTAATGGGCTGCTACATGACACCCCCCCCCCCCTCAACCAAACCAGCGATCGGAGCGCTGCTCATGGCTTTTGGTGGCCTACCTCTGCCACATGGGAGCTGCAGGGAGATCAGTTGGCTAATGTCCAGGTGTGCTGGTTTAAGGTGGGCAATCATGAAAGCCTCTTCCTTACTGCTGATATCCAGCACAAATGTTGACCCGTTATACCTAAATACTTTATAGGACCCCACATACAGCCATTGCAGAGATGTTCAGTGTGCCCCCCCATCCCCGAATAAAAATGTACTCACAGGTGTCTAAGTTTTTTGGGATGTAGATTTTGAACTGACCATGTGGCGAAGGCTGCGGAGATGCTAGAATCTCCAGTTTTTTCCTTCAGCTTAGTCAATGAAGGTCCTCCGGGTCCTTGGTCCCAGTAAAGAACTCCACTAGTATTACCAACGGTGCGCCGTTTACCATCTTGGCTGAGGAGATGTTGAAGTCCTCTTTCGGCACAGTGTGGATCCCCAGGGTAACCTTGGATAACTCGTCCACCCAGTTCAGCCCCTTGAGTTGAGCCATCAAGGCTGCCTTTAAGTGCCTGTTGAACTGCTCCACCAACCCATTGGCATGAGGGTGGTCAGCCATGGTATGGTGGAGCTGGGTTCCTAGCAACTTGTCCAGTGCTGCCCAGATTCCCGAAGTGAACTGTCTACCTCTACTGGAGGTCATATCCTCCAGGACTCCAAACTTTGACAACCAGGAGTTAAGTAGTATCCTGCCACAAGTCTTGGTGGTTGTATTAGCCAGCAGGAGCACCTCTGGCCGCCTCATGGAGTGGTCAATCATGGTGAGGAGATATCTCATTCCTGCAATGTCAATATGGATGTGGCTGAACTGATATTGTGCTGGCTTGAAAGTCTGGGGATTGCCTTGAAATGCATCTGCACTTTGGACTTTGACAGAGCATGCGGATCTTGGCCCACTGACTGACCAGTTTCCGGAGGCTGTGCCAGATGAAATTACTGGCCACCATTTTAACAGAAGTCCTGATAGCTGGGGTGTCAAAGAGCTGCTGCCTCCACGCTGACGGTACGATGGAGCGGGTTTGCTGGTGGATACATCGCAGAGGAGCGTCTAGTTGTCAGGACCAATGGTAATATCCTCCAGCCTGAGGACAAAAAATGCTGTTCTGTATGCCAGGATCTCAGGGTCCTTCTGCTGTGCCTTGGCTAGGGCAGAATAATCTATTCCCTGGGACAGAAGCTGGACAGACTCAATCGCGGGGCGGGATAGTACATCAGCCACCACGTTAGTCTTATCCGCAAAGTATTGGATGTCCATGGTGAATTCAGAGAGGTGTCAGACACTTTGTGAAAGGGAAAGGTCAATGGTTATTGTCTGTGAAGACATTGAATTGCCTGCCTTCTGGAAAATACCGGAAGTGCCTGACTGCCAGGTACAATGCCAATAACCCGGTCAAAGGCACTGTATTTGAGTTCGGGTGGCTGGAGGTGCTTCCTAAAGTAGGCCAGGGGCTGCCATTGCCTTTCGATGAATTGATCCAGTATGCCCCCTACTGCTGTACTGGTGGCATCTACTACAAAAGCAGTTGGCGCCTCTGATCTGGGGTGTACCAGGTGGTACTTGGCCAGAGTATCTTTGGCCTTCTGGAATGCCTCAGAGGTCTCATTGTCCAAGGTAATGTCCTTACCCTTCCCTGCCATGAATGCGAAAAGAGGGAACATGATGTGAGCTGCTGCCAGTATGAATCAGTAATAAATGTTATTCATACTGGCGAATTCTTGCAATCCCTTCACTGTGCGGGATTTGGTGAAATGCTGAATGGCCTCTACCTTTTCAGGCAGGAGTTTTGTTCTGTGCCTAATGAATCGATGCCCCAGGAAGTCGACTGTTTCCAACCCGCACTGGCATCTAGCAGGGTTTATGGTTAATCCAAATTCCTGCAGCTGGGCACACAGTTGTCTTAGGTGGGCCGAGTGCACCGTGTTGTTGTGGCTGGTGATCACAATATCGTCCAAATAGATGAACACAAATGGGAGAACCCAGCCCACCACATCCAACAGCCTCTGGAAGGTCTGGACTGTGTTCTTAAGTCCAAAGGGTATTCTCAGGAATTCAAAGAGTCCAAAAGGGGTAATGATGGCGATTTTAGGGATGACATCGGGATGGACTGGGATCTGATGAGAGACCCTGATGAGGTCTATTTTGAAAACACCCATGCACCTTGTAAGTTAGTAGAAAATTCTTGGATGTGGAGCACAGGGTACCTGTCGGGTGTGGTGGCTTTGCTGAGGTGGCGATAGTCACCACAAGGCCTCCACTCTCTTGCTGCATTCAGTACCATGTGCAGGGGGGAGGCCCAGGTGTTATTGGAATGCCGCACTATCCCCATCTCTTCCATTTCTTTGAACTTTCCCTTGGCAAAGGTGAGCTACTTGGGGGGGGAAGATGGAGCAACCTGGTGTGGAGCAGGGAGGCCTCGGTGAGGATGTGATGCCTTACCCTATGCTTTGGCTCGGTGGTGGAAAACTGTGAAGCCACAATCGAAGGAAACTCTGCTAGGATCCGTGTGAATGCGTTGTCAGGATAGCGTAACAGAGTCAAAGTTGGGGCAGGTAAATTGGCTTCCCCTAGGGGCGTGATTTGAAAAGTTCTGGCGTGCACCAACCACCGCCCTTTGAGGTCCACTGACAGGCAGTGGGCTCGCAGGAAATCTGCTGCCAGGAACAGCCACAATCGTGAATGTCCACGTGAACCAGCTGCTGCTGAAGCGGAGGGGGACTGTGCAGGTGCCAAATGTTTGTATGGTGGTGCTATTTGGTGCCCTCAGTGCCGGGCCTAGCTTGCCATTCTGGGTGTCGTAGGACACTTATTTTGGCGCAGGTGTGTACAAAGAAGTGCCTTCCTGACAGAGTCCCACATGTAGAGGAGGTTGTCACATTGACCAGTGATTAACCACATTTGGCCATGGCATTTCACTAAAAATAGCAGGGTGGGCAGCCCCTGCACCCCATTGTTGGTGATAGTAGCAATACTGTTGGGTCGGAGGGTCTACTTGCCTCTCTGTTTGGTGTCGGCTCAGTGCAAGGCCTAGCAATCTGCTCCACCGAGGTGCCGATTTCTTTCTTTGCTCTCCAGAGCGCGTCCACCCGGACTGTGACTTTCCTGGGGTTGCTGAAGGTCTCGTCAGCGAGCAAGGACCGATGTCCTCAGGCAGTTGTTCCAGAAAAATCTGCTTGAAGAGCAGGCAAAGCCTGTGTCCCTCAGCAAGGGAGAGCAATTCGCTCATCAGGTTGAATGGGGCCCTGTCTGCCAAACAGTCCATATGCCACAATCAGGCAGTGTGTTCACGCCGTGAGAGCCCGAAAGTGCGGGTTAATAGCTCCTTGAGGGCATCGTATTTGCCTTCCTCCAGAGGCTGCCATAGGAAATCGATGACCCTTGCTGCTGTCTCCTGGTTGAGCAAACTCACCACATAGTAATTTTGGGTATCATTGACATTGATCTGTCGAAGGTGGAGCAGGGCCTTAGCCTGTTTGAGCCACATATGAGGCTGCAACACCCAGAAAGTTGGCAGCTTCAACGAAACCATGTGAAGAGCTATTTGATCCGTCATCTTCGGGTCCAGCTGTCGGTTGGACTTGCCAAGTTCACCAATCTAGTGTGTGTGTTACCACAAAGTGTGGAAAGAAGACACACACACAAGGAGTTGTTGAAGACTGATTAGATTTGGCAGCTCCGCTTATATTCTCTCCCCACCGCTAAGGAAAGGAGTGACGACACAGCAGCCCCAAAATCCGATTGGACGGTGTTCCTGTTGTTGGCCCTCAGGGATTGTGTTCAAAAGCCATTTTGTGTACCGGGTCATGATCTGGTTAGCGGGCTGCTACAACGTGCATAATAACACATCTTTCCCCTTTACAAAAAAAAATACTATGTCTACATCAAGATACAGTAGACTAGACAGCTACTGGTCATCTGCATTGGTTTTGCACAATCACAAAATATATCTTCATTTAACAGGCAAGGCCTTTCTTAAAGTGGCACCGCTTTTCTTTTTGAGGTTCGACCAGGACAAATTTCACATCAGCAAAATGTCACTGAACAATATAAATGTTGCAGCAGAACTTGTCCATTTTTAAATCTGGTTCTCGTGCCTGAGGTCAATGTTCTTGCTCAGAAGAAGCAGAAGTGGTTTTCTGTTCTGTTCACGGAATAGTTCAAGTCTACTCCAGCAACTTGACTGTTTTTAGAATATTCTGACTGAATTTTTACGAGTGTCTCTTGAGGGTCATATCCTAACTTTTGTGCATACACCTTGGGAATAATCAACAGAGCATCTGCAAATGCTTGCACTCCCAAATGTGCTCTGCCCTTTAAGTTGGCCTTGTGTTTGATCAACGCATCTGCCACACATCCATCCTCAATTGCATTCTTCACTGAACACAGACCATCAGGCACTGCATCTTTGATTTATGTTAAAGTGTATTTATTTGGACCCCTGAGAAGCAAGTCACTGATTGTTGCAATGCTCAACAAAGGTGAACTTTTCTTTACCCAAGGTATGCTCATATACAAGTCCAGCATGGCCCAAGCATTCTGGGGTGAGGTCCTCCACAGAATTCATGGCAATATCTCCACAAACAAGTTTTGCTATTCTCAAGGACACAATAACTTCTTTTGCAAATGCATCCATTAACAATGCATCAAAACTCTTTTGGTTAATTTCTACAAATCCTTTTGTAAATCTCCACAGTGCTGTAATTTCTTCAAGTAACTTTCTCTCCACTTGCACATTTTTTTTTCTCATCAGCATTTTTAGAGAAGGCTTCAGAATTTACTTCCATCTTTTCGTGCTCCAGTGAAATGTAGTAGGTGAGAATGTAAGCTTCTTCCGCCCTTTTTCTTCATGACTGGGTGTCGAGCACCATGATCCAATACTATTCCCTTCACAAGGTGTGTCACTTGTTTTTATTTTGTGTTTCAACCATGAAGGGATCCATTGACTCGTTTGGTTTCTTCACTGTCAGAACAGCATTGTCCACAGCTTCTGCCAAGACAGCTGCCAATTCATTTTGGATCTTCGTGCATAACAATGTCCTGGTAACATTGATAAAAGCATAATTGTAACGATAAACAGAATCAGTAAATCAGCCAGTTCCTCACAATCTTCCAATCCTGTGAAATTGGTTGGAACATAGATCCCGACTAAGCCTCTTAAAAGTTCCTGCAGAATCTTCTGTCTCCCTTTGTATATCTGAAGATGGATCAAAGATAAGACCAGAGGTTTGAACATCTGTGTCAATTTGATTAAGTTACTCTCTTGAAGCAATTTGTACAAGTGACTCCTTTGATGGTGACAATAAAAGTGATTCTTTTGAAGAAGCTTGCAATAAAAATTCTATGTCAGTCTTCTGCCGTGCAGCAGTTTGCAGTGAGATCCCACCTGGAGTATTGTGTGCAGTTTTGGTCACCTTATCTAAGGAAGGATGTTCTTGCAATGGAGGGAGTGCAGAGGCGATTCACCAGGCTGATACCTGGAATGGCAGGAATGACTTATGAGGAAAGATTGCGCAAACTGGGATTGTACTCGCTGGAGTTTAGAAGATGGAGAGGGGATCTCATAGAGACCTATAAAATTCTGGCAGGACTGGACAGAATGGATGCGGAAGGGATGTTTCCAATGGTGGGGGAGTCCAAAGCCCGGGGCCATGGTTCGAGGATAATAGGCAAACCATTTAGAACCGAGATGAGGAGGAATTTCTTTACCCAGAGGGTGGTGAATCTGTGGAATTCATTGCCACAGAGAGCAGTAGAGGCAGGTTCATTGAATATATTTAGGAGGGAATTAGATATATTTCTTCAGTATAAGGGAATTAGGGGTTACGGAGAGAAGGCGGGGACGGGGTACTGAACTTTAAGATCTGCCATAATCTCACTGAATGGCGGAGCAGGCTCGAAGGGCCGAATGACCTACTCCTGCTCCTATCTTCTATATGTTTATGTTTACAAAAAATTCCTTCATTTCCTCTGTGCTGGAAGTGTCTCCTGCGAGGGCGGTTAGTGCCTCTGACCTGGGGTGTACCAGAAGGGTGGCATTGGTCAGAGCATCTTTGGCCTTCTGGAATGCCTTCGAGGCCTGATTGTCCCAGGAATGTCCTTACCCTTCCCTTTCATGAGCGTGAAAAAGTGGTAAAATTGGTGATAAAAGTTCATCATACCAGCAAATTCTTGCACCCCTTCATCATATGGGGCTTGGCAAAATGCCAAACAGTCTCTACCTATTCAGACTGGGGTTTTGCTCTATGTCTCTTGATCCAATACCCCAGGAAGTTGATCATTTCCAACCCAAACTGGCACTTAGCAGGATTTATAGTTAGCCTGAATTCCTGCAGCCAGGAATTCAGCCTGCCTCAGGGGTCATGTGTGAACTTATAGATAAAATTGGAACGATTTTTGATCTCAGTCACAGGTGTATGGGGAGTATAGTAGGGAGCTGAGTAAACAGCCTTGCAGGATACTGGAGTTAAGGGTGATTGTGGAGGAAGTGTTGTCACCAGTCTATACTGTTTGTGGTCTGCAGGGCAGGAAGTCATGGATTCAATTGCAGAGTGGGTGCTGAGGCTAAGATCTTGAAATTTGGAGTTGTTTATTTGCAACCATTGTGTTCAATATCTGTAATCGATAAGATATAGAAGCAGAAGTAGGCCATTCAGCCTAGAGTTCACTCAGCTACTGCATCATGAGCTGATCCATTCTCCCAGTCAGCCTTATTTCCCTGCCTTCCTTCAAAACCTTTGATACCCTGGCTATTCAGATACCTATCAATCTATGCCTTAAAAACACTCAATGGCAGCCTCCACACTTTCCCAAGGTAGCAAATTCCAGAAGTTAACCACTCTTTGCCTAAAGAAGTTCCTCCACATCTCTGTTTTAAATAGGCTATCCTTGTTTTGTCATCTTGTCCTTGTCAATGTCTGACATAAGCATCCTTGTTAACCACATTTCAGAGCTGATTGTAGGGCCAGGAAGATGGCATGAGACATGGACTTGTTATAATGGTGAGAAAATTGAAATAGGTCATGACTGGCTGGGAAACTGGAGTTGATGTCAGCCATGACCAGCCCCTCAAAGCACTTCATGAAGATGGATGACAGAGCCACCGGCTGGTTGTCATTTTGGGCCTCTATTATGATTTTCTTCAGCATTGGGATGAAAGTGGCCTTCTTAAAGCAGTGATTCCTTTTACCTGTGGCAATCAGAGGGTTAAGATTTCTATAACTACTCCTGCCACCTCGACTGCACAGGATAGATTCAGGGACTCCATCTATGCCAGTCACTTTCCACCGATTCATACTCAGAAACGCTGATCTAACATCTGCAGTGATGGCCATGGGTCCATGTGTGCCTGAGTTTGATGTGGAGGGTGCTGCTGGCTCACTGGCTTCCTGTTCGAAAAGACCATAGAATGCATTGCGCTTGTCAGGGAAGGATGTGTTGTTGCGTACTATACTTCCTGGTTTTGTCCTACTGTGCATGAAAGCATTCATGTCCGTGATGGGGAGCGATCGAGGAAATAGATAACATAGATTAGTGACGATTAAGATCAAGAAGTCTTGTATCTGTTAATCTACCATATTTCTTTGGCTTGGCTTCGCGGACGAAGATTTATGGAGGGGTAAAATGTCCACGTCAGCTGCAGGCTTATTTGTGGCTGACAAGTCCGATGCGAGACAGGCAGACACGGTTGCAGCGGTAGCAGGGGAAAATTGGTTGGTTGGGGTTGGGTGTTGGGTTTTTCCTCCTTTGTCTTTTGTCAGTGAGGTGGGTTCTGCGGTCTTCTTCAAAGGAGGTTGCTGCCCGCCGAACTGTGAGGCGCCAAGATGCACGGTTTGAGGCGATATCAGCCCACTGGCGGTGGTCAATGTGGCAGGCACCAAGAGATTTCTTTAGGCAGTCCTTGTACCTCTTCTTTGGTGCACCTCTGACATGATGGCCAGTGGAGAGCTCGCTATTTAACACGATCTTGGGGAGGCGATGGTCCTCCATTCTGGAGACGTGACCTACCCAGCGCAGTTGGATCTTCAACAGCATGGATTCGATGCTGTCGGCCTCTGCCATCTCGAGTACTTCGATGTTAGGGATGAAGTCACTCCAATGAATGTTGAGGATGGAGCTGAGACAACGCTGGTGGAAGCGTTCTAGGAGCCGTAGGTGATGCCGGTAGCGGACCCATGATTCGGAGCCGAACAGGAGTGTGGGTATGACAACGGCTCTGTATACGCTTATCTTTGTGAGGTTTTTCAGTTGGTTGTTTTTCCAGACTCTTTTGTGTAGTCTTCCAAAGGCGCTATTTGCCTTGGCGAGTCTGTTGTCTATCTCGTTGTCGATCCTTGCATCCAATGAAATGGTGCAGCCGAGATAGGTAAACTGGTTGACCATTTTGAGTTTTGTGTGCCCAATGGAGATGTTGGGGGGCTGGTAGTAATGGTGGGGAGCAGGCTGATGGAGGACCTCAGTTTTCTTCGGGCTGACTTCCAGGCCAAACATTTTGGCAGTTTCCGCAAAACAGGACATCAAACGCTGAAGAGCTGGCTCTGAATGGGCAACTAAAGCGGCATCGTCTGCAAAGAGTAGTTCACGGACAAGTTGCTCTTGTGTCTTGGTGTGAGCTTGCAGGCGCCTCAGATTGAAGAGACTGCCATCCGTGCGGTACCGGATGTAAACAGCGTCTTCATTGTTGAGGTCTTTCATGGCTTGGTTCAGTATCATGCTGAAGAAGATTGAAAAGAGGGCTGGTGCGAGAACGCAGCCTTGCTTCACTCCATTGTTTATGGAGAAGGGTACAGAGAGCTCATTGCTGTATCTGACCTGACCTTGTTGGTTTTCGTGCAGTTGGATAACCATGTTGAGGAACTTTGGGGGGCATCCGAGGCGCTCTAGTATTTGCCAAAGCCCTTTCCTGCTCACGGTGTCGAAGGCTTTGGTGAGGTCAACAAAGGTCCTTTGTTTTGTTCTCTGCACTTTTCTTGGAGCTGTCTGAGGGCAAAGACCAGGTCAGTAGTTCCTCTGTTTGCGCAAAAGCCGCACTGTGATTCTGGGAGATCATTCTCGGCGACACTAGGTATTATTCTATTTAGGAGAATCCTAGCGAAGATTTTGCCTGCAATGGAGAGCAGCGTGATTCCCCTGTAGTTTGAGCAGTCTGATTTCTCGCCTTTGTTTTTGTACAGGGTGATGATGATGGCATCACGAAGGTCCTGAGGGAGTTTTCCTTGGTCCCAGCAAAGCTTGAAAAACTCATGCAGTTTGGCATGCAGAGTTTTGCCGCCAGCCTTCCAGACCTCTGGGGGGATTCCATCCATACCTGCTGCTTTGCCACTTTTCAGTTGTTCAATTGCCTTATATGTCTCTTCCCGGGTGAGGACCTCATCCAGCTCTAGCCTTAGGGGCTGTTGAGGGAGCTGGAGCAGGGCGGAATCTTGGACTGAGCGGTTGGCACTGAAAAGGGATTGGAAGTGTTCTGACCATCGGTTGAGGATGGAGATCTTGTCGCTGAGGAGGACTTTGCCGTCTGAGCTGCGCAGCAGGCTTTGGACTTGGGGTGAGCGGCCATACACAGCCTTTAGATCCTCGTAAAAACCCCTGAAGTCGCCAATGTCCGCACTGAGCTGGGCTCGTTTGGCGAGGCTAGTCCACCACTCAATTTGGATCTCCTGGAGTTTGCGCTGAAGATGGCTGCATGTGTGACAGAAGGCTTGTTTATTCTCTGGCCAGGACGGCTTTGTAAGGTGAGCCTGGTGGGCAGCTCGCTTCTTTGCCAGCAGCTCCTGGATTTCCTGGCTGTTTTCGTCGAACCAGTCCTTGTTTTTCCTGGAGGAGAAGCCCAGTACCTCTTCAGTGGATTGCAGTATGGTAGTCTTCAGCTGTTCCCAGATGGTTTCAGGGGACGAGTCCAGAGGCGGATTGCATCCTCGAGCTTTGCTTTGAGGTTTGCCTGGAAGTTTCCTCTCACTTCGTCTGACTGCAGGTTTCCAACATTGAACCTCTTTCTGGGGGCTT
The DNA here is from genome assembly GCF_036971445.1 of Narcine bancroftii. Classification (NCBI taxonomy): domain Eukaryota; kingdom Metazoa; phylum Chordata; class Chondrichthyes; order Torpediniformes; family Narcinidae; genus Narcine; species Narcine bancroftii. Next base: position 351,670,170 of record NC_091470.1, read on the forward strand.
TACTGTTCCTGGGTTTTGGCTTGAAGTGAAGGTTGAGCTTGCAGCGAACCAGCCAGTGGTCAGTGTGGCATTCCGCGCTGGGCATGACCCACATCTCATTTGTCTCTTTCTCGCACCATGATGTAGTCCAGGAGGTGCCAGTGTTTGGATCAGGGATGCATCCAGGTAGTCTTCAGGCTGTCCCTCTGCTGAAAAAGGGTGTTTGTAATGACAAGCCACTGTTCTGCGCAGAGCTCCAACAGGAGGCGCCCATTGTCGTTGCACTTGCCAACACCATGCTTGTCCAGGATTCCTGGCCAGGTTTCTGAGTCTTTGCCGACGCGAGCGTTGAAGTCGCCAAGGATGACAACCTTGTCTGCTGGAGGGGTGCGTTATACGCCAGTGTATAAGATGACTCATGTAAAGGCGACCCCTTGAATTTCCAGCTATACTCGCCATATAAAACTACCTGAAGTCTGGCACTTCACGCAGACCAATGGAGTGATGCTGCTAGGCATATTTAATATACTAATTCACAATATTTTTAAAGCAAATTACCCAGTAAATTTTATTGGGGAAGCACTGCCATTTCACTGTTAAGGTTCATATTTTATTCTTGATGTGGGGGAGCGCTGAGACTTCACGGTTAAGATTCGGATTTTACACTTGGCACATAAGATGTGACCACTGGTTTTGGGGTTATACTTTTAACATTCAAGGACTGTCTTATGCTCCAGCATTTAAGAAATGGTAAATGGAGAAAGTTGACTGAGAACAGATGAGTGTGGAAAAAAAATCATTATTTAAAAGAGTGTGGGCAGAGTAGTTGGTGGGTGTGAATGGAGATGAGGAGAAATGGTGAAATAGTTTAGTGATCAATGACTTACCATGATGGGAAGTCCTTGATATGGGGAGTTGTCTCTGTTCCTCTTGCCATGGGCGCTGCATGCTCTGTGAAGTGTTTTCAATATTTTCTGTCGGAACACAAGAAAATATGCTGATGCTGGGGTCTTACACAATGCACAATAGTTCTGGAGAAACTTGGGTTACGAATCATCTGTAGGAGGTAAAAGGCAGGTCTGAACCCAACCTCAGAAATGTTTTACATGTCTAACAACTGCAATATTTTTTTGCTTTTAGAAATGGAAAAAAGTTCTTGGATGCACCATGATTAACCAAAGTCTGTAGGCTGTAAGTGAGTTGTATGTAACAAGGGCCACGTGGTTTGACCATGTGAGCGGCGACACAAGATTTAAACCTGTGGATATAGAACAATTGCACTTGGAAAGAGGCTCAGAGGATCCAATGGATTGCTAGAATTAGTCATCACATTGCCCTTTATTGACCAATGTAATAAAAGGTCTTGCATAGGATCTTTCTTGCTATATTTAAAATGTTCTTCAATGAATTTACCATCAGAATCTGAAATGCTGATCATCTGATGTTTAAATTACGATGATTTTAGATGATATTTTTAAAGATCTCTTACTTTATTCCAATAATGGGTCTGGAATGGCAGTTTCATCAGATAATTGGATGTTTTTCAATAATGCTTCAGCATCAGTCATGTGATGCCAAACAAGGCAGCAGAAGATTTTAACAAAATGTTGTCTGGCAAACCAACCATCTGTCACATTCAGGAACATTTTTGTTGGCTTTGATTCTGTAAAATTTGCACAAAGGACTTTGAGAATCCAAATTGAATTAATTAATTATAAGCACAAATTGGAATAACAATCCAAACCTTAAAGAGTTTCCATTCCTGTAATTGGCAGGAAAGGATGTTAATTCTACCAGCCCAGACAGGGCATCATTCAACCCAAGGCACGAGAAGATGTTGTCTTAATCCACTGCTTGATTCTATTACCCTATAAAAATCAGGTTTGGATAGGGTGACTTAAGATCAATGTCAATAGTGCACTGAGAATTAGAGCATAACAAATGGGAATCATCTCATGCATCCAGTCTCTGGTGATCAATTTCGGCAATTTCATCAATCCCAGTCTCCTATTTCTTTCCCATTGCTCTGCAACTTATTCGTTCTCCATTGCCTTTCCTTTTGAAATCATTGAATACTTCTGTTTCTGGCTTCATTGAGGCAGTGAATTCTCTGCTTAAACTCAGATTCTCCTTAAACCTTCTGCCCAAAATGTTGAATCTGAGCCGCTTAAAAAATTAAAATATCTTATTTTTTAAGGTAGGGTCATTGTTGCTGCAGCAGGTGGTCATTTTGCAGTTTTTATTCCTTTTTTGCTCTGAGGGAGGTGTGTGAAAAGAGGTGTTATGAGCCCAGAGGACCCCAAAACCCAACAGCAATAGAAATTCACCAAGACAAATGGTTACTTCAACAAAAGTTGTTTTTAATTTTCTTTAAACATAAAAACAGGATCTAACTTTAACTTATTACTACTAACTTAGCTTAACCTCTTTCTAATTCTAAGCGCCTGTGTATGTAATGTGTATAAGTTCAGGAATGTTCTTTGATTCACAGTCCAATCATTCACTTCTCCAATGTCACCGTTATCAAGCAATTCTGATACAGTGCACAGAATTCAACATTTATGAATCTCCATCAGGCTCTGGTGCTTAAAGTTAAATGGTTACCATTCAGGATGGTTTCAGAGAGATATTTGTTGCTCATTGGACACACACAAATTGATTTCCTCTGATTAGCCACTTTAGTGTCTTGTCAAAGAAACGCTGCATCATGGGTTTTCCAAATGACAACCTCTTCTTCCAGGTCACCACTGAGTTCCTCTTAGTTCCCTTATCTCAGGAGAAACACTCTAGCCAGCCATTTCCTCTTGTAAGGACTACAAGGGTTTTGAAAAGGCTGAACTCAGAACTCAACCCATCTCCAAAATTGGGTCTTTCTACAAGCCTGCCTGCTTGTCATTTTGCAGCCTCAAAAGAAGAAATGACTTCTTTCTCTCTCTCTCTCTCTCTCTCTCTCTGAGTAGAATCCTGTTTTCTTTCCTTTCTTTCTGCTTGTAAAAAACCAGAACCTCTCCCAAGGCTCCAAATCCAATCCTTGAAAGACCTTTATCAGCACTTGAGCCCGGACTTGGTTCCATTTGTACCTACTTCTGAAGTTCCTTCCAAAGCAGTTCCATTGTCTTTTGCAAAGTCACTGGTGCCTGAATGTCAAGTTTTAGCGAAGCTCTTACATTTTAAATGAGATGTGAAGTATAAGTATAAGTGACCTACACTAACCTCCTCCCCCCCAATCTATTTCTTTTAAAAACATATTTATATATAATATATAATATAACCCGTAACATAGGCCTGTGGTCAATTTCACACACATCTTTGAAGCTGGTTAGACAAGTTGAGAAAGTTGTTAAAAAGAAGCATATGAGGTTTTTTTTGGCTGTACAAAAGCAAGGAAGTTAACAAAATATGCTTTAGGTCTCAATTGGAGGATTGTGACCATCTCTGGCTACACATTTTTGGAATGATGTTGCAAACATGGTTCTGAAAGGTTGCAAAAGAGATTCGCTAAAATGTCACCAGTTATGTTAAGAAATTGGATAAATGAGGCTCGCTCTCATTAGAGCAGAGAAAGTTAAGAGGAGACTTAAACAAGGTGCTCAAAATAATGAACAGCTTTGAAAGGGTAAACAAGGTAAAAACTCTTCCCAGTGGTATTAGAGTCAGTGACCAGAGGCCCCAGAATAAAAGTGATTGGCAAAAAAAAAGGCAATTTTCAGACAGAATTCTTCCAGTGACTGTGGTATTTGCCCAGGTTTAGCTGAAGGTATAGCGTTAAATCCATATTTTGAAGCAATTGCTTCATAATCATCAATATCTTTCATTGCTGTGTACTGGGCAATTATGGTTTCTGTGAGGACTACCAGGATCCTTACAGCACTACAATGAGTGGTAGTTCCTCAGTGGGAATTTATTATAAAGTTGCTTGTCATTGATTAGTTACAAGAACCATGAAATCTCCAAAATGATTTATTTCGCAGCTACTCATGGACTGAAAAATTCAATCTCAGCAAATGAGCCCTCAGAAACATGTGTGAATAAAAACTAAGAAATTAATAATTGCCTCAGTGCTATTCTGGGAACAAGCTCTGGTGGGCTTTCCTTTACTGGCTTGTTCCAATAAAAGTAAATTGGAAGTGAGAGTGGAGGCTCATGACGTTGTGAAATGGGTCCCAGCAGTCAGTTTTAATTCTTCCTGTTCTTTTATTAACATTAAAGTCTGACTCATACATCCATGTTTGAATGGATTTCTTGTATCTTGACTAACAACGCAGCACATATACCTTTTTTCTTCGACATTGGAGTTGCTATTCAGCTTCAGATCTCTATGGACTCCCTCCAGTACTTCAGCAGTCCTGCTTCCTGTCTCTGTGCGTGAGCAATCTACAGATCACAACATGGCAGTCTACCAGTGTGGGTTGACACTCTATTCGATCAATAGAGAGAAAACCCAGAATTACATTTCAAGAATGTGGCACTTGAGAACATCAAAAGAAGTTCAAAAGGCTTTGATAAAAAGAAAAATCCAAGACCAATTTTCCAACTGGTTTCAAGCGCATTTTATTTCAAATCATTAAGCCTATATTTTCCAGAAATCTCACAATCTGGAACCACCAAAATATGTTGTGATACATTTTCTTTCATTTGTGCCGAAAAATGTTTTGTGTACTGCTTCACTTTTTGTAAGTTGAATGAATAACATATGCATTCAGTTTTCTTCTCCAGCATGCACTTGGGCAAGCCATGTGCTTGAACATTCCAGGGTCCTTGCTGCACAAGTAAATGGTACATTTGTTTTCGTGGCTTTGTTGTGTATACTTTGGCAACAGTGCAGGTTCAAGGGTTGAAGTAATTAATTTAGTCTTGGTCCCCAAGGTTTAGTTGGGTCGATGGGAACAAATGGTTCTGCCTACATTAAACTGAGGTCATGTTTATTCAGGTCACTGTTCTTGCCTGACTTCAGGCTGGTCACTGTTGTTGGCTTGTTTCCAAATCTGCATTGATCCGAGTCAACTTTCTTTGAGGTGATTTTGGCTCTGGGACAATGTGCTGAAACTTCCAAATAATCTTTCTAGCTTTCTTTTCAAGCTTAATTTGGTACATCCAAAATAACGGTTTCCATAGTAATCAGGGGAATGCAAGTGGAGCTATTCATCTCTGGTAACCTTTGAAGGCAAAGCTGACTAAATATGTAGAACAGAACATAATTCATGCATTATCTTCTAGAATGGAAAGAAGTTATATATTAATTGTGAATTGCCAATTGCCAAGTTTCATTTTGCATGCCATTTTGGCAAGTCAACTCATACCATAGGTAGTACAATTGTCAAAAATAAACAATGCAGGGAGTAGTGCTACAATAAGTCTAGTACTGCATGGTATCAAGGAAAGTACATTTAGAAATAGCACAAGGTGTTATGCACATTCTTTCAAGAATGACTTCACGTGAGCTTAACAGTTAACCAACTTTATTTTCCTTGTCTTCTTTGGCTTCGCTTCGCGGACGAAGATTTATGGAGGGGGTAAAAGTCCACGTCAGCTGCAGGCTCGTTTGTGGCTGACAAGTCCGATGTGGGACAGGCAGACACGGTTGCAACGGTTGCAGGGGAAAATTGGTGGGTTGGGGTTGGGTGTTGGGTTTTTCCTCCTTTGCGTTTTGTCAGTGAGGTGGGCTCTGCGGTCTTCTTCAAAGGAGGTTGCTGCCCGCCAAACTGTGAGGCGCCAAGATGCACGGTTTGAGGCGATATCAGCCCACTGGCGGTGGTCAATGTGGCAGGCACCAAGAGATTTCTTTAGGCAGTCTTTGTACCTTTTCTTTGGTCCACCTCTGTCACGGTGGCCAGTGGAGAGCTCGCCATATAACACGATCTTGGAAAGGCGATGGTCCTCCATTCTGGAGACGTGACCCACCCAGCGCAGCTGGATCTTCAGCAGCGTGGACTCGATGCTGTCGACCTCTGCCATCTCGAGTACTTCGACGTTAGGGATGAAAGCGCTCCAATGAATGTTGAGGATGGAGCGGAGACAACGCTGGTGGAAGCGTTCTAGGAGCCGTAGGTGATGCCGGTAGAGGACCCATGATTCGGAGCCGAACAGGAGTGTGGGTATGACAACGGCTCTGTATATGCTTATCTTTGTGCGGTTTTTCAGTTGGTTGTTTTTCCAGACTCTTTTGTGTAGTCTTCCAAAGGCGCTATTTGCCTTGGCGAGTCTGTTGTCTATCTCGTTGTCGATCCTTGCATCCAATGAAATGGTGCAGCCGAGATAGGTAAACTGGTTGACCGTTTTGAGTTTTGTGTGCCCGATGGAGATGTGGGGGGGCTGGTAGTCATGGTGGGGAGCTGGCTGATGGAGGACCTCAGTTTTCTTCAGGCTGACTTCCAAGACAAACATTTTGGCAGTTTCCGCAAAACATGACGTCAAGCGCTGAAGAGCTGGCTCTGAATGGGCAACTAAAGCGGCATCGTCTGCAAAGAGTAGTTCACGTACAAGTTGCTCTTGTGTCTTGGTGTGAGCTTGCAGGCGCCTCAGATTGAAGAGACTGCCATCCGTGCGGTACCGGATGTAAACAGCATCTTCATTGTTGAGGTCTTTCATGGCTTGGTTCAGCATCATGCTGAAGAAGATTGAAAAGAGGGTTGGTGCGAGAACACAGCCTTGCTTCACGCCATTGTTAATGGAGAAGGGTTCAGAGAGCTCATTGCTGTATCTGACCCGACCTTGTTGGTTTTCGTGCAGTTGGATAATCATGTTGAGGAACTTTGGGGGGCATCCGATGCGCTCTAGTATTTGCCAAAGCCCTTTCCTGCTCACGGTGTCGAAGGCTTTGGTGAGGTCAACAAAGGTGATGTAGAGTCCTTTGTTTTGTTCTCTGCACTTTTCTTGGAGCTGTCTGAGGGCAAAGACCATGTCAGTAGTTCCTCTGTTTGCGCGAAAGCCGCACTGTGATTCTGGGAGAACATTCTCAGCGACACTAGGTATTATTCTATTTAGGAGAATCCTAGCGAAGATTTTGCCTGCAATGGAGAGCAGCGTGATTCCCCTGTAGTTTGAGCAGTCTGATTCCTCGCCTTTGTTTTTGTACAGGGTGATGATGGTGGCATCACGAAGGTCCTGAGGCAGTTTTCCTTGGTCCCAACAAAGCTTGAAAAACTCATGTAGTTTGACATGCAGAGTTTTGCCGCCAGCCTTCCAGACCTCTGGGGGGATTCCATCCATACCTGCTGCTTTGTCACTTTTCAGTTGTTCGATTGCCTTATATGTCTCATCCTGGGTGAAGACCTCATCCAGCTCTAGCCTTAGGGGCTGTTGAGGGAGCTGGAGCAGGGCGGAATCTTGGACTGAGCGGTTGGCACTGAAAAGAGATTGGAAGTGTTCTGACCATCGGTTGAGGATGGAGATCTTGTCGCTGAGGAGGACTTTTCCGTCTGAGCTGCGCAGTGGGCTTTGGACTTGGGGTGAGGGGCCGTACACAGCCTTTAGAGCCTCGTAGAAACCCCTGAAGTCGCCAATGTCCGCGCTGAGCTGGGTTCGCTTGGCGAGGCTAGTCCACCACTCATTTTGGATCTCCCGGAGTTTGCGCTGAAGATGGCTGCATGCGCGACGGAAGGCTTGTTTCTTCTCTGGACAGGACGGCTTTGTAAGGTGAGCCTGGTGGGCAGCTCGCTTCTTTGCCAGCAGCTTCTGGATTTCCTGGCTGTTTTCGTCGAACCAGTCCTTGTTTTTCCTGGAGGAGAAGCCCAGTAGTCAAACAGTGTCCTTTATGTAGCAAAGGTAAAAATACAGGTGATTAATCTTCCGTCCAGGATCGTTGCGACTGGATATCTGCCATTGTTCAGAATCTTCCGGATTTCAGAATCATTTAGATTTCCATCCCTTTAAGTGTGCCCAAGTTGCGCTGCTGTGTGTCTCTCTCTCCACCCCCTCTCCACCATGCCTGCCCGAGTCACACTGCCATCTCTCCCCACCTTATCCGGCCAAGTCATGGTGCTGTCTCTCTCTCCCCCCCCACCTATGCAAGTCACGCTGCTGTTTCTCCCCCCTTGCCCGACTGAGTCTCGCTGCCATCTCTCCCCCCTCGCCCACCCGTCGCACTGCCATCTCTTCCCCATCCATCTGAGTCGTGCTGCCATCTCCCTCTCTCTCTCTCTCTCTCTCTCGCCACCCCCCCCCCCCCCTTAGTTTCCCTGCACTGGCGATGGTACAGGAGTTTCGGCTGTGTGGGGCACTATGGGTAGTGATGCCAGCCATTGAGCCACCGCTGAGGTGACTGAAAGTGCGGCAACACTGGATGGATGTCAGTATAGGCAATTCGGAGATGCTTATAAAGTAACAGAATGCAACGGGATACATGGGAGTTGAACTAGGGTCACATTGGGTCATGTTTGGTGCCAAACTCCATCTTTGATGAGCAGATGTCATCTACCGTAAAAAGTGCCGGTTTTTGGAATTCTAGATAAAAGGTTAGGCACCTGTACATAACCAAGTTACAGGCTTGATCCTTTTATCAAGGTATGAGAGAATGCTGGCAGACATTTGAACAAAAAGATAGACGGGAGAGGGAGTGGTAAAGGCAGACATTTTTGGAGGGAACTTTTTGGACAGACTTTTTGGGGGTGGCGATAAGTCTGGGAATGTGACTCAGAATTGAAATAGTTGGCTATTGGCAGGTCGCAGTTGTTGCGAACTCCATGGTTCCCTTGTGCACTTATCCCTCCCCACCTATTGTCCCTCCAGCACCTTCCCCTGTGGCTGCAGGAGGTTCCCACACCTCCTCCATCACCACGGGTCCAGGTCCCAAACAGGCCTTTCAAGAGAAACAACACTTCATTTACATATCCACAGATCTTATTTACTGCATCCGTTGCTCCCTCTATGGCATTTTCTACATCAGAGAGACCAGTTGCAGATTGGGAAATTACCGCTGAGCAACTCCTCTCCATCTATAGCACCAGCAACTTCCCAGTAGTCAACCATTTCAATTCTGAGTTACACTCTTGGACATACATCTGTCCATGACTTTATGGACTATCCCACCCTGACCACCTGTAGATTGGAGGAACAACACTTTATTTTTCGTCTGGGCACTCTCCAGCCAGATGGCATTAACAATGTTTTCTGCTAAACTTGCTCGACTTTTCTCCTCTCCATTCCCCCTTACCGATACAGCCATCCCTCCTCCCCCTCACTGCTGCTGTCCCTTCCCTCCCTTCTCCACCTATCATCTCCTGCCTTTGCCACCCTTCCTCACCACTATCTTTTTGTTTGGATGCCTGCTGCCATTTTTTCATACCTTGCTGAAGGGCTCAATCCCAAAATATTGGTTATGCACTTTTATTTTTGCTGCATAAAGGACACTGTTTGACCTGCTGAGCTTCTCCAGCATTTTGTGTTTTTACTTCAACACGGTGTCTATACTTCAACACGGTGTTTATAGAATTTTGTGATTTAGTTTATTTTCCTTGAGCTGCTTCAATCGAGTTCCAATCGGCTGGCTTCCCCCCAAACAACCAACCGACTCCCATCATACGTCACGTATGGTTTCTGCCCAACCATGTGCACTGCATGCTGGGAAATGTAGTTCTTATTTACACACATATTAACACATTTTTCTCCTTTAAAAGAAAATACAAAACAATAATACATTCCGAGGTCAGTCTCTTTCCACCAGTTGCATCTGATGACTTCTGGCTTCACAAAGTCATTCAAGCTCATTCAGGGCATCAGCAAGATTTAGCAGAAGTTCAGAAATCCGTGAAGAAAGTTTTTTTCCTGTTCTTCCTTTCCTGTTTTTCAGCAAGTTCACAGTCACCCATAGCTGTTGATTTTGCTGTTGCAGTTCCTCAAAATTATGATAGGTCACCAGAAACTGAGAAACCACTTCAGAGGGACTATTTACGTCACCACAACTAACTTCATCTTTGTTTTGCTTGTTCTTTCAAGAAGAACGACTTTACATTGGTTTATCAGTTAACTGACTTCAATTTACTTTTTTAACCACCTGGCAACTTTGTGGAAGGCAAAGGTTAACGGTTTACGGTCTGTGAAAACTGAATTGTTTACCTTCCAAAAAATGCCTGAAATGCCTGACTGCCAGGAACAATGCCAATAGCTCTGGGACAAAGGTGCTGTGTTTGAGTTCAGGTAGCCAGAGGTGCCTGCTACAGAAGGCCAGGGACTGCCATTGTCTTTCGATGAATTGCTCCAGTACACTCCTACTGCTTTGCTGGAAGCACCTACTATGAAAGCAGTTGGCACCTCTGTACTATGGTGTACCAGAAGGGTGGCATTGGCCAGAGCATCTTTCGCTTTCTGGAAAGCCTCTGAGGCCTCATTATCCGAAGTAATGTCCTTACCATGAATGCAAAGTGGGCACATGATGCAAACCGCTCCTGGTATGAATTGGTGATAAAAGTTAATCATACTGGCGAATTCTTGAACCTTCACTGTGCAGGGCTTGGTGAAATGCCGAATGGCCTCTACCTTTTTGGGCAGAGGTTTTGCTCCGTGTCTATTCATTCAATGCCCCAGGAACTGGCACCTAGCAAGATTTATGGTTAGTCTGAATTCCTGTTGCTGCGTGCACAGTTACCTCAGGTGGGCTGTGTGCTCAGTGTTTTTGGGGGTGGCGATAAGAATATTGTCTAAATAGATGAATGTGAATGGGAGATCCTGGCCCACCACATCTATCAGCCTCTGGAAGGTCTGGGTGGTATTCTTAAGACCAAAGGACATTTTCAAGAATTCAAAGAGTCCAAAAGGGGTAATGATGGCGATTTTAGGGATGTCATCGGGATGCTCTGGGATCTGATGATAACCACTAATGAGATTGACTTTTGAAAACACCCGTGCACCTTTTAAGTTAGTAGCAAAGTCTTGGATGTGGGGCACAGGTAACTGTCAGGTTTGGTGGCCTCGTTGAGGACGTGATAGTCACCACATGCCCTCCACCCTCTTGCTGCATTTGGTACTATGTGCAAGTGGAAGGCTTGGGCTGTCAGAAAGCCGCACTATCTCCAGCTCTTCCATTTTTTGAACTCTCCCTTGGCCAAGGTGAGCTTCTCAGGGGGAAGGTGGTGCACCCTGGTGTGGAGCGGGGAGCCCTTGGTGAGGATGTGGTGCCTTGCCTCCGTGCTTCGGCTTGACAGTGGAAAATGTGGAGCTATGACTGAAGGGAACTCTCCTAGGATCCGTGTGAAGTGTTGTCAGATAGCCTAATGGAGTCAAATTGGGGGCAGGCAACTTGGCTTCCCCAAGGGGCATGGTTTGAAAAGTTCTGGCCTGCACCAATCGCCGCCCTTTAAAGTCCACCAACAGGCAGTGGGCCCACAGGAAATCTGCTCTCAGGAATGATTGCAATACACCCACTATCATGAATGTCCACATGAGCCAGCGGCTGTATTGGTGGACCAATCATTCCTAAGTAAGGGGGACTATGTAGGTGCCGAATGTTAGTATGGTGGTGCTGTTTGCTGCCCTCAGTGCTGGGCTCAGCTTGCCATTCCAGGTGTTCTAGGCCGAGGGGAGGCCAACCACCACAGCTATTAATGACATTTGGCCATAGCATTTCCCTGAAACATACAGGGTATGCAGCATCCCATTGTTGGTGATAGTAGCAATAATATTGGGGGGTCCACTTGCTTGTTTGCTGTGGCCTTGTTGCCAGCTGTGTTTGGGGCCTAGTGATCCGTTCCACTGAGGGGCCATTTATTTTCTTTGATCTGCGGAGCACATCCACACAGGCTGTGACTTTCCTGGGGTTACTGAAGTCCTCATCGGTGAGCAAGAGTCAGATATCCTTGGGTAGTTGTTCCAGGAAAATCTGCTCAAAGAGCAGGCAAGGCTTGTGTCCCTCAGCAAGGGCGAGCATCTCATTCATGAGGGCAGATGGGGCTCTGTCCCCCAAATTGCCCATTTGCAACAATTGGGCAGTGTGCTCGCGCCGTGAAAGTCCGAAAGTGTGGGTTAATAGCTCCTTGAGGGCTATTACTCTGGAGATTGCCATAGGAAATCGATGACCCTTGCTGCCATCTCCTAGTTGAGCAAGCTCACCATGTATGAGTTATGAGTATTGTTGGCATAGATCTGTCGAAGGTGGACTGGGCCTTAGCCTGTTCGAACCACATGTATGGCTGCAATGCCCAAAAAGTTGGCAGCTTTAACAAGATGGCGTGAAGAGTAGCTTGATCCGTCATCTTCGGGTCCAACTGTCGGTTGGGCCTGCCGGGTTCACCAATGTAGTGTGTGCGTCACCACAAAGTGTGGAAAGAGAGACACACACGAGGAGTTGAAATCAAAGACTGATTATATTGTACTGGAAGATCTCCTTATATTCTGTCCCCACTGCTGACAACAAGAGTGACATTACAGAAGTGCCAAAATCCAATCTGGTGGTGCTCCTGTCATTGCTCATTGTTCCCTGCCGTGCAGGCAGTCACCTGAGATGAAGGTCATTGGCCACAACGGGGTCTTCATGGTCGCTGTGTCCTTCAGCCATTTTCTGTACCGGGTTGCGATCCGGTTAGCGGGCCGCTCAACGTGCATAATAACACATCTTTCCCCTTTACAAAAAAAAACATGTCTACATAACTAGCATATTTACAGAGTATATACAAGATAGTGTAGACTAGACAGCTACTGGTCATCTGCATTGGTTTTGCACAATCACAAAATATATCTTCATTTAACAGGCAAGGCCTTTCTTAAAGTGGCACCGCTTTTCTTTTTGAGGTTCAACCAGGACGAATTTCACACCAGCAAAATGTCACTGAACAACATAAATGTTGCAGCAGAATTTGTCCTTTTTTTAATCTGGTTCTCATGCCTGAGGTCAATGTTCTTGCTCAGAAGATGCAGAAGTGGTTTTCTGTTCTGTTCAATAGATAGTTCAAGTCTACTCCAGCAACTTGACTGTTTTTAGAATATTCTGACTGAATTTTTACGAGTGTCTCTTGAGGGTCATATCCTAACTTTTGTGCATACACTTTGGGAATAATCAACAGAGCATCTGCAAATGCTTGCACTCCCAAATGTGCTCTGCCCTTTAAGTTGGCCTTGTGTTTGATCAACGCATCTGCCACATATCCATCCACAATTGCATTCTTCACTGAACACAGACCATCAGGCACTGCATCTTTGATTTATGTTAAAGTGTATTTATTTGGACCCCTGAGAAGCAAGTCACTGATTGTTGCAATGCTCAACAAAGGTGAACTTTTCTTTACCCAAGGTATGCTCATATACAAGTCCAGCATGGCCCAAGCATTCTGGGGTGAGGTCCTCCACAGAATTCATGGCAATATCTCCACAAACAAGTTTTGCTATTCTCAAGGACACAATAACTTCTTTTGCAAATGCATCCATTAACAATGAATCAAAACTCTTTTGGTTAATTTCTACAAATCCTTTTGTAAATCTCCACAGTGCTGTAATTTCTTCAAGTAACTTTCTCTCCACTTGCACATTTTTTTTTCTCATCAGCATTTTTATAGAAGGCTTCAGAATTTACTTCCATCTTTTAGTACTCCAGTGAAATGTAGTAGGTGAGAATGTAAGCTTCTTCCGCCCTTTTTCTTCATGACTGGGTGTCGAGCACCATGATCCAATACTAATCCCTTCACAAGGTGTGTCACTTGTTTTTATTTTGTGTTTCAACCATGAAGGGACCCATTGACTTGCTTGGTTTCTTCACTGTCAGAACATTCACCACAGCCTCTGCCAAGACAGCTGCCAATTCATTTTGGATCTTTGTGCATAACAATGTCCTGGTAACATTGATAAAAGTCTCTCTGCCCATTTCTTTGGAAATTTTCACCTGCTCCAGCATTTTCAGGGTCTTCTTCTGATGTTCTTGCAAATGGCCAGCTACCTCATTCTACAAATTACTGATTTCATCCTCTAGCTGGGAAATGGTGTCCTGGGCATTAGTAGCCTCCATATTATACTAGTCTTACACGTCTTGCATCTGGCGCTCAAGGGATTCATTCTTTCCCTTCCGTACATCAGTTTCACAAGTCAGTGTCTGGACTTGCCTGCAATACTCATTATTTTCTTGTTTTACCAAACAAAAGCATCATTGTAATGAGAAGCAGAATCAGTAAATCAGCCAGTTCCTCACAATCCTCCAATCCTGCAAAAATGGTTGGAAGATAGATAAGGCTCTTCAAGCCCTGCAGAATCTTCTATCTCCCTTTCCATAACTGAAGATGGATCAAAGATGCAACCAGAGGGTTGAACACCTGTTTCAATTTGATTAAGTGATTCTCTTGAAGCAATTCGTACATGTGACTCCTTTGACGGTGACAAAAAAAGTGATTCTTTTGAAGAAGCTTGAAATAAAGATTATATGTCCGTCTTCTGTCCTGCAGCAGTTTGCAGTAAATCCATGAGGAATTCCTTCATTTCTTCCTCCACTGTGTATATACACATCTCTTGGTATCCCCTGCCTTGCAGCACCTTGCAAAGTGATTCTTCTTCACACATTTGTAGCAGGACTTTCCACAGGCAGGAAACATCTTTGGAATATGTCGATCTCATCACCTGCTGCATTTGCTGTTTAAGTTTTACCACTTTGCTTTGTTGTTGCTTTGGGAAACTCCTGCTGCTCTGCTTATCTGTTTTCATCACATACATTATTGTATCAATCCTGTGCAGCTCCTTAGCTTGTACTCGTGTGTTCTCTACTGCCCCACACACACTCACAGCCTTTTCCAGAGTCAAATCTTTTACACCCAACATTCTTTCTCTAAGTCCATCATCTGGGATTCCACAAACTATTCTGTCTTTAATGAGTGAATTTTTCATATCTCCAAATTCATAGGACTTACTCAGTGTGTGAAGCTCAGCTAAGTATTGGTCAAAGCTCATACCTTGCGTCTGGTCACAGGAGAAAAACTTGAATCTCTCAAATGTGACGTTTTTACTTGGAACAAAATATTCCTCAAATTTTGTCATCAGACTGTCCAATGTGAAAGCTGTCTCATCAATTTGAAAACTATTATAGATGTCCAAGGCACCTTCACCCATCACGAGAAGAAACATAGATTGTTTGAAGCGCTTCCAAATATCAGCTGGATTGCCAGTAAATGGCATTGGTGTGGGAGGACTTAACTTATTCATGTTTACAAACTATTGTCTTCTCTTACTCATTCAGACACTATTTAATGCTTGTTCTTTCAAGAACAACTGTACAAGTTTAACACTTAATCAACTTTATTTTTCTTGAGCTGCATTAATCGATTTCCAACCAACTTCCCACCAATCAACTGCCGTCATATGTCACTTCCATTTTCTGGCCAACCACACACATTGCATACTGGGAAATGTAGTTCTTGTTTACATGCATAATAACACACAAGACATCCTCTTTTTCAGTTAGAGATCTATTTAAGGGTCTGATAAGAGCAGGAAATAAAGTGTCCTTGAATTTAGGGGTTCATGTTTTCACGCACATGCATCTTCTGCCTGACTGAAGGGGAAATAAGAGACTGGGATGAGATGAACAATGTTAGCGGCTTTCCTGAGACAGCTGGAGGTATAGAGGAAGGCAATGGAGGGGAATATGGTTTGTGAGATGACATGGACTGTGCTTACAAATCTCTGCTGTTCCTTTTTGTCATTGTCTTGGGAACAGCAGCTCCCTTTCCGAGCTGTTATGCATCCAGACAAGATACATTCCATGACACATCTGCAAAAGTTAACAAGAGACTTTGGAGACATACTGAATTTTCTCAGGCTTCTGAGTCTTTGGTGTTTTACTTGGTTGTAACAGTCATAATTGGACCAGAACAGATTGTTTGTGATGGTGTACTCCAAAGAACATTGCACTAAAGACTGAATGTATAACAGCATAGAGCCTTCTGAATACAGTTCACAGAGGGCCATTAAAGGAAACACCAAAAGCTTTAAAGTTTCCATCTATTCTGTTCATTCATCTTCAGAAATTATGGAACAATTTTAACTTGGGGCATTGGTCACTTTGGGGCCAATGCTATTTTAACACCTGCCCCTGGTTCCTGAGGAACCAAATATGAAAGCAGATTTGAAGTTGAAATAAACTGCATGCCTCCTCAAGGGAACTTCAGTTGCTAAAACAGGTGCTCACTTATCAAAGGACCTTGCTAGAAGCACAGTTTTCTAGTTCCGCTGAACTGAAAGAAACATGCTGAGACATCAGAGCTCCAGAGTAACTAGTTTCAAATCGCATGCTTAAAAGGCCTGCCAAACCCCAGTCCTCAGCATCCCAGCGGGGCGCAAGTGACGCCAACTTCCAGACTACAGCTTTGTCCTGCTCTGAGCATCTTTGTAGCTGCTGCCAGCTGCAGACTTATCCATGACTGCTGGCGGAGGTTCGCGGGTGAGCCACTACATGACTCCACACCCAAAACAAGTAACGGGAGGCGTGTGACCTGTCACCTGTATACTGCCCATTTTGTTTGTGGCCTCTTCTCCTCATAGGTGGTGTAACAACTGGGCACTCAATGTCCAGGTGTGCTAGTTTGAGACAGTCGATGGTAAATGTCTCCTCCCAGCCCCCAATGTCCAAAACACAAGTTGTCCTGAAGGGTCCCTCGTACTTAAGTTGTAGAGGCATTCTGTGTTCTTCTCTGTGGTCGAACACATACTCATTCTGCCACAAGTTGCCAGGTACAAAAGAAGGTGCTACTCTGTGGTGGGATGGTTGAATTGGAGCCAGTGTCCCAGCTTCTCCCGGAGTTTGGCCAGCAGCGGTATGTCCCCTTGACCGCGGGGTGCGGGCATGAACTTGCCAGGCAGAGTGAGTGGTGAACTGTACACCAACTTGGCCAATGACGCTGCTAGGTCTTCTTTGGGTGCTGTGTGGATTCCCAGCAGCACCCAGGAGAGCTCATCTACTCAGCCGGGTCCTCAGGGTTGTGCCATCAGGTCTGATTGTAGGTATCTGTGGAACCACTCCACCAGGCCATTTGATTAGTGGTAGTACACATTTGGTTGGTGTAGCTGGGTTTCAAGGAGCTGTGCCATCACAGACCACAGGATAGAGGTGAACTATACATCCCTGTCTGAAGTGATGTGAGCAGGGAGGCAGGGAGGCCGAACCTGATTAGGGTTCAGGCACATGTCTCTGTTATCATGTCACTGGAACAGCTTCCGGCCATCTCGTGAATCTGTCCACTATTGTAAATAGGTACCTCACCCCTCTTTTTTTTTAAGAGTTTGTAGCAGCTACTATGGTAGAGCTACTGAGAAAAAAGTAATCACACACTAGGCTAGTCAACCAAAGACTGGTTTATTGAAGCTTTACAAGCAGCTTTTATTCCCTGCCTGACCCGGGCTCCACAGGACAAGGTCCACGGGACCAGCAGGTTTAAATTGAGACATTAATGTCCCGTGCCTTTCAGCAGGGGACCCAGTTGATCAACGTTCCGTCCCTCGGCACACAGTATCGCTAGCATGCCAGCCCTTAGGTAAGTCCGTGCACTGCACTGACGGTGGCAGTTCGCATAACTGCGCTGAGCGCCCGCTCGGCTCACTGCAAGTTCATCTTTTTTTGGAAAATTTTACTTATCATTTGCATCAATATAGAATATTAATTCAATGAAATACTAGCTTGCAACAAACAATACAAAATGATACGATAATTTTTTTATATTTTCTCCCCAACCCCTCTTCCCCTTACCCCCCAAAAGAAAGAAAAAAAGATAGGAAAGAGCACCTAAATCTACATATTTAATAGTATTAGCATATACTGTATTTATTGACTATTTTTCATAATTATTAACTGAGAGAAGTGGGTAAGGTGGAGGATGTGGATGGACTTTTGTTCACAAAATCGATATACGGCTCCCAAATTTTATTTAAAAAAACTCTCAATTTAATTTCTTAGACTGTAAGTATTTTTTTTCTAAAGGTATACAGTTTTGCATTTCAATATGCCATCTATCTATTTTTACATGATTCTTCATTTTCCACATTATTGCTGCACATTTCTTTGCTATCGCTATTGCTATACTCAAATATTTTTCTTCACATTTATCCAATTTCAATATCGTATCTGCTTCATAAATATTTCCCAGTAAAAATATTCTCGGATCTGTTTGTATCTTTATCTTCATAATTTGTCTTAATAATACACTCAAATCCTTCCAGAATTCTTCCACTTTTACACAGGATCATACCAAATGTAAAAAGGTCCCTATTTTCTTATTACACTGGAAACATTTATCTGAATAATTAGAATTAAGTCCACTTAATTTATGTGTAGTATTATATAATTGTTGAAGAAAATTAGATTGAACCATTTGGTATATAACATTAACCATATTTGTAACACTTTCTTGACACAACATAGACCATATTTCCTCTTGAATATGTATATTTAAATCTTTTTCCCATCATAGTTTTGATTTATATAAATCCATTTTTCTTAGTTTCTTGTAATTTTATATGCATATTAGTAATATATTTCTTAATAACAAAAGTATCTGTTATATATTTAAATTTGCTCCTAATTTCTTTTTTAAATACTATTTTAATTTATAGTATGCAATAATTGTATTATTTTGTATGTTAGTTAATTATTCAAAAGTTTTTAAAAATCTTTTATCCTCTGTATGCCTTTACTGTACCAATGATTCCTCTTTCCAAATGGATCCCATTCCATATTTTCAATAGATGCTTTAAAATTGGTATTCCCACTTTCCCTTTAAACAATTCACTATTCCATTTCTACAAAATTTGCTCTGGGGTAGTTTCCTCAATTTTATACATTTCAATCAGAACCAAAGCTACTTTATCACCAATTTGATAGCAAGAGGAAAAGAATCTTAATCGGGCTGCTTTATAATAATTTTTAAAATTCAGTAATCTTAGTCCTCCCTGATCAAATTTCCATGTTAATTTTTTGAAACTAATTCTTGACATTTTACCTTTCCAAAGAAATTCTTGTATATTTTATTCAAACTCCAAAAAAAACATTTCTGGTACAGAAATGGGTCATGATTGAAACAAATATTGTATTCTTGGAAAAATATTCATCTTAATACAATTCACCCATCCTATTAACATTATTGGTAGATCTTTCCATCTTTTCAAATCTTCTTTTTTCTTTTTTAATAGGGGTGAATAATTTAACTTAAATTATTTAAATTTCTATCAACATTTATTCCAAAGTATTTAATTGGTTCTTTTTGCCATTTAAACTTTGTCATTCTCTTACATTGCGAATAATCCATATCAACCATAGGCATCATTTTACTTTTATCAACATTGACTTTATAACCCGATACAAATCCATACTCTGCTAATCTCACATTTAGTTTATTCAACAATATTTGTGATCTTGTTAAATATACTATAACATCATCTGCGAACAAACTGATTTTATGATCTTTATTATCTATCTTGAAAGCTTTAATTTCTTTATCATTTTGAATTATTTACGTTAATGGTTCTATTGCTAATGCAAATAAAAATGGTGACAGTGGACATCCTTGTCCAGATGACCTTTCTAACAAAAAAGGTTTTGATATTTGTCTATTTGTAACCACCTCAGCTTTAGGTTGATTATATGATGCTTTTTTTATCCAATTTACAAAAACATTTGGAATCCTAAATGTACTTAGTACTTTTAATAAAAAGTTCCATTCCAATCTATTGAATGCTTTTTCTGCATCCAATGCAACCACTATTGCTGGTTACTTCTATTCTGTGCTACAATTATCAAACTTAAAAATCTGACTTATTATCTGCCACTCATCTATTTTTAATAAAACCAGTTTGATCCATATTTATTAATTTTGGTTAAAAAAGATTAGCTAATTGTTTAGCTAACAATTTTGACACAATGATATATTTACAACCTTAACTTATAAATAATCTTTTCCTTTTTTTGGAAAAACTCTTATTAATGCTGTTTTAAAAGATTCTGGTAGGTCATGTACCTCCTTCATTTGGTCTAATACACCTATTAATACAGGTACTAATAATTACTTAAATTCTTTATAAAATGACAGTGGGAAACTATCTTCACCTAGCACTTTATTATTCTGCAATGACATCAAACTTTCATAAACTTCTGTTTCAGAAAAAGTTAGATAATTCTAAATTTTCATCTTCATCTAGCATAGGTAATTTAACTTGTAAATATTCCGCTATTTTATTTTCATCTTTCAAAGATTCTGATTAATCTAGTTTTGCATGAAGCTCCTTGAAATGATCATTTCCTGCATTTTGTAAATAATATGACCAGTGCTTTTCTTCGTAGCAATTATTGTTCTAGAAACTTGCTCTGCTTTTAATTGCCATGCTAATACTTTATGACCTCTCTCACCCAATTCATAATATCTCTCCACCCTACAGGTTTGTAATGTATTAAATCTCGATTTGTTTTGATTCCCTCATTTTTCTCCTCATTTTTTGCACATGTAATTCCTTCTCTAATTTCATTATTTCTTTTTCTAGTTGATCTACCTCTTTCATATATTCCTTCTTTATTTTTGAACTATAACTTATTATTTTACCTCTTAAATATGCTTTCGTAGAATCCCATATTACAAACCTGCTCTTCACTGAATTATTATTAATTTTTTTTAAAAATTATCTGTTGTCTCATAAAGTCACAAAGTTTTTTTTCTTCTCAGTAATGTTGCATTTAATCTCCTCCTATAACCTACCTTTTGTTCATCCTCTAATAAAATTGATTGAATTAGAGGTGAATGATCTGATAGAACTCGTGTTTGATATTCAACCTTTTGCACTCTAGATTGAAGTTGCGCAGAAATTAAAAACATATCCATTTGTGAAAATGTTTTATGCCAAAAGAATAATCTCTTTCTCTTGGATGGATTCTTCTCCAAATATCTACTCATCCCATATCTTTCATTAGATCTATTACAATTTTAGCTGCTTTACTTTTCATCATTTTATCACCTGACCTATCCAATTTTGGGTCTAAATTGAAATAATTTTTTTCCCTTTAGCATTTGGTAATCACATGAAAAATATCTTGTATAAATTTGCCATCATCTACATTAGGTGCATATTAAAGTCCAAATAAATTTGACAATTAACCATAACATACCTTCCTGCTGTATCTATAATTGTGTCCAATATGTTTACTGGTAATTTTTTATTGCTTTTGATTTAAACAAAAATGCCAATACAGTTCCAACCCTATCTCTTTTTAATTTTTTATGTTTTTTTTCTGTCAAATGTGTTTCTTGCAAAAAAGCAATATCTATTTTAATTTTCTCATTTCCATTAATATTTTTTTCTGTTTTATTTGGTTCTGTGTCCCATTAATATTAATACTAATAAAATTCAATTTTCCAGCCATCAGGTACCTTTATTAAATCTACCGGCCATCCATCTTTCCACTCCCATCCCTTTCATTTTTATAACACTGGCAATATATTCCATAATGTTCTTGATTAGTTTATTAAGAAGAGAAAAAGAAAAGAGAATAGAAAAAAAAGATAGAAATCCACCCCCCCCCCACCACCCCCCAACCAAAGGCCCACATTATTAGTATAGCATCTTTAAAGCCCTGATCTATTTGAGTAACGGTTGAAACCACACTGGTACTCATGATTCCGCAGTAGTTAGTTCTACACTCCCAACAAACTCTCTCGAAATGCAGCACTGTCTCTTGTTGCATTAAATCTTTAATATAATTATAGATCTTACAGTTTAAAACTCTCCTCCCTATTAATCTCTATCAAAAAAAAAATTCCCCTCTCTAAAGTACCAACTAAAATCATTCAGTATTATATTTCACTACCTGTCTCTCTTTTTCAGGCAATGAATTTGCAAACATCTTTGCCTCATTAGGGCCCCATAAAAAACCTGTTTATTCCAACTGGAACAAGGACTTTCAAAACTGCTGGATACCTTAAGACAAAGGCACAACCTTTCCTCCACAATACATTTCAAACTGCATTGAATTCTTTTCTCTTTTTTGACAAATCAAAACATATCAGGGTAAAAGAAAATCTTATTTCCATTATAAATTAATGGTGATTGTCTTTCTTTTGCTTGCTTAGCCGTCAGTTCCAAGATCTTTTCTCTCACTTCATAGCAAAGCAATATGATGAGTATCGGATGTGTATTCAGATCTGGTTGTGGCTTCAGCCATAATGCTCTATGAGCTCTTTCAATCTCAATATCTCCCTGAAATTCAGTTACCCCCCCCAAAGATTTTGGAATCCATCGTTGTAAAAACATCTTCATTTCTTAACCTTCATCACTGAAGTGCCAGTTAATGAAGAAAATGAAGGCTGTGTAGTTAACCAGGAATCATGGCTTTTATTAGTAGAAACTAAGTAGTACAATAACGAATGATAATGGGTGCATACAGTTATAGCTAAGGGGAGTGTCTTTAGTGGTAGAGATAATACATGTCCAATGTCAGTAAAGCAGACTAAGTACAGCGAAAGACTGACAGCATGACAGATTCATCACAATCACCTTAAGTCCAACAATTTTTATGTTATTCCTTCTGCTGAAATGTTCTAAAATATTAATTTTTTGAGTTAGCTGATCTTTTGTAGCAGCCACTTCATCATGTACTTTCTTCATATGTTCCTTGACATTCTGAATTTCATATTCATTCCCTTTAATTTTCTCTTCCACAACTTCAAATTTTTTATCCATTTGCTGCATTATTTTTTCCACCTGCTTTGTAAAATTCTTATTTTCAACTATACTCTCAATGCACTTTTAAACTTCTGTTAATCGCACCAAAGATTGCTGGAAGCTATTTGGCCATAGCTCCTTGTTCTGGACATATTTCTCGTCA
Source organism: Narcine bancroftii (assembly GCF_036971445.1). Lineage (NCBI taxonomy): Eukaryota > Metazoa > Chordata > Chondrichthyes > Torpediniformes > Narcinidae > Narcine > Narcine bancroftii. The sequence goes on from NC_091470.1 coordinate 351,692,914, forward strand.
CTTACTCCTCTTCCTGTTCACTGGAGCTGGAAGCTTCTTGCGTCTTTTTAAAAATTGCCTCCTTTTTTTGTGCTCTGCACATGCACGAGGAATCGTAAATCAGTTTGTATGTATCCAACGAGCAACAAATCTCTCTGAAACTAACAAGAACCTTCCTGAGATGTAACCAATTACCTTTATGTACCAGAGCTTGGTGAAAATTCATTAATGTTAAATTCTGTGCACAGTATACAAATTGTCTGATACCAGTGAACTTGGAGGAGTGAGAAGTGAGATTGGACTGTGAATCAAAGTATTTTTCTGAACTTATACACGCATTACATACATGTGCACTTAGAATTAGAAGGGGGGTTAAGATCGGTTAATAGCAATAAGTTAAAGTTTGATCCTGTTTTTATGTTTAAAGAAAATTAAAAGTAACTTTTGTTTTAGTAACCATATGTCTTGGTGAATTTCTATTGCTGCTGGGTTTTGGGGTCCTTTGGGCCCGTAACAAGTACTACCTCCCTCTATTGTGTGGGAAGTGTCTCTCACCACTAAGTGACACATAATAGCTAGGGAAGGAGAAGGAATAAACCTTCCGCTGCCTCCCCCCCAAAGAGAATAATCATTAAATAATTTTTTTTAAACAGTTCATTTTACAGTGTAGGAAGCCACTTCATGGACACTTTTAATTTGTTCTTCATCAAGGTCTTCCATTTCTTGTTGTGTCAACTCTTTCTCTGCAGCTTGTATTTTCTCAGGTTGTTGGATATCTGTAGTTTACACATCAACTTGTTGAACATTTTTATTACTTGGAAGAGAATTAGCAAATTCCATAGCTTCCATTTTATTTACAAAAAATCTGGCTTATCTCCCAAAAACACCTTAAGTGTAGCAGGATGACGAAAAGAAAACTTGTATTCTTTCTTCCAGAAAATTAATTTAGCTGGGTTAAATTAATTTATTTTTTTCACAATCACAGTATTTAGATTTGCATAGAAGAATACTTTCTTATCAGTCATTATCAATGGGCTTTGATATTGGTGCGTCTTCTGGACAGCTGCTCTCAATATTCTCTCTTTATCTTGATAACACAAACCTAATCAGAACAGAGCGTGGAGTCTGTCCAGGTAATGGCTTCTTTCTATTAGCCCTATGCGCTCTATCCAATTCAAATCCTTTCAGAAAATTATCAGATCCCAGAACTTCAAGAATCGATTTTTGAAAAAACTGTAAAGGATTGGGGCCTTCAAAATCTTCTATCAGCCCAACAACCTCCATATTATTTCTTCGACTATGATTTTCTAATATATCAATTTTTTGTAAGAGTTCTTACTTCTCGACATGCCGTAACTGAATCTTCCAATTCATTAATCACATCTTTACATTGTTCCACTTCATCATGGTATTCTTGCAATTTTTCTTCAACTTCCTGAACTTGTGTTTTAACTTTATCAATTACTTTAACATAACTTTTCCATTTCTTTCTGAATATTCCTCTCTCATTTAACATATTCAAATTGAGTATTAACATCACGTCTTACAGACACAAACTGCATATCCATCTTCTCACTCATTGTCTGCCCAAACCTTGACCCCTAGCTTCAAATGCCTTTACCTGCATAGTCTTAACTTCTTGTATTACTCGAGCCTCTTGATCTCCATCTTCTTCCTCCTCCTCCTCCTTTATCCTGATCTTCTTCTTCCACTTGCCTTTCTACATCAGTTAATGTTGAAAAAGGAGCTTCTGATTCTGCCCCCAATTCTAGAAGTAGCGCTGAGAGAGAGAGAGAGAGAGAGAGAGAGAGAGAGAGAGAGAGAGAGAGAGAGAGAGAGAGAGAGAGAGAGAGAGAGCAGAGCATGGCGTCTTCTCCCTGCTAGTTCTCGATTCAACTAATGCACCCTTACGGTGCTCACGCATGCGCGATGCACTGTTGGTCACGGGCTACCTACATCCCCTTTCTTGAGCTATCCACCAACCCCACCCCCCACTGCACGATACAGTGAATATATCTAACTTTCTCGAGTACAACAATATATACTTTCAACCCAGTTCAGTTCCGATATTTTGGGTTCGGCTTACAGACATGCCCAGTGATGCATTTTGTAATAGCACCTCTGCTGATGTGGAGGCTTGGAACACCTTGTCTTGATTGTTTCTCCTTTTCAAAGAGTCAAGAGCATCGTCCATCGCCTCTCTTGTGGTAAAATGCCTATTTGTCTGGGTTCGTTTGAGGTGGGGGTGGCTCTCTTATTGGGAGGATATATTATCTGTTCCTCCTGTATATTTTCCCCCTTGAATGAACCAAGTATGACCTGGGTTTCTGGAAGCTCCCACCAACCACTGACCAGGAGCCTGCCCTGCGATGGTCCCAGCGACAAAGGCGACCACTGGACCACTTGAACTTGTAAATATTGTAAGTATCCTAGAACCACCCCCCCACCTCGGACTCTTTTTAAGAAGGGGTGAATGTACTTATATAACCACCATGATAGCCACACTCCTACCATTCTACTGTAGGGGACAACCATTGTACCTGCAGGTAGGTAACCTGGGAGGATGGCCCCACCATGCCCATATAGAGACTCGAGCCGGCCCTTTCCTAAACCAGTCGGGCACGTGAAACCAGAGGCTACACACATATCCGGTGTTTTTTACTTTAAGCTGATTAAAGCCTAAAGGCCAGCCTTTCAAGTTTTGTGTTGTTTGCAGCACCACTGTGCACTGCATTGGGTGGTCATAACCTTGTGGAGTCTACATCCTTATGACAAGCGCTTCGGTTAATGGGACGAGAGGCCGGCTGGTTTTGTGTAACTTTTCTTTTGCGCCAGCCTTCTATTTAGCAGCTGGGCCATGACATCCTGCGAGTCCTTTGGTTGGGGCACCAGAAGTCTCCTTACCACTGGTAGGATATTCTGGTCCACCTCGACATTAACCATTGTGCCTGCGAGTCCAGTGTGGTGTCGCGAGGGACATTTCTTAAGTTGAATAGGCTGAAGAAGACATCTGTTTTTACTCTGTGTGACTTCTCCATGAAGTTCTACTTCATGGCTCTTTCAGCCAGCATATTTGATTTTGGGTGCTCTGGGCTGCTGGCAATGTGAGTGAAGTCCCATGCTGTAGCAAAGTCATGGAACCTCTGGCTGGTGATTTGTCTGCATTGTCTGAGAGAAGTGTATGAGGTGACCCATGTACCAAAAAGTGTTGTTTTATTTTGATGATGACAGCCACAGAGGTTGCATCCTGGAGCAGGTCTATCTCGAATCAGCCTGAGTAAGAGCAGAGGATAGCCGCATGTTTACCTTCTGTGCCTGGTTGAACACTTTCTTTAGGTTGGCATCATGCTCTTCTAGTCTCCTACCACCTCATAGTATATCATCGACTATGATGGCATAGGGGTACCCACCGAAAATTTGTTCCATAGACCTTTGGAATACCTCATTGGCCCAAATGATGCCAAATGGCATCCTCAGGACTCTGTACTGACCAAATGCATTGCTGAATGTGGTCGGTAGCGATGAATGGTAGTCTAGCGAGACCTGTCAGAACTAATTCTTTGTATCCAGGACTGAGAATACCATTGCAGCAGCCATATGTGTGGCAACCACCTCTACAGGGGGTGATCTGGTGTTTTTAGGGCTGCATTGAGGTCTCGCGGACTTATATAAATTTGGATTTACTGCCCATCTTTTTTTCTTGGCAATCACCATGAAGGGTACTGTGAAGGGCCCAGAAGACCCCAAATCCCAACAGCAATAGAAATTCACCAAGTCAAATGGTTACTTAAACAGAAGTTACTTTAATTTTCTTTAAATATAAAGAACTTTAACTTATTACTATTAACTTAACTTAACCTAGCTTAACCCTCTTCTAATTCTAAGTGTACATGTATGAAATGGGTGTATAAGTTCAGAAAGGTTCTTTGATTCACAGTCCAATCTCACTTCTCACTCCTCCATGTTCACCAGTATCAGGCAATTCTTATACTGTGCACAGAATTGAACACTTAAGAATCTTCACCAGGCTTTGGTGCTTGAAAGGTAAATGGTGACCTCTCAGGAAGGTTCCTGTTAGTTTTCAGAGAGAGATTTGTTGCTCGTTGGATACACACAAACTGATTCCTTCCTATCAGCCAATTCAGTGTCTTGTCAAAGGAACTTGCCCCATCAGGGTTTTCCAGATGATAAACTCTTTCTTTCAGGTCACCACAGAGTTCCTTTTCTGTTTCCCTTATCACAGGCAAAATGTTATACAGGCAGCCATCTCCTCTTGTATTAGCTACAAGGGCTTTGAACACGTTGAACGAAGAACTCACAACCTGTCTTCAAAATGGGGTTTCAAAAAGCTTCCAAAAGCCACTACAGAAAACCATCTCTCTCTCTTGCTCTTTCTCTCCCCCTCTCCCTCTCTCTTAGAGATAGCCTGTTTGGTCTTCTCGCTCTCTCTCAGCTTGTAAAACCACATTACCTTGTAGAACAGCAAACTGCAACCAGACAAACTGCAGCACCAGACCCAATCTTCAGAGTCCATTCATCTGTTGCTTTCCAAAACAATAATCCATTGTTCCAAAGCATGTCCAAATTCCTTCAGCAAAACAATTTCCATTGTCTTTACAAAGGCACTGGGAGCCTGGACTGTCTGACTTGAGCAGAGCTCTCTCATTTTAAATAAGATCTGTGTTGTGAATTGTTTATGTTTGTTTGTGACCTACACTAAAAAAACTCCACAATGTATCTCCTTTAAAACATATCTATATACAATATATTATAATCTGTCATAATACCCATTCAGTTGGTTCCAAGACTGGAGTGATGACACCCAAGTCCTGCATTCTGTCCACCTTGGCCCTGACTTAATCCTTCATTGCTATTGGAATGCAGTGTGCTGGTCCAACTATGGGTCTTACCTCCAGGTCAAGCCGCATTAAGTACATCAATGGCAGCTTTCCCAGCTCATCTTTGAAAAGTTAACCATACCCAGAAAAGATTTTCTGTGAGAAATCATTCTTGGATGAGCTTATCTGATGAACCTCCATGTTGAATGAGACAAGCCCCATGTCCATGTACTCAGAGGCATGACGTCCTTGCTGACCATGAAGAAGGTTAGCACATGAAACCATCCTTGTATGAAACACTGCAGCCGCGCTGTGCAGCTAGCCTGGATTCTGCTGCCTCCATAAGCCACTAGGCTTGTAGCCTTGCTGTATGGTTTGACTTGTTCCATCTTTCTCAGCTGGTTAAATGTCTCCAGTAACATGACATTGCATTTGGCCCCAGTGGCGACTTTCATCTCAGCCATCTTGCATTGACTTCCATGGACAGGAAGGCCTCGTTATTACCTCTGATCCAGGTTTCTGCTGAGTTGCCTTCTGTCCTCAAGGTGAGCCCATCGATGTAGTACTCATTGTCAGGGTCACTCCCTTTCTGCTCTGGTTCCAAATGGTCAACGGTCCTCCTGGGTCTGGTTTGAGCATTCGCCTGCTGCCTGGATCTGCAGCTTTTCCTGAAGTGGTTCCATTTGCTGCAGTTCCTGCACTGCTGGCCGAACCCTGGGCTCATCTCCCTTCTCAGTATATGGTTTTGTCCACAATTGCTGCATCCTGGCTGGTTTGGTTGGCTGTTCATTCTAACCTCCAGCCACTGCTCACCTGTCCCACCGGTATCTCATTGATCCTTGTGGCCTACTGTTGTGGAGAGGCTACACTTTTACTATTTTCCTCGGTAGTTTCATTCACCAAGCACGTTGAGGTGGCCTTTGCTAGTGTCAGTTCGCTATCTTGCAAGAACACCTTCAGCATATTATCGTTGCAAATGTCACAGCCCATTCTGTCTTTAGTTAGTTTGTCGCAAAGCATGCTGAAATTTCAGGTTTTCACCCAGATTTTTTAAGTTGCTGATGTATGAGTGTATCGACTTGCCAGGCTTCTGGTCTCTCTTGATGAATTTGCGCCTTTCCATTGTCACATTTCTCTGAAGGTTGCACATTTCTCTGAATTTACACTTTAAATATTTGGGCTCCTCTCTAGACTCAGCCATGCTGATAACAAGGTTCCCGTCATGCACTTCACCTGCGTACACAAATGACCTCTCCCATTCAGTGGCTTCTGGGCCTGCCAAATTTACATGGCATCTGCTCCTTGCTAGCTCTCGATTTCAACCAACGCACCCTCACAGCGCAGTGCGCTGTTACGAGTACGGTGGCTCCAATGCGATTGCATCAGGTGCACAGCAGTCGAAGGCAGCAGCTGTCTACAGCCAATTTATGTTTTAATCGTAATTGTATGGAGCTTTTTCAGGGCCTAAAATTAAACTCAGTAGCTCGTTATCTATTACTAAGGTGAACTTTCTACTATACATGTATTGGTTCACTAATTTTGTGCGCCCTCTTCAGGCATTGGTCCCGGTAGATCTTCATTCAATAACGATGGACAAATTCAATATCCAGACCATTCATCATCCTTCCCTTTTTGAGTATATTCAGTGACTTGGCCTCCACTTACTTTTGCAATAGGGGGCTTGGTAACAGAAGCCAAAAATTGTTGTCCACAATAGAACTAATGACATAGGGAGAACGAGAAATTAGATTTCCCTCAGGAATCTTAAGCTAGTTGAACCATCAAAAAGCAGATCATTGACGGTAATATTCTCAAACATCCTGAGTCATACATAAATTGGCATATATTCAAAGACCGATGTGGGAAGGAAAGTTTCAAATAATGAAACACTGGCAACACATCTATAAGAAACAGGAGTTTTATCCACCTAAAGCAAGCTGAATCAAGTACACCATCAAATTGAATAGCCAGGGCACAAGCTAGAGCAAGGTTAGAGTTATTTAATGTAAAATTAAATCTGTTTTGTGACAATAGTAATAGCAGTTCTGAAGCATTAATGACTAAGATTTCACAAGGGAGGAAAAGAACTAAAATTAAACAACATTTCTGGAACCCCAATTGCAGAGGAAAAGATAAAGGGGACTGATATGATGGATATTATTAAGATGTTTCATGTGACCAAGATTAGGAACTAAATATTTTATAACACTCAACTTCCAGAAAAAAGATGGACAAACTGGAAAAAGAAACAGTTGAGGTGGTCCTAAAATAGAGTAAACCAGTTCAGGAAACAATGGTTAGAATTGATATGCTTTAAAATGCAAAATTTTTTAAAAAGCAGGAAACATAGTAGGAGATGATAAATCATCGACCAATTGTTCTAACAATAGCATTAAATAAGGTTTACGTCAGGGTTTAATCTTCACATTGTTACAAACTACATTAGCAAATATAGAGAAAGACCTCATGTTCTCTAGGCTGAGGTGGGGCGCAAGTTATGTGCAAGTGTAAGGATTACTCACGCATTACTCACACTCAGAGTGATGCATTTTGGGCTTTGGTAGCTGTTTGTAAGAAAAGAAAGACCAAACCAACTTCAAAAATTTCAAGTAATATTTTGGCAGAATATGTCATGAAATCAATTAGGGGAGAGGCAATTTTAGAAACAGTATTATGTAATGAAGCCATTTTAATTAGTAATCTTACTAGAATACTGTAGATTCTTCCTGAACAAATATTCATAGCATGGTACAATTTTACATTAACTTTGAAGGAAGCAAGATTAAGTCCAAATTTAGCTTTTTAAATTTAAACTACACCAATGGCTACGCACAATTCTAATGTTATGAAACACAAAAGTCTGCAGATGCTGAGACTGTCGTGAAAATACACAGAAATGCTGGGGTTGCTGCAAGCCCAGCTGAGTTCCTCCAGCATTTCTGTGTATTTTTACAATTCAAATGTCGTCTACAAATTTGCCTACGACACCATGGTCATCAGCAGAGCCTCAGACAGCAATGAGGGGAGCACACAGGAGAAAGATAGATCAGCTGGTTGAGTTGTATCACAATAACAGCCAATCTTCACTCAGAGTGGTGGCTGAATGGAATAAACTTCCAGAGGAAATAGTTGAGGCAGAGTCAATTCTTTCAATTAAGAGGAGGCCGCATATATACATGGATAAGAGGGTTTTAGAGTTTATGGGTGGAGAATAGGCAGAGTTGTTTGAGTAAACTGGCATGGACTTGTAGGGCCGAGATGGCCTGTTTCCATGCCATAAACTGTTATATTTTATATAACCAAGAAACTGATTGTGGACCTCAGGAGAGCATGAACTAGTCCTCATCAAGGGGTCAGCAGTGGAGATCATCAAGAACTTCAAATTCAGTGATGCGGCATGGTGGGAGACTTGGAGTATGTCTCTTCCGGCAGAATTAATTAAAAACTCAAGTTCCTCCTCCCTCAAGAACGACTCATGCTGCGAAGGCACAGATCCATATGACCCCAGCGCCATCCCTCTGGGTTGCCGGAGAAGAGGGTGCTGGAGTCCAGAAGAAGATGATTGAACTTAGCAGGAACAAGCACATGCGCACAACGGAACAAGCTTTTACCTATGGGGAACAGCGGAACCGATTAAACCTGTTGTCAGTAGTGTTGCTAGCCAGACATAGCCATTGATTTAATTAGATGTTGAGTCTGGATCATCTGGAAGTGATTCAAATGGACAAAAGGATGAAGATCAAGACAAATAAAAGGAAGAAAAAGGGTATGAAGAATTGAAGGGAGCAGGAGCAGAATATGAAAAGGATGAACCCAAAACTGATACAAGGTATTGAAGCTATACAATCTAGATATGGAAACACAAGAACAAACTTCTAAAATTATCAATCAAATGCAGCTAACTTGTAAACATATTGATCTGTAATTTGTATCTGTCAAATGTGGTGTTAAAGCATAATTTGAATATGTCAATAGTAAAATGAAAAATATGAAAGAAAAAATGACAAATATACAAAAGCTGTTGATAAAGTTAAAATTCAAGTTCAGAAAATTGAAGATGATATTCAAGATTATCATTATGAAGTGGAACAACGCAAAGATATAGTTAATAAAATGGAAGATTCTGTTACTGCATGGGAAGTGCAAAGAAAATAACTTTTATAAAAGATTAATGTACTAGAAAACCATAGCTGCAGGAATAATGTGAAGATTGTTGGGTTGAGTGAAGATTTTGAAGGCTCTAATCATGTACATTTTTTTTCAAAAAGTTCTGGTGTTATGAGCCCAGAGGGCCTCAAAACCCAGCAGCAATATATATTCACCACAATAAATGGTTACTTAAACAAAAGTTACTTTTATTTAAACATGAAAATAGAATCAAACTTTAACTTATCTCTATTGACTTATTTCACCTAACTTATCCGCCTTCTAATTCTAAGCGCATGTGTATGTAATGTGTGTGTAAATTCAGAAAAGTTCCTTGGTTCACAGTCGAATCTCACTTCTCATTCCTCCAAGTTCACTGGTTGCAGGCAATTCTTATACTGTGCACAGAATTTAACATTTATCAAGTTCACCAGGCTTTGGTGATTGAAAGGTTCTTGTTGGTTTCCAGAGAGAGATTTAACCATATAACAGTTCATGGCATGGAAACAGGCCATCTCGACCCTTCAAGCCCATGTCAGTTCACTCAAACAACTCTGCTAGATCCCCCTGCCTATTCTCCACCCATAACCTTCCAACCCCCTCCTATCCATGTATATATCCAGCCTCCTCTTAAATAAAAGAATTGACTCTGCTTCAACCATTTCCTCTGGAAGATTATTCCATTCAGATACCACTCTCTGAGAGAAAAAGCATCCTTTAATATTTCTCCTAAAATTTTGCCCCCTTACCCTCAACTTGTGTTCTCTTGTTTCAACCTCCCCTGCTCTCAGGGAGAAGAGTCTACTTGCATCTAATCTATCTATTCCCTTCATAATTTTAAACACCTCTATCAAATCCCCTCTCAACCATCTACGTTCCAATGAATAAAGTCCTAACCTCTTCAATCTTTCTCTGTACTCTAGATATTTTAAGCCAGCAACATCCTGGTAAATCTTTTCTGCACCCTCTCCACCTTATCTATATCCTTCCTATAATTGTTGTTCCTTTTTAATCAGCCACTTCAGTGTCTTGCTGATGAAACTTGCCCCTTCAGGGTTCTCCAGATGATAACCTCTTTCTTTCAGGTAACCACAGAGTTCCTTTTTGTTTTTCTTATTCCAAGTGAAACATTAGACAGCCAGTCCTCTCCTCTTCCATGAACCACAAGAGCTTTGACCAAGCCATCTTAAAAATGGAGCTCTCCACAAGCTTGCCAGCTTGTTCTGTTCCACTCCCAGCTACTTCTGCTGGCTGTAACACTGTACAAATGATCTGTGTGTGTGTGTGTGTGTGTGTGTGTGTGTGTGTGTGTGTGTGTGTGTGTGTGTGTGTGTGTGTGTGTCTCTCTCTCTCTGACTCTCTGAGAGAAAGCCTGTTTTACTCTCTCTCTCTGCTTGCAAAACCACATGACCCTCTCAGAACAGCAAGTTCTCTTCCAGACAACAGTGTCTCCGGCATGCTCTTTCATCTGTTGCCTTTGCAAACAACAATCCATTAGTGAAGTCTCTTGAGCACTCTTCAAAGCTCTTGGAAAAGCTCTGGAGCCAATATGTCTACCATGGGGCAGAGCTCCATTACTTTAAATAAGATCTGTTTTAAAGTGTTTGTATGTGACCTACTCTAACAAACCTTTCCCAATTTATCTCCTAAAAACATATCTACTCTGTATAATCTGTCACACTGCGAACTTTCTAAATGGACGAATTGGATAGAGCATATGGGGATAATAGAAAGAAGATATTCCCGGAATAAGCACCATGCTTGGTTTGGATTAGATGCCTTTGTTATCAAGATAAAGAAACACTATCAAGAGTGGATGTTCAAAATAACAGAAAATATCAAGGGCCATTAACAGTGGCAAATAACAGGGTATTTTTTATGTTCATTTAAGCATGTCAATGGTGAAAAGAACAAAGGAGTTTAATTCTGAAAAATCAGTGCCATGGAAAAAAAGGATATAAAATTTCCTTTCGATATCCAACTATATGTACAATGTTTTCTGGAGGAAATCAATCACAGTTCTTTGTAAATGAAGAAGCTTTGGAATTTGCTTTCAAATATTAAACAGGATCAATGAATGGATATGCAGAGTTCAGCTACTCAGCAAGTTGGCGATCGATCTGAGACGATGCAAGTTGCAGAACAGGTGTCAAAGTGGCAAGAATTGGTTGAGATTGATGATGAGCAAGTGAATATAGTCCTTGAAGAAGCTCCTTACACTTATAAGTGAACTATTTAATTAAAATAATGGATATTCTGTCCAGCAAGGGCGGAGTTTTTTTTATCTTCTCCTGTCATAACTATGTGCCACCTTCTGGTGAGGGCCACTTCCCACACAATAGAAGGAAGTAGTACTGGTTCTTTTTCATCAATACTTACTCTTTCAGGGGATTTGTTTTACTTTCTTTTCCTTTTCACTTATTTCTGGTTGGATACGCCAAGTGTAATTGAAGGCTTTATGGAGTCGGGGTCCAATGTGTGTGGGGTGGGGGTGGTGAGAGTTTTTTCATTTTTGGATTTAAGAAATGGCAGCTAGTAATTTATTAAATTTTAATATAAATGGGCTTAATAATGAAATTAAGATAAAAATAGTTTTAACTTATTAAAAAAATGAAAATTGATATTGCTTTTTTACAAGACACATTTAATAGAGAAAGAATATAAAAAATTAAAAAGAGATTGGGTAGGGCAAGTGGCAGCTTCAACACTTAATTCTAAAGCAAGAGGGGTTGCTATTTTGGTTAATAACATTGTACCTGTTAAAATTCAATCTGTAATTATGGAAGGTTGCTGGGTGGTTTTTTTTGATACATTGTCAAATTTATTCAGAGATGTGGACACATAAGTATTTATGCTCCTAATGTTGATGATTAAAGATTTATTCATGATACTTTTATGGATTTAGCTGAAGCTTGTGAAAAAGTTTTAATTGGAGGAAATTTTAATTGTTGGATAAGTCGAAAAGTCAGTTACTAGAACTAAAGCTGCAAAGAGGATTTTGACTTTGATGAAGGATTTGAATTTGATAAATATTTGGCAAAGGTTAAATCTGAAAAAGGATTACTCTTTTTATTCTTTTGGGCATGACTCATTTGAGAATAGGTATGTTTTTAATGTCAGCAGAGTTACAAGGAAGAGTTATGCATATAGAGTATAAAGCTAGGATTTTATCTGACCATTCACAACTTTGATGGCTTGTTTAGTTTTTGAAAAGGAAAAATTGTTTTATAGATGGATAGATATTTAATTCTAAATTGTTGAAAGGGTAAATTTTTGTGATTTTATAAGGGAGCAAATTCAAGAATTCTTAGAAATAAATTCTAATTCAGTGGATAATAAATTTATTTTATGGGATGCTTTGAAGATGTATTTAAGAGGAGAGATAATGTTATTCTGTTAAAATTAAGAAGTTGACCTATTGGAAAAAAGAAATAGAGAGTTTGGAAAAGGATTTGCAGAAAAAGGCATCTGAGAAAAAAAGGAAACGTTTAATAAAGAAGAAACATTATTTTAATATGATTCAGACTTAAAGAACTGAAAAATTAATTGAGTGAACTCAACAAAAGTATGAATTGGGAGAAAGAGCTCACAAATTTCTTGCTTGGCAATTGAAAACAGAATAAACTCTAGAACAATTAATGCTATTAAGAATTCTCAGAAAACTAATTATAAGCCTCAAGAGATAAATGATTTACTTAAGGATTTTTATTTTAATTTATATAGATCCCAAACTAACAGTGATGAGGTTAAAACTGAGAATATTTTTTGTCTCAAATAAATTCATCTACCTTGAATTGTCAAGATCAAAAAGATTTAAATGCTTCATTTACGGCAAGAAAAGTTAGTGAGGTATTGAGTTCATTGCAAAGTGGTATGTAACCAGGGGAGGATGGTTTTCTGTCTGAATTTTAGAAGAAATTTAAAGATTTGTTAATACTTCCTTTTTTGGAGGTGTTGAAACAAGCAGCAGAAACCCATTCTCCACTGGGATCTTTTTCAAATGCAATTATTACTGTAATAGCTAACAAAGACAGAGATTCATTAAAAACTGAATCTTATAGGCCAATATTTTTGTTAAATGCTGATTATAAAATTATTGTGAAAAATTTCGTAAATAGAATTAAACCGAGTTTAATTCCTATGGATTAAGGTTTTGTTAAAAAGCAGCAATCCGCTGATAATATTGCTAGACTCATTAGTTTAATACATCTATCTCAAAAAAAAAGGTGATCTATTGGTGGCAGTAACTTTAGATACTGAGAAGGACCTTGATAGCTTAGAATGGAATTATTTGTTTAAAGGATTAGAAAAATTTGGTTTTGGATCTATATTTATTAATTGGGTCAAAACTTTATATAAAAATCCCTCTACTAAAGTTGCAACTAATGGACAAATTTCTTCTGCTTTTCAATTAACTAGATCAAGTAGACAAGGATGTCCTTTGTCACCAGCTTTGTTTGTTTTAGCAAAAGAAACTTGAACAGAGTTAATAAAAAAAGATTCTAAGATAAAGGGTTTAAAGGTTAATCTGGAGCCATTCAAGATTAATTTATTTAGTAATGATGTTTTGGTTTATATGACAGACCCCATAAACTCTTTGTGACAAACATATACAAGATTGGAAGAATTTGGTGGAATATAGTGTTGGGAATAAGCCCGCCCTCTGCTGGACATCATGACGCCCTCGTCATGATGTCACACATCCATATATATAACCCTGTGTGTCAGTAGCCAGCTTAGTCTAATAGAAGTAATGGATGAGAAAGCATCACGTCTCAGAGTCTTAATTGTTTGAGTGCATACTCAACAGTGGCGACGAGGAACGAAACGAACCATATACATACTCCATGCACCAACCGTGAGAAAGAAAACAACAGAAGAAAAGTAGAAAACAACTACCTAATAACCCCAACAAATTTCTGCCAAAAGATCAAGGTAAAGAGCACCAAGATGGCAGATGGAAAGTTCCGGGAATTCAACGAAGTGGAAGAAAGTTGGGATAATTATGTAGAATAGTTTAACCACTACTGCATAGCCCACAATATTTTGGAAGGTCCAATAAATCACAAACGTGCTCTCTTCCTCAGTATAATGGGCAGCAAAGGATCAAGGGACGAAGACATTCAATGAATTATGCACAGCTCTAAGGTACCATTTACGCCCCAAACCACCAGTTGTGGCGGAGAGGCAACGATTCTATAAAAGAAGACAAGGACCAGGAGAAACAATAAGTGAATACCTGGCATCATTGTGCAAACTGGCAGAGCACTGTCATTTTGAGAAGTTTCTAAGTCAAGCACTGCGAGATAGTTTAGTGATGGGGCTGGCAAATCGGCAAGCAAGGCAAAAATTATTAGGAATGGATCAAGACATTACATTACAGATATTGCATACGGAACCATTTGCAGCTCTGAAATGGCAGATAAAAACTTGGATGTTGGTCAACCAGACTTACTGGTCCTAGTTTGATATTACCAAGACAGAATTAATTAGATTTGTAATGGCATTCTGAGCAAGTTTATTTCTGTGGTATAAATTACTTTAAAAAGAAGATCCTAAATTAGGAATGCATAAATTGAGATTAAGATGAGAGGTTGATTTAATTAGACAAATGGATAAGAATGATTGGATGCAATTGTGTAAAGAAAATATTAAAAAATTATTAATATTAGGTATAGATTTGTTCAATATAATTTTTTGCATCAACTACATTTAACTAATCAAAAAATTTTAAAAATTCATCTCAACCTGATCAGATATATGTTTTAGATGTGGTCAGGAAGTTGGTTCTTTTTTGCATTCTACCTGTAAGTGTACTTGGGTAAAACATTTTTGGTTGGAAGTTAGGAAGTTTTTGGAGAAAATAACAAGGGTTAAACTCCCACAGGATCTGATGTTATATTTGTTAGGTAATATTAAAGTGATGAAACCTAAACTGTGGTTAACCACATATCAAATTGAATTTTTACGAGTTGCTTTAGCTGTTTATAGGAAGTGCATAGCCATTACTTGGAAATCAGATACAGATTTAGCGATGGAGAAATGGCATGCTGAACTTCTTAGCTGTATTCCACTTGAGAAGATAACTTGTAATTTATATTAAAATATCAAATTTTTTGGAAAATATGGAGCCCATATTCATATGTTGGTTTGAAAATTTAATGGACTTTCTGAAAGCTCATCATTTGGTAACCCACAGCTCCATTATTAGTATTGTTACGGAGTCCAGAGGACCCCAAAAACCAGCAGCAATAGATATGCACCACAATACAGGGGAACTTAAGCAAAAGTAGTTTTTAATTATATTTGAACAAGAAAACAGAATTAAACTTTAACTTATTACTTAACCTACTTAATTCCCTTCCCCCCCCCCCCCCAACACTAAGTGTAAGTGTGTGTAATGCATATTCAAGATTTTAAAAGTTCTTTGGATCACAGTCCAATCTCACTGGTTGCAGGCAATTCTTGTGCTATGCACAGAAGTTAGCTTTAACAAAGTTCACCAGTCTTAAGTACTTAACAGGCAAATTGTTACCACTCAGGAGGATTCTTGTTGGTCTTCAGAGAGAGATTCCTTTTGTTCCAGGACATCCACAGCAGATTCCTGTTTAATCAGTCTTGCTGACGAAACTTGCCGCCTTCAGTGTTCTCAAGATGATCCTCCTTCTTTCAGGTCACCTTTCAGACCACCAGTCTTCTCCTTTGACCAGGCAGGCTTCCAAAAGTTTGCCATATTTGTCCTTCTGGAACTGATTTCTGTCTCCTTTCTCTCTGTTTCACACTCTCTCTCTCTCTCTCTCTGAGAGCAAAACTGTTCTATCTGCCTGTAAAAATCACATGTTCTCCCAGACAAGCTGCTGTCAATACTTTGTTGCCTCCTGCAAAAAGCATTGGGCAAAAGTCCTGCAAAAATTCTGTGTTTTAAAATGTTTGTGTGCAACCTGCACTAATAATCCTTCCCAAAACACCTCTAAATACTCTGTCACAGTATTGAGACTTTATAGTTTATTATTTGTTTTCTTTACATTTTCCCTGTTTTCTTATCTTCTGTTTTCCTTTTTTCTTTTGGTATATTCTGAAGGGGAGGGTGGATGGAGGGTGGGGGGGGGGGAGGGAGGTGGTGGTTACAGATATACATATTCCTTGTATAATTTTTGTAGTTTTGTTGCATATGTATACTTCGAATCATGGGTCCTCTACCGGCATCACCTACGGCTCCTAGAACGCTTCCACCAGCGTTGTCTCCACTCCATCCTCAACATTCATTGAAGTGACTTCATCCCTAACATCGAAGTACTCGAGATGGCAGAGACCAACAGCATTGAATCCACACTGCTGAAGATCCAACTGCGCTGGGTAGGTCACGTCTCCAGAATGGAGGACCATCGCCTTCCCAAGATCGTGTTATATGGTGAGCTCTCCACTGGCCACCGTGCACCAAAGAAGAGGTACAAGGACTGCCAAAAGAAATCTCTTGGTGCCTGCCACATTGACCACCGCCAGTGGGCTGATATCGCCTCAAACCGTGCATCTTGGCGCCTCACAGTTCGGCAGGCAGCAACCTCCTTTGAAGAAGACCGCAGAGCCCACCTCAATGACCAAAGGCAAAGGAGGAAAAACCCAACCAACCAATTTTCCCTGCAACTACTGTAACCGTGTCTGCCTGTCCCGCATCGGACTTGTCAGCCACAAACGAGCCTGCAGCTGACGTGGACCCTCCATACATCTTTGTCCGCGAAGCCAAGCCAAAGAAAGAAGAAAGAAAGAAATACTTTGATGTGGTTTTAAAATTCTTGAAAAACTTCAAATTCCTGGTGTCACCATCTCTAAGGATCTGTCCTGGGGCCTCCATGTCGATGCAATCATTAAGAAGGCTGCCAATGGCTACACTTTATGAGGAGTTTGAGGAAATTTGTATGTCACCTCTCTGTCTGACATGGAAGTGTTATGGAAAAAAAACCCAGAGTTGTTAACCTGGCATGCACATCACAGACGCCGATCTTCTCACCTGAAGGACCCCGCCACCCAGGCCATGTCCTCTTCACACTCCTTCGATGAGGACCCAATGACACAAAGACAGCTTCTTCCTCTCTGCTGTCCGATTTCTGAATGGATAATAAACATTACCTCACTTTCTCTTTTTTTTGCACTATTTGTTTATTTTGAAATTTAATTTTATAGCAATATATTCGCAGTGTAATGCTGCTGCAAAACAACAAATTTTGTGACATGTTTAAAGAATAAATTCTGATTTTGAACACTTACTCATGTGTGCACACTATTCCAACTCAAAGTAGATGAAAGCCTTTCAAGAAGCAAGTTCATCTGTACACAAAAGATAATAGAATATGCCCCTGCAAATTACTGCCAGAAATCAGAAGTGAATTTAAAAAAATAGAAGTACTCAGACGACTGCATGCACAAGGGGATCAAACTCTGCTTCCTGTTACGCAGAATGCATCTGGAACTGATAGGCCGAAACGTTGGTTATTCTTTTTCTTTCTATGGATGCTGTGTGGCATGCCACATTTCTCCAGTAATTTTGTGTATTGCACTCAACCCAACATCTACAGTTTCTTGTTTAACAGCAACATTGCTTGTGACATTGAGGGCACATGTGAACAGAACAAAGGCTTTGAGAGGGATTGGTGCTAGTTGCAAAGGGTAGTCAAATTAAGAAAAAAATTACATGAACAAAATAATATTGAGGAACATTGAATTGGCAGTTACAAATGAAAAAAAATAGTAAGATTGGCAATATTGCAAAAAGAAAGTAAACTCCAAGAAAGTGGAAAGCTATTCCAATGAATAAATGAAAAAAATGCAATTATTAATTTTATGTATAGGTTGTATTTATGTTTAAAATGTTATCAGTATTTTTTTAGTGAGAGTTTCAAAGATTGTAACAATAGCAGCAATATGCCTGGTGGCAACATCTTACTAGAATCTTTTTGGATGTGAAAATTGTGCCAAACCCAGAAATTAATTCCCATGCCTAATTATATACTGGGCAACAATTTTTTTTCTGAATAAAAATTGGGGATTCCAATCACCAATTTCAAGCTGAACACAAAGGTAATTTCAAATTTGCTGAATCTGTAGGAAGTTAAAGAAACATTGAAATAACTTTTATTGAATTTAGCATGTTTAATTATATAATGATACTGACACAATTTTTGCTGCAGATTTTCATTTGTTCTCAGCATCTGATGCCTCTTGTGTCAGTGTCCAACAATAGTTGGATTCCAGTTGCCCTGATCCTGCTTTTCTATGGTCACAATGTCCTGGTGAAACTTTTTGTTGATGACTGCACCGAGATGAGCGGGGAAGAATGTCCATGTGCGAATGTAATAAATGAATTTTCAGTGACATGTTGCATGTCATTGTATGCTTGAACCATGTTGTCAATCAGCTGTATGTAGTTTGGTGCTCAGAATGTAACAGAATGCATCGCAGCTGTTGCGACATTGACAAGACATTTCTGCTGCATTGAATCTTCTGAAGACAATAAATGCTTTTATAGCCTGTCTGCATCTATCCTGACAAAGTATGCCAGGTCAAATACAACATTTGCATAGCAGCTGCACTGAGGGCATGCCCAGGCTAATACTAATAGATTTAAAATATTAAAATATTACAGGAAATCACAAAAAAAAGGTTATATCTTAAAAATAGAATGAGATTGGAAAAATCTGAGTTGATTTTCATGATCAGCAGGCAAATATCCATAAAATACACCCAAACGTGTTCAGGAAGCAAAATATTCACTGTCCAGTGTTGCACTTGAGACAGAGCTATAAAACACTATAGCACAGAAACAGGACCTTTGCCCCATCTAGTCTGCACTGAAAGGTGGTGGTGAATTGTGCATTGAGCCTTATTCCATTATTTTCACTAATAATGTATATGCAAGTCGGAATAGTTTCCAATTTGAAGGGTGTTACAGAGTCCAAGAGGACCCCCAAAACCAGCAGCAATAGATATGCACCACAACACAGACTTACTTAAACAAAAGTTGTTTTTAATTATATTTGAACAATAAAACAGAATTGAACTTTAACTTATTACTAACCTACCTAACTACCTAATTCCCCCCTCTAATACTAAGCGCAGATGTGTGTAATGTATATTTAAGATTTAAAAAGTTCTTTGAATCACAGTTCAATCTCACTGGTTTCAGGTAATTCTTCTACTGTGCACAGAAGTTAGCATTAATAAAGTTCACCAGTCTTTGGTGCTTAACAGGCAAATGGTTACCACTCAGGAGGGTTCTTGCTGGTTTTCAGAGAGAGATTCCTTTTTCAGGACATCCGCAACTGATTCCTTCTCAATCAGTCTTGCTGACGAAACTTGCCCCCTTCAGGGTTCTCCAGGTGATCCTCTTTCTTTCAGGTCACCTTTCAGACCACCAGTCTTCTCTGTTGACAAGGCAGCCTTCCAAATTTTGCCAGCTTGTCCATCAGGAACTGATTTCTGCGTCTTCTCTCTGTTTCACACCCTCCCTCTCTGAGAGAAAAACTGTTCTCCTCTGCCTGCAAAGATCACATTCTCTCCCAGGCAAGCTGCTGTCAATACTTTGTTGCCTCCTGCAAAAAGCATTCTGCAAAAGTCCTGCAAATATTCAGTGTTTTAAAAATGTGTGTGTGCAAGCTGCTCTAACAATTCCTCCCAAGCCACCTCTAAATATTCTGTCACACTTCCCCCTTTTAATGGGAATTTTAACTCTTGAGTTAAAATTCAGTTATAACTAAACTGTCTTAAAATCACTAGAGATAACAATACACAATATATAACATGCTATAATACAGTAACCCAATTTTGAGAGTATTTCTATAAATGATCAATTTTAACATATTGACAAACAATCGGCAATCAAATGATTTACAACTCTGATATGATTAATTTGCAGATCATATTCTTGTAATATCAAGCTCCAGTTTAACAATCTTCTGTTTTTTTCTTCATTTTATTCAAAATCACCAGAGGATTGTGGTGAGCGAATATAACAATTAGTTCATGAGAGTTACCAAGATATACATCAAAATTCTGCAGGCCAAACGTGATAGCTAACAGTTCTTTTTCAATAGTGGAATAGTTCTTTTGATGAACATGAAATGTTTTGAAAAGCAGGCAACTGGATGGTCAATTTCATTATGCTTTTGCAATAAAACTGCACCTGCTGATCCCTCACTGGCGTCCACTGCTAAAGAAAATGGTCTGTCAAAATCAGGAGATTTTAACACAGGGCAATGGCATAGCATCTCCTTTAAATTTTCTAATGCTGCCTGACAATCTTTAGTCCACAAAAAATTCTCCCTTTTCTTCAAAAGATTGGATAAAGGAAGAGCAACCTGAGCAAAATTTCTGCAAAATTTCCTATAATATCCTGCCATTCCTAAAAATCTTCTCACTACATTCTTGCCATTGGGAGTAGGAAACTCAGAAATTGCATTCAATCTTAGCTTGAATAGGTGCATCTTTGCCATGGCCAACTACATAACCCAAGTATGTTACTGTCGCATTTGCAAATTGACTCTTTGCTAAATTAACAGTTAAGTTTGCTTTGGATAATTTTGCAAACAATTTGTCCAATTGCCTTAGATGTTCTTCCCATGTGTCACTTTTGTGACCAAGTCATCAATATAAGCATCTGTATGAGTTAACCCTTGGATTACTGAATTAATCATCCTTTGGAATGTTGCAGGGGCATTTTTCATGCCAAAAGGTAACACATTATACTCGTATAAACCGGATGGAGTTACAAAAGCTGAAATATTCTTTCCTCTCTCAGTTAAAGGCACACACCAGTAACCCTTCAACAAATCCAACTTAGTAAGAAATTTAGCTTTTCCAATTTTATCAATATAGTCATCTATTCTCAAAATAGGATAAGCATCTGTTTTAGTTATTGAATTAACTTTCCTATAATCCGTACAGAACCTAACAGTTCTATCTGGTTTTGGTACCAGAATACAAGAACTCCATTCGGAGTTCGAAGGTCTAATAATGTCATTCCTTAACATACATTCCACCTCCTGATCCATGAGTTTACGCTTTTGAATGTTTATTCTATATGGGTGCTGTTTCATGGGATTTGCTTCTCCAACATCTACATCTACATGGTAAATCACTGATGTTCTTTTTGGAACATCAGGGAACAAATTTGTGTTTTTCAAAAGTAATTCTTTCAACTGCATCTGCTCTTGTAATTTAAGATGGCCTAACTTTTCCAAATTTTCCAAAATTGTTGAGTTCGACAGGTGCACATGGTTTCGTTAAGGTTACCCCCACAAGATTCTGTTTCCATAATCTGATGATCCACCACTTCTTCCACTCTGTCAATAGCCAACACCTCTGATACAGATTGTTCTCCACTACCCTTATTCTCATAAAGTTTAATTAACAATTCACCCTCCAAGTCATATCCACAAGCCAGTTCTTTAATCTCCTGTTCAGTTACTGCTTTCTCCCTTAAGCAAACAGGATCTGCATCTATTTTCTGTTGCTCAATTAACTCTTTCCTTGACAAAGAGAAATCCTTAACTCTCACATTGACCCTGCTCTTTCAAAAGTACTCCAGAAGTACAGGGCAAATCTCTATTAACTGGATCTTCTTCAACTGTCATCATTTCCTTAGTCACAGACCTAGTTACCGCACATGCAGAATAATATCTCACCATCCTCTCGAACCACATCCTTACTAGGCCGATTTGTCCATCTGAAAACTGACACAACTTTATCCTCTGCCAAATTATTCCCCAACAAAAACGAGACACCCTGCATGGGCAACTATGGAATTATTCCTACTACAACAGGCCCTTTGACTAATTTTGAATTCAGCACAACCTTGTGAAGCGATATTGACTCTACCTCACCTCCAACACCTTTAATCAAAGTTGTCTCCCCTGTGTCAGTCCTTTGATCCACAGTTAAAACACTTCCCAACAACAATGACTGAGCAGCCCCAGTATCTCTAAGAATTTTAACTGGAACCTGTGGTTCTCCCTCCTTTACTGAGACAAAGCCCTCTGACACAAAAGGCTTGAAAACATCCATGACCTTCTTACCAGGTTTGGCACCTCTGCTCTCCTTAAATTCCACTGTTCGAATACATGCTTCTGGTAAAACCTGTTTTTCTCTTTTCTTTTTCAAGACTAGACAATTTGCAATCACATGACCAGGTTGTCAAACCAGTTCTGATTTGAAGGGACATTGTCAAATCCCTTAGCCTTCTGAATGATGAACCACAGGTTTGGAGATTCCCTCAAACAAGTTTTTGAAAGATGCATTGAGCATTTTATCGAAGGTGCACAATGTATTCTCAATCCACCAGTGAAAGAGGATAAATGTTCAGGATGGTAGACGATGTGCCAATCAAGCAGACTGCAATTTTCTTGCTATCAAATTTGTTAGGTATTATCTAAGCAAATGAAGAGGACAGCATTCCCTTTCACTGTTGCTCTATATTTGAGTAAACTATTTGAACTGGTTAAAGATGGGTCACAATTTATGTTTAGATAAAGCTTTTAATTACATAGAAATATATGACAACCATAAAGTGTGGAACATTCAACTTGCTGAGCATATCATATTGTTATTCCATGAAGGATCTACCTATTGCAAAATCTAAACAAAAAAGGCATTAAAAAAATGAATGGAGCAAAGACCAAAGAATATATCAAACTGCAGCTAAAGAAAATATTGAATAAAATTTAAAATGAATAATAAATGAGCAGGAACACACACAGGCCAATGGATTTCCACAGAGACATCATAGTTTGAAGAAACTGTATAAAAGATTTGAGAAAGAAACTCAAATTAGGTACACATCTCCTACGCTGTGCTTATTTTTGTTTGATCTCAAGTTTTCAATATCTAAGATGTGGCTGTGCATGTTACTTGCATCTGTAAATCTGCTTCCTGCATGACATTTTGTCTTGCGCTATTTGACACAACTTATCACATAACTTTTCTTTGTTCCCTTTCCAGATAGATTTCCGTTATTTTAATCTGTCCCAGATGCACTCAAATTTACTTTTTTCTTTACTATTTATTTTCTAAGTAAATGCTATACAGCATTATTTTGGATTTTCAGCTTAGTTGGTAGGAATCTTGCCTCAAAATAGAATATTGTAGTTCAAACCCCACTTTGTGTTTTGAACACATGGTTAATAACTTGGATTGAAGTTCCAATGTAGAGCCGAGAGCTGAGCTGTGAGATTAAGGCCTGCTTTCTATTCTTATATTAAACTTGCTAAGGCGTTGTTCAAAGGAGTACTAAGGTCTCCTGGTGTGCTGACCATTATTCTTCCCACTGCTAACTAAGGAGAAGTGATGATTCAACTCCCTGGGAACAAGAGCAACTGCTGTTACCCTTTAATAACAGTCACTGTTCGAATATGTAATTCAATCTATAAAAGCTTTTTAAGACATTTCTCAAAAATAAGCAATGAAGAGATTTTATTTTCTTAGTTGTTGTGGTCCAGCATGTACTGAACGATAATTGAAACCAGCTCACAAGAAGTTTTCAATTTAATCCAAAGTTTGCAAACAAATGCAAAACATCCTGATAAGGAAAACAGTTACAGAGGTTTAGGGGTAGAAATGAGTTATTGCACTACTGATCCAATAGGATATTTTTGTTAAGGTGCCAGCACATAAATGACATATTCCGATATATTTTCTATTATGACATACAGGCTATAAAAGATTTATGACAACTCCAAGCTCGGTGGTTAGAGCACTGATCTTGTAAACCAGGAGTTGCGATTTCATTCCTTGCTGGGGCCTCATCGCGGGGTACTGGACAAAATGGCGACTCTCTGTCTTCCTTACAGTAGACAAAATTAAAGAATTCCATGCATGTTACATTCAAAATTTAGCATCAAGTGCCAATAATGGAATGGAACCATTTATGAGACTAGTATTGAGACTGACTATATTGAGAAGGGCATGTGGTTGGATAGACTCCCAAAACTCGCTCTATTTTGAGTTCTTTCACAGGAAGCGATCATATGGAATGTTCTCAAAGTCTTCTTGATGGATGTAACATTCCCAACGACTCCACAGGATCTCCAGTAGCTAAGAATGGGAAAAAAGAGTATGTGGGATGGTATTGAGAACCTTGAGTCCATACATTGGGAGCAAATAGAGGTGGTGGAAGGAACATAGCATCTCACCTATCAACCATCTGTGAAAGAATTCACTGTTCTCACATTAGGCAATGCAGAACCAAAAAAAGGAAGTAAATCTTCCTTAATCCTGATAGCCCCAAAATGAAAATATCCAATTTAGCAAACTTTTTACTGAAATTTACTGAAGCTTCTTTTCCTCCTATGACCTGTGAGGTTGGTATTATCTGAGCACTTTTTAAATACTACCCTAATTTCTATTTTTTGATTTAACTAATCTCTTTCTCTTTACATTACCCATAAAAGTTTTTGCAGCCTGTTTTTATGTTGCCTCCAAGTTACCCTTTCTGATGAAATCCTTTGTCTTCCTTTACTGAATTCTAAATTTCTCACAGTCCTTGCATTTGATGCTCTTCAAAGCTCATTTATATGGTTCTTCTTTGGTTTAAATGTTATTCTTGATTTCCCTCATTAGTATTGTTCAAGCTGCCTTCCCCATTTTTACAGGGATGCACAGTTTTTGAAGTGGAACTATGTGATGGTACCAATGTGTCTATGTACAGACGGTAGTGTAGGATGACTGTGATTGGCTGAGAGCGTAGCCATGCCTACTGGCAGATCTTAAAGGATTGCTCCTAGCCAGACCAGGTCGTTCTGGACTGGTCGACCTACATGTGATATGCTCCAGTCTTTTAGTTAATAAAAGCCTTGGTTTGGATCAACAAGTCTTTGGTTCTTTCGACGAGATCTACAAACTATTGCTTAAATAAGTCTTGTTATCGGACAAAGGTTTATTTTTCTCTCTGATAGGATATGAAACTCTTCTTCAATCCACAGTGGAAGCAATCTCAATAGCTTTAACTCAGAATATAGTGTATTGATACGATCAACAAGGGTGCAAAAGATTACCACACAGCCAAAAATGTGGTGGCAATCAGATCAAGTATAACATGATATAAATCTGAAATAGCAGAGCAAGTTTGAGGGACCAAAGGTAGCCAACTTTTGCTCTTTGCTCAGAGGATGAATCTTACTATACTTGCATCATTTCCCTTGACATGACTACATCTCACACTGACAAGACTCATTCCAAATTGCTCTCAAACCACTACAAAGACCAACTGCAAATCATTATAAAAAGCACCATCATGTCTGGCTTTTACCATCAGAACCCACATGCTTAGTATGGATAAAAGCAAAAATTATTAGACTTGCATTATACTGCAAAGATGTTTAATCAGTTTTAACATCTGAAGAAGGAATTCACAGCTGCATACATAGATACAGAGAAGCAAAGATGGAAAAAAGGAAAAGGCAGCTAAATCTGAGATTCACCATTCAGCAGATTCAGAAAATATGATCTAGAAGAGAATGCTGGAACTATCTCATACAGTGGTTCTCAACCTTTATTTCCACTCACATACCACCTTAAGTAATCCCTTACTAGCCACAGAGCACCTTTGGCAGAGGTACTATAGGTAGTATAACATAGCACATGGTTCTAGCTATTTTATATCTTTCTCCTAACAGATGCCACCTCATGACTGTTTTTTTAAAATATCAGATTCTTGTTATGAGCCCAGAGGACCCAAAAATCCAGCAGCAATTGTTATTCACCAGGACAAATGGGAACTTAAACCAAAGTTGCTTTTAATTATCTTTAAACAGGATCAAACTTTATCTTATCACTATTAATTTAACTTAACTAATCTAACTTAACACCCCTCTAATTCTAAACGCACGTGTATGTAATGTGTGTGTAAGTTTAGAAAGGTTCTTTGATTCACAGTGCAATCTCACTTCTCATTCCTCCAAATTCACTGGTTGCAGGCAATTCTTATACTGTGCACTGAATTTAACATTTATGAAGTTCACCAGGCTTTTGTGCTTGAAAGGTAAATGGTTACTGCTCAGGAAGGTTCTTGTTGGTTTTCAGAGAGAGAGATTTGTTGTTCGCTGGACACCCACAATTGATTCCTTGTAACCAGCCACTTCAGTGTCTTGCCAAAGAAACTTAACCCATCAGGGTTCTCCAGATGATAATCTCTTTTTTTCAGGTCACCACAGAGTTCCTTTCGGTTTCCCTTATTACAAGTGAAACATTAGACAGCCAGTTCTCTCCTCTTGCATATGGGGTTTTCCACAAGCTTGCCAGCTTGTCCTGTTCCAGTCCCAGCTGCTGCTGCTGACTGTAAAACAAGGTTCCGGTAACAACTGATCCTCAGTTATTTGCTACAATACATCTCCAAATACAGAAGATAAATCTTCATAAAATATTTTATAAAATTCAGCTGAAAATCCGTCATCCCCTAGCGACTTTCCATTCGGCATCTCCTGTATATCTTCTTCAATCTCAAAATCTGTAAATGGAGCTTCCAATTCCTTAACCTCCTCCTCCTCTAAAACAGGTAATTTTAATTTAGATAAATAAGATTCAATAGAACCAACGTCCTGCTTTCCCTCAGAAGTACATAATTTTTGATAAAATGAAATTAATGATCATTAATTTCCTGAGGTTTATAGGTAACCATTGCATTAATAATTCACGATGTCTGTTCCATTTTTAATTGCCATGCTAATACCTTATGAGCTCTCTCACCCAGTTCATAATAACGTTGCTTAGATCAGTGAATTAAACGTTCATACTGGAAAGTGTGTAATGTATTATAATGTAATTTCAACTTCGTTAAAGCAGCTTTTTTTTATCTTCTGTAATATCTTTCTGAAATTCCTTTTCCAACTCAGTAATTTGTTTCTCCAATGTGAAACTTTCCACCACATATTGTTTTTTTGTAACTTTCGTAGTGTAATTGATAATTTGCCCATGCAAATTTCAAAGCATCCCACAACACAAAATTACTACTTACTGAATTAATATTCTCAGCCAAGAATAAAGCAATCTGTTCCTTAACAAAAGTAATAATCTCTGGCTTCCTCAGTAACATTGTATTAAACCTCCATCTATAAGACAATTGCACCACTTCTGGACTTGCACAGGAGAAAAACAACATAGAGTGATCCGATATAACCCGACTTTTATATTCAGCTTGTAGTACTCCACCTTGTAAATGTGCCAATACCAAAAAAAAATATTCTAGAAAATGAATCATGTCCAGATGAATGAAAGCTCTTTCTCTGTAGGATTTACTCTCCTCCAAATATCAACTCAATTCAAATCTTTCATCAGAGCTCCTATTTGTATTGCCGTCTTTGATTTCCTTATTCTTTTTGGAGATCTATCCAATAAAGGATCTAAAAAACAGTTAAAATCTCCCCCAATCAAAATATTTTCATTGGCCTGATTTAACAGTAAAAAAATCCTCCCACATGAACTGTTCATCGTCTACATTAGGTGTGTAAATATTTAATAAGGTCCATGATTCAACAAAAATTTTACAATTCACCATCAGAACCCTCCCTGCATTTCCTTCAAATTATTCCAATTCAAACGGTAATTTCTTATGAATTAAAATCGCTACATCTCTTGCCTTAGAATTAAAAGAAGAAAACACATGACTAACCCACTCTCTCTTCAATTTCAAATGTTCTTTTTCAGTCAAATGTGTCTCTTGCAAAACGGCAATATCAACTTTCATTTTCTTCATGTAAGCCAATACTTGTTTATGCTTAATTAGATTAATCAATCCCTGAACATTAAAAGTTGCAAAGTTCAATGCAGTGTCCTTGTTATGCAGCTGCTCCAAGGCTGAGAATAGGGCCAAGGAGATTCCTTCTGCTGTGGACCTGCTTCAGTGATATGTGAACTTGAGTAGGCCAAGGGTAGCTGGTAGTCTGGAGTCAATTTGAGCCATGACCAACCACTCGAAGCATTTCAGAGCTACAAGACAGTAATTATTTAATTCCATAAACAATTTCCATACTTACATGTCTGTCCACAGCCTCATGTACTGCTAAACTGAGGCCACACACAAATTGGAAGAACCACACTGTCTCAGCAGTCTCCAAGCAGATGCCATTAATATCGACCTTCAATTTCCATTAACCCCCCTCCCCTGAACTCTCTCCCTATCCTTCTTGTCTCCTTTCATTCAACTCTCTACCCACTTCTTTCTCCTATCAGTGAGCTACCCTTTTCCACCCTCTCCCCCATCACTTTTCAGCTTCTTTCTCTTCTGCCCTTCCCATTTATATCTATTTATTATCTCATATTTGTTAGCTTGTGCTTCTCTCCCTTTCTCCCTCCTCTCCTCTACTTCCCATCTTTTTATTCAGCCATCCATCAGTTTTTCCAGATCGCTGATGAAGGGCTCAGGCCCGAAACATCGATTGCCTTTGACTTCCTATGGACATTGCATGACCTGCTGAGTTTCTCCAGCATTTTTCTGCATTGCATTAGCCTCCAACATCAGTAGATTTTCTTATTTAACTCCAGTAGCCAATTAGGCCTATCATGACATTCTTCTTCAGCAGTGAGATGATAGTGGCCTTCTGAAGCAGGTGGATATTTTCAGCTTGTTGGAAAGAGAGATAGAAGATGTCTGTAACTAAAGATTACACTACATTGAATGGAAAAGCAAATTGTGTAGAGGATATGGAGAGTCTGCAGAGATAAAAATAGGTTAAGTGAATGGACAAGTGTCTGGCAGATGGAATACAAAACTGGCAAATGTGAGGAAGGAAAAATGGAAGATATAAGAATTTTATTTAAATGGAAAGCGATTGCAGCATGTTGATGTGCAGAGAGACCTGCAAAAGGTTGGGTTGCAGGTGCAGCAGACTATCAAAAAGGCAAATGGAATGTTGGAGGGATTGAATTTAAGAGCAGGGAGGTTATGCTGCAACTATACAGTCACATCTGGCATACTGTGTGCATTTCTGGTCTCCCTACTTGAGAAAGGCTTTGGAGGAGGTTCACCAGATTGATTCCAAGGATGAAGGGGTTGGGCTATGAGGAGGGATTAGAGTCTCTGGAAATTAGATGAATGAGAGGGGATCTTAAAGAAACACATAAAATGATGAAAGGCATAGATACGATAGAGGCAGATAATTTGTTCACATTGGTGGGGAGACAAGAACTAAGCCTCAAAATTTAAGGTGGTAAATTTAGGACAGAGATAAGGAGGAACTGCTTTACCCAGAGGGTGGTGAATTTGCTACCCATTGAAGTAGTGGAGGAGTCCTCAGTAAATACATTTAAGACAAGTTTGGGCAGATTTCTATACAGTAGGGGAATTGGGGGATATGGGGAAAAGACTGGTAGGTGAAGATGAGCCTATCATCAGATCAGCCACGATCACATGAAATGGCAGAGCAGGCTCGAAGGGCTGGATGGCCTAATCCTGCTTCAATTTCTTATGTTCTTATGTGAAATCTCCTGTCAGTTAGTCTGTGTAGACACAGAGGACACCTCCAAGAGCTCTATCTGGCCAGTCACTTTCTGCGTGCCCTCTCTCAAGTTGGCCACTCTAACATCTACAACCATGGGCGTGGATGGGTTCAAAGTAGAAGAGGTGCATCTCTTTACAGCTGAAAAGCCAGGTTTTATCTGCCTTTCAAGTTCTATGCATAAAAAAAGGTGGTCTAGACTTACCAGTCTTCGATCCTCCAAGGAAGGTAGTCTCAGCAGTGGAGCATATTTGACTCATGGAGCCGGCTTTTTCAGTTCTATGTGAACGCAAAGTCAGCTTCCTAAGACGGGTCATGTCTACGGGAATACAGCAGCTTTGCAGTATAAAAGGACCTACTGGATCAATGGCCTTCTACTCAAATCAAATGTAGAATCCAAACTCATCCTGGAGCAATGTGCTGTCATTTGCTAATCTGTCCAATTTTGTTTATAGGCTACAATACCTGTTCTGCCAAACGTATGTATCTGGTGTCCGTGGGTTCATCTGGGACTCAAGTCTGGTTCCGTGCTGCCTCTTGGAATCACTGAAGAGCTAGCAATAGGTCATACCTGACTTTCTTGTATTGGCCTGGGTCTCCTGACTTGAATGCCTTCAGTAGAGAGTCCATCTGACAGTTCAGCCATGGTTTATGTTTGGGGAGCCCATGGATTGTTCAGTTCTACACATTTACTGATGAAAGCAGTGAGGGGAGGGTATTCATTCAGGTTGGTTGTGGAGACCTTGATTACGGACCAGTCTACTGACTCAAAGCAGTTACATAGGATGTCATCAGTTTCCTCAGTCCAGCAATGCATGATTTTTACAACAAAATCCTCACATCTCAGCTACTGCTTTTTCAAAGTACAGTCACGATAAGAAGAATCATAAAAGCATCATAGTTCTTTGATAGCTATTCCCAATCTTGTAACACCTCCCAAAAGCAGAGACAAGGAAATGCTGCCACTCCAAATTCCACATAATCCTGACTTGAAAAGTTGTAGTACTTCCTTCATCCTTGTTAGATCTAATTTTACTCAAGAAAATTGCAAAACATCACAAACAGGTCCCTTATCTGATGAGCAATGTAACAGTGCCTTCTCAAGAGAAATTACACATTTCTCCTTTTGACAAAGATTGCCATTCAATTCTCAATCCTTGCTTATTTCCTTGTAACTCATCTTGCACGTGCATTGACTCCTCCAAATCCATTCACCTAACTCCCAGTGACACTAACTGATAAACCAACACATCTTAAGGATATGGAGGGGAACCTGGGGAAAACCAACATAGTCACAGGGAGAATGTGAAAACTCCACTTCATACCAAAGGGCATGGGCGCTGTATGCCATCTCCAATTGCTCAATCATCCTTTTGGGAATAAATATTGGGTTTGATAGCCATGCCCAAACTTTTAAGTGAATGAAAAAAACCACAAATCTGTACAAATATTTAGATTATAATCTCTTCCTTCATGGAAACCAAGAGGTGACACTGAAAGTGTCTGAAATGTTGGATTCATATTTTATTTGAAAAACTACGCAACTCAGCAACCGACAACATCAACTGAGAATAGGTATTCAGACCTTGGACTTAATCAGGCATTCTGCATGACTAACTCAAATACACTTTTATTTGCACTTTTTAAATTTATTTTGAAATGTTGTTTATAGAAATATTTTTTCACAATACATTGATTTTCATGACATTTTCATGACAATAAATTCTGATTCTGTTAGTAAAGTTAGCCAATCTGTCACAAATTGGATTACTAATCCTTTTATTGCAAAACTATATTAATTGAAAATACAGATATCAGAACTAAATTAAAGTTTTTCTCTCAGTATATCAACCTGCCTGGATATTAAAATAGTGTTACCAAACCAAGGCAAACACACTGCATTTTTGTTAACAACTTTCGGCTATTAATTATTTCAGAATACTCAAAAAATGCAAATAACATTATGAAAATACAATTGTTCATCACATCATACATCTCCAGCTGATCACTTAACAGCAACAATTGGCAGCAGGACAAGTATGAACTTGTCATTTACCAGCAATGTGGCAGAAAATAATTGAAACACTGAATTTTACATATTTCAACATCTTAAACTGATTATTTGCATAAGTGCTCAGTTTCAATTTGGTTTTGTTGGTAAAATAAGCAATGTAAAAATGGACTTAAGTGGTCACCCATCACATGCCATACAATGGGAAATATTCCATAAAATCTAGCATGTGTAGGACAAATCTGAGATCTTTCCTGGACCCAACACACATGACAGCGCCTCGATTTCCTCAGGAGTTTGCAGAGGTTTAGTATGACACCAGAAATCCTGACAAATTTCTACAGATATGTGGTGGAAAGTGCACCTCAGTCTGGTATGGGAACACCAATACCCCTGAGCGTAAAGCCCTGGACACAACCCAGGACATCGCAGGCAAAACCCTCCCAACCGTTGAGAACATCTACAGGGAAAGCCGCCATTGGAGCGCAAGAACAACCATCAAGTCTCCACCCCGCTCAGCGCACCCTCTGTTCTCGCTGCTGCCATCAGGAAAGAGGTCAAGGTGCCGCAAGTGTCGCACCCACGAGGTTCAGGAACAGCTGCTTCCCCTCCACTCTCAGGCTCCTCAACAACAAACTCAATCAGGGACTCCTAATTTTGCACTTTATTGATTGTTTTTTCACTCGGTATTGCTGGTTTAGATTTCTTTACTTGTTTACACGTGTGCGCTGACTACAGTTTTTTGCAGTACAAGCGGCAGAAGAAAGAATCTCAGGGTTGTCTGGGACATCATGCCTGTGTTCTGACAAGACATCTGAAATGGGATTGAAGTTTTCAAATAGTCCCCTAATATATTTTCATAATCTGGTGGAATCACAATCTCCAATAAACTTAAGTTCTATTAACTTCAAAGAAATATAAAAAAAATTTTTAATACCAATCCTTTCCAATCTCATCCACCCGTTGGCACCCAGGGCAGGCGGGCAACAAAGGAGGAAATGACGTCACCCACGGCGTCTCCTTCACCCGTTGGCACCCAGGGCAGGCGGGCAACAAAGGAGGAAATGACGTCACCCACGGCGTCTCCTTCACCCGTTGGCACCCAGGGCAGGCGGGCAACAAAGGAGGAAATGACGTCACCCACGGCCGTCTCCTCCACCCGTTGGCACCCAGGGCAGGCGGGCAACAAAGGAGGAAATGACGTCACCCATGGCAATAAAGACCAAATTTCCCCAAATCAGGGAAAGAAAGGAAGAGCTAGGAGATTCTAAAAATAAAATTCAATTCAACCCAAAGTATCTCTCTTTCTCTCTCTTTTTCAAATTTGGAAAGAAATCTGGGGTGAAAGTTGCCCTCGGTCCTGACCTCTGACCTGACGCTGACGTCCCTTAGCGACGGGCAGTGGAACACATGGTGACTCCGGGTTGTGAGAGGAGGCAGGCAGGCAGGCGCTGAGTGCCAGGAGCAGCCCTCCGGTTCTAATCAACAGTACCAATTAGTAGAATTACCGACAATAATAATACCACTCGGGTTTAAATGAACAGGCGTCGCGCAGTGAGTAATAGCATCTCCATTACTTTGTTAGGGAAAGTTAACATTCACTGCCAAAACACCGAGTCCCATCTGACTTTAGGTTTCTGCAGAGCCCGGGGTTGGTTGCAATTTATTTCTGCTTTGGAATTTTTTTTTTCTTCCTTTATTGGTAAAGCGCTGTTTTTGTTGAGGGAGAATCCTTTGCCCAAGAGGCAGGGAGGCCAGTGGGGCCGACGATGGATCCCAGGTTGAATGGGTGGCTGCTTCATTCCTTTGTTGTGTGTGTGCGAGTCTCACGTTTTTAGAGTCCAGGGGTTGTTTTTTTTTGACGAAGACATCGTACCAAATGCAAGTGTCCGATCTTGAAAATATGTGTGTAGTTGTTGCTTGTAACTTTGTCTCCTTCCCCACCATCTTCTCCATTGTACATGTTATACTGGATTGGAGACACAAAGATTGTGTCTGCAGTCTCCCAAGGTTGCAAATAAGGCGGTATCTTTCGAAATCCTCAATTTGTGTGGGGGTGGGGGGGGGGATGTAAAACAATTTTCGAGCTGTTCTTTCATTTGTTTCTAAACCATTTTTTAAATGATCTTGCCATGCACTTTTTAAAAAAAAAACTTTTGTCTTCGTGTTGTGATCATTTGCGGCCCTAATTGTCATTCTTCACAAAGTTTATCCTTTGAGTTGGGGAAATTTGATAGTATCTTTGTCGTGTATTCATTTCATCGTCTAGCTTAAATGCAGCTCCACTTTTTGTGAATGAAATATTTGTTTTGCCTCAAGAGGGGAAAAAGAGTTGTCTCTTTCATTTGGAGCAAGGTGTCTTTTTTTTTCTTCAGTTATCCTTTGACTTGATAATGTGATTGTGTAGCAACCTCGGTACTCTGTCCTGCATTTATGTTGAGTGATTTGGATTCTGGGTCTCGTTCAGAATTGCACATTTTTGCACATTGTTCAATTTTGAAACTCCCTTCATACTGTTCCATCAAATGTTTAGAATTTGCAATCTGAAATATTAAAAGCAATTTGAAATCTACATTTTTAATGAGAAACATTTCCTGTGGTATATAGAATTTGTGTTTCATTCTGATGTAACTTTAGAAACCTAATTTGAAGAACTGTAGGTTTAATATCTCAAACTCTGCCAAGATGAAAAACTCAGTTTAAAACTCAAGAACAATCAGATAGGTCAGTACTGGCTTGTTAGTAAGTGCCTTGCTAAAGTGAAATTGGCAGGGACCCTGGGAGAAGGTCACTTGTTCACCCTTTAAGCTAGAAAGCTGAGTGCCAATTTTTCTTTTCTCTTTGAGAGGGAAGAAAATTATTTATAGTGGAGTGCAGTATGAAAGTGGACTTCAATTACTGTAATGCAATTTTGTTATATATGACCTTCCAACTATGGTGCGCTAGCAGCAAGAAAGAGGAGTGGTTGGAGAGGTAGTGGAAGGGAGACGAGGAGGCTCAAAGGGGAGGATAATGGAAAGCTATCTATACCTCCGCCTCCCTGCACGTGGGTAGCTATGTGCGCGTTTACAGAATATACTGCTCTGTGAATGTTAATGACCATGTGTCTCCTGGTCTTCAGTTATCTTAGCCACCCTGAACACTGTCAAGTCCATGTAATGGCTAAGATGCAGCAGACATTTCATGTTAAGAGATTGAGTAGCAACAACTTTCCTCCTTCAATATGTAGTTAGGGATTTGAAATGCAAGGACACTCCAAGATCTGAATATCACTCTATCATTTTAGAATGCAGACTCTTCAGCATTACTGCTGAGTGAAATCTGATGTATAGAAGGCATATTGGAAAGAAACTGCCTTGATGGAGTGGCAATGTCGCAAATTGCCTAAGATTCAATTTCACCTTTGTGACTTGTGCCAAAACACAGTGAAAAGGTTTGTTTTGCATGCAATTCAGAAAGTCTCCAAAAACATTAGAGTAAAACACAGTACAATGAGATCAGTTCAAACAGAGTAAGTGGGCCGTTGTTTTGAGTGTGAAGTTCATTCAGTACTTTGAAAGGAACTGTCCTTGAATCTGGTGGTGCATGCCTTTACACACTTGAATAATTTTTCTGATGGGAGAAGAGAGTGGCCAGGGTTGGATGAACCTTTCAGTATTTTGGCTGCATTCTGATGCATCAGGGTCTGTTGATAGAGGGAAGGAAGGTTTATGTGATGATCCTACAGATTAATCAAATAGCTCACTGTAATACATTAAACAATTTGTCATAAACAGTGTATAATACACAAATGTGCTGGAGAAACTCAATGGCTTATTTATTCCCAGCGAAGGGCTCAGCCCCTCGTATGCACGCTGCGTGACTTGCTGAGTTTCTCCAGCACATTTGTGTACTATTTGACCCTAGCATCTGCAGACTTTCTTGTTTGGGTATATGTACCTCAACCCTGGAAGCTACAGATTTTTTCCAAGGAGAGCTTCAACTCTGGGACTAAAATGTTTTCCAGAGGAAAAGCAAACTGATACTCTGGACACCTGCATTGCCAGGATCAGTAAATTCACTGTATTCTGGAATGGAAGCAATTGGTGAAGAGGGAAGAAGGCCACTTTGAAAATGCTTCTAGGATTGTCTTGTCATAACCAGCACTCTTGTTTCATCAGAGAGCGAGCACAGACCTAATGGCAAAACCCCCTTTGCAGGAGCTAGTACAGATTAATTTGCATAATTCAAGCAAGAAATGTAAAGGTTATCTATGTACTTCAGTACAAAATATGTACTAATAATTGGTGAACTGACTACAGTCTAATTTGCCATGTCTACTCTGTTAGCCTGGCTTTAAAAACTGCAGTGGCAATAGAAGTTTTGGACAAGAAAAATCAATATCAACTATTTTGAGCCCTTAATTTATTTCCTCAAATCCAACTTAAAAGTATAGTGCCCCCTCTGCCTTGTATGTGTCCCTAGCCCTTAACTAATCAAAATGGAGTAGGGACTTTGGGATGCCGTTGAAAATCCTGAGTCTGCCTATTCAAAACACCAGCTGGCCCACATCTGACAGCTTGTGAGTGCTGTGTCCTCCTTGTCAGACAGGCCAAAATGAGTGAAAGTGATTCGTATTAAATTTTCAGGGACAACCCAAGAAAACAACAGTTGTGTTCAGTGGTCCGATTGGAAATGTTCTTTTTTAAAGCTGTTATATTTAATGAAACTTTGTTTTTATTTATTCAAGGGATCTGGGCTTTGCACGTTAAGCCAGCATTTGATTGACCATTCTTTATTGCCCTTGAAACAATAGTGATGAGCTGGAGTCCTTGAGGTGTGCACAAACCCAGAATGTTATTAGGGAGGGAGTTCTTGGATTTAATGCACCAACAATGAAGGAGTAGCTATCTATTTCCAGGTCAAAATGGTGGGTTGCTTGGAGGGAAATTTCCAGCTGGTGGTATTCCCTTGTGTTTGTTATCCATGTCCTTTCTATCTGGTTAAGGTTGTGGGTTGTAAGTTGTTGCAGTGGTTTTAGTGGAGTGAGTGAATGATTTCAGATTGTTTCTATCGAGCAATGTGCTACATTCGAGATGGTGTCAAGATTCTTGAATGTTTTTAAAGCTTCACTCCTCCAGGTAAATGGAGAGTATTCTATCACATTTATGGCTTATAGATGGTGGACAGACTTTGAGAAGTGAGGTGCTAATGAACAGATGTTTAAATATGACTTCTGCATTTTTGGATTATCATGAGTGACTGTTGCTTACTGGGCACAGCAGGTAAGTTGGACATCATCACTTTGCTTTAATTGCAACAGTATAAATGATTGCATGACCCTGAAATTTTGTTAATTTCAAAACAATTAATTTTAAAACAGTTTAACTATCCTTGGATGGATTCAGCAGATGATGGTGGCCTGATCATTTGAGGTTCTCTCCAGGTATTAAATCAAAACCAATTAAAATTGGTCAACTGTGTACTACATTGGTAGTAATTGAACAATATCTACAAAAATGCTTAAAATAAATTCTTTATATATCCAGCAAGTTTGTCTTGATCAATAGTTTTTGTATGCACCTAATTCCAGGAATGCTGGCATGCATTTTTCTGGAATGATGGGGAAAGAACAATTGGTTAGTGTGGTGGAATATGTTCATGAAAGATGAGCTCTACTTTTGAATGAGATTTTTTGTTTTAGATCCAGTGAAATGGTCTGTATCAATTTATTTAAAGTTGATTTATTTTTTTAAAAAAAAACAAATCCTGCTTCACTTTCCTCCCGTGAGTTGAGAATTTGATTCTCATCCTTGCCCTGCCATATACTTGTTGCCTGCCATTTTTAAATTCAGTCTTAAATGGTGCTTTGTTTGACTAGGATATAGAAGTTTTACAGGAAAGTTAAAGACAAGGTGGTTTTGATAGTAATTGAATTAAAGAGTCAAATACAAAAAAAGATTAGTTCTTCTAGTGCAAAAAGAGTGACTTGGCGGTTGTGCAGGCAATCCTTTTGTGGCATGAAAGCAGTCACTGATTAGAGTAGCAAGAGAAGATCCAAAAGCCTAATGGCTATTGAAAAGAAACTCTTCTTGAACCTAGAGATGCTTGTGCTTCTGTGCCTATATCCTGAAGGTAGCAGCAATAAGAGTTTGTGACCAGGATAATGTGGTCCTTTTATTGAGGGAACACCTTGTGTAAATGCATTGAATGGATGGGAGGTTGTAGCCTGTGATGGACCTGGCTATGTGTGTTGCCTTCTGAGATCTTGGGCATTTAATTTCCCAAACGGGGCTGTGTTGCAACCTGTCATTATACTTTCCACAGTGCAACTGTAAAAGTTTGTTAGAGTATTTGATGACATACCAAATTTTATTAAAATTTGTGTGCCTTCTTCACAGTTACCTTGATGTGCTAGTTCCAGCAGAGGTCGTTTGCAATATTAACTATGAGGTCCTTGTTCTGACACCACCTCGCCAGAATCTATAATCTCCATTCTATATTCTAACTCATCATTTCTGATAACTTGGTCAGTGGTGTCATCAGCAAATCTACTGCTTGAATTGAAACTGAACTTGGCTACGCACTGATAAGTGTACAGAAAGCCTCCAGCTTTAGGGTACCCTTATTAATCTGTATATCACAGAGGAGGTGATGCTGCTAATTTGCACTGGTTAACAAGCTTATTTAAGATTTAATTTTCAAACTTCAGATCTCATGGGTTCTGACACCTTTGACCAGTCTTCCATGTTGGATGTTCTCTAAGGCCTTATTGAAGTCCATGTAAACAGCATCAACTATACTGCCCTGAATGTTTATAATAACCTCTTCAAGGAACTTGATACTAGTCAGATTGCCCACTAAAATCTATGCATAATATTTGGCCAATTTGTAGATTAATCCTGTTTGGGATATTTTCCTAATTTCCCTCCAATGGACATGGATCTACTTGCTCTATTCCAGTTCTGACATCTCATCTGTGGTCAGCAAAGATTTGAATTATCTGAAGATTTCATCAATATTCTCTCAATAATGTTACAAGCCCAGAGGATCCCAAAACCCAGCAGCAATAGATATTCACCAAGACAAATGGTTACTTAAACAAAAGTTGCTTTTTATTATCTTTAAACATGAAAATACAATCAAACTTTAACATCATTATTAACTAACTTAATCCCCTTCTAATTCTAAGTGCATCTGTATGTAATGTGTGTGTAAGTTCAGAAAGGTTCTTTGGTTCACAGTTCAATCTCACTTCCCATTCCTCCAAGTTCACTGGTTGCAGGCAATTTTTATACTGTGCACAGAATTTATCATTTATAAAGTTCACCAGACTTTGGTGCTTGAAAGGTAAATGGTTACTGCTCAGGAAGGTTCTTGTCGGTTTTCAGAGAGTGATTGTTGTTCCAGGACATCCACAATTGATATACTTCAATCAGTCACTTCAGTGTCTTGCTGACAAAACCTGCCCCTTCAGGATTCTCTGGGTGATAACCTCTTTCTTTCAGGTCACCACAGAGTTCCTTTTTGTTTCCCTTATTCCAAGTGAAACATTAGACAGCCAGTCCTCTCCTCTTGCATGAACCACAAGGGGCTTTGGCCAGGCTGTCTTACAAAATGGGCTTTCCATAAGCTTGCCAGCTTGTCCTGTTCCAGTCCCAGCTGCTTCAACTGGCTGTAAGACTGTACAAGTGATCTCTCTCTCTCTCTCTCTCTCTCTCTCTCAGACAATCTGTGGCTCCAATAAGATCTTTCATCTGTTGCCTTTTGTAAATAACAATCCATTAGTCTCGTCTCTTGAGCAATCTTCAAAGCTCTTGCAAAACCTGTGAGGTCTCACTATATCTAGCATTAGCAGAGCTCCAGTATTTTAAATAAAATCTGTTTTAAAGTGTTTGTATGTGACCTACTCTAACAAACCTTTCCCAATTTATCTCCCAAAAACATCTATATACTCTGTTACACCTTCCCCCTTTAAAGGAATTTTAACTCTAGTTAAAATTCAGTTGTAACTAAACTGTCTTTAAAATCACTAAAGAGATACCAATACACAATATATAACATGGGTATAAAACAAAATAATAAAATAACCCAATGTTGAGAGTATTTCTATATATGATCAATTTTAACATCTTGACAAACAATCTGCTATCACATTATTTGTATCTCTGATATGATTAATTTGCAGATTATATGTGTAATATTAAACTCCATCTTCATAATCTTCTGTTTTTTACTTCATTTTATTCAAAATCACCAGATGATTGTGGTTAGTAAATATCACAATTGGTTCATGAGAGGTACTGAGATATACATCAAAATTCTGCAGAGCAAATATTATAGATAACAGTTCTTTTTCAATAGTGGAATTGTTCCTTTGATGAACATTGAATTTTTTTTTGAAAAGTAGGCAACTGAATGGTCAATTTCATTATGTTTTTGCAATAAAACTGCACCTGCTGATCCCTCACTGGCATCCATTGCTAAAGAAAATGGTTAGTCAAAATCGGGAGATTGTAACACAGGTCAATGGTATAGCATCTCCTTTAACTTTTCCAAAGCTGTCTGACAAACCTCAGTCCACATAAATTTCTCCTCTTGCTTCAAAAGGTTGGTTAAAGGAAGAGCAACCTCAGCAAAAAATTCTGCAAAATTTCCTATAATATCCTACCATTCCTAAAAACCTTCTCACTGCCTTCTTGTCATTGGGAACAGGAAACTCAGAAATTGCATTCACCTTAGCTTGAATAGGTGCAACTTTGCCATGGCCAACTACATGACTCAAGTATGTTACATTTGCAAAATGACTTTTTGCTAAATTAACAGTTAAGTTTGCTTTGGATAATATTGCAAACAATTTGTCCAATTCCCTTAGATATTCTTCCCATGTATCACTTTTTGTGACCAAGTATTCAATATAAGCATCTGTATGTGTTAACCCTTGGATTACTGAATTAATCATCCTTTGTAGGGGTATCTTTCATGCCAAACGTAAACACATTATACTCGTATAAACCAGATGGAGTTACAAAAGCTGAAATATTCTTTCCTCTCTCAGTTAAAGCCACACACCAGTAACCCTTCAACAAATTCAACTTTAGTAAAAAATTTAGATTCGCCAATTTTATCAATATAGTCATCTATTCTCAGAAAAGGATGAGCATCTGTTTTAGTTACTGAATTAACTTTCCTGTAAGCTGTACAAAACCGAACAGTTCCATATGGTTTCGGTACCAGAATACAAGGAGATCTCCAATCTGAGTTCAACAGGCACACAGGAATCATGGTTTCTTTAAGGTTA
The DNA here is from genome assembly GCF_036971445.1 of Narcine bancroftii. Taxonomy (NCBI): domain Eukaryota; kingdom Metazoa; phylum Chordata; class Chondrichthyes; order Torpediniformes; family Narcinidae; genus Narcine; species Narcine bancroftii. Next base: position 351,733,645 of record NC_091470.1, read on the forward strand.
CCCTCACAAGATTCTGTTTCCATAATATTATGATCCATAACTTCTTCAACCCTGTCAACAACCAACACCATTAACAATTCACCCTCCAAGTCATATCCACGAGCCATTTCTTTAATCTCCTGTTCAGTTACTGCTTTCTCCCTTAAACAAACAGGATCTGTATCTATTTTCTGTTGCTGAATTAACTTTCCTTGACAAAGATAAATCCTCACTCTCTTTCAAAACTATTTCAGAAGTATTGGGCAAGTCTCTATCAACTGGATCTTCTTCAGCTCTCATCATTTTCTTAGCCAAAAACCTCATAACAGCACATGCAGGATATATCTCACAATCCTCTTTACTCTCATCCTTACTAGGCCGATTTGTTATTCTAAAAACTGACCTAACTTTATCCTCTGCAAAATCATTCCCTAATAAAAATGAGACACCCTGCATGGGTAACTTTGAAATTAATCCTACTACAACAGGTCCTTTAATTCTGAATTCAGCTCTATATTGTGAAGAGATATTGACTCTACCTCATCTCCAACACCTTTAATCAAAGTTGTCTCCCTTGTCAGTCTTCTGATCCAGAGTTTTTTCCTTTTTCCCCAAAACCAATCTAATTCCTTCTCAAAATGGTTGTACTTTAACACAAGACCAGACAGCATATAAAAAAAAAGTTCCAATACATAATCTACATCTAAAACAAGAATCCGAATTACTAAACTCATATTTTTTTTTAATTTCTCTGGAGTCAAATATAACTGATGCAAAAATTATAATTAACTATTCCACATCGTAGATTTGTCACTTTAGTTACACTATCATCGCACATAGCCTCCCAATTATCTTCAGGAAAAATATAAGTTAAATCGCTTTCCCATTTAAGTCTAGATTTCTCCCAATCCGGTTTATCCATCGCATCTTGTAACAATTGGTACATACCCAAAATATAAACTTTCTTAGGTACAGAGGAAATCAAAGACTCACATTTCGTCAACATGTAAATTCATCTCTACCAAAATTATCTTTTATCAAAGCTCTATGTTGATAATACACAAATAATTTACAGATGTATCAAATTTCTCCCTCAGTTGGTTAAAGGAAAGAAACTGGCCTTCTTCAAAACAGTCCTGAACTATCTTAATACCCTAAGAATTCCATCCCTTTAAATGATTATTAAACATTGAAAAAGGAATAAGCTGATGATGATATAACGGGGTTTGGATTGATAATTTACCCTTTAATCTTAAAACCATATTTCATTTAACCCATATCCTTAACAAATGTTTTAGTACTAGCATATTATATTCCTGCAATAAATTCCCATTCCACTTAAATATAAACTGTGTATCTCAACTTCAGAAACACAAGCCATTTCCACCTTTGCCCAACTCAAAGGTTGGTCTATATCCATCAATCTACTAACAAATTTCAACTGAGCTGCTTCATAATAATTTTGAAAATGAGGTAACTGCAATCCACCTAATGCATATTTCCATATTTCCGTGTAAGTTTAAGCAAAGCTACTCGTGCTAATTTTCCCTTCCATAAAAACTCTCACTCTGTCCTATTCAGATCCTGAAAAAAAAACCCTTTGAATCTAAACATGGTATCGACTGAAACAAATATTGAATTTGAGGAAAAATATTCATTTTAATGCAATTTACTCTACCAATTAATGTTAATGGCAGATCTTTCCATTTAATCAAATCCATTTTAATCCTTTTTAATAAAGGAACATAATTTATATAAAGATTGATAATTTGCATTTACTACCACCCCATAATATTTAATTCTATCTGACCACTTTAATTTTATAGTACTTTTATATTCTGAATAATCTCCATCCCCAACTGGCAGTATTTCACTCTTAACCCAATTTACTTTGTATCCAGACAACTCCCCAAAATTTAACAAACAATCTTGTAAATATTTCAAAGATTGTTCCGGTTCTGTCAAGTATCCAATATCAAATAGCCAACACATCATCTGCAAACAAATTAATCTTGTATTCATCATTCACAATTTTTATTCCTTTAATCTTATCATTCTGTCGTATTGTTTGAGCTAATGGTTCAATAGCCAATGCAAATAAAGCTGATGACAATGGACAACCTTATTGAGTCGATCGCATTAATTTAAATGCTAAAGAAATTTGGCCATTTGTCACCACCCTAGCGATTGGATTTGTATATAAAGCCTTAACCCAACCAATAAAATAAGGGCCAAAATTAAACTTCTCTAACACCTTAAATAAAAAAAATCCACTCAACCCTATCAAAGGCTTTTTCCACATCCAGCGCAACCAGTGGTTGGGTTGCTGTCTAAATGCATTGACCAATGTTATCAATCTGAGGATATTATCAGACGCATTTCTATTTTTAATAAAACATGTTTGATCTGTATGTATTAACTGAGGTAAATATTTGGCAAGTCTATTTGCTAACACCTTCACTATAATTTTATAATCTACATTTAATAAGGAAATAAGCCTATACGAAGACACTTTCAGTGGGTCCCTATCTTTCTTGGGAATCACAGTAATAATAGCACTCGAACAAGAGCAGATTACTTTGTTTCTGGCTGAGAATGTCAATTAAGTATGTAGTAATTTTATACTGTAGGATGCTTTGAAAGCATATTTACAAGGACAAATTATTAGCTATACTACAAAAGTTAAAAAGCAAAATGTGGCGGAAAATTTAACATTGGAGAAACAAATTACTGAGTTGGAAAAGGAATTTCAGAAAGATGTTACAGAAGATTAAAAAAAAGCTGCTTTAACGAATTTGAAATTACATTATAATACATTACAAACTTATCAGTATGAGTGTTTAGCTTATCGATCTAAGCAATGTTATGAATTGGGTGAGAGAGCTCATAAGGTACTAGCATAGCAGTTAAAAACAGAACAGACATCCCGAACTATTAATGCTGTGAAAAAGAATTCAATAATTACCTATAAACCTCAGGAAATTAATGACCAGTTTTATTCATTTTACCAGAAATTATATACTTCTGAGGGAAAGCAGAACGCTGGTTCTATTGAATCTTATTTATCTAAGTTAAATTTACCTGTTTTAAGAGAGGAGGTGGTTAAAGAATTGGATGCTCCATTCACGGATTTTGAGATTAAAGAAGCTATACAGGAGATGCTCAATGGAAAGTCGCCAGGAGATGATGGATTCTCAGTTTAATTCTAAAAGTATTTTATGAAGATTTATTTTCTGTATTTGAAGATGTATTGCAGCAAGTAACTGAGGAACATTTGTTCCCAGAATCTTGTTCGAGTGGTATAAATACTGATCCAGAGTTAAAACACTTTCCCAACAACAGTGGCTGAGCAGTCCCAGCATCTATAAGAATTAACTAGAACCTGTGATTCTCCCTCCTTTACTGAAACCAAGCCCTTTGACACAAAAGGTTTGAAAGCATCCATGACACCCTTACCAGGTTTGGAACATCTGGTCTCCTTAAATTCAACTGTTTGAATATATGCTTCTGGTAAAAACCTCCTATTCTCATCTCTTTTTCAATACTAGACAATTCGCAGTAACATGACCAGGTTTCTTACAAAAATGTCATACAAGTCCAGAAGTTCTGTCCTTTCCCAACTTGCCTTAATCTTTTCCCTTAACATTCTCCCCATACTTAATTTCAGGTTTACCTGTCTGCTCCACATTAACCTTCTGAACAGACTTATTAATCTGTTCCACATTAACTCTCTGAAAAGGCTCACTATTCTGAAATGGATTTTTGTGAATTAGAGCAAATTTGTCTGCTAATCCAGGGGTTTATCCCCACGTCTCTCTCATCTAGATACAATTTAATCTCCTCTGGGGCACACCTTTTAATTTCAATTAACATCAATTCTTTCAATCTGTCAAAATCATTGTTTATTCCTTTTGAGGTTGCACCAATGGTCAAAACACAGATATTTTTTTCAAAGTAAAATCCATATAAGACTGATTCCATGTTTTCACCAAACTCCTATATTTTTGTCTATATACTTCTGGAACCAACTCGTACTGCTTGTACCATCATTTGCCACTTGCTCTAGTCAAACTAAAGGATGCAATTTGTGTTTTTCCCTTCAATACACATTGGAGCATAAGAGGCCATTTTTCTTTTAGCCATCTTGACCTCTCAGGATCCTTTTCAAAAAGCTGAAAATATGTATCTATATCTCCCTCATCAAAAGGAGGAATTAGATTTACCTCTCTACTAGCCAAAAACCAATCCCCACGAGTTACAGCCTCAATTCTCTTACTTCATCTCAATTTTTAACTTCTCCAATTGAAACTGTCTGTCCCTTTCAATCTTTTCCAAGTCCTATTTTCTTTCTTTCAGCTTCCTCTAACACTTATTTCCTCTGTTTTTCAGTTTGTTCTGCCTCATATTGTCTGTTTCTCCACCCTCAATTGCAATTCAACAGATCTATCCTCCAGAAAATTTGCTAAGCCTTTCTCAACAAATTTTCCCTCACCTATATATTTCACTTTAATCCTCTATATTTGTATTTTTCTCATCCAATGCTTGACTAGTCATAATATCTTAGAAATAACCATCAGTTCCTCTTTTCTCTTGCTCTGCAAATGATGGCTGTGACAAAAATGTATCAACATCCATTGTTGCTGTTTTCCCACACAAGCTTTAAATTAGCTTGGGAAAAAACCCCACAAAAACTCTAAAATTCGAATGGACGAGTCCCCATAAAATGTTACAAGCCCAGAGACCCAAAAACCCAGCAACAATAGATATTCACCAAGACAAATGGTTACTTAAACAAAAGTTGCTTTTAATTATCTTTAAACATGAAAATAGAAACACATTTTAACTTATCACCATGACTTAACCCCTTTCTAATTCTAAGTGCACGTGTATGTAATGTGTGTGCAAGTTCAGATAGGTTCTTTGGATCACAGTCCAATCTCACTTCTCATTCCTCCATGTTCACTGGTTGCAGGCAATTCTTAGACTGTGCACAGAATTTAACAATAATAAAGTTTCACCAGGCTTTGGTGCTTGAAAGGTAAATTGTTACCGCTCAGGAAGGTTCTTGTCGGTTTTCAGAGAGAGATTTGTTGTTCCGGGGGAGAGTTGGGGGGTGGGGGGGGGGGAAGAGATGTACTTCCATCAGTCACTTCAGTGTCTTGCTGACGAAACCTGCCCAATCAGGGTTCTCCAGATGATAACCTCTTTCTTTCAGGTTATCACAGAGTTCCTTTTTGTTTCACTTATTCCACATGACCCTCTTAGATCAATAAGTTCTCTTGCAGACAATCTGCGGCTCCAACAAGATCTTTCATCTGTTGCCTTTTGTAAATAGCAATCCATTAGTGAAGTCTCTTTCAAAGCTCTTGCAAAAGTTGTGAGGTCTCACTATGTCTAGCATTAGCAGCGCTCCAGTATTTTAAATAAGATCTATTTTGGTGTTTGTATGTGACTTACTCTAACAAACCTTTACCCAATTTATCTCCCAAAAACATATCCATGTACTCTGTCACAATAGCCTGGGATGCATCTTTTTGGGGCCTGGAAGTTATCCACTCTTAATACCTGCTGAAATGTCATCTCTCTCCCACCCTAAACCTGTGGCCTCAATACAAAATTAAAAAAATTATTCAGACTCAGATAAAACATCAGGACCCCCTTATCCCTTCATGCATTCCTGCACTCTCAGCTTTGACTCCCTCCTTAGGCACCCCAAGGCACTGAAACACAGTACTGCTTTTAAGCTTTCACCTCTTCCCTAGACACTGAATTCCAACAAGCTTCTAAAAAGTTTAAGATTTCAATATTAACATTTTTTATCATTTCATGGTAACTACTTAAAGGACTGTGGAGGATACTTTTTCAGTATAGAAACAGTAAATCTACAAGGGTAGATAGGAGCATAAGGTTTTTTTTCCACAGCCACTGGATCCATCCAGTAGCAAAGCATTGTGCAAAGGGATAGGTGTGATGGTCAGGAATCTCGTATCAATTTCTTGTGAGTCCTGTATTTCTCTTATTGCATGTGGTTCACCCATTTATTGAAGTTCACCCATTTATTGAAGTTGTCGGAGCTGCTCATATAGTAGCCTTGACTATTATCTTACAGGTCTACCACAACCAGCCAAAATAGTCAGGGTCCATTTGGCTCTGGATTGTCACTGTACGGATGACCACCATCTCTGTTGACACCATCTTCCAAGCTGCTTGGAGCCCCTTTGCCATTTTATTAGCCAATAGCCCCAGCTTCTGTGTCAGTGAACCAACTCTTTGGATGCCTTTCTCATATTGTCAAAGGGCAACAGAATCAAAAAGACCTGCTCCATCTTAGAGATACCTCTTTGTCCTGAACCTGGTTACATCTGGCCAATCAGGGTATTAATGTAGCTTCTGTACATGATATCCCAATTAACAGGACCCTGTCCAATTAGCAGTCGGCCACGAATGTGCTTTGTCAAAAATAAATGTCTTATTGTCTTTTACATCCATTTTCCCAGCTTTAGTAATGCTATATGACTGTAGATATCAGTTAATAAAAGATGCCCTGCTGTCCTCCATGTATTTATATCCTTACTTTTACTTGTCTCTAATCCGTTCTGTCTCAAAATTGATTTTATCACTGCCTGTATGGGGTAGGGGCTGGGTCTTGAGGGGATAACCTCCTGTTGAGTTGGTTAGAATATAGGAATGGGTTCAACAGCTATAAACATTCATCTTATCATATAAGACACATATAAAAGGTATAATGCTTCTGTTCAAAATTCCTCATTTCAGTCACAACTCCAGTATTCAGTTCAAGAGTTGTGATGTTGTCCTTTTGTTCCTCTGCCCCCACTTCACAGTCCTGACCTTCAATGTGGGGGATTTCCCCTCATAACTAGTTTAAGGCAGGGCATTGGAACAAGAACAACCTATTTATCCCTCCCCTGGGTGAATCCTCGAGCCTTACCTTCTGCGTACCTGGGATGCGACACTCTTCAGAGTTGTGCCATTGGAGGATAGGATCAGCTGGACTGTCGCCTTAAGAGGAGAACCAGGATCGTGTCCCATGAAAGTGGCCCATTCTCCAGCTTTTGGCTGCTGGCTTAGTCGGTCACTTACACCATCCACTGAGCACTTCTCGATTGAGCTCCTGGCTGGCTCACCAAATGTGATTGTTTTTTCATTGCTCCCGATCCAATTAGTCCCGGCACACAGAAATCTCTTGGTTAACTCTTTATTAAATACAGCAGCAACCTGGAAGAACCTTTACTGCTGTCACATTTAAAGCAGTCTCGTGGCATCAGTATTTGTACATTCAGACACGTTAGAAAAAGGTTACTACATCAGTCACCAACATGTGATATCAGTGTAAAGCATTACGTGTAGGCACGTAGACATGACCTTCCCCTGCCCCCAAGCCTTCAGCCTCGATACAAGGTTTAAAAAAAAACATTGTTGTTCAGACTCAGAGAACATCAGAACCCCCTTATCTCTTCACTCATTCCTGCACTCTAAGCTTTGATTTCCTCCTTGGGCATCACAAGTTTTTCCAGTCAGTACCAGTCTGTGGGAGACACTGGAACACAGTACTACTTTTAACCTTTCGCCTCTTCCCTAGACATTGAATTCCAGCAAGCTTCTTACTGTTTCAATATTCTAAGAGTTTTATACACTATTATTTCACTTGCCCAACCATCCCTTCTCCCCTCATTGCTGCTGACCCCTCTCTCCTTCCTCAACCTATCATCTACTGCCTCTGCTACCCCCCCACCTTCCCACCCCTACGTTTTGTTCAGACCCCTGCTGGCATTTTCTCATACCTTGATGAAAGGCTTAAACCCGAAATGTCAGTTAGGTATTTTACCTTTGATTGATAAAGGACCCTGTTTGACCTACTAAGCTTCTCCAACACTTTGTGTTTTTACTTCCCCTTGTCCTCACCTACCATCCCACAAGCCTCCACATTAAATATATTATTCTCTGCAATTTCCACCGTCTACAATGGGACCTCACCACCATTTCCTCTTTCTGCTATCCACTGGGATTGCTCCATCTGACCTCCCCATCCACTCAATCTTTTCCACTAATTGCCCCCTTGGTACTGACTCCTGTGACTGCAAAAAGTGCTACACTTGCACTTTTTCCTCATCAATATTTGGGGCCTCAACAGTTCTTCAAGAGAATCAACACTTCACCTGTGAATTTTTTGGGGTCACTTGCAGCATATTGCCCTGTCAACATCGGGGAGATAAGACGCAGACTGGCAGGTAGCTTTGTTCAGCACCACGGTAGTTGCCCATGATGGGAGAGTCTAGGACAAGAGGACACCACTTCAGGATTGAAGGATGTCTGCTTAGAACAAAGATGCAGAGGAAATTCTTTAGCCAAAGGGTGGAGAATCTGTGAAATTTGATGCCACAGACAGTTGTGGAGGCCAGGTCAATGGATGTATTTAAGACAGAGATTGATAGGTTCTTGATTAGCTAGAGTATCAAAGGTTATGGGGATAAGACCAGGCAGTGGGGCTGTGTGTAAAATGGAACATCTTGTGATTCAATGGGATGAATAGCCTATTTCTGCTTGTCTTTTCGGTCTTCACTCTGTCCACTGCCACACCCTCCCCCCCCCCCCCCGCGGCCCTCCCCCCCCCCCCGCGGCCCTCCCCCCCCCCCCCGCGGCCCTCCCCCCCCCCCCGCGGCCCTCCCCCCGCGGCCCTCCCCCCCCCCCGCGGCCCTCCCCCCCCCCCGCGGCCCTCCCCCCCCCCGCGGCCCTCCCCCCCCCCCCCGCGGCCCTCCCCCCCCCGCGGCCCCCCCCCCCCCCGCGGCCCTCCCCCCCCCCCGCGGCCCTCCCCCCCCCCCCGCGGCCCTCCCCCCCCCCCGCGGCCCTCCCCCCCCCCGCGGCCCTCCCCCCCCCCCGCGGCCCTCCCCCCCCCCCCCGCGGCCCTCCCCCCCCCCCCGCGGCCCTCCCCCCCCCCCCGCGGCCCTCCCCCCCCCCCCCCCCGCGGCCCTCCCCCCCCCCCCGCGGCCCTCCCCCCCCCCCCCCCGCGGCCCTCCCCCACCCCCCTGCGGCCCTCCCCCCCATCTTTCTTCTATTGACTCCTCTGTATCCACCTATTGCCTCCTACCCTTCCCACCCCCATCTTTTTATTCGGGCATCTTCCTGATTTTGGCACTCTTGAAGGGCTCAGGCCCAAAATGTAACTGCCTTTTACTTTCTATGGATGCTGAAGGACAGGTATTCCCTGCTATCCAAATGTAGAGTGTTCCTATGAGACCTTTTGTGAGCTGAAATAAAATAAAATGAAGAAACAATTACAATTACCATATTTTCACACATATAACATGAATAAAATCATAAATAGTGTTTTTTTTTAATTGTAATAACGTGCACCCTCATATAATGCGCGGGTACAGTATTCTAAATTCTGACTGGCAAAAGCAATTTGCTTTTAAGTTAGGACAAAACACATAATATCTGCCACAGTTAATCTCCTGCAATTAACACCCAATCAACTTCTCCCAGAGGTATTAATTGCCCATTCTATATAACCAGCTGCAACACATCAACAGGCTTTGAAGAGGAATCAATTAAATAGTCAGATTGCAGAGTTGAGCAGAATTTTAAATTCTAATGTTTTCTCCAATCAGAGACCCTTGATATGTTAATCTCCCTCAGGGACCAGTGGACAATAAGGTGCCAGAATGTCCTGTTTATAGGAATACCATGGTATTCAGTAAAAAGATCGATTTAAAAAAAAAAAAAAAAAAAAAATTCCTACACCTGCTATAAATGGTGCCCATTCTTTCATTGCCACGACTACATTCTCATACTCACTCTAATATTCCCATGCTCACTCTAAGTTGCTGGCGCACCTTTCCCACGGCTGCTATTGTGCACATTCTTTCAAAGCTGCTATAAGTTGTTGGTTCAACTTTCCAATGCCCACTATTAATTGTGCATTCTTTCAACATGCAAAAATAGTCTTATATAGTGCACACATGCATATGGTGTGTGGGTGGGGGAAGTACCTGATTTGTAAAATGGGTTTAAAAAATATGGTAATTTATATGGGGGGGGGGAAATTTGTGCGTTTCCGATCCCACTCCCCTGCACTCTCCTGGCAGCCCACTACCAGTCCCCACACTGATCCCACTGCCCCGTACTGACTCCCGACAGCCCGCTACCAGTCCCCACGCTGACTCACAAAACCCCACTGAATTACTGCATTAGACCCCAGCAGATTTTCTTGATTGCCCCTAATAGCTGCCCTAGGCATTTTGATTCCTTTGCTACTGAGTAACAGAATGAACTGTTGCCATGAACTTGCTGTTTTCTCCGAAGAAGCTATTTCTTCACTCCAACTATCACTGAAGTAGTTCTTTAGCCCCTTTTACACTTGCATCCCACAAAATTGGCTGTTCAGTGTCTTGGAATGAGGGTTTGTATTTTCCCACTTGTCCACTCCTAACCGGGACACTGAATGTTTCATGCTTGCGAGAAGCCAACCCGGGGTTAGGACTGTTCTCCCTACTACTCGTAACATCATGAGGCATTGAGTGATGGTGGACCTGCCCTAAATCCTGATCAATGTATTATGATCTTGTATTTGAACAAAATTAATCAGGCATAATTAAGCTTTATGTACAGCAGAGTATGAGTCCTTCAGCTCCTGTTGTTGTGCTGACCTATATAAACCTTTATAAGGGACCGTGGGAAAGTGCGAGCAATAGCGGACAATTTTTTAACAGGGTGGGAAAGTTGTTAGCGCTATAGTGCTCAATTTATATAGTGTGGGAAAGTTGGTAGTGCTCTTTTGCACAATTTATAAATACTGTGGGGGGGGGGAGTGATGGTGGATCTGCCCTCCCAGAATTCCATGCGGCAGAGAAAGGGCTGCATACGTGGATTATTCATAGAGGGGTTTCTCTGCTGAACAGCATTCTGGGAAGTCAGGTCAGCCATTGCTTTTTTCCCCATGGTCTTTATAAATAGTGTGCTAGAGCGCTACCGATTTTCCCTCGCTATTTAAAAATAGTCCGCTCTTGCTATTTATTACTATTTCTCTCTCTCTCTCTCTCTCTCTCTCTCTCTCTCTCTCTCTCTCTCTTTCCCCCCCCCCCCCCCCACCCCACCCCCACTGTGACTTTCCCATGGCAAAGTTTGAACCTTCATTTTAATCATCTTGCACTCATGCAAAAACTTGGGTTATTTCAATCCTGCAATGCAATTACTCCTTTCACATTTACCTGATTGCAACGCTGGCATCTGCAGATGCTGGGGATTGTACTAGGGGTCAATGATGTTATCTTACACTGGTGTTGAGCTGATTTTTGCTTTCACACTTGCCACTTTAAAGGCTGATTGCCATTTGATTCCTGGGATAACTTGCAAGTGTGAAAGAGGCCTGTGAAACCTACTACTATTCCTGGTTGTTCCGTGCAAAATTTTCACCTGTGCAATTTTTAGTGTGACCAGCTCATTAAACATGCTGTTGCAATGTCCTCAGCATCACATACTTATTAGATCCACTTTCATAATGCAGTAAATCAGAACTCACTGGAAACTTCCTGCGCATATGGTCACCTAGGGCATTAGAAGTCTTTCAGATTTCCCATGCATTGAAGACACAGCAGCCTACTGGTCTCTTGCCATATCCTGAGATCCAGCATTTGGTTAACTCCCTTTTCCTCAAATTTCCCTTGCCATATCCGTGGACTCTGTGTTTGGTTAACTCCCTTTCCTTTGAACTTGGAGTACTGTTGAAAAGAGGGGCTGATTTTCTACTTCAACCATTAATGTGACCTGATGTCAAGGTAAAGAGACGAGCACAAGAACCATAGAGCAATACAAAAACCTTCATTAAAATTCTGCTAGTAGGAATGAGTGGTATTAGGATCAAGTAGACAAGGTCACTTTAGATAATGCCAGAACCTCATTCAAAGATTCAAGTGAAACATTACAGTACTTTACAGTATTTAAGGCATTTTCTTGCATACAAATCTGGTAGGGATTTCTTGACACCTAGTATACCCCTTTTCTAAAGACCGGGAAATGGCTGACATCAAGCAGTTATTTGCATGTACAAGTCATAATTAAAGGGTATAATTTCTTGCATAGGAAAGTTTAGAAAGATTGCTTCCAATACACAGTGACATCCACTTTCTGTATGCCTGATTTTTAGTCTTTAATTATCACGTGTAAATGGTCAGTCTCACAATAATATTAAGCCATCAGGGTTAACAATGGGGATAGAAATTTTTAGCGCCTCTCGTGTCGCTGCATGTGTCTTACAGCCATTGAAAACTCAAATCACGACTGAAGGGTTGTAAAGTTCAGTCAGTTGCATTTACGCGGGAAGCCATTTATTAATTGGTTGCTTGTTGACAGGACGTTGACACCACCAGCAAAGTCAGTTAGGGCTACTGTGTTAAAAGGCATTATGGATTTTAAGCCTGTTTGTGTGCTGTTCACCCAGGAAATGGCTGATGTAATTAATTCAGAAGATTTTGAAGGGTGAGATGATTAGTTTTAATTGTCTGTCTGGGATGTGCTTATGCCCAGTAAACATGGCTCTCTCTGGCTTCAGTGATGAAACTAGGAGCTGGTGTTTCTAAAAAAAGACATTGGTGCTGCTCTCATAACTAACATTTTTAGATAGCTCAAAATACAAACTTTCACATTAGCAACTGCAATCTAAGAGCTTAAGAGTTCAAAATAGATGGCCAAGTCCATTCAATTAATAATTGCTAAACAATTGCATCTATTGCAACCTAAACCAATGAAAGGCAAAAATACCTACCTTTTGTTACTTTCCAAAGACCCTAACCTTTGGGATCAACTGTGCAAAACACTGGACTTTTTCTGCTTCAGAGCAGCCTGGTTAGCGCAGCACTATTGCAGTGCCAGCAATTCGAGTTCTTATCTGGTGCTGTCTGTACATTCTCCCTGTGTCTGCATGAGTTTCCTCTGGGAGTTCCAGTTTCCTCTCATCCTTTTTAAAAAAAAAAACACACCATACAGGGATTGTAGGTTAATTGGTGTATTTGAGGAGCACTGGCTTGTGGGCTGGAAGTGCCTGTTAGTGTGCTATATGTTTTAGAAGTAAGGGTCTTTATAATTGAGATTGATGTGATTAATGTATCAAATACATGTTAATTAACCAAACTATTAATAAATACAATTTGGTTAATGCTTATGCTGGGACATTTGCAGATACCCAAGGGCAGTGAAGGGACCCAGGATGTTTGTTGGCTGACCCACGCTCTGGAATGTAAATTGCCTGTTGTTAACAGCCTAGCTGATAAATTTCCAACTGTCCCATTTCTCTGGAATAGTGTGATTTACAAGAATATGGGGAAACAAATCTGTAAAAATACCTGCGGGGGTGGGGTCATGTCTGTGTGATTGGTCCACAATATGGTGCATCATTGAGTTGCTTAATGCTGATTGGATAATGCATGTGTCTTAGGAGGTCACTGTTTCGAAGTTGGTAAATGTAAGATAGCATTGTAGAATTTAAACCTATGCATTTGTATATTCAGGGAGCTCCTCGATCCTCTTTAGAGGTGATGGACCTGCGACAGGACTGTGCATCAAATAAAGGGAACTGGTTAAAGAAGAGTCTAAGGTCTTCATTCCTCAGGAGAGTAAACTGCTGACTGAGATCTCACTCCAGAACCTGATCAAGGATCGACACTGATCCTCCATAATGTCTATATTTTTGTCCATCTAAGCATCGAAAATATCATAATTGCAAAGGAATATTTGCCTGCTTATCTGTAAACTTCGGCTTTTTAAAAAAAAAGCTGGTAGGAATTTACTTTATCCTCAGTTAATAGCTTAATGATGAATTAATGAATACTTGCACTTCTTTCACTTGCACTTTGTCACTTGCACTCACAATTCAACTGCCTTTCTAAATGATTTTTTTAAAAGCTTCCCTCAATCTTCCTTTAAATCTCTTTATTCTGTGACTCTGTGTGTGTGTGTTTTTGGGAGATAAATTGGGAGAGGTTTATTAGAGTAGGTTACATACAAACACTTTACAACAGATCTTATTTGAAATACTGGAGTTCTGCTAATGCTAGACATAGCAGCTTCTCACAGCTTTTGCAAGAGCTTTGAAGAGTGCTCAAGAGACTGCCCTAATGGATTGTTGTTTGTGAAAGGCAATAGATGAAGCTGCTGCAGTCAGGAAGAGAACTTGCTGTTGTAAGAGGGTCATGTGGTTTTGCAAGCAGAGAGAGTCAAACAGGCTTTTTCTCAGAGTGAGAGAGACACACAGATCATTTGACAATGTTCCAGCCAACAGAAGTAGCTGGGACTAGAACAGGACAAGCTGGCAAGCCTGAAAGAAAAAGGTTATCATCAGGAGAACCCTGAAGGGGCACGTTTTATCAGCAAGATACTTCTGCTGGCTATAACACTGTCAAGTAATCTCTGTGTCTCTTGCGCACCCCTCGCATGCCCCTGCCCATGCGTTTTAATAAATCTGCCATAGTGGGGGGTGGGAGTGATAAAAGATTGTGACTTTACAACCAAAATGGGCAAATGGGCAGAGTTTAAAAATGGTAAAGGTTTTTTACAATGGTTGCTATAGAAGGTCATGCTACACATTTTTTGAGTTCGAAAGAAGCTCGGCATTGGGAACTGCTTTTCCTCATGCTTCTGAAGGACTACTGTGAAACCCTATCCATAGTTTTAAGCTAATAAAAGCATTTGTTTTTACTCTAGTTGTGAGAGCTTCTGTTCACGCTAAAGAGAGTACAAGTGTTTCAGCAAAGACGAGAAGAGCTGTGATGGCCTGTTTCCATGCTGTAATTGTTCTATGCTGATATGGTTATAGCATATTGTCATAGTGAAACATGGTTGCATGAGGTATGTGATTGGTAGCTAACTATTCCTGGATTTTGTTGCTTTGTTTGATAGAATCGGAGTGGCAAGAGTGGGTGGTATTGCATTGCTTGTCAGAGAAAATATTACAACAGTGCTGAATACATTAGAGGGCTCATCCAGGCAGGCTATTTGGGTAGAATTGAGGAATGGGAAAGGGGTAGTTGCAATTAGGGGTGTATTATAGACCATCTAATGGGGAATGAGAACTAGAGGAGTAAATTTGTAGGGAGATAGCAGATATTTGGAAAAAGCACAGGGTTGTGATTGTGGGACATTTTAATTTTCTACATCTTGATTGGGAAACCCATTCTGTGAAAGGACTGGATGGATTGAAGTTTGTAAAATATCTGTAGGATAGGTTATATTTTTACAGTAATACATAGAGGTACGAACGAGAAAAGGGGCAGTGTTGGATCTACTGTTGGGGAATGAGATAGGTCAGGTGATGGAAGTATGTGTTGGGAACACTTTGGGTCCAGTGATTATAGTACCATTAGCTTCAAGGTAATTATGGAAAGACATAGGTCAGGGCCTAGGGTTGAGGTTTTTGATTGGGGGGAAAAGCTAGATTTTAAGGAGATGAGAATGGATTTATGAGGAGTGGATTGGGATGATTTGTTTTATGGACAAGGGATCTAGTAGAGAATGGTGGTCTTTTAAAAGTGGGATTTTGAGGGTACAAAATCTTTGTTGCTGTTAGATTGAAAGGTAGGGTCAAAAGTTTGAGAGAACCATGGTTTTCAAGGGATATTGGAAAATTTGTTCAAAAAAAGAGGGAGACATAATAAATATAAGAAAAAAAGGAAATGTTCGGAGCATACATAGAATGTAAAAAGAATCTTAAGAAAGAAATTAGAAAAGCTAAAAGAAGGTTCGAGGTGGCTATAGTAAGCAGGGTGAAAATAAATCCAATGGGTTTCTAGAAATATGTTAATAGTAAAAGGAGAGTGAGGGATAAAATTGGTCCCTTAGAGAATCAGAGCGGACAACTGTGTGAAACCCAAAGAGATGGGGGAGATCTTGAACAATATATTTTCTTCACGATTCACTAAGGAGAAGGATATTGAATTGTGCAGGGTAAGGGAAGCAAAGAGGGTAATTATGGAAACTATAGTGATTAAGAAAGAGGAAGTACTAGAGATTTTGAAGCATATAAAGTAGGTTAAGTCTCCAGATCCTGATGGGATTTTCCCCAGAACCTTGAGAGAAGTTACCTTGAGAGAAAATAGCAGAGGCTCTGACAGTGATTTTTCAAATGTCATGAGAGATGGGTATTATGGAGGAGGATTGGCATATTGCACATGTGGTTCCGTTGCTTAAAAAGGGTTTGATGAGCAAGCCTAGCAATTATAGGCCTGTAAGTTCGGCATCTGTGGTAGGTAAATTAATGGAAAATATTCTTAGAGATAATATGTGTAAGTATCTAGAGGGGCAGAGATTGATCAGGGACACCCAACATGGATTTCTGCGTGGAAGGTCATGTTTGACCAATCTTGTTGAATTTTTTTGAAGAGGTGACTAGGAATGTTGATGAGAGTAGAGCAGTGGATGTTGTCTATATGGACTTCAGTAAGGCCTTCGATAGGGTTCACCATGGAAGATTAGTTAGGAAAGTTCAGTTGTTGGGTATTAATTTTGAGATAGTCAAATGGATTCAACAGTGGCTGGAAGGGAGATGCCAGAGAGTCATAGTGGTTAACTGTCAGTCAGGTTGGAGGTTGGTGACAAGTGGTGTGCATGAGGGATCTGTATCAGCTCCATTGTTGTTTGTCATATACATTAATGATCTGGATGATGGGGTGGTAAATTGGATTAATAAATGTGCAGATTATCCACAATTCCACCTATTTTAGTATAATGACAAAGGTTTTCAAAGATTGCAGAGGGATTTGGACAGCTTAGAAGAGTGGGCTGAAAGATGGCAGATGGAGTTTAATGCTGAGAAGTATGAAGTGCTCCACTTTGGTAGGAATAATCAAAACAGGACAGACATGGTAAATGGGAGGGGATTGGGGAATGCAGTGGAACAGAAAGATCTAGGAATAACAGTTCATCGTTCCCTAAAGGTAGAATCTCCTGTGAATAGGGTGGTGAAGAAGGCTTTTAGTATGGTGGCCTTTATAAATCAATGCATAGAATACGGGACTTGGGAAGTGATGTTAAGGCTGTACAAGGTATTGGTGAGGCCAAATTTGGAATACTGTGTGCAGTTCTGGTCACCAAATTATAGGAAGGATATCAATAAGGTAGAGAGAGTGCAGAGAAGATTTACTAAAATGCATCAAAATTGTAAAGAAAGATTGAGCAAATTAGGTCTTTATTCTTTGGAGTGCAGAGATTAAGAGGAATAAATAGAGTTGATGTGGATAGGCTTTTTCCATTGAGAGTTGGAGAGATTGAAGCAAGAGGTCGTGAGTTGAGAGTTAAGGGGCAAAAGTTTAGAAGAAACATGAGGGGTAACTTCTTTACTCAGAGTGGTGGCTGTATGGAATGAGCTTCTGGGAGAAGTAGTGGCGGCAGGGTGCATTTTGTCATTTAAGGAAAAATTGGATAGGGATATGGATGAGAGGGGAATGGAGGGTTATGGGCAGGGTGCAGATAGGAGGGACTAGAGGAGAGAATTTAGTTCGGTGTGGACTAGAAGGGCCAAAATGACCTGTTTCCATGCTGTAGTTGTTATATGACCTGTAATTCCATGCTGTAATTGTTATATGTAATTGTATAATGTGAATTTGTACTGAAATTCTTGCTGCTGAGCTTTTTTCAAATAAAACACTACATAAACAACAAAATAACTGCAAAAATATACTTAATTGAAGTAGAGATCATTGAATTAAAGAGATAATACATACCAAACACCATCAAGATAATAAATATTCACAATTCTCCTTGAACAAAAAGGTAATATTGTAATAGTGCAGACAATCCTTTTATGTTAGAGCTATTGCTGACGAGTGTAACATTTGTTACAAGCTCAGAGGACCCAGAAACCCAGCAGCAATAGTTATTCACCAATGCAAATGGTTACTTAAACAAAAGTTGCTTTTATTTATCTTTAAACCTGAAAACAGGATCAGACTTAACTTATTACTATTAACGTAACTCATCTAACTTAACCCCCTTCTAATTATAAGCAGACATGTATGTAATGTGTATATATAAGTTCAAAAAAAAGTTATTTGATTCACAGTCCAATCTTACTTCTCAATCCTCCAAGTTTAATGGTTGCTGGGAATTCTTATACTGTGCAAAGAATTCAACATTTCTGAAGTTCACCAGGCTTTGATGCTTGAAAGGTAAAAGGTTGCTGCTCAAGAAGGTTCTTGTTGGTTTTCAGAGAGAAATTTGTTGTTCACTGGACACCCACAACTGATTCCTCGTAACCAGCCACTTCAGTGTCTTGCCGAAGAAAATTTGCCCCATCAGGGTGTTCCACATGATAACCTCTTTCTTTCAGGTCACCACAGGGTTCCTTTTTGTTTCCCTTATTTCAAGTGAAACATTAGGCAGCCAGTCCTCTCCTCTTGTATGAACCACAAAGTCTTTGACCAGGCTGAACCAAGCACTCACAACCTGTCTTCCAAATGGGGTTTTTCCACAAGCTGGCCGGCTTGTCCTGTTCCAGTTCCAACTGCTGCTGCTGATTGTAGCACTGTAGAGCTCAATTTTCTCTCTCTCTGAGAAAAACCTCTTTGACTCCCTCTGCTTGCAAAACCACATGACCCTCTTAGAGTAGCAAGTTCCATTCCAGACAGCCTGCAGCTCAGAGATCTGTTGCCTTTTTGTAAACAACAATCCATTATTGAAGTCTCTTGGGCACTCCAAAGCTTTTGCAAAGGCTCTGCAGCCAACATGTCTAGCATGAGCAGAGCTCCAATATTTGAAATAAAATTTGTTTTGAAGTGTTTGTACACTTTAAAAAAAAACTGCCCCAATTTATCTCCTAAAAACACATCTATAATCTGTCACACAAGAGAAGGTTCAAAAGCCTACCAGCTATTGGAAATAAACGGTTTTTGAACAGAGAGGTACTAGTCACAGTTACTAATCCTGAGGACCCCAAAACACAGCAGCAATAGAAATTCACCAAGACAAATGGTTACTTAAACAAAAGTTGCTTTTAACTATCTTTAAACATGAAAACAGGATAAAACTTTGGCTTATTACTATTCTAAGCGCTCGTGGATGTAATGTGTAAATGTTCAGGTAAGTTTTTTGTTTCAGTCCATTCTCACTTCTCCAAGTTCACCAGTATTAGGCAGTTTTTATTACTGTGAACAGAATTTAACATTTATGAATTTTCTGGTGCTTAAAGGTAATTGATTACTGCTCAGGAAAGTTCTTGTTGGTTTCAGAGAGAGATTTGTTGCTCATTGGACATACAAACTGATGTTCTCGGATCAGCCACTTCATTGTTTTGCTGAAGAAACTTGCCCCATCATGGGTTTTCCAAATGATAACCTCTTCCAGGTCACCACAGAGTTCCTCATATTTCACATGTTTCAGGAGACACACTAGCCAGCCATTTCCTCTTGTAAGGACTACAATGTTTTTGAGCAGGCTGAACTCAGAACTCACAACCCATCTTAAAAATGGGGTTTCAACAAGCTGTCAGCTTGCCAAGGCTTGGTTTGTTCACTCTCTCGGGAATTAGTTTCTTGAGCCTGGCCATCTGTTGCTTTAAAGACAATAAATAGTCTATTTACTCTACAGCATCAGTCCAACACCAACTTGTGAAGTCTCCATAGGTATTCTTCAAAGTTGCTGCAGACTCACTCTGGACATGTTCTTTCTTTCCATAGCTCTTTCATTGTAAATGAGATCTCTTTTGTGAAGTGTTACTTTGTTTGTGAAGTGACCAACACATTTAAACCCCCCCCATTATCTATCTCTTTTAAAAACCGGCTTCTGTACCATCTGCCCAAAAGTAGCACTTAAAAGAGGTTATGACCAGGGTGACGTGGATCCTTGATATTTTTGGCTGCTTTTTTGAGGCAATGCCTCTCATAGATATATTTAATAGATGGGAGGTTGAGGGTTGTGATGGAGCTGAATGTTGATCACTTCTGTGTTCCTAGGCAATCAATTTTCCAAACTAGGCCATGGTGTACCCAATCAATTTGCTTTATGCAGTGTTCCAGTTGAAGTTTGATAGACTATTCAATGTCGTACCAACTTTTCTGAGACTTCTTGGAATGTAGAGGCATAGTGTGCCTTCTTGATGGTTGTTTCAATGTATTGATTTAAGGAAAGGTCTTCTGAAATATGAATTCTCAGGAACTTGAAGCTTCAGATTCTCTCCACCTCTCTCTCTGAGGATTGGTGAGCCAGGTAGGTGTGAAACATGGCAGGCAGAACTGAGATTGGCAAAGGCCAGACAAAGGGAAGGAGAGGCAAGAAATGTAAATGGTAGAAGAGGAGTCCTACAGGATGGACTGGATGATTAGAAGACCAAAGCTGCCATGGTGGAATTTGATAAGTAAAGAATAGTGGTATCAATATATCAGATGCATCAGAAGTGGTGGGGGGCAAGAGGAGAGGAGAAGAATCCATTGGGCAGATATGGCTTGAGGGGGATGGTACTAAGGATTGGAGAAGAGAAGGGGTGCGAAAGGGGATGCTAAGAGCAGATGGGGTTGAAATGCCAAAAGAAAACAAAGTATGAAGAAGTACCTGCAAAAGGTGAATCAATTATCCTTTTGATGAATTGCTGTAGCTGGGATTGCAGGATATTACATCCTATAAGGCAAGGCCGAACACCATAAATGGCTGTGATGCCTCTTTACCTGATGAGCTAAACACTTTTTATGCATACTTTAAAAAGGCTTAATCAATGGTACCAATGAGAATCCCTACAGAAGCTGACAACTCTGTAATATTTTAAACCAATGTTAGAACATCTTTCAAAAGGCATCAGGCCCTGATGGCATACCTGGCAGGGTACTGATCAACCCAGGCTCACCTCAAGGATGCATACTTAGCCAACTGCTCGACTTGCTCTGCACCCATGACTGTGTGGCGAGGCACAATTCAAATGCCATCTACAAATTTGTTGATGATTCTGCTGACGACTATGGTCGTCAGACAGCAGTGAGGAAGTGTACAGGAGTGAGGTAGATCAACTAGTTGAGTGGTGTCACAACAACAGCCGTTCACTCAGTGTTAACAAGAAAACAAATGAACTGTGGACTTCCGGGGATGGGGGTGGGGGGTGGGGGGGGGGGGGGTGGGTGGAAATCAATAAATCAAGAAAACAATGAATTTTGTGATGTGTTTATGACCATAAATTCTGAGCCACCAGACAAACTAGGCCCACTCTTATAATCCACTTTCCATGGTGGATTTATCTATTTTGTACAAAATTGCAATCATATGTGCATGTATGTTCTAGATATGAACAAGGCAGTTTCCACAATGCTTGGACCCTGAGGCTTATCCACTAGTGTAACCACTTGCTTAAACATTACCATTAGTGATTAGTATGTAATGATTCAGCTCAATATGGCTAAAGCAAACAGATGTTTTTTGAACAAATAGTTCATAAGCTACATGTTTAAGAACTAAATCTGGATAAACAGAATAGTTTTTCTCTATTCTATTAATTTCTTACAATTTTATTTTAATTAAACCAGTTTTTTTTTAATGCCCTGTACAACAATACAATTGGTTTTAGGGGAGAACTTCAAGATCCTCACTTTGGGTTGTTCTCTCCATGACTTCTTGGAATAAATTATTTATGTGCGCAAGCATAGCATGTGAAGATAACCATGGATCAACAGGCTGCTGGACTGTTTTGCACTGTTCAAAGAATGGAATTAATTTCTTGAAAGCCAGTTTAGACTCACCCTGAAACTAACAATGACTTTTAAGTATCTTTTGTGAATGCTTAGTTTAGTTAGTTTGCAAATACCAAGTCAAATTTGAATTCTACTACTGGATAACCAGTCCAGGAAAATGGCACTTGTATTAAAGCATAATTGATCTCTTGCTGACACCTGATTAATTTACCCAAATTTCATTATAACCTGTTTTTTTTTTGTGGCAATGTTTCAGCTTCGAAATAAGGACAGCTGAATTTGCTTTTAGTTTATATTTTTAATAAATTGTACTGCTGTTTGAGAATGTAACCTTTTAAAAAGCAGATTTAATTTGATATTTATTAACAGAAATTGCTCAAAACAATCTAGTTCTGACTACCATGTATGCATTTATATCTTCACTGCTTACAAAATCCATTCAGCAGATGTTGGTGACTCTGGGAAGAAAGCCTTCATTCTTTAGAAACCTTCATAAAATTTCATGGTCCATAAAATTTCTAGAGTGACCACACAACAGATTATAACTAATTTTCAGAAATGATGATTTCTCATTGCAGAATAACTTCCCAACAAATGGGCAGACCATTTCCCTGGCATTGTCACCATTTAAAAAAATTTAAATTTAGACATATAGCACGGCAACAGGCCATTTTGGCCCACAAGTCTGTGCCGCCCAATTAACCTATACCCCTGGTATATTTCTAATAGTGCGAGGAAACCACGGGTAAATAGAAGTGAGTAACTTCAGACATGATGATTTTTATTAGATGATTTGAGTGTTTGATCCACAGTGGCTTCCTTTGTATTGTCTGTTCTTGTAGTTTTAATAGGTTGCTATTGCCAAGATATTAACCATGCATGTTGTATGTCTGTGGGTGTGGAAGTTTAAACTAGATAGATATTGGTCTATAAATTCTTGCATTCTGGTATCAATAATTGTCTCATTATGGGGGAGGGGCAGGGAGGGGAAGGGGAAAGGTTTCAGAATTTTAATTTGATTAAGATTTATATTGAGGTAATGTGCAAGAGTATGAGGTTGTTTGTTATGTCTTCTATCTTTGTTGTTCCAGTTCAACACTATGTAGGAAGAATTCACATAAATTATTATTCCATGGTATTGCACTTGAGCAACATTTTTATTTCACATAGTTTCTGACAGTACACAGATGAACCCTGTGTTACAGCTATTTGAGAAAAAAAAATTGCTTAGAGATGTAGAAAAACTTTTGTTTTTTCATGTTATTAGATGGTAAAAGAGGTAAATAAATACTATATCAACTTTTTTTTCTTTATTTGGTTGCAGATCACCCCACATCATTAATTCTCAAGGTGGGGCGTAGGAATATTTTGGTGGGGCATGGGTGTAGGAATATTTGGGAAATAATTAAAAAGTTGTTTTGAAAAAATAAACGTTATGTTGGTGTGAAAGATGTGACTTGAAAAATGTAATAAAAGTAATGATCGAATCAAACGAAGAATACTGACCCTAAAAAAAAAGATGCGCTTTTTGACTTTTTTTTCTCACTGAGAGTGCATCAAAACTACTCTAGCCTCAGGCTTTACTTTCTGGGGTCCCTTTTTTCTGAATTTTGGTGTCCCCTCAGGCTGGCGCCTGGAAGCCCCCCCCCCCGCCCCCCGCTCACCCAATCAATCCGCTAGTGAATTGCAGAATACTCTGGTGAATAAAAGTATCACTCACTACTGAACTGAAAAAGTAGAGGGGTATAGACTGGGACATGATTGGATAATTTGGAATCCTCGTCGGCACTGAGATCATTTGAAATGGATGATAATAAGATCAGTCAGATAAAATATAATTATAATGTTAACCAAGGAGAACAACAGTTAAAATAAGAGAAACAGAGAAACTTCGGAAGAACAAAATCATGTGATGAAAATAAAAAAGTAATTTTATTTGGAAGTTACCACAATTGTGTTGGACTGACAGTGTTGCCACACCAACATAACGAGTTTAATTATTCAAACCAACTTTTTAATTATTTCCCGAAATATTCCTATGCCTCACTAAAATATTCTTAAGCCCCACCACCCCACCTTGAGAATCTATGTACTAAACAATTCCTACAAATTTGCAGGTATAGTGTTACCTCTACTGCTAGAAGGCTCTGATGAGAGAGAGATTTGGTTGCAGGTATTGCACATAATGTGGTCACAGGGATTAAGTGCCATGTGGCAATGAGTGGAGAGTGACGAGAGGACGAGGGAGTCTTGGAGACAGTGATACTTTTTGGAGAATGGGAGGGGAAGATGTGTCTGGTGTGATCCCATTGGAGGTGACAGAAATTATGGAGAATAATATGTTGGATGTGGAGGCTGGTGGGATAATAGGTGAGGATGAGGGATCCCCTGTCCCTGTTATGTTGGAGGATGGGGAATGGGGTGAGAGCAAATGTGGGTTAAATGGAGATGTGGGTGAAGGCTGAAGGGAAAGCCAGGTTTACTGAAGGAGAGCATCTCCAATCTCCTGGAATGGAGAGCCTCATTATGGGAACAGGTATGATGCAGATGGAGGCACTGGGCAAAAAAGATTGCATCCTTACAAGAGTTTTGGTGGGAAGCGGTGTGGTCCAGGTATAGTTTGTACAGCAGGTATGAATTAAACCCCTACACTCACAAAATATGAGGCTTCTTTATTGCAGTATCAATGTTATTTTAATAATATGGCAATTCTTAATTGCTATCCACAGCATTTGGTACTGAAAATTACCTTTGTGTCCCATTCCATGAGAGTAGATGCTCTGGGGATGGTTTAGTTTGGTAGTTAGCTGAATAATTTCGAGGCAAAAGACCATTTTAATAAATCTGTGAACAAATGTAAGTGATTTTTTTTTCCCCCTGCTCCCTGCAAAGCTTGGCCCTTGAGAACAAATACCAACATTTCAAGGGAATTGGAGGACTTGTGGTTTCAAAAATACAAATCACTTAAGAGGGAGAGATTGAAAAAGCCAATTTGCATTTTGCTTTTGAAGTATGTAAGATACTAGCTTGTCATGGTGTACAAAAGTAATTTGGTTATGTCTGAGGATGTCAAGCTCTTGGGAAGGTAGACATTAAGAATGTACTTTCAGGAAAAACATAAAATTGTTTAAAGAAGGTTCGTGGATAAATAATTTTTTGAAGAAATTTTAAAGGGTATGGAGAGATTTTAAATTCAAAAATTGCACCACATTGGAGTATTGGAATAGATGCAAATACAGTATATTTGTTACTTAATGAGGCATGGCTTTAAGGTTCATTCATTCCTGAGCCACAAGATCCCATGATTTTATGGGAACTAAACAACATGTGATAATGTGCAGTTCAATAGATCTTGCTTACCACAATGTTAAGTCAGATCTGTAAAACATTAATTGTGAGGGCTTTTCTCAAGACTGAAAATTGTCTCCTGAGTGAGACCTTTATTTTTGAATGCTTCTGTATGACCTTAACCAGCTGAAAATGAGAACTCCAGTGGTTCCCTTCAAGTTACAACGATGACGTTCAAATTCCATTTCAGTGGTTTCCCTTGTTTGAGGTCAAAAAATGGCCACTTCGAACTTTTCTCACTTTACAGAAGGGAACATGGATTCCAAAATATGGCTTTGGCATAGTTCCAGGGCACTTCAAGGTCAAATGTAGTCTGAGAAAATATGTACAAAACTCCCTTAATGTGGTACAGTACTTTGCTGTTTGTTTGGCATTGCAATTCTTTGGGTAACCTACAAAACTGTAGGTCTGGAGCATTTAAGTCAGTTACATTTTTTGATGTTCTAGCAGTGTATTTGTTTTCAAGGTGTCAATTTTTGTTTAAAACCAATTTTGTCTAATAATATTTTTAAGATTTATTCTGTGAAACAAAATCTTGTGTTCTTAGCACTTCAGATTATTTCAGATCCATATTTTCACAAGTGCAGGATAAGCAAATAAAAAAACTTTCATAAAACTGCCATTTTATAAATGTTGTATCATTTGTTATTCTTTCCTGATATGCAATAAACATATCAATTGGTATGGGTTACTGCAGTTGAGATCTTGAATCAAACCAGTAGCCTTGCTATTAGTTTAGTGTTTTGTTTAAAAGCAGGTGATTTTTGTGTTTCTGAGATGAAAGGTGCGTGCTAAAGCTATAATTGGTTAGCATCTAAATAACCATGCAGCAATATTTTTCAGCAAATGTTCTGTTACTTTGGAACTTGAAGCAAACTTTTCATGTATTTATTTTTGCTGTGAGTATTTTCTTTGGTGGGGGGGAATAGTGGATGTGATACAACTGATGCAATTTTTCTGTCTAGCATTGATTTCAGGGATATAAACAAAAACACTTCGGTCCTCAAATGCTTTTAGAAAATTTTTTTAAAATGCTGAAGAATAAATACATGGATATGCTCCAAAGTAATCTGGAAATCTCACCACTTCTGAAAATCTTCACTCGTAGTCACAAGATGTGCAAAACTATTTTTACCCACAAGAGACAGTTTTAACTAATATTTAAGGAGATTATTGATAAAGTAAAAGGTGTAATGTTTCCTGTAATTTCTAAATGCAGTTTATAATTTTCTTTCACAATCCCAACCTACCGCATTAATTTTTATTGAGTTTATGCAGTCCTGAAGCAAGAACACAACCGATTTTCAAAAGCAATGACGGTAAAGGAAGTAAATTTGTCTGACCTTGTACCCTGCATGCGCACGCTGATAGTTCTACTGGCATATCACCAGAAATGAGGGTTGGCAGCATTGGTTGTTTATAATATTCAAACACACTTCTTTATAGTCTGGAGCATGTTGTACATTTTGTGGTCTTCAGATAAGGAGAATAAAAAGTTTTAAATCAGACTATCAACATTTGACCATTTTTTTCATGATTCATTAGTATAACAATTAAAATTCATTCATTAAAATGCGGTTTTGATATTTTAATACTATTTTTCATATTTTTAAAAATCTGCTTTATACGGGCGAATAGTCAATTCAATATTGTTTTGCTCACGGTGTCGAAGGCTTTGGTGAGGTCAACAAAGGTGATGTAGAGTGCTTTGTTTTGTTCTCTGCACTTTTCTTGGAGCTGTCTGAGGGCAAAGACCATGTCAGTAGCTCACCAAAGTCTTCGACACCGTGAGCAGGAAAGGGCTTTGGCAAATACTAGAGCGCCTCGGATGCCCCCCCAAGTTGCTCAACATGGTTATCCAACTGCACGAAAATCAACAAAGTCGGGTCAGATACAACAATGAGCTCTTAGAACCCTTCTCCATTGACAACGGCGTGAAGCAAGGCTGCATCCTCGCACCAATCCTCTTTACTATCTTCTTCAGCATGATGCTGAAACAAGCCATGAAAGACCTCAACAATGAAGACGCTGTTTACCGCACGGATGGCAGTCTCTTCAATCTGAGGCGCCTGCAAGCTCACACCAAGACACAAGAGCAACTTGTCCGTGAACTACTCTTCGCAGACGATGCCGCTTTAGTTGCCCATTCAGAGCCAGCTCTCCAGCGCATGACGTCCTGTTTTGCGGAAACAGCCAAAATGTTTGGTCTGGAAGTCAGCCCGAAGAAAACTGAGGTCCTCCATCAGCCAGCCAGCTCCCCACCATGACTACCAGCCCCCCCACATCTCCATCGGGCACACAAAACTCAAAACGGTCAACCAGTTTACCTACCTCGGCTGCACCATTTCATCTGATGCAAGGATCGACAACGAGATAGACAACAGACTCATCAAGGCAAATAGCGCCTTTGGAAGACTACACAAAAGAGTCTGGAAAAACAACCACCTGAAGAAACACACAAAGATCAGCGTGTACAGAGCCGTTGTCATACCCTCGCTCCTGTTCGGCTCCGAATCATGGGTCCTCTACCGGCATCACCTACGGCTCCTAAAACGCTTCCACCAGCGTTGTCTCCGCTCCATCCTCAACATTCATTGGAGTGACTTCATCACCAACATCGAAGTACTCGAGCTGTCAGATTCCGCAAGGATCGAATCCACGCTGCTGAAGACCCAACTGCACTGGGTGGGTCACGTCTCCAGAATGGAGGACCGTCGCCTTCCCAGGATCGTGTTCTATGGTGAGCTCTCCACTGGCCACCGAGACAGAGGTGCACCAAAGAAGAGGTACAAGGACTGCTTAAAGAAATCTCTTGGTACCTGTCACATTGACCACCGCCAGTGGGCTGATCTTGCCTCCAACGGTGCATCTTGGCACCTCACAGTTCGGTGGGCAGCAACCTCCTTTGAAGAAGACCGCAGAGCCCACCTCATTGACAAAAGACAAAGGAGGAAAAACCCAACACCCAACCCACCAATTTTCCCTTGCATCCGCTGCAACCATGCCTGCCTGTCCCGCATCGGACTTGTCAGTCACCAACGAGCCTGCAGAAGACGTGGACATACCCCTCCATAAATCTTCATCCGCGAAGCCAAGCCAAAGATTGTTTTTGCTACACTTGCGTTAATGTGCAAGCTCTGAAAGAAATGAACAGATTTTTAATTTGAATTGTATTAGCAAATGGACGTTAATAGATCAAGTGAATCATTAAAAGTAATGGCAAGGTGAGTATTTCTTTCAATTATCTGTAATTGTTATTACAACTTGAGGTGGTGGACAGGTATGTAACTAATTGAGAGTGTACCCATATTTTTGTCCAAGATCTATCAATATCTTATTTCCATTGACAGGGAGTATCTTTCTTTATCAAAGCAATTTGCTGTATTTATCATGAATTGCATATTAAAGTTACTACAATTTGGGTTCCATGGTACTCTTAACAATTTAATACTGGTATTCATATTTAATATCATGCCTATTAATCTTTCAAATTAATGGAGTTGTTAAACGAAAGTTTGAGTTTTGCTTGGAAAGCGACTATTCAGCAGTGTGGAATAAACTATTTGAAAAAGAATTACCAATGCACTTGTTGTTTGGCTTATTGCTGTTCAGTCAGGTATGATGTTGACATAATACATGAATTGTTTATCATTTAACTGATTAAAAGTGAACATTTGCGTTCCATCATCCATGAAATTTAAATTCAGCTAAGTAAATTATGAAATAATTTATTAAAATCTGTGATGGTAAATCTATGAGGAAACTTTGAATCATAGTAAAAATAAAACATGATTTTCTTGTATCCTTCAAGTTTGCCTGATCTAGAGTGACTTGAAATCCACAGGAATAGGGATGATTTTTTTAAGGTCCGCCAAAAATAACCTTGATAGCCATTTAGCTCTGACTGCTACATTATTGAAAACAGACCAGCCATTTAGCATTGCATGCCCCTTGTGGATACAGTCAGTAGATTGTTTTGGGATCACTTCACTATCCGATCCTTTTCCAGTCCTGCCACATCTTGTCATGAAAAGTGGTAGGTGATTAAATAGCTACAGGAGGAAGTGTCTCCAAGAACATTCCCAATTTGGGCCCAGCATGTGAGCACCAAAGTTGAGGTTGAAACATTTGAACAGTGTTCACCTGGTAGTTTTGTGTGGATTATCTATCTTGGCTCCCCTTTAATAGCACTATGTAAATCAGACGAACCAATTTGATGCACAAGATGATTATAAGAAAAGAAATAGAGATGCAGGGTTCAGAAAGATTTATGGAATTAAGATGCCGTCAGATTTCAAATTCTCATCCTTCAGATCAGATACCTGTACTGCACCTTTTTAAAAATTGTCCTTAGTTTGGAATATTTGTATCATGAGCAATAATTCATTTTTGTTCTGTCCTGGTGAGACCCCTTCGTGAAGTGGTCTATTTCTTTTGGTTAAGGAATTTCCAAACTTTTGTTGTGAATACCAGCAAAGCATTTGCAAATCAGGACAAAATGCAACTTGAAAGGAAATCAGATAGATAGCTTTTGCCTTTCACAATGGCAGAGTTGATGGGTTTAGGAGGAGCTATCCTGATGGCCTTGAGTAGAGTTGTAGATGACACTCTGCAAGGAGTGTCCAGAGAATGAATGTTTACGGAGGATGATGGCCTAGCCGATTGAGCTGCCTTATCCCAGGTGGCGTTGAGCATTTAAAAGACCTTTACACTGCACTCATTTAGGCGATTGGAAAGAAATTCATTGTGCTCCTATGCCTTTATAGGTAGGAAAAGATTATAGGATGCAAGGTGATGAATCACTTGCTGTTGGATACCTGTCCAATGACCTGTAAGGGTGATGGTGGTGATCTCAACAATAGTTGTGCCATTGAATATAAAGACTGCTTTGATCCTTTGTTAGAGATCATCTTTGCCTGGCACTTTTGTGGCAAAAACAGATTTGCCATTTTCAGGCCTATACCTGGATGTTGTTCATTTCTTACTGCTTGTAAGCATGGGTTGCTTCATTTGCAGAGGAGTTGTGAATTGAATGCTGCACGCATTCTGATAAAAGGAACATCATTGAAGCAGCTAAAGTTTAGCAGGGCCTAGAAAACACCTTGGAGGAATTGCTGCATTGATGTGATCATTGTGAGTTATGACATTGAGTGTATTTTTCCCCCTTTTATTCACATTGATTTCAGTAACAGTCCTAGAAATATAAATGAAAGTGGTTTGTAAAAGAAAGTGGAAAAGGGAAATTGTTGCTGCCTGTTATTTTTGATTAATTCTACTGAACAAAGTGAATGTTGTGTCATTAAAACTATAAATACACCCAATAAAACCTTCCAAATAATTTACAAGATTTACTGAATTGTAAAGCTTTGGACCCATATTGCTCGTAATAATTCAAAGACATGGTAGACACATTAAAGTTGAATTTGCGGTAGTGTAGTTCTCCAAGCACTAAAACAGCTTTTAACCAATGACCCAGAACACGGTTCTGACGTACTTCTGAGATTGCTGCTTCCTCTTGTTTCCCTTTAAAGGCCCCAATGATGTAGGTAGCTGTGGTCTTTAGGGAAGATGTTCACAATAGAGTTGGTTTGCAGTATTATGCAAGTTTGATCAATTTCCTGCATGGCTTGCGGCACAATAGATTTGGCTGCTTGGATATGAACTTCAGCCAGCAGGAAAAACTTCCTGCCCTGTGCTCACCATTATGGTGTATTTCCCTTACAGCTGTCTGGCCTTGCTTCTTGGCTCCTGTCCCAGAAGATCTGTCCTGAGACTGAAAACTATAACCACAGCTGACAGGTGAAAATCCTGCAAAAATCAATTATTGTCAGGCAGTTTTTGATAGGTACAACATCCATCATAGGATCTTTTTTTAAACCTGGGAACACTCTATTGAAAGTGCAGCCCTTCTCTTGGCAATCCAATTTCTACTTAGATTTGTGTATCTGAATTTCAAACCTTGAGCGGGAAGGAAGAAATTTTGTAAAGCTTGAATTCATAGTAAAAATTATCATATTTAATTTTAACTGGTCTTTTCAGGTAAAACAAGTCAACAAAAGTCGAAATAAATATAGTACACTAATCACGCACGTTAAAATACCTGTGTTAATTTTCCAAAATTCACATTTCATGGTTATTTTGGAGTGATATCAGTAATTGCTGAATGAACATCCTATTTCATATTTGCTTGAAACTATAGTAGTAAGTGAAATCTTTGACCAGATATTTCCCCCTGCAATTTTCCAACTATATTAAATGGTTTTACCTATCCACAAAAATGACAATTAATTGGCTTTCACTTACCCATCATGTAAAATTGCAAATTCACTAAATTTACAGGTTCAGTTATTAGGTAGTTTGTATAACCAGAGTGGAATTACAATTAAATGCAACTTCTGTTCAACATTAATTATCTACATCAGAATTATTAATTTCAGAGCATCCCTAGTTTTAAAGAAATGCTTTTTGTCATTGCTGTTTTCAAGTAAATCTGTTGTGCCAAAATGAAAGCACCAATTTAATGGGAAGCCCAAAGCTTTGTGTTGTACTTCTATTGGCTAGAAAAACAAACAAAACTGCAGGGTTGAGAATCTGAAACAGCAAACAATGCTGGAAGAATTCAACTGGTTCAGCAAAAATAATGGAAAGAGAAGCCTATAAATGTCTTCAAATGTTAACTTTTTACAATTCACAAATGCTCTTCACCAGCTGAGTTCCTACAGCTTTTTTTTTTCCCCTGCTTTTGGTCTAAACTTCTTGCTGAAGTTTTAAAACTAACTCTCAAACCTTTCATCAATTTTGAAAAGTATATAAAAGAAGGTAGATAATTTCTTGGAACAAGACACCAGACCAACTGAAGATGCATTCAATCCATGAGACTTTTGAATTGGAACTTGCACACATTCCACTCTACCTTTTATATTTTAAATTCCTCTGTGTCCCAACTTCAATTTCATTCATGTACAATAGTTTAAAGTTAAATCTTGCAAAAAAAGAACCACCAATTTGTAGATAGATGTAAAAAGAACAGGCTATATGAACTTTAATATCCAAATATGGTGTCAGTTGGGAAGAGGACATAACGTCATGACACAATTCCATGTGTATTTTTCACTTCACGTAGATGGAGACTTTAGGAAGGAAAGGTTGACTCAACCTTGAGCCAAATTAAGCCACAAAAGTTAAGACTTTATGGAAGGGAAGCGTGTGCAGATTTGCATTTCTCTCATCATTTCACTTGAGGAAATTTGTATTCAATTAATGCTTCCTTTTGCTTAATCAGTTTAAATGCTTAAAATTTTGATAAATTTGTCAAATGCCTTTTATGTTTCAAGTAATTTACTAGTATTAAAAATGTATGCTAACTCAATATAACATTATTCATTATATTGTAATGCATTATTGAAATGCAATGCCAGGCATGGTGGTGGAGAATGGTATAATGAAGACATTTAAAATACACAAAAAATAGAGGGTGTGGGGACAGGGAGATTTAAATTACTGAGTTGGTTTGTAGATTAGCACAACATTGTGTTCTGAAGCGCCTGTACTGTTCTGTGTTATAAATGATATTTGAGAAAAGCCCATGGTTTTTGCTCAATTAAATTGACCATAGAACATTACAGCACAGAAATAAGCCCCTTTGACACTTTTAGTTTGTGCTGATCATTTTTTTTGCCTAGACCCACTGACCTGTACCCAGTTCACAGCCCCCCATACCTCTCTAATCCATGTTCCTGTCCAAATTCTTAATTTTTAAAAAAAATTTCCATATATTTATTCATAGCCAAGTGTAAAATACAGTAGTCACATATTGATAGTCCATTATACATGATGGACTAAAACCCCAAGAAAAAGCATAGTAAGAGAGAGATAAGGAAAAACAAGAATAGAAGCCTGGTTGCCAGAGAACACCCCTCACCACACAGCTCTGACCATTTGTATCTTTTGATACTTCCAAGGAGGTTAATGACGTTTGAAGTTTGGGCCCACAATTTGTGAATGTGGGTGTCACATTTTCAAAAATACAACATTTATTTCTTAGATTATGTAATCTTCTCAAGAGGAATGCAGCTATGCATTTTTGCATTTCATCGTTTCATACTTAAATGGGTGCCTGATTTCCATGATACTGCTATAGATTTTCTTGCTTCTGCCAAGGCAATCTTTACAAATTTTTTTGATATATAAATAATTTCAAGTTTTGTCTTATCCCATCAATATTGCCTAATGAAAAAAAAGAGTTTTGTGGGAATTTAATTCCTGTAACCTGTTCTTAAAAAAAAAAGTCAAATTTATCCTAAAGGGTCTCACTTTAGGGTAGGACGAAGTAGAATGTAAATTTAGTTATTTGTTGACAACAGTGTTATGGGGTGTCCACTTCAGCAGTCGAAGTAAGAAAAAAAGTTAGTCAATTAATATTTATAACAATTATAATATTCAAAATAGAGAAAAATAAAATAGCAACACCCCCCCACCCCATTGATCTTGTTTAAATAATGCACAACATTATGCCCCTCCATTTTGTGGGTTGAGACATCTGTCACAAATACACACAAGACAATAATCCATTTCACCTCTAACCTCCTTGGATGTTTACCATATATTAATCTTGCATTTGTAAAAAAAAATTAAAAAAACACTTTTAAAATTTTCAAATTCCCTCTTGCTGATTAGCTGGCAGTTTCCACAAATTTTTCTGCACGAACATGATCTGTGAAGAACTTGTTCTTTCCTCCTTGCAAGAAAATCTTCAAAGTTACAGGATGGCGCTAAACATATCTGTAACCTTTTTGCCATGAGGCATGTTTCACCATATTAAATTCTCTTCTTCAACAATTCTAAACTTGTATCAAGATAGAAAAATATCTTGGTTGCATGAAACTCTAGTGTACTTCATCCTTCTTTAGCTTCTTGTGCTGCTGGTGCCAATATTATTTTTGTCTTGATAATGAAGACATTTTATCAGTATAGACCTTGGTTTCTAATATGGTGTAGGCAGAGGTCTTAAAGGTCTATGTGCCCTTTCAATTTCAATAATATTTTCAAATTTATCTGGTCCCAGAACCTCTGGCATCCATTGTTGAAAGAATCTTATTGGATCCTCACCTTCTTTAAAACCAACCATTTTAATGTTATTTTTTCTACTAAAGTTTTCTAATAAATCAACTTTTCCCCAAAGCTGCTGCTTTTCAATAAACCCATGCATCTGTCTCATTTTCACTATTCTGTCCTGTGCCTCCTTCATACCAGCCTCTACTTTTTTTCTAAAACTTTCATCCACATTATCCAATTTATTTTACAATTTATATACAATATCAAAGTATTTCTTTATCTGTTTATCTGAATTTTTCATGTCTGCTCTCATCTTTCTGTTCTTTTATTAGTTTAGGATTTGTGCAGTCTTCCTCCTGTAACATTTTATTTCTGACCTTTTGAAACTTTTATTTACTTTGTTTCTTCCTCTCCTTGATCTTTTTCCTCCTCTTCATCACTGGCCTGTGTTTGGGATAGATAAATTTCTTCTAAAATTTGATATTTATTGGAGCCAGCCTGTAAGGGCCTGAATTGCCCGGGGATGAGCTCTTACCCGTTACAGAGTCCAGAGGACCCCCAAAACCAGCAGCAAAAGAAAGGCACCACAACACAGGGTGACTTAAACAAAAGTAGTTTTTAAATATATTTGAACAAGAAAACAGAATTAAACTATAACTTATTACTTAATCTACTTACTGAACCTACCTAACCTACTTCATCCCCCCTCTAATACTAAGGGCAGGTGTGTGTAATGTTTATTTAAGATTAGAAAAGTTCTTTGGATCACAGTGTAATCTCACTGGTTGCAGGCAATTCTTGTACTGTGCACAGAAGTTATCATTAACAAAGTTCACCAGTCTTTAGGGCTTAGCAGGCAAATGATTACCACTCAGGAGGGTTCTGGCTGGTTTTCAGAGAGAGATTCCTTTTCCAGGACATCCGCAACTAATTCCTTCTCAATCAGTCTTGCTGACGAAATTTGCCCCCTTTAGGGTTCTCCAGATGATCCTCTTTCTTTCAGGTCACCTTTCAGACTGCCAGTCTTCTCATTTGACCAGGCAGCCTTCCAAAGTTTGCCAGCTTATCCTTCTGGAAATGATTTGTGTCTCTCCTCTCTGTTTCACTCCCTCCCTTTCTGAGAGCAAAACTTTTCTCTCCCTGTCTGCAAAAATCACATGCTCTCCCAGGCAAGCTGTATGTTGATACTTTGTAGCCTCTTGCAAGAAGGACTCTGCAAAAGTCCTGCAAATATTCTGTGTTTTAAAATGTTTGTATGCAATCTGCTCTAACGATTCCTCCCAAACCATCTCTAAATACTCTGTCACACCCCAACTCCCGGATCCATGGAGACAGTAGGCCTTATTTCTTTATCTTGTCAATGTTCTGTTTGTGTTCCCAATGGGTCAAAGGTGTTCTTTCCTCTTTTAGATGATATTCTTCGATCATTGTAATGTGCTTGAGCAGTTTTTAACAGTTTTGGTTAAAAGTACTTTGCTTATTTAGCACTTTTTTAACTTCTACCCAGGAGAGTCAGATTTCCACTTCCTGACTACCCCATCATGTGATGACCCCTTCTTAAAATGTAAAAATTGAGCCTGAATTTACCACTTCAGCTGGCAGCTCTTTCCACACTGTCACCACTCTGCGTGAAGAAGTTCTCCCCCAAAACTTCTCCCCTTTCTCTCTTAACCCATGTCCTCTAGTCTGAGCCTTACTGACTAACCTCCCACGTGTGACCTTGTCAAAGGCTTTACTAAAATTCATTAGTACATTAGTTTCCTTTTCTCAACACCACCAGTCCAATGTCGCAACAATTGCATAATTAAAACTAGTAATTAGAGGTGACAGTAGCAAATACCAGGTGCAGGGAGGAAAGTTTAGTGGAGGCGTCAGGGATAGACAGTCTATCCTTCTACAGCTTTTTGGTAACCTCCTCAAAAAACACAACCTACCAGGCACAGACCCACATTGAGTATCCCTAATTAGCTTTGGCTATCCAAATAATTGTATATCCAATCTCTTATGTTACCAGCCCAGAGGACCCATAAACCCAGCAGCAATAGATATTCACCAAGATAAATGGTCACTTCAACAAAAGTTGCTTTTAATTATCTTTAAACATGAAAACAGAATCAAACTTTAACTTATCTATTATTAACTTAACCCCCCCCCCCCCTTTAATTCTAAGCACATGTGTATGTAATGTGTGTGTAATTTCAGAAAAATTCTTTGGTTCACAGTCCAATCTCACTTCTCATTCCTCCAAGTTCACTGGTTGTAGGCAATTCTTAAACAGTACACAGAATTTAACATGTATAAAATTCACCAGGCTTTGGTGTTTGAAAGGTAAATGGTTACTGCTCAGGAAGGTTCTTGTCAGTTTTCAGAGAGATGTGTTGTTCCAGGGCATCCACAACTGATGTACTTCCATCAGTCACCTCAGTGTCTTGCTGATGGAACTTGCCCCATCAGGGTTCTCCAGATGATAACCTCTTTCTTTCAGGACACCACAGAGTGCCTTTTTGTTTCCCTTATTCCAAGTGAAACATTAGACAGCCAGTCCTTCCCACTTGCATGAACCACAAGTGTTTCAACTAGGCTGTCTTCCAAAAGCTTGCCAGCTTGTCTTGTTTCAATTCCAGCAACATCTGCTGTCTGACACTGTCAAGTGATCTCTGCTTCTCTCTCTTTCTCACACACACTGAGAGAAAGCCTGTTTGACTCTCTCTGCTTGCAAAACCATATGACCCTCTTACAACAGCAAATTCTACTTTCAGACAGCAGTGGCTCCAGCCTGCTCTTTCACCTGTTACCTTGGTAAACAATAATCCATAGTGACATCTCTTGAGCATTCTTCAAAGCTCTTGCAAAAAGTGTGAGAAGCTACTATGTCTCCAGTATTTCAAATAATATCTGTTTTAAAGTGTTTTAAAGTAGTTAGTATTTCTATATATTGATTTAGAAAACTTTCCTGAGCACATTTGACAAACTCCAAGCCATCCAGCTCTTTTACAACATAGGAGTCCCAGTATATATGTGGAAATTTAAAATCTATCACAATCTTGTTTCCTGCAACTGTTTGCTATCTTTCCTACAGCTGTCTGCTCTATCTCCACAGATTTGCTCCGCCAATTCTTGTTGACTAATGGGCAGTTAATACAACCCCATGAGTGTGGTCATACCTTTACTGTTCCTCAGCACCACGCATATAGCTTCAGTAGATAAGCCCTATGCATTGTCCTCTCAGAACACAGCTGTGATATTTTCCCTGACAAGTAATGCCACTTTTCCACTTTGCAACTCCACCCCCACTCCCCGCCCTCCATTCTATCGCGAATAAAGCAATGGAAGCTGGAACATTGAGCTGCCAGTCCTGCTCCTCCTGCAACCAAGTTTCACTAATGGCCACAATGTCATAATTCCATGTGCCAAACCACGCTTAAGCTCACCTGGCTTTCCTACAATACTCCTTGTATTGAAATAAATGGACATGAGAAATTTCCATTACGTACAACCTGTTGATTTCTACCGGTGCGGGCAATTTTCATGTCATCTTTTCCCTCCTTCCACTCTTCTATCTGCTCTGGCACCCCTGAAAATCTGCTTTAACTCCAACGGAGAAGCACCAGTAAACCTTCCTGCAAGAATATTAGTCCCCCTCCAAATCAGGTGCAACCATCCCGTTGGAACAGGTCCCACCTTCCCTGAAAGATGGTCCAATGATTCAGAAACATGATTCCCTCCCTTCTGCACCATGTCTTTAGCTAGACGTTGAAAAGTATTTTCCTCCAATTTCTAACTTCACTAGGACTTAGCACAGGTAGCAATCCTGAGATCACCCCCTGGAAGTCTTGTCCTTGAACCCAGTGCCTAACACCCTGAACTCTCCTTTCAGGACCTATTCACCCTTCCTACCTGAGTCATTGGTCCTCATATGGGCCACAACATCTGGCTGCTCACCTTCCCTCCTGAGAATGCCATGAATTCAATCTGAGATCTCAGACCCGGGCACCAGGGAGGCAACATGCCATCTGGGATACTATATCTCTTCCATAGAACCTCTTATTTGTCCCCATAACTATAGAATACTCTATCATTCCACTTCGCCTCCTCCTCTTTTCCTTCCTTAGCCACATGACCAGATGCCATGCCAGAGACCTGATTGTTGTGGCTTGTTCCTGGTAGGTGATCTCCCCCAACAGTAGCCAAAAAAGTATACTTGTTATTGAGGGAAATGGCCACAGGGGTGCCCTGCTTGACTGTTCCCTTTCCCTCTCCTGACTGTTGTCCATCTACCATCCTGCTACCTCCTAGGTATGATAGCATTCCTGTAACTCTGGTCTGTTACCCCCCCCACCCGCCTCCGGAAAGATCAGATTTATCCAACTCCAGCTCCAATTTCTTATCTCAGCTTTTCAGGAATTGCAGGGATACTTCTCAGGGATACTGCTAACTACTTGGGGGTTAAATTACTAAAAGATTCATATAAACTTAATTTTTCTCCTCTATTCAAGTGTGTGATTGTCTTTATCATCTTAATAGGTCATATTAATGCAGTTAAAATGATAATATTACCTAAGTTTTTATATTTATTTCAAATGATTCTAGTTTTCATCTGAAATCTTTTTGAAATAATATTGACTCAAAAGTTTCTTCCTTTATTTGGAAGAACAAAAACTCTAGAATTAGTAAATTTAATCTACAAAAATTTTAAAATGATGGAGGTACGGCCCTACCTAATTTTCGGTTTTATTATTGGGCTGCTAATATTCCCTATCTAAATCTGAATTTTTATTCTGATAAATTGGATTTTCCATTATGGACAGATTTAGAATTGAGATCTATATAGCAGTATTTAGTGGCCTCTTTATTGGGGGCCTCTCTTCCATTTAGCTTTCGAAGGTCATTAGGAATATATCTAATCCAATACTCAAACATAAATTGCTTAACTGGTTCTAATTTAGGATTTTTAAATTTAAAAAAAAGTCTTATCTAGTGTTATCTCTCACAATTACTTTTCTTGACCATCAACAATTGATCAATTTTTCTTTACAGAAGAAAATCAGAGATATTGTTTCTTTTGGAAATTTATTTAAGGAAGGTTGTTTAATGTCTTTTGAAGAGCTTGCAAGTAAATATGACTTAATAAATACATTTTTTAGATATTTACAGATTAGAAATTTCTTAAATATCATATTACTGGATTTTCCACTTTTATATCCACCACATCTAGTTGATAATCCTTTCTGAGAAGGATTCAATTGAAAAATA
This sequence comes from Narcine bancroftii, assembly GCF_036971445.1. Classification (NCBI taxonomy): domain Eukaryota; kingdom Metazoa; phylum Chordata; class Chondrichthyes; order Torpediniformes; family Narcinidae; genus Narcine; species Narcine bancroftii. Next base: position 351,772,953 of record NC_091470.1, read on the forward strand.
TTAATTTGAATTATGTGATAATTATTGAAATTGCGTCCAGAACTTCATAAGATTAAAAAGGTTTAGGAACTGGAACTGCAAAACCCTTAGGATCTATGGGACAAGATTTATAAACTGGTAAATATATCTTCTATTCGTGCTTGACATTCATTAATCCTATTCAAAGTGATGCATCATGTTCACATGTCTAAAGATAAATTGGCTTAGTTTTTTTAAAATCTCTATTTGTGACAGATGCAAATCTGAAATTGCTACATTAACACATGTTTTGGTCTTGTTCATCCTTAGACAACTTTTGAAAAGCAATTTTTAATCTTTTCAACTATACTCCAGGTTGAGCTATGATCCAATCCAATAACTGCTCTTTTTAGGGTTATTGACCCAGACATAGGGAATTTTTCTGTACCTATTCAATGGGTTGTGGGCTTCTCTTCATTGTGGCGAGAAGAGCCATCCTATTCAAATGGAAAGACTCTAGACCTCCAACAATGGTTTTCTCATATTATGTCTTGACTAAGCCAAGAAAAAAAATTAGACATCATGTATTTGATTCATTGGTGAAATTTGAAGATACATGGTAACCTTTTGTCTTATTTTCATATAATGTATATATTTCTAATGTGATTAGATGTATTTATTCTTCCAGATGAGATAATCTTACCTTTGATTCTTGATTTACAGTAGAAACAAAAAAACTATAAAATGTGTATCCCTCAAGATAAGCTGCTCAGCTATTTTTTTGTTAGTTTTTTTATATTGGAGTAGGTTAGGTAGGGTTTTTGTATAATAATTTTTTTCCACCCCATTGGCATGGTGGGCGTGCGCGATATTGTATTTTCCATTTCATTTCCTTTTCATTGTATTACATTTCTTAAAAAAACCAATTTAAAAAAAAAATTAAAAAAAGAAAGGGTTACTGCTGGTTTTCATAGATTACAGATGGGGAGCTGTGAGAGAGAATCCCACAGAACAAACTGCAGGCTTCCCTGACGATCCACATTCTGCAAGAGGAGGATTTCCCTGCCTTGGTTGCCATTCACACTGTTTATGACTACATATAACAATTACAGTACGGAAACAGGCCATCTCGGCCCCTCTGGTCCCCACCGATTTTAAGTGAACTCTACAAGTCCCACCTACCTGCTCCCTGCCCATAACCCTCCAATCCTCTCACGTTCATGCACTCATCCAACTTTCTCTTAAATGACAAAATTGACCCTGCTGCGACCACCTCTTTCAGAAGGTCATTCAATTCTGCCACCATTCTCTGAATGAAGAAGCTTCTTATGTTACTTCTAAAGTTTTGCTCCCTAACCCTTAACTTATGACCCTTCATTCCAACCTCACCTACTCTCAAGGGGAAGAGCCTATTCGCATCTACTCGATTCCCCTCATAATTTTATATACTTCGATTAAACACCCCCCCCCCCGCCTTTTACGCTCCAATGAATAAAGACTAATCAATCTTTCTTTGTTTTCTAGATACTGGCACCATTTTAGTAAATCTTCTCTGCACCCTCTCTACCTTATTGATAATCTTCCAATAATTTGGGGACCAGAACTGCTCATGAAGTTCCAAACTTGGCCTCACCAAAGCCTTAAACAGTCTCAACATCACCTCCCAGCACCAATATTCTATGCTTTGATTTATAAAGGCCAGCATATCAAAAGCCTTCTTTACCACTCTATCCACATGAGAATCCACTTTCAAAGAATGATGAACCATTATTTCAAGATCTCTCTGCCCCTCTACATTCCTTGATGCCCTCTCCTTCACTGCATATGTCCTGTTTTGATTATTCTTTCCAAAATGAGACACTTCACACTTATCTACATTAAACTCCATCTGCCACCTTTCAGACCACTCTTCTAAGTGTTCCAAATCCTTCTGCAGTCCCTGAAAACCATCTTCACTATCCACAACTCCCCCTATTTTTGTATTGTCTGCATATTTACACACCCAATTTACCAATCCATCATCCAAACCATTAATGTAAATGACGAACAACAGGGACCCAACACCGATCCCTGAGGCACGCCACTCATCACTAGCTTCCATCCTGACAGATAATTATCCACCATGACTCTCTGGTGCCTATCTTCTTGCCACCGTTGAACCCTTCTGACTATCTCAACGTTAATCCCGAGTGCCTGAACCTTCCTCGCCAACTTTCCATGAGGAACCTTATTAAAAGCCTTACTGAAATCCAGATGGACTACATCTACTGTTCTAACCTCATCAATCTTTCTAGTCACTTCCTCATAAAATTCAACAAGATTTGTCAAACATGACCTTCCCCTCACAAACCCATGTTGGGTGTCCCTGATCAATCCCTGCCCCTCTAGATACTTACACATATTATCTCTAAGAATACTTTCCATTAGTTTACCAACCACCAACATAAAACTTACTGCCTGATAATTGCTGGGCCTACACCTGGAGCCACTTTTAAACAGAGGAACCACGTTTGCAACACGCCAATCCCGCAGCACGACTCATTCCTCCAGTGACTGTTTAAAAATCACTGTCAGAGCCTCTGCTTTATCCTCCCTGACTTCCCTCAAGATCCTGGGGAAAATCCCACTTATCCTACACCTTCTTTCTTTGGCTTGGCTTCGCGGACGAAGATTTATGGAGGGCTAATGTCCACATCAGCTGCAGGCTCATTTGTGGCTGACAAGTCCGATGTGGGACAGGCAGACACGGTTGCAGCGGCTGCAGGGGAAAATTGGTGGGTTGGGTGTTGGGCTTTTCCTCCTTTGTCTTTTGTCAGTGAGGTGGGCTCTGTGGTCTTCTTCAAAGGAGGTTGCTGCCCACCAAACTGTGAGGCGCCAAGGTGCACGGTTTGAGGCAATATCAGCCCACTGGCGGTAGTCAATGTGGCAGGCACCAAGAGATTTCTTTAGGCAGTCCTTGTACCTCTTCTTTGGTGCACCCCTGTCACGGTGGCCAGTGGAGAGCTCGCCATATAACACGATCTTGGGAAGGCGTTGTTCCTCCATTCTGGAGACGTGACCTACCCAGCGCAATTGGATCTTCAGCAGCGTGGATTCGATGCTGTCGGCCTCTGCCATCTCGAGTACTTTGATATTAGGGATGAAGTCGCTCCAATGAATGTTGAGGATGGAGCGGAGACAACGCTGGTGGAAGCGTTCTAGGAGCCGTAGGTGATGCCGGTGGAGGACCCATGATTCGGAGCCGAAGAGGAGTGTGGGTATGACAACGGCTTTGTATACGCTTCAGTTCAGTTGGTTGTTTTTCCAGATTCTTTTGTGTAGTCTTCCAAAGGCGCTATTTGCCTTGGCGAGTCTGTTGTCTATCTCGTTGTCAATCCTTGCATCCGATGAAATGGTGCAGCCGAGATAGGTAAACTGGTTGACCGTTTTGAGTTTTGTGTGCCCGATGGAGATGTGGGGGGGCTGATGGAGGACCTCAGTTTTCTTCAGGCTGACTTCCAGGCCAAACATTTTGGCAGTTTCCGCAAAGCAGGACGTCAAGCGCTGAAGAGCTGGCTCTGAATGGGCAACTAAAGCGGCATCGTCTGCAAAGAGTAGTTCACGGACAAGTTGCTCTTGTGTCTTGGTGTGAGCTTGCAGGCGCCTCAGATTGAAGAGACTGCCATCCGTGCGGTACCGGATGTAAACAGCGTCTTCATTGTTGAACTCTTTCATGACTTGTTTCAGCATCATGCTGAAGAAGATTGAAAAGAGGGTTGGTGCGAGAACTCAGCCTTGCTTCACGCCATTGTTAATGGAGAAGGGTTCAGAGAGCTCATTGCTGTATCTGACCCGACCTTGTTGGTTTTCATGCAGTTGGATAACCATGTTGAGGAACATTGGGGGGCATCCGAGGTGCTCACCATTCCACATCCTTTTCCCCAGTGAATCGATTCTCTAGTGGACCAATTCTACCCTTCACTCTCCTTTTGCTATTCACGTACTGTATTTGTAAAAACCCTTCGGATTTACTTTCACCCTGTTTGCTGTAGCCACCTCGTACCTTTTCACTATCCTAATTTTCCTTCTTAAGATTTCTACAATCCGTGTATCTTCCAAGGATCTCATCCATAACTTACCTATTTAAAACCTGCCCTTGTGCCTACCTGTTGAATCCTTTTTGTTCCTCAAATAGGGTGGCCATTTCTTTTTTCAAATCCTACACCACCTCTAACTCAGCCCAGTTTTAGAGTGGTTTGGGTCACCTGACCTGCTTCTCTGTCTTTGACTTGCACTCAATTGCCCAATCAACTGCCCCTCTGACGTGCTTGAAGATGTAATATTGTACTGAATAAGATAAAAATATAATTGTCACAAATCTAAATGGGCTTGTGACTTTTGTGTGTGGTTTGGAATTGAACATTTAGCATGGAAGCAACAGTGAGAAGTGAATATATATATATGTGTGTGTGTGTGTGTGTGTGTGTGTGTGTGTGTGTGTGTGTGTGTGTGTGTGTGTGTATATGTGTGTGTTTGTGTGTGTATATATATATATATATAGGTACATTGGAAAATGAAAATCATAAGGCAAAGTAAAAAAAGATTATTTGGAGCAATATAAAACCAGATTACATTTCCCCAATAAATATTGTTTTGAATTATAAATACCTTCTGAATTCAGTCAATTTTATTTTGTTCCTTCCATCATGGACGAGGCGGATTTGTCTGCTTCAGTCGCTTCATGGTCTATATATCTACTTTCTTGAAATTTACTTTGTTAAAAATGCATCTTCCCTAAACTTTACTATGTACTGTATAACTTTGTTTTTTTTTTAAATTTGCTTTTACTAAGATTTAATATGACTGCATGTAAGAAAATCATTCCTGAAATGTAAACTCTGTTTCTCTTAACACTGAGGCCTAGCTTGCTGAATATTTCCAGTATTTTCTCGTTTTGTTTTAGATTTTCATGTCGAAAGGATGCCATTTAGCCCACTGAATCTTTGCCAGCTCTCAAAATATTTCATTGCAACAAGACTTCAGTCAGTGGCATAAGAATTAAAATTTGTAAGTCAAATAGTTGTAAATCAGAATTTCTCTGCAGGAATGGCCAGGTCAAACTGATATTAAATTTAGCTGGATTGAGCAATAATTTTGTAATTTATTTTTTAGTTCTTCTTGAAAAATGGGCGTCGCTGCAAGTTTCAGTAGTTTTTTTTGCATTGCTGAAAGTTGTCATAGTTTGTCATTAAGTGACTTGTCATTTGAGGAGGCAGGTATGTACAGGACTGGGCAAGATTGATGGTCTTTGAGAAAATGAACAAATCGATCAGTTTAGAACTGTAGTCACTTTTTCATCCAATTAACTGATAAACTTCAGGAAACATGTTGCATTTGACTGCAATTCTACTTGATCAAATGCATTTATTTGGCTTGCATGTTTAAATTTTGTTATCGTATTTGAAATGTTGAATTATTTTTGGTGTAATGATTAAATAATTATAACGCTATTTTCGTTAAGAAAATCTAGATGCCAGGGTCGAGTGTAAGGCACAAATGTGCAGGAGAAACTCAGCAGGCCATATAACATCCATTGAAGGAAAATGCAATCAATGTTTCAGACCTCAGCTTTTAATTCCTTACAAAGGGCATGGATCTGAAATTGGTTACCTTTTACTTCCTATGAAGGAATAGTCTGATGAGTTTCTCCAACACATTTGTGTATTGAACAAAAAACTATTGAAGTTTTCAAAACTTTCCCATTTCTCTATTTAGCCACCAGATGGCAGAGAGAAACCCCATAAAGTGCAAGAAGCAGTCAGCATCTGGAAAGAGAAACGGTTTAATTTTTCTGCTTGTAAAAATGTTACTGTATGCTGTATCTACATCTTTTGGTTTGATTTTCATTTGGAATAGAAGAAAAAGGTAGTTTATCTCAGGGACGCATTGCCTGCAAGCCAGTCTATGGATTGCAACCACAAAAGGATTTTTCGATATTGTTGAAATGACCAAGAAAAATATACCCTAAATAATCCAAGTACACGATTAAATTTTTCTCTTCTGATTTTTTTTTTTCAAATGGACCAAATAGGGTGGCTGTTACTTTCATTACAATGTACGTTCATATGGATCACGAAGGGAAATATCACAACTGATGTGGGGAACCCCACCCCATGTAGTTCTGCCTCCAACATTCTCCTTAACAAACTCTCAAGGGCAAAGCTATATTTTATATTAGCAATTCTTTACTTTTATTTTACAGTAATGTACTCCTGCTGCTACTTTCATTTTGCTGATGCAGAAGCTACTTCCAGGATAATTTTACATTTGCCAAAGTAATACTCTGCCACACCCTTGCCCACTCACTTAACACGTATATCTCTCTGTAGACTCCGATAATTTGCTTTTCTACTCAGACTAGTATTATCAGCTAACCTAGATGTGCTACCTTTGGTCCCCTCCTCCACATCATTTATAATATTTATATATTATAAATATAATATATATTTATATATTATAAATACGTGGACCCAACACTTATTTCTACAGTACTCCACTAACCCCTGATTGCCCTCCAGAGAAATATCTACCGTATTGATCATAACTCTCTGCTTTCTGTGAGTTAATCAGTCCTCTATCCATGCTAGTTTAGTACATGATCCCAAGTGCTCTTTGGAAATCCAAGTTCCCATCTATCCACTGAATTCATCCTCCAAGATCTCCAGAAAATTAGTTACAAATAACCCACCTGTCCAAAAATCCATGTTGTGTCTGATGAAGCAATTTCTATTCAGACATCTCACAATTTCTTCCTTAATTGCTTCAAATATTTGACCAATGAAGTATCCAACTAACTGCCATCTTTTACCTGCTTCTGTCTAACTTTTTAAATGCTGCCCTGTTCATTGTATTATTTGAGTGTACATTATTTGAAAAGACCAAGCAAACTCTTCTGGTTTGTTATTAGACATGCTCCACTTGCATCAAATTGGAAAGCATATTGCTCTGCAAAAGAGGGTTGGACTTCTCCAGGTGCTGGCATAAGTCCCGAGCAACGAGACTTAACAGATCTGTGCTGCAGCCAGCTGAATGGCTGTTCAGTTCCCCACGAAGTTGCCTTTTTTTTAAAACTCTCCCTTAGCTGTCATTTGAGATTGCTAATTGGACGCAGACTTTACATAGACGAACACTGACATACAGGAAATGCATCGTGTGGAATTTATCTGAGAAGTGAGGGAAGGTCCGAAACATTCAGATAAACTGAAACAAGGAAAGAACTTCTCAGTGCAACTGCACTCTAGCTCTGTTGGTACTTGTCAGATAACCAGATGCATTCATTGCTTGCATACAATTTATCAATGTTTTTTTAAAAAAAAACACATTGTGTTCAGATTGTCAAAGCAAAAAGCCTGAAAGAATGTGCATTCTTCTCTGCTGAGGGGATTTTCCAAGAAGAATGGTGGCAACAGGATTTTACAGATTTTAAGCAGGAAGTTATCACCGCATTTTGTAACTCAGTGAGTTTATTTCTGTTCTCTTTAAAAAATGTATTTAAATGCATTAATAAAGATATTATTGGTGTTAGTGCTCTAAATGTGTCCTGCAATTCATTGAGATTGCAAGAAAAGTCTCCATGTTTAATAAAATTAATATAGGAATGCTTAATTTAACCCATCAGTTGAAAAAACAGTATTGTGGTCTGTAACACTGAATCTTCTCTCATCCCTGTCTCTTGACTTTTAATAGTTTTCAGGCACACAAACGATTCAGTAAAAATGTATGTTCATGAAATTTTTAATGAAGTAATACTTCAATATCAAAAAATGTGCGTGCAGACTTGAAATGTTTCATATGTAACTGTTAAGAGCAATCATGATTTAATCTGCTGTGCAAATGTGCTGAGCTTGCTGTCCTGTGTTGTACTTTGCAGTAAATGTTCATTCAAATGTGTTTATAAAATTGGTGGTCTATGTTTCCGTACATTATCAATTTCCATGGAGTGGCTTGTAATTAATTTTTTTAAAATTACCCAGTTAGAAATCAAAATGAATTTGAAAAAATACTTAGACATTTGAGTAAAATTTATGCCATGTGGTATAAAAGCATGGTGATTTATTTAGTGAACTGTTCAGTTAGTCTTCATGGACAGCCTTTGGATTTTGGAACAAAACGTTAGGTGAAATGAAAATTTTAAAAATTATGCTGGTTGTCTGAGGAAAGAGTTTGGTTCTTTTGCAATAGTTTATTGCACCATTGCAATTTGGGTTTTAGTTTTAAAGAAATAAATGTTCTCTCTGTCCTTTAAATCCATAGATGAAATGAGCTTGCATATATCTAGTCTCTGAAATGTTTTCTCTATTGTACTGTGACAGAGTATATAGATATGTTTTTGGGAGATAAATTGGGAAAGGTTTGTTAGAGTAGGTTACATACAAACACTTTAAAACCGATCTTATTTGAAATACTGGAGCTCAGCTAATGCAAGACATATTGGGGCCTCACAGCCTTTGCAAGAGCTTTGAAGAGTGCCAAGAGACTTTGCTAATGGATTGTTGTTTACAAAAGGCAACAGATGAAAGAGCATGTCAGAGCCACTGCTGTCTGGAAAAGCGCTTGCTGTTCTAAGAGGGACATGTGATTTTACAAGCAGAGAGTCAAACAGGCTTTCTCTCAGCGAGAAACACAAAGATCTCTTGTTAACTGTTACAGCCTGCAGACAGCAGCTGGGACTGGAACAGGACAAGCTCACAAGCTTGTAGAATGCCCCATTTTGGAAGAAGGCCTGGACAAAGCCCTTGTGGTTCATGCAATAGGAGAGGACTGGCTGTCTAATGTTTCACTTGTAATAAGAGAAGCAGAAAGGAACTCTGGTGACTTGAAAGAAAGAGGTTATCATTCTAGAGAACCCTTAAGGGGCAAGTTTCATCACCAAGACACTGAAGTGGCTGATTAAAAAGGAACAACAGATCTCTCTCTGAAAACCAACACAAACCTTCCTGACTGGTTAACCATTTACCTTTCAAGCACCAAAGCCTGATGAACTTTATAAATGTTAAATTCTGTGCACATTATAAGAATTGCCTGCAACCAGTCAACTTGGAGGAATGAGAAGTGAGATTGCACTGTGAACCAAAGAACTTTTCTGAACTTGCATACACATTACATACACATGCGCTTAGAATTAGAAGGGGGTAAAGTTAGGTTAAGTAAGTCAATAGAGATAGGTTAAAGTGTGATTCTGTTTTCACGTTTAAAGATAATTAAAAGCAATTTTTAAGTAACCATTTGTGTTGGTGAATATCTATTGCTGCTGGGTTTGGGATCCTCTGGGCTCTTAACAGTTCTTTGTTTATTAGTTATACATAGCATTGGACATTACCAATGATAGGTTAATGTGGCATGCTCAATCAGATCAGGCTGTGTTCTGTATAACGAACGTGTAATGTAATATATTTAACCATAAATATGATATTAAATGCAAGAATGGGCAAAAGGACCATTTTGAGGGATGTATCAAGAGCAATCTTTTCCTTGGATTCTATTTCATTTGGTTTCTGATGAAGTAAAATGCAGGGTTCATCATTAATTGTTATTTTCTTCCTATCTACATAATTGTCTTATATACATTGTGGAGCATGGGCTGCATAATCTTAATCTTAATCTATTAAACAGTATTTGGAATATGCCTACTCAATCCCTGACTACAGAATTTGTATCATGTATACAAAAGCAATTGCCCCAGTGAACTCAAGTCAATTAATTTGCATCTCTACGTTCATAGCACATGATGTTCTGGTTATACATTCTGGGAAATAATTTTACTTAACTTTTTATGCTTTCAAGAACAAGGATAATTATAAAGTTTAAATGTATTGTCACTTGATTTGTCACTGCAGTAATTGAGGTGGTTTTGTGAGCAGACCTGGCAGCACATTTCACTTTTTTTTCTCTTGTGTCCAAATCAATTCAGTGGCATCTAGTGTCCTTTTCAAAGGAAGTCGTGATATTTAAATTTTTTATGTGACATTTACCTCTTGCCTGTTACAACTGTGTACATTTATATTGGGCACTTAACATAATATAACAAAAAAGAAGGTAGTGTAGTGTCTCGCGTCTCGGGCCAACACACTGGAAATGGCCCTCAAACGCAGTGACTTGCAAGACTTCGCATGGGCTAAGATGCCATTTCCATAGGGCTCAAGTGGAATGGTGAAACTGGTCAACCACCACCAGTGGATCGCACGGGGCCCAATCAGGGACCGGATGCTGGAACTAACCAATCGGTGACTGACCCGTTCAGCCACACCCCGCTGCTGACATGGCCAAGCTCACTATAAAAGGCAGAGCTACCGCTGAATAAACTGTGTTGAATACACTCTACTGGCCTACAAGTTTCGAGCTACAGCCCAGGAGCTATAACCTGGGTGTAGCAGTAGAGACCCGGCTACAGTGGTGACCCTGACAAGTCGAAACGGTGTTTTGGACCGGTCGATAGAGCAGCAACCTGGGATCAACACCATAACATTGAAACTGCCCTGCTTCTGGACTGCCCAACCATGAGGGTGGTTCCAGCAAGCTGAGGCGCATTTTGCCATTCGAAGGATCTCAGAGGACAACATTCACTACTACTATGTGGTCAGTGCCTTTGACCAAGACATGGCAGCCCAGATTATCGATTTCCTTTAGCAGCCCCCAGATTAAGGAAGGTATGTGATCAGTGCCTTCGACCAGGACACGGCAGCCCGGATTATCCATTTCCTCTAGCAGCCCCCAGAATAAGGAAGGTATGTGGTCAGCACCTTCGACCAGGACGCGGCAGCCCAGATTATAGATTTATTCTAGCAGCCCCCAGAATAAGGAAGGTATGTGGTCATCAAAGAGCTACTAACCCGCACTTTTGAGCTCTCAAAGCACGAGCACGCTGCTCGTCTGCTGCATATCAACGGTTTGGAGGACAGTGCCCCATCCACCCTCAGGAGTGACCTGCTCGCTCTCTGTGATGGCCACACCTCCTGCCCACTGTTCCAGCAAATATTCCTGAAGAGGCTGTCGGGGGACATCTGGCTGCTCATTGTGGAGGAGGATTTCAAAGACCCCAAGAAGGTAGTTGCCCTAGCAGACATGCTATGACTAGCAAAGAGGAGCACCTTCACTTTGATCGACCAGGTGATGACAACACGTCAACAGCGCCCAGCCACGAGGAACACCAACTGGCCAACTGAACAAGACACCCCACTGGTGAGCTGTACTGTTATCATTAATGGTAGGGCTCTGATTCCCGGTGATGCCGCTCGCCCTGCACATTCCAGGGAAGTACCCGGGCTGGCCATCATTAATGGCTATGACGACCGACCAACTGCAAAGCCACCTACATATCCAGGACTTGCTGTCAGGCCAATGCTTCTTAATGGACATTTGGGCACAAAGTATCATCCCCACCACCAGCCTCGAAGCTCGCTGTGGCAAAATGGGCCGAGAACTCTGTCCGAGTGGCAAATCACTCTAGTATCTGAACTTTTGACTCCTGTTCCATGCCCCTTCACTTCGGGGTCCGCTGGTTCACCTAGATGTTCACCATGGCAGCCGTGCAGCAACCACTTTTAGATGCCGAATTCCTGAGGGCCTATTCCCTCTTGGTGGACATCAAGGGGTGTCAACTGGTATACAGTAGGACTTTCCAATCGCTCTCCCTCAATGGCACTAAGCTGACCAACCCCTACTGGTACTTGGTGATTATTGCCACCAATGAGTTCGCCAAGATCCTGACGGATTACCTCCCCCCACTTCCATTCGCCAGAACCCAAACATGGAGTGCGACACCAAATCATGACTGAGGGCCCTTCCCTCCATGCCAGGGCACACCGCTTCCCCCATGAAAAACTTGGCCAACACTGGAACTGGCCGTCGAACGCGGCGGCTGGCAAGACCTTGCACGGGCTGAAATGCCATTTCCATAGGCCGCCAGTGGAATGGTGAAACTGGCCAACCACAGCTGGCGCATCACAGGGGGCCTAATCAGGGCCCAGATGCTGGAACTGACCAATTAGTTGTTGGCCTGCGCAAGCCACGCTCCGCTAGTGGCGTGGCTGAGTTCACTATAAAAGGCAGAGCTGACCCTGAATAAACTCAGTGTTGAATACACTGTACCGGCATGCACGTCTTCTTTCCTCTGCAAGTTCCGCGCTATGACCTAGGAGCTATAACCGTGAGCAATAACCTGGCTGTAGCAGTAGAAACCCTGCCACAGTTAAAGATTTTAACAGCGTGCATTTGGTTGCATGACAATTCTGCTATCTGATAGCAGTAGGCTCAGGGAAGATGTATGTACGTGCAAGACAGTATTCTTTTTAAGATCTTGGCAGTTCTTTACAAGTTGCAGCTTGTGTTTATATCTCTCTATGGTCTCTGTCTGCTAATAGAAACTGAAGGTGCTTGTGAACATTCAATAGATAAGACCACTTAGGTGAAGCGATAAACTAAATTTAACTTGCAGTCTCATTCTGTTTTGCCCAAGTCCACTTGCTCTCCTCCACACTATTGTATCCCCATGACTACAATAATTATGGCCACAGTGATCAAAATTTCAGGCACTTCCTGGTACCCGAATGTGGAGTGCACAGAAGTTTATAAGCATTAAGTTTAAAAGTAAACTAAAACATGTGACTTCATTGCAATACAGTGCAATATTAGGGCAGCATGGTTGGTGTAGCGGTTAGGGTAACACCTTTACAGTGCCAGCGATTGGGGCCAGGATTCAAATCCTGTGCTGTCTGTAAGGAGTTTGTATGTTCTCCCAGTGTCCACATGGGTTTTCCCCAGGGGCTCCAGTTTCCTCCCACCATTTGAAACATACCTGGGGGGGGGGGGGGGGGATGTATATGTTAATTGGGTGGCATAGACTCGTGGGCTGAAATGACATGTTACCATGCTGTATGTACGTCTAAATTAAAAAATATTAATATTAAAAATACACAAATGTGCTGGAGTAACATCTATACGAAGTAGAAGGTAACCAATATTTAGGGGTTGAGTCATTTGTCAAGGTATGAGGAAAAAGCAGGCAGACCTTGACAGCACTAGGAACCTGGGTTCTAATCCAGTGCTATTTGTAAGGATTTTGAATAGCATCCTGTGTCTGTACGTTTCTCAGGTGCTCCAGTTCCTTTCCATGTTCTAAAGATGTATGAGGTTAGAAAGTTGACTGGTGATTAAGGTGACGCAGATTTGTGGGCTGGAAAAACCTGTTACTGTGCTATTCCTAAATTAAAAATATTAAATTCCAATTTGTTTTCATAGTCCTGTGTATAAAAAGACGTGCATTTACGTCATACCATGCATTACTTAAAGGATGTTCCAAAGCTCTTTACAAGTAACAAAGGACTCTATGTTGACCACTTTAAATATAACTGTTACAGACAAAGAAAAGTGTCAGCCAGCTTGTGCACAACAAAGACCCATTGAAGAGCAGTGTATATAATTAGATTAAGTGTTCTATGGATATTGGCTAAGGAATTAAGATTGAAGCTTGGGAAAGTGCACCTGCTGCCCTTTGAAGTACCTTTTATGCTTTCTCGTCTGCATAAGAACCTCTTGCCCAAGAGAAAACAATAGGCAAGATGTGCAGTGAAATAAAAGTCTGCAGGCACTTTGATTGTGGTAGAAACACGAAAATACTGGAGCAACTCAGCAGGTCATTCAGTGTCCAAAGGAGGTAAAGAGATATAATCAGTGTGTCAGGCCTTAGCCCTTCTTCAAGGTAAAGCATGCAGCAAGTATTGCGTGGGAGTGTTGAGTTGCATTGTACATTAAAATTGCCTGAATGTGTTTTAAATCCACATCCCTCTGATCCAGGTGAAAGTGTTGTAGTGGATACATTGCCAGCACAGAACCTATTCTTTTTTTTAAGAACATGATAAAATTTAAAGTGACTTGAAAATAGTAGATTCGAGCAATTAAATTAGTGCTTCATGAAAGAATTAACACAGGTACCATGGACTGCAAGCTTCCCTATTATTCTAAGAATTTTTAACTTTTGCCCTTTTTGTTCTTGCATATCGTGTGAAATGCAGTGTTTATGCTGAACAATAAGGCAATTTTAGTTAATTTTTAGATGTAATATTTTATAGAAAGAGCATTAATCTCAACTATTTGGCAGTATTTAATCACTTTATTTTTGTGTGCTTCTAGTGTAATAAGTTTCCAATGCCATGTTTTCAGATGTCATCTGAACTGGGAGGGTCTCTGGGCACAAAATCAACTGGGACAAGAGTGGAATCATACCACTAACTGATGGGGACTAAACAATTTAGATGGCCTAAGAATGGGATCAAAATGGATAATGATTTAAAAAAATTTAAGATGAACTACCTCCCCTTGCTTAAAAAAAAAATTGAAGAAGATTTAAATAATTGGATAACTTCCAATAACATTGATCAGAAGAATGAACTGTATTAAAATAAATATATTCCTGTGTATGCAATGCCTCTTTCAGACTCTTGTGGAAAGGTGTTAGCCAGAATCTCCATGGAAAAATAAACTTGGAAATATCATGGTTACAAGTCCCAAATTTTTAATATTGGCGGTCCACATGAAATTTGTCACTTCCCTCTTTGATGGGTGGAAATTGAACTGGAGAGAGAGAGAGAGACTCCAAAAACACCTCTCAGATATGTAGAGAATTGTTACGTACAAGGGGCAATTAATACCATTTTAACAGTTAAAAATTAAATTTAATATTCATAATACAATCTTCTGCTACTTTCAATTAAGAATTTTTTTTGAGAGATGAATTAGGACCGACCATGATTTTACCAGAGTCCAGTGAAATGGAGATTCTGCTTTGAAAGGGGAGCACAAAGAAATTCACATTAGTGATGTATTCTCTATTTCAACCGGGTACTCCTAAATGAAAACAAAGATGGGAATTATGACAGAGTATATAGATAGATTTTTTGGGAGATAAATTGGGAAAGGTTTGTTGAGTAGGGTCACATACAAACACTTTAAAACAGATCATTTTGAAAATATTGGAACTCTGCCCTATGCTAGACATGTCAGGACCAACAGACTTTTCAAGAGCTTTGGAGAATGCCCAAGAGACTTCACTAATGGATTGTTGTTTACAAAAAGGCAACAGATGAAAGATCTTGTTGGATCTACAGATTGTCTGGAGCTGTTCTAAGAGGGTCATGTGGTTTTTGCAAGCAGAGAGAGTCAAACAGGCTTTCTCTCAGAGAGAGATCACTTCTACAGTGTTACAGCCAGCAACAGCAGCTGGGACTGGAATAGGACAAGCTGGCAAGCTTGTGAAAACCCCATGTGGAGGATGGGTTATAATTGCTCGATTCAGCCTGGTCAAAGCCCTTGTGGTTCTTGCAAGAGGAAAGGACTGGCTGTCTAATGGAATAAGTGAAACAAAAAGGAACTTTGTGGTGACCTGAAAGAAAGAGATTATCATCTGGAGAACCTTGAAGGGGGAAAGTTTCTTTAGCAAGACACTGAAGTGATTGGGTGTCCATCAAACAACATATCTTTCTCTGAAAACTGACAAGAACCTTCCTGAGCGGTAACCATTTACCTTTCAAGTACCAAAGTCTGGTGAACTTTATAAATGTTAAATTCTGTGCACAGTATAGGAATTGCCTGCAAACAGTGAACTTGGAGGAATGAGAAGTGAGATTGGACTGTGAACCAAAGAACTTTTCTGAACTTACACACACATTACATACAGGTGTGCTTAGAATTAGAATGGGGTTAAGTAAGTCAGTAGTGAAAAGTTAAAGTGTAATTCTATTTTCATGTTTAAAGATAATTAAAAGCAACTTTATGCAACCATTTGTCTATTGCTGCTGGGTTTAGGGGTCCTCTGGACTCATAACAGAATCAGATTTGAAAATTAAAATTGATGAGAACTGGTCTGATATACGTCAGGACTGCATAACTAGTATAATTAAAGTAAGACAGAGACTTGTGGAATTTTTTTGCATCCGCTACATCTTACCCCACAGATATTGCACAAATTAAATTTTAACATATTGGTTATATGTTTTAGATGCAGGGAAGTAACAGGTATCTTTTTATATTCTACCTGGTCATGCACTAAAGTGAAACCCTTTTGGGAAAATTTAATAATTTTATTAAACCAGATCATTGGGAAACAATTGCCACAAACTCCTGAATTGTTTCTCCAAGGAAATATTGTGGACATAAGACCTAAAGTGAGGCTGTCTAAGTACCAATTAGAATTTTTCAAAGTTGCATTTGGCAGTGGCCAGGAAATGTATTACAGTTACCTGGAAGTCTGAGTCCCTTCTGGACATAGCCCGATGGAATGTGGAAATGCATAGTTGTATTCTGCTGAGGAAAATTGTACAATTTAACAAATCTAATACTTATTGCAGGTATGGCAGCCATATCTGCATAACGCAGGGTTGAATATCTAAGGTACTTATTCTGTTATCGAGTCTTTTGGCCCCGTTTTGGACTCATTTGCGGGGAGGGGGGGAGTGTTTGGAAACATGTACAACATGTATCAATTATTCTTTTTCTCTTTATTGTACATATCTGTAATGGTTAATTCTTGATACTTGTTTAACGATAAAATTAAAATAAAGTATTCCAAAAAAAAAATGCAAACCAATCAAGTTGAATAGGAATTTGGCTGACAAACCTGTTCTCATTTCATAGCTTCTGTTAGCAGATGGCCAAATTTTGTATTTAATGACTAAGATTTGAGAGGAAATAAATTCCAAATAAAATGAGTGGAGTATGTGTTTCAAATAATTGCATCTTTTAGCTCTGGGACTATGTTGTGTGCATGTTGTTTAAGTGATAGGGAGTTTGGTTTCACTTGTGAATAAAACATTAGATATCAAACAAAATACAGAATAAAATCATCTTCTTCCAGTTTGCTCTGATAGCAAAAAAGAGAAATCAAATGTAGGTTTTTGTTCCAGTTGGCCATCAATAGTTTAATACTCTATTTCAGTACAAACAGGAATTCTGAACTGTTTTGATTTAAATTTGTCCTTTATGCATTCTTGGAGTAATCCTCTGCTCTTTCATAAATAGAGGGAACTATTATGGGAGGGATGTTTTCTCTCCTAGTTTGCTTCACGTGAATTACCTATGGTGGCTTGCAAAAGCACTGGAAAAATATCATCAAATCTGTCTCTATAAAAATCATCATTCAAGTTCACTGCCAACCAATGTGATCGGTCAAGTCTCATCATGCTCATGTCCGTCAAACCAACGTGTGGGAAGAGTTTGACAGGTAGATGGTGGAAAAAACATGAGGGCGTGCTCAAAAACTCTGAAAAATACAACCGTCCCCATTGATTCCTGAGATTCTCAGTACCATACTGAATGTTCCATCTCTATTGTTACGAGCCCAGAGGATCCCAAAACCCAGCAGCAATTGAAATTCACCAAGTCAAATGGTTACTTAAACAAAAGTTGGTTTTAATTTTCTTTAAACATAAAAACAGAATCAAACTTTAACTTATAACTTTTAACTTAACCTCCTCCTAATTCTAAGCACACATGTATGTAATGTGAAAATGTACAGGAAAGTTCTTTGCTTTCAGAGTTCTTATAATATGCACAGAATTTAACATTTATGAATTTTCATCAGGCTCTGGTGCCTAAAGGCAAATGGTTACTGCTCAGGAAAGTTCTTGTTGTTTCCAGAGAAATATTTGTTACTTGTTGGACATACACACAAACTGATTTTCTCTAATCAGCCACCTCAGCATAATGTCATCAAAAGAAATGAATCTGCAAATTAACTCTATGAGAATTGAATTTTTGGTGCTGTGTCCATGCTGCTTAGATGTTGCCTTTAAATCTGTTGATAATTTGGTTCAAATCTAATGATTTGAACTAGAACTGGATCTCCAAGATTGAAAATTTCTAATCAGGCTAATTTGGTATTTTGTATTTCCATGGAGGAGGATACAAAGGAATGAGAAATAAAGCTCATTTTTAGAAAGTGTGAAATAAAGCTTGGATTTTACTGTTTTGAGAGACTGGCAGACTTGAAAGAATCTTTTTCTTGTATAAACATGTCAATTTGATAACCACAGATGGGACTAAAAAGTGCTGTTGTGGTATAATCTTGATTATTTTACATGTCTGGATTGAGAGAAGATTAATTGAATCACACAATGGAAGCTTGATTTTTTTTTACTTTGGAGCCAATAAAACTGCCCATGGCTTTTTTCAACAAGACATTGCAACTCAGCTGGTGCATTTTGTGCCTTTTCAAGTACAGAAATTTGCTATTATCCCCTGTCTAGCTGGTATGTGACTTCAATCACAGAATTGTGCTTAGCTCATAAATGCCTGCTCAATGTCTTAACGAGACACTCAGTTAAAAATGTACTTTGTCAGGATAAATTGGGGTGAGAAATAAATGTTGTTTGCCAGCAAAGCAAATATGATAGATTAAACTCCTTTTCGAAATGTTTTAAGGCAGAATTTGAAAATGCATCTTAGTTTTGTAGAATTGTCATTTGCCATATTTTCTAAGGATGCATGCCTTACAATTGACTGAATTACAATGTTAGAATAAAATAGTTTTAAATAAAGGTTGCCAGTTTGTTGAATGATCAAGACATTAATCATGAGTTAATTATACTGTTATAAACATTGTAGAAATCTAAAATCATATTTTTGCACATTTTCATACAATTTCAATTGCAACATAATACAGAATGTGCTGTGCTCAATATTACTTAAATATTTGCTCAGTTTATAAAATAAATAAATACTTAAAGTGGTGTTTAAAGTGGTCTCTCTCTCTGAAAAATATGTTCATTTAATTTAAATTTAGAGCTATAACACAGTAACAGACCCTTCTTACCTTAAACCCAGTTGTAGACTTCCCTACCCTGGAAAACATGGCATTGTCAAAGTTACTCAGCCATCCCCATATCATGTGTAAATATTACAATCTGGATACATTTTATGAATAATTAGGATGCTTACTTTGAAATCACCTGTATCCATTTCTGTTATGTATACGAAGGGTTGGTTTGTCCATAAATAATACGTGGCCTGTTGTTTCTGTTGAGAGTAATGTTTTTAAATTTTCTTTGGAAAAGTGAAGATTCAGTACATGAGCTTTAGAAATCATATCGAAGATGACTCGAAAGATCAGTTTACCAAAAAAATTCAATTTAGAAACATTGCAGTGTTAATGAAGAAATGTATAATATGACTATAACAGAGTATTCATACCTTCAAAGCTGAAAGAGATTGTCTTTTTTTGTATTTGCCTGGCTGATATTTTTGAAAATCAGTGTCTAATGTTTTATTTGACTTCCTAAACAAAAAGCTCAATATCAAGCTTGATGTAAAATTGTAGAAATTTAATCATGGATAAATTATTTCACAGAAGATGATACCCGTTTAGTTTTTGTCAGGTGACAGAATCTGTTCAGAAGCCTTGAACTTTGGAGCACGGTTGCAGAGAAAAAAAAACAAGAACAATTTAGTGAACCTGTTCCCATTCCCATGCTTTGACATTATGAAACTTAGTTTGTGTTGATTTTCCAACCAGATGCTGTCCAACTTAATTCTATGAATTAAATGTGAAATGCCATTACTTGTGCTTTTAAGAGCTGAAACATGAACACACATTGTGGGCTGAAGGGCCTGTTCCTATGTTATACTGTTCTATGCTAACAGAAACTAGAGATCAACAGACTTTTTTCTTTTTTAAAATTAAGATTGCATTAAGATCGGCTTCAACAGGTGTCAAGCATAATTATGAAATTGTACATCATGCGGCTGTCCTACCAAGTTGAACGGTTGGATAAATGATGTACATGTGATGCTTGGTAGGAATGCTAATTGAGTATTCATATTTAAGATTTTAAAAGCAAAAACTGGTGATTTTTAACAACATAAACAAGTGTGGGTTTTATAGTTGAGGATAAAATGGAGCATCTTCAGTTGCTTGACCTCAGTTCCTACATATAGGTGGTTCTGCAGTTGCTAAGGAAACACTTGCTTTAGTGTGTCGTTTGTTATAGTGTAGATGAAACGGAAGCAGCTGTTTTTGTTCAAGCCTTTAGTTTGCTCCGATATGATTGCAGAGTGTTAGAAATTAAAGTACCTTTAAAGAAATTGCTCGAGACAAAAATTGAGAACAAAGAACATTTATTACTACAACAATGCAAAGTTGGGTGCTTCCCCTTACCCTGGGAATACACACCTACACTGGGGCTCACCCAACTTTTATACAGTCAATTTCAGTATCAGAGTGCCCTCCCCCTTACATTCTTCTGCCCCCTGGATGGGTTTGGCATAGGCAATCCTTCCTGCCTACGTGCAGTTTCAGTACACTTGGAGGACCAGGGGGTATCCTGTGGGTGCCCCATCATGTCATTGTCCTTATTCACACCTTCCTGATTCTCTGGGCTACAGTCTCTTGATATGCAGAGTTGACTCATTCTATCTAGGGTTGGCTAATTTCATATGTATAAATCTGTGTATGGTTAGCTAATTAGAAATGTATGACTTGGTACTTCTGTCCAGGGCTAGGAGACCCTTATCTGATCCAGACTACCTCAACTTCCTACATTCTATTGTACCTTACCATTCCTTATCTTAGTCCTATGGTCTTGTCACAAAGACTAGAAGATTCTTATGTTAATCGTGCTGACTCTGCTTTCCTGCATCCTAAGCCCCAAGCTTATCCTGTTTGAACTGGTTACAGCCATTTTACTGATGAACTTTAGTTTCTTCCATGTTCATAATTTTAGATCAATTTTCCCATCTCTCACAAGAGGAAACTAAAGCAATTCAGTTAAAAATCATTTAATGGGTCTTTCTCACAAGCTGAACCTTTATGCATTTCAGTGGACTTGGTGAACTGAGCAGATCATCCAGTGCAGGTTCACACCACTTCACGAGAGGATTTCTTTTTGTTTACTCTTATTCATGATGTCTCCTTGTCTGGGGTGTCATGATGTTTTAGCTCCCATTCTTTATCAGATACTGCAGCTAACAATCCAGTAATCTTTCTAGGTAATTGTTAGTTATAGCATCCCCTGGAATCAACTGATTAAATAAAACGCTGTACTTTAGTCTGAAAATATTGTGAAATAAATTCTCAGATAATATCATTTCGGCCATGCTGAATTCTTGATGGTATTTTTTTAGTAGAAATGGAACTTCTGCATATTTTGGGAACTAGTTCATCATTCCAGTCAAAAGAAATATCTTGAAACTTTTTAAGAGCTTCATTTGCACACTGCGTTACTGAAGAGTGGTTTCGCAGACTCAAGGCTTTGGAGCGTTGTAAAATGGTTAGCCCTGACACTGACTTTGCATACAGGCAAAAATCAATGATCATTTGGCAGCCAAAAATAATGGTACAAACAGCACTGAACACAGCTGGTTCCTTACCGGCTCAGAATAGCAGTTTGTGCCAAGTTTGTACTTCCTAGAACAGATTTGATTGTAACCTTTAATTTGTAATATCCTTGATTCTAAAAATGTACAACTTCCTACTGTTAAGTTTGTGTGTGTGCACGTGTGTGTGGGTGCGCGCGCGGGTGGGTGCGCGCGCGGGTGGGTGCGCGCGCGGGTGGGTGCGCGCGCGGGTGGGTGCGCGCGCGGGTGGGTGCGCGCGCGGGTGGGTGCGCGCGCGCGCGGGTGGGTGCGCTCTATTTCTACACATATTGTAGATTGAGCATTAATCTCTGCATTTAGTCTTTAAATCAAGTTGATGCCTAATTTCCCCCCCCCCCACCCAAATGTAAGAGCATTATCCGGTCAGTATGGTAGAAGTACTATGTATACTGTCAGATTTTAAACATGCTATTGAAGTTCTCACAATGAAAACACATATTTTCTTGCTTTGAATTTGCATATTTGTTAAGGAGATTTTTACATTCCTTTCATCCATGAATAACTTCAGATCTAAGATAAGTGTAAAATTTTCAATATCTCATGTTGAATTGTTAAAACTTGTATGCTTACAGTTCAAATACCCAGCTCTTCTCCCCTCCCCCTCCAAAAAAGAAGTAATGGATACCATAGCAACAAATTTTCTTTTCTCAAACTCATAACTAGTAAAAGCCTCGGAGGTGGCACGATTCGTAAAGTGGCACGTTTAATGTAGCACAACTCTGGTTCAAATTCGCTGCTGTCTGCAAGGATTTTTGTCCGTTCTCCCTGACCTGTGGGTTTTTTTTTGGGGGGTGCTCAGGGTTCCTCCTACCTTGCAAAACATGGGGTTGGCAGGTTAATCAGGTGGCACTGATTGCATGGGCCAGAAAGACATTCTACCCTGCTGAAGTGTTAAGGTTTAAGATAAAATATTGAAGCATCAAATTGGCCAAATTCTTCATCTGGGTTTATTCAGATGTTATTCTGAAAGCGCACAGACTTTCAATGAAAGATTGAGGAAAATGGATCAGCAGATGAATAAATGGCAGGGCAGACTCAATGGACTGAATAGCCTATTTCAGATCCTAGGTCTTGTGGTCTTAAAATCGAATTAAGTGCATCCATATTGATGGGTGTAGTTTTACAGTATGAAGGAAGATTGGATAACTTTCACCTCCTCACAGAAATCAAAACTGCACTGAGGTTAACAGGGTATGAGCTAAGCTTTCTAAATGAATCTTTGATCTTTAAACTGTTGATGTATACAAAATCTTTCAACTTCTTACAGTGATCTTTTTATGATGATCTGATGGTGTGCCCTCTTTGCTGTCTATTCTAACTGGCTTCTGTGTTTCTAATATATTTCTGAGTCGAATGCCATTGCTTTGAGGCAGAAATAAAATGTTAGTTTGTGTACTGTTTTTTGATGAAATAAAACAGGAATACCAAAAGAATTGGGAGTTGTTATGAGAACTTTGTAAAACTTAATACATTGGGTGGACCACAAAATTATCTGTTGGGAATTCTCAACTTTCTGAAAAGTGCAAATGCATTATTTTGGCTTTGTTCTATTTATGGATTAAAAAAAATCATAATGATCAGGTTTAAACATCCACATTATAGAATTGTGAACTTTAGAAAGTGATCTGGGGTGGTCTAGGTTGGGTATTCTATCTTGCTATACTTGTATATAGACCAAAACCTTGCCTCTTCTAATTTGATCTGCCAAATTTAAATTACCTAATCAACACTTCTTTCACTATTTACAGATTATGAACTACTTTTGAGATTTAGCGATAGTTCTTTATTTAAGATTAAGAAATTGTTTCTTGAAGTCTGTTTTGAAAAATTTATATTCATCATCTCTACTTTATTACAATTTGAAGTAGTCGATAGGACCCACTATTTCAAAGTTCAATTAGTTAAATTTTACATTGTATCCTAAATGTGATGTGTCCAACTCAGGAAGGTAATTTATATCATATGTTCTGGCTATGTCCCTCCTTTTGTAACTACTGGAAAGAGGTATTTACTACACTACCTTTAATTCTTGATCTAAGTCTGTCTCCAAGCCCTTTTATTGCTATCTTTGGAATGAGAGGGCCAGTGAACTTGATTTTAACTCCATCTCAATCCCATGCAGTTGTTTTGCTTCCCTCATTGCTCGAGGCTCATTTGGCTGCAGTCACACATACACAATGGTTATTGGATTGCATTCCTCCCTCGAGAAAATTAGGTTTTCAACTTCTAAAATGAGTGGGGAAAAAAATCTCTTTGGTTCTTTTTTTTCCAATTATTTTCAAAACTTGTAGATCAATTATTTTTGCTCTTAATTTTTTTTTCCTTGCTTTTTCATTTTAGTATTGAAATTAGTAGTTGATGCCTGGTTCTGGTTGGGGTTAGAAATTAGTTTTAGGTTTTTTTCTTCTTTTCCTTTTTTAATCAATAACATGTATCATGCGTATCTTATTTACTATCTGTAATTTTACTTTTTACCTGAACTTTGTATTTGATATTATTTTCTCTAAAACCAATAAAAAGATTGAAAAAGTAAGTAGTCTGGAGGACTATTCCAAAGGCTGAGAAAGAAAATGAGTGACAAATATCACTGGATGATGTTCCCAATGCCAGAGATGGTCTTCAAATCCCTCAGTACAACAGTATCACACAGGAACTGGACCCCATGCACCATCTATGATGCCTATTGAATTAATTCCATCTGCTTGTACATATCTGTCTCAGTGCCTCTTAAACATTGTATTGTATCTGATTCTCCTCTTCCTTATTTCCAATCTACTCCAGATAGCCACATGCTCCTTTCACTATATTCTATGTCCTTCTCTTTGGCAAATACAGATAAGTATTTACTCAGGATCTCACCAAATCCTGTAGCTTCACACATCAATAATGTCTATTAAAGAAAAACCCATCAATTCTAGATATTAATCTAAGTATTAAAGATACTGTGGATTACTACCAACATGCATTCAATTTGTTTTAATGGGAAGACCAATATTGTACGCAGATATGATCTTGATATACAAGTGACACAACTCCCTTCTATTTGCATATACTTTCCCTTATATAAAAAAAATTACTTGCAGGCACTGTATACTCTCATTCTGCCGATTGAGATTGAGGGCATCGTGATAGTGCAATTTCAGAGTTTTGTAACCTCACCATTTAGAAAATGTGCTTCTTTCTACGATGGACAGATTCACATTTCCTCACATTTTACTCCCGATCCCTTATTTTGTCCATAAATATAATCTTTCTATACATTTCATTTTTCTTCCTTGTACCACCTAACAATGTCCTACTTCATGGGATACATATAATTTGATGCATTCCTCAGGGTCTGATGAGATTTATCCCAGGTTGCTGTGGGAAGCAAGAGAGGAGATGGTGGGGGCCAAATTGATACTTTTGCATCTTCATTGGCCACAAAAAATTAGAGATGGCTGATGTCTGTACTCCT
This sequence comes from Narcine bancroftii, assembly GCF_036971445.1. NCBI lineage: Eukaryota > Metazoa > Chordata > Chondrichthyes > Torpediniformes > Narcinidae > Narcine > Narcine bancroftii. The sequence goes on from NC_091470.1 coordinate 351,797,767, forward strand.
CCCATCTCACTCTTCCCCAGTCTTTAATTTATTCACCTGTCTTTTTTCATTCATACCTTGAAGTACTCAGGCCTGAGATGTCGGTAACGTATCTTTACCTCCAATGGACGCTGTATTTGTTTTGACTTTTTTGTGAGATTCTGTATTCAAACTTTTAAAACAATGGTTTGCAAGAACCCACAGCATCCTGGGGTATATTGATCTGGCTCTGGGGACTTGTCAATCTTGATGTTTTTAAGAAGAGCCTGTTCTATTCTGACCTCACTCTGATCAAGGTCCTTTTCTCTTGTGAATACTAAAGCCAGGTATTTACTTAGGACCTCCCCAACCTCCTCCACCTCCAGAAACATGTTGCCTCCTTTATCCTTTAGTGGCCCCACTTTCATTTTCATCATCCTATTTTTTTGTATATGCATAGAATCATAGAGCGTAGTAATGGCATCCCTAAAGTTCACCACAGAGGTTGATCGGATAGTTAAGATGACCTATGGGATGCTGCGCTTCATTAATAGGGGGATTGAGTTCAAGAGCAGAGAGGTCATGTTGCAGCTCTACAAATCTCATGCATTAATCCTACAGGCCAAGGCCTTCTCATGCCCCCTTTGAGCTCTCCTAAGTCCTATCTTGAGCCCCTTTCTGGCTACCATATACTTCTCATGAGTCTTTCCTGCTTCCTATATCTTAATGTATGCTTTGTCTTGACTGGCTGCCTCATGTTTCGTCAGCCAGTTCCCTTTTTCTACCTTCTTTTCTGTTCCAGTGGGACACACCTATCTTGAACCCAACACAAATGGTCCCTAAACTTCTACCTCATTAGTTCTGTGCTTTCACCCTTAAACATCTGTTTCCAAATTACTCGCTAGTTCCTACCTCATCCCATCATAATTAACCATTCCCCAACTAAACATTTTTCTGCCTTATCTGCTTTTATCCTTATCCATAGCTATGCAGGGAAATTTCCAGGTGCAACTCAGGAGGGTGCAAACAAATGTGGTGGTACTCCAAATAGTAGGTCAATAATAGGTGGAGAGATTAAGGGAGAAGTGAGTCTGCAGAAAAATAGGCAAAATTAGATTAATGTTGACAGCGGGCCTAACAGTCTGAAATGTATTTGATTTAAAGCAAGAATAGCTGATGAAAATGAGAGAGCCTGGATTTTTACTGGAGCTATGATAGGGCTGTCAGCTCAATGTTGTGAAATTTAGATGTTTCAGGCATAATAGAGATGTAAAAAGAAAGGGGAAGTGACAAAACTGAACAGGAAGAATGATATTTATTTAGAGAGGGTTAATCCGGCAATGCCATGTGGATAGAGCTTTCGAATAAGAAGGATGCAGTCACTATGGTAGACTTCTACTGTGATCTCCAAATAGTCATTGGGAGGTAAAGGAATAGATATGAAAGTAGATAATTTTAAAAAAAATGAAAATAGATTGTGAATGATTTTAACGTTCCAAATATTGGCTGGGACTTACTTCTGAGCGGCTTGGGTGTGTGACAGGCCCAGAGGACCCCAAAACAAGCAGCAAGAGATATTCATCAAGACAAATGTTTATTTAAACAAAAGTTATTTTTAATTATCTTTAAACAGGAAAACAGGATCACACTTTAACTTATCACTATTAACTAAAAACCCCACACAATTTATCTCCTTTAAAACATATCTATATGCAATATAACATAATCTGTCACAATGGACCCAAAATTCTGAGCCAACTGTGACAAATTGTTATATTTTATATTGTATATAGTTATATTTTAAAGGAGATAAATTGTGGCAGCGTTTTTTTTTAGTGTAGGTCACATATAAACAGATCACTTCAAAACAGATCTCATTTAAACTACCAGAGCTCTGCTCAAGCCACAGTCCAGGCTCTGGGTATCTTTGCAAAAACTTTGAAGAATGCCTATAAGGATTTCACAAGTAGGTGTTAATTGGACATGCTGTGGAGTAATGGATTATTGTTTTGAAACCAACAGATGAATGAACTCAGAAGATTGGGTCAGGTGCTGCAGTCTGAGTGCCATTTGCTCTTCTAAGAGGGTCATGTGCCTTTTCTCAGAGAAAGAGAGAGAATCCAGTGCTACAGTTCAACCGCAACAGCTGGGACTGGAACATGACAAGACTGTAGAAAAACCACATTTTGAAGACTGGTTGTGAGTTCTTAGTTCAGCCTGGTCAAAGCCCTTGTGGTTCATACAGAGGAGATGACTGACTGTATAATGTTTCACTTGAAATATGGAAAGCAGAAGAGGAATTCTGTGGTGACCTGAAAGAAAGAGATTATCATCTGGAAAACCCTGATGGGGCAAGTTTCTTCAGCAAGACATTGAAGTAGCTGATCGGATGGGATCAGTTATGAGTGTCCAACGAGCAACAAATCTCTTTCTGAAAACCAACAAGAACCTTCCTGAGCAGTAACCATTTGCCTTTCAAGTACCAAAGCCTGGTGAAATTCATAAATGTTAAATTCTGTGCACAGTATAAGAGTTGCCTGATAACGGTGAACTTGGAAGAGTGAGAAGTGAGATTGGACTATGAATCAAAGAACTTTTCTGAACTTGTACACACATTACATACACGTGCTTAGAATTAGAAGGGGGTTAAATTAGTAATAATAAGTTAAAGTTTGATCCTGTTTTCATGTTTAAAGAACATTAAAAGTAACTTTTGTTTAAATAACCATTTGTCATGGAGAATTTCTATTGCTGCTGGGTTTTAGGGTCCTCTGGGGCCCATAACACTATCCAGAAAGATTTCTTGATGAGATCTTGTATCCTTCAGCTGCAGGCAAGTTAAAGAATCCACAAAAGCTAATGTTCCTTTGCTCAAGTAATGCAACGTGTAACGAGCCCAAGGTCCCCAAAACCCAGCAGCAAGAGATATTCAATAAGACAAATTGTTACTTTAATTATCTTTAAACATGAAAACAGGATCACACTTTAACTTATCACTATTGACTTAACTAACCTAACATAACCCCCTTCTAATTCTAAATGCACATATATGTAATGTGTGTGTATAAGTTCAGAAAGGTTTTTTGATTCACAGTCCAATCTCACTTCTCATTCCTCCAAGTTCACTGGTTGCAGGCAATTCTTATATTGTGCACAGAATTTAACATGTATAAAGTTCACCAGGCTTTGGTGCATGAAAAGTAAATGGTTACCGCTCAGGTAGGTTCTTGTCGTTTTTCAGAGAGAGATTTGTTGTTCCAGGACATCCACAACTGATGGACTTCCATTAGCCACCCCAGTGTCTTGCTGACGAAACTTGCCCCTTCAGGGTTCTCCAGATGACAACCTCTTTCGGGTCACCACAGAGTTCCTTTTTGTTTCACTTATTCCAAGTGAAACATTAGACAGCCAGTCCTCTCCTCTTGCATGTACCACAAGGGCTTTGACCAGGCCGTCTTCCCAATGAGCTTGCCAGCTTGTCCTCTTCCAGTCCCAACTACTTCTAGTGGTTGTAACATTGTCAAGTGATCCCCCTCCCTCCATGCAAAGACATACGACCTTCCTAGAACAGTAAGTTTCACTCCAGACAATCTGTGGCTCTGACAAGTTCTTTTATCTGTCGTCTTTTTGTAAACAACAATCCATTAGTGAAGTTTCTGGGCACTCTCCAAAGCTTTTGCAAAGGCTCTGGGGCTGACAGGTCCAGCACGAGCAGAGCTCCAGTATTTCAAATAAAAATCTGTTTTAACTCACAAACCTGCCCCAATTTATCTTCCAAAAACGTATCTATATATACTGTCACAACAGGAACAAATCAGGAATGATAGACTGGTGAGCCTTACTCCAATGGTAAGGAAATTATTAGAAAGCATTCTTGGAGACAGGACTTGATTGCATTTGGTAAATTTTGGACTTGTTAGGGATAGTCAGCACAGGTTTATTATCTTTAAGGTACACATTAACTTTGATAGCTTAATAGCATATATGGTATCAACTTCCTGTGTGCAATGGCAATGGAAGAATTAGGAGTTCATATTTCACAGTAAAATTAAACAATATTTAATTCAGTGGAACCAGGGCCCCAGCAACTACTTCCCTGGAATACTAGGTACCACCTGGTCAGGCATGAAAAGGGACTTGATCCAGAGCAAATAAAGATAATAATCACATTGATGTCTGCTTTTATTATCAAAATTTAATGGCCTGAGTCCATTACAAGACAGTAGGTCTTCACCTGAAATTAATATAGTGGCCATGCCATTCATTGTCTGTTCTAGACTGGTTTAACTTCACAACTTGTCCATCAGCAATTGTTTTGCCTATTTTCCCAGTTGATTTTGGTGCTGTTGTAACCAGAGAGAAACTCTTCTTCTATCCGACCAATTTTGAAGTGATCTGTAAATTTACTCAATAGACTGCCTATGTTTTCATCAGTATCGTATGATGAACAAAGGGACAGTACTTATCCTTGTGGCACAACTCTAGTCTCAGACCTCCAATCTAAAAACAACCCACCATCATCATCCTGTACCTCATACCACAAAGCCAATTTTGTATCCGTGACTAGTTCACCCTGAATGCCATGTTGTCTAACCTTGTCAAAAACCTTGTTAAAGTTCATGTGGATAACATCTACTGCCCTGCTTTCATCAATCTTCCAAGTTACCTTTTTTTAAAAAAAAAACTTGTTTTTCTCGTGCACAAAACCATGACTTTCCAAATACAGATAGATCCTGTCTCTCATAATCTCCAGTAATTTTTGTACCAAACGGTTACAGGCCTGCTGTTCCCTGACTTATCCTTGCAGCCTTCTTAATTTTTTTTTAAATTTTTTAAATTTTTCACACTATGAACCATATCAATCAAAATAGATACAAACATTTCCCTCTTAAATATACAGAGTGGCATTTTCTCCCCTTCCCACCCCTCTCCAAACCCATTTAACATTCAACATGTACAATACAATAAAACCATTAAACAATGTCATCACACAATGAAAATAAACCAGAAAATTGTGTTCTACTTTTGCACACTGGATCAAGTCATTTTGTCTTATCATTTTATCATTTTAGGGGGTGGAGGTTCGAGGGAAGCCCTCTCTGTTGTGTTCCATGTACGCTTCCCAAATTTGTTCAAATAATGTGACTTTATTTTTTAAATTATGTTATTTTTTCCAATGGAATACATTTATTCATTTCCATGTACCATTGCTGTATTCTCAGGCTCTCTTCTGATTTCCAAGTTGACATTATACATTTTTTTGCTACAGCTAAGGCTATCATCATAAATTTAGGCTATCATCTAAATTGAGGCCTAATTCTTTACTTCTTATTACTTAGAAGAAAGATCTCTGGATTTTTTGGTTTGTTGCTTTTTGTGATTTTATTTAATACCTGATTTAGATCTTTCCAGAACTTTCTCACATGCCCAAATTGCATGTACTGTTGTTCCCATTTCCTTCTTACAGCGAAAACATCTATCTGATACTGTTGGATCCCATTTATTTAACTTTTGGTGCGTGATATATAACCTGTGTAACCAATTATATTGTAACATGCGTAACCTTGTTTATTATATTCTTCATAGTTCTAGAGCATAACTTTTCCCGTATTTCATTTTTTATCTTTGTTTAAATCTTTTTCCCACTTTTGTTTGGGTTTGTAGCTTATTTCATCATTTTCCTTCTCTTGCAGCTTGATGTACATGTTTGTTATAAATCTTTTTATTATCGTTGTTTCTGTAATCACATATTCAAAGCTGCTTCCTTCTGGTAATCTGTCTGCTTCCCAATTTGTCCTTTAAGTAGACTTTCGGTTGATGGTATGCAAACATTGTACCATGAGTTATTCCATATTTGTACTTCAAATGTTAATAAATTATTTCCCAAAAAACAATTTTCTATTCTTTTAATTCCTTTTCTCTCCCATTCTCTGAAGGAAAGTTTATCTCTTGTGAAAGGGATTAGTTGATTTTGCGTCAATATTAATTTTGGTAGTTGGTCATTTTTTTTTTTTCCTTTCTACGTGTATCTTCTTCCATATGTTGAGTGAATGATGCAGTACAGGTGAACTTGTATTGCACCAGTTTTTCATCCCACTTATAAAGTATATGTTCTGGTACCTTCTCCCCTATTTTATCTAGCTCTATCTTAGTCCAATCTGGTTTTTCCCTTGTCTGATAAAAATCTGATAAATACCTTAATTGTGCTGCTCTATAATAATTTTTAAAGTTTGGTAACTTCTTAATTAAAGAATTAATTAAAGGCACAATATTAGCCATCTGCCCGTCTTCCAGTGCGTAACCCATAAGGTGGAAATAGCTCTGCTAGGGCCCCAGCAACTACTTCCCTGGCATACTAGGTATCACCTGGTCAGGCTCTGGGAATTTATCCATCCATCTGTGTGTTGACCTCTTTCAGAACATCACTATTCTCTTCCCTGAACTTACTAGTTCTCTATGATTACCTATGGACTAAAATAACTTAAATTCTCTACGATGCATGTAGGGTCAACTGAAATTAACACTTTTAAGGGAGAGTAGCTGTTATAATTGTAACGTCAAATATACATCTTATGAATTGTTCATGTGACAGCTGTGGGATGTTGTTTATCATATTGCAATTTTAAAACAAAATATTGTAAGGGTTTCTGGGCCAGAGCAGTATGTTGTATGACCTAAAACGTTCTTGGGTTTCAGCAGGCTTACCTAATAGTATTAAGGGATTTAGTATTTAGTTGCCCATTCAGAGCCAGCTCTTCAGCGCTTGACGTCCTGCTTTGCGGAAACTGCCAAAATGTTTGGCCTGGAAGTCAGCCTGAAGAAAACTGAGGTCCTCCATCAGCCAGTTCCCCACCATGACTACCAGCCCCCCCACATCTCCATCGGGCACACAAAACTCAAAACGGTCAACCAGTTTACCCATCTCGGCTGCACCATTTCATCAGATGCAAGGATCGACAATGAGATAGACAACAGACTCCCCAAGGCAAATAGCGCCTTTGGAAGACTACACAAAAGAGTCTGGAAAAACAACCAACTGAAAAACCTCACAAAGATAAGCGTATACAGAGCCGTTGTCATACCCACACTCCTGTTCGGCTCCGAATCATGGGTCCTCTACCGGCATCACCTACGGCTCCTAGAACGCTTCCACCAGCATTGTCTCCGCTCCATCCTCAAGATCCATTGGAGCGCTTTCATCCCTAATGTCGAAGTACTCAAGATGGCAGAGGTCGACAGCATCAAGTCCACGCTGCTGAAGATCCAGCTGCGCTGGGTGGGTCACGTCTCCAGAATGGAGGACCATCGCCTTCCCAAGATCGTGTTATATGGCGAGCTCTCCACTGGCCACCGTGACAGAGGTGCACCAAGGAAAAGATACAAGGACTGCCGAAAGAAATCTCTTGGTGCCTGCCACATTGACCACCGCCAGTGGGCTGATATCGCCTCAAACCGTGCATCTTGGCGCCTCACAGTTTGGCGGGCAGCAACCTCCTTTGAAGAAGACCGCAGAGCCCACCTCACTGACAAAAGGCAAAGGAGGAAAAACCCAACACCCAACCCCAACCCACCAAATTTCCCCTGCAGCCGCTGCAACTGTGTCTGCCTGTCCCGCATCGGACTGGTCAGCTACAAACGAGCCTGCAGCTGACGTGGACTTTTACCCCCTCCATAAATCATCGTCCGCGAAGCCAAGCCAAAGAAGAAAGAAGATTAAGGGACCATTTGTTTTTGACATTAGCAATAACTGTTGTCAGTGTCATATGGCTGGTTTATGCAGTCTCAAACTGGTTTGAAGCAGGGATGACGATTGGAGGCCAGGATTAGAACCAGTGTACACAGAATATTCTTTGGGGATCTCAGTTTAAGCTCCATTATTAAGGTAAGTTTTCTTTTAGCTTTAAAAGAATGTATTCAAATATTAAACAACCTGAAATTCTACAGCAAGGTAATTTTGGGCTTGTCTAAACATAAACTAATTATAGTTTAAAAGGTAAAAATGAATGAGTTCTATCATTGCTCAACTTGGTGTTTGACAAGAACCTGCTTTGTGTTGCTTTCAACAGAGATTCTTTGCAGCTTTTGAGATACTTCCAGTTCACATCATGCAGTTATAAATATTGTTTGAATTTCAAAAGAACAGAATTGTTGATCATTTTAAAATGTTACTTCAGTCATATTCAGCCAGCAAGGTTGCATACTATCTTTGGCTTGGCTTCGCGGACGAAGATTTATGGAGGGGGTAAAAAGTCCACGTCAGCTGCAGGCTCGTTTGTGGCTGACAAGTCCGATGCGGGACAGGCAGACACGGTTGCAGCGGTTGCAAGGGAAAATTGGTTGGTTGGGGTTGGGTGTTGGGTTTTTCCTCCTTTGCCTTTTGTCAGTGAGGTGGGCTCTGCGGTCTTCTTCAAAGGAGGTTGCTGCCCGCCAAACTGTGAGGCGCCAAGATGCACGGTTTGAGGCGTTATCAGCCCACTGGCGGTGGTCAATGGGGCAGGCACCAAGTGATTTCTTTAGGCAGTCCTTGTACCTTTTCTTTGGTGCACCTCTGTCACGGTGGCCAGTGGAGAGCTCGCCATATAACACGATCTTGGGAAGGCGATGGTCCTCCATTCTGGAGATGTGACCCATCCAGCGCAGCTGGATCTTCAGCAGCGTGGACTCGATGCTGTCGACCTCTGCCATCTCGAGTACTTCGACGTTAGGGATGTAAGCGCTCCAATGGATGTTGAGGATGGAGCGGAGACAGCGCTGGTGGAAGCGTTCTTGCATTCCAAATAGGTGGTTGTGACATGCTTAGAGAGATGCTCTTTTTGTTTCAGTATGCAACAATTGTACTTCAGTTTATTGCACTCATCTTTTCAAAACTGTATTCAATCAGGACACAGTATTCCTGTTAGCATATACTCTTAGCTGCAATTTAAGCTTGGCAACCCATTGATGTAGCTGCTAAATTTTGTCGAACAAAATAACATTTTGATCTGAATGATGTGCAAAAAGAAACACCTACAGCCCAGCTATGCTTTAGTAGCAATTAAATAAATTTGATTTTTTATGAATAATCTTATAATTCCAACACAGTGCTGCAAATGCAGTTGCCATTTCAAAGTGCTTTAGTTATTTTGTAACATGAATAATAATTGATATTCTCTAATTAGTAAATTTTCTATCATTTTTACCTCTTGTTCATATTTTCTTTAGTTCATTGTCAGCTCACATTCTCTGCACTTCAAAACAACCTGTAACCAAGCTTTTCCACCACCTATCCTCATCTCACCATCAACTGCATCTCAAATGTACACCCTGAATTATTATGGCCCTCTCTGCTTCCCCTTCCTCAATCTTCAGGTGTTGCATTGTCACTAAGATCTGAACTACTAATCTTTTCATCTGAATTTAAATTTGATAATCCTGTACTCTTCGGTGGTTCAAAACCGTGTAAATAAAAGTACATTGAACTTTTATTGTCGCTGTACCTGAAATTTGCCCCACAGCTTTCTCAGGTACCTACTCTTGTACTGGAATTTTTCATCACCATTCTCCCCACCACTCTTACTGAGATCAATGTTTAACACTTTAAATTCGTCAATATTTTCTACTTTGAATTGGACCGACCAGCATTTGTACAGCACCTATAAAGTTTAAATATATTTTTTGTTTACATAACATTAACAACTGTTCAGGACCATATTGATTATTGCTAATTTTAAATAAAAGTATTCATGACCTGTTTCTGTGTTTTGGAGTACTAGAGGTCTACCAATCATCCATGCATGGCAGAAATACTCATTTTATTTTGAAGAAATCTGGCTATGTGCCCACTTTTCATACTTAATTTTGTATAAGATTAATTCTAAAGACCACTTGAGAAAATAAGTCAAAAGTCTTTGTAGGAATGCAAATGTGTTAATGTGACAGAATATAGAGTTTTATTTTGGGAGATAAATTGGGGCAGGTTTTAGTGTAGGTCAGACTTTAAAATAGATCTTATTTAAAATACTGGATCTCTGCCCCATGCTAGACATGTCAGGGCCAATGGTCTCTGCAGAAGCTTTGGAGATTGCCCAAGAGACTTCACTAATGGATTATTGTTTATAAAAAGGCAACGGATGAAAGAACTTATCGGAGCTGCAGATTATCTGCAGTGGAACTTGCTGTTCTAAGAGGATCATGTGGCTCAGCAAGCAGAGAGAGTCAAAGAGGCTTTCTCTTTAAGAGAGATCAGTTCTATACTTTAACAATCAGCAGCAGCAACTGGGACTGGAACAGGGCAAGCTTGTGGAAAACCCCATTTGGAAGATGGGTTGTGAGTGCTTAGTTCAGCCTGGTTGAAGCCCTTGTGGTTCATGCAAGAGGAGAGGACTGGCTGCCTAATGTTTCGCTTGGAATAAGAGAAACAAAAAGGCCTGAAAGAAAGAGGTTATCATCTGGAGAACCCTGAGGGGCCAAGTTTCATCGGCAAGACACTGAAGTGGCTGATGGAAGTAAATCAGTTGTGGGTGTCAGCAATCAACAAATCTTTGAAAACCTACAAGAATGAGTGGTAACCATTTACCTTTCAAGCACCAAAACCTGGCAAATTGATAAATGTTAAATTCTGTGCACATTATAAGAATTGCCTGCTTGGAATGAAGTTGGAGGAACGAGAAGTGAGATTGGTCTATGAACCAAAGAACTTTTCTGAACTTTTCTAAACTTTTCTAAACGTGTGCTAGAATTAAAAGGGGGTTAAGTTAGGCTAGTTAAGTCGATAGTGATAAGTTGAAGTTTGAACCTGTTTTCATGTTTAAAAATAATTAAAAGCAACTTTTGTTTAAGTCACCATTTGTCTTGGTGAATATCTCTTGTTGCTGGTTTTGAGGTCCTCTGGACTTGTAACATTAAAACAAAGACTTAGAAATACACACACAATGCAAGTTTTCACATGAGTCATGGAAATAAGCCCTTTGGTTTACCTTGACCAAGGCTGATAACATCTAATCAAATCTTGCAAAAGTTGGTGCTGTTTGGTCCTGTGTGGAACAATAAGCAGCATTACAGTGAAAACAGAGGCCAAAAGAGCTGGCTTACCCTTGCCACTGCAGGCAGTAACCTGCACATTTCTGGCACTGTTCCAAAATGTCAGGCTCCAAGGTTGTAAATGTTTATTTGTACATCATGGTGAGTGGCTGTTTGACTTGAATAGAAGTTTCCTGGAGATCAGCATGGTAGCAGAAAGAACAATTGACAGTATTATTTTAAGATGAGTTTTTTGAACACCCCGGCCACAGTTAAAAGTAGAAACTGCATCTCCAGAAAAGAGATGCATCTTCATCAAAGCCTTCAAGTTCCTTGGGAATAAGTTTGTACCAAAGAATGTTTGCCTCTTGTCTATTAATTTTCTGACATTATAAACTGTAATTGCTGTTGGAATCTGTATTTAGAATAATAATGCCGGCAGTGGCCAAGCTGGTCTTGAATAAAGCCATTTGAATGAATTACATTGCATAAAAGCGTAGCAGACTTCTTTCCCTAAATGTCATCAATAAGTGGGATTTTGGGACTGTTACACGATTTCATGGTATTTACTGGTATTGTCTATATTCCACATTTACGTGGGAATATCTAGGGATCATGAGTCCATGCTATGGAAAATCTAGTGATTTAACATTTTTGTTGTCATACCTGTTGCAGACGTAAATATTTTATAATTAAACCAAGAACAGGTCATTTACACTGTGGTCAGTCTTTTGAACCTTGGACTGCTCATGGACTGCTCCAACAGCGCAAAAAGACTATCTCCATAATTATAAAGTTTCTCTTTTTCTTGCATTCGGATAACTGAAGATTTATTATCCATCTTTTGTATTTATGGTCTCTTTTTAATTCATTTATGTGTATTTTTTTTAACTAAGTTCCTGTCCTGCTGCAGCAAGAAAGAATTCTGGTGCATATGTACATTGTACAATTTAGGATCGTCATTGATTCCAAAGATTGGGGAGGTGGTTAGCCCACAAGGAGAGAGAGATTGAGTCACCTGGGACTATACTCGGCTGGATTTCAGCAAAATGAGATGGGTCTCATAGAAATAGAGAAAAATTATGTAAGTAATAGGTAAGATAGAGGAAGGAAAGTTATTCACACTAGTTGGCAAGACTAGAATTAGAGGACATAGCCTCAACATTCAGGGAGAAAAAATTAGGACTGAGATGTTTTTCTGAAAGAATTGTGAATATGTGAATTTCTCTGCCCCAGGAAGCAATATCTCATTATATGTATTTTACACAGTTAGATTTTGTTCATAGTGGGGAAATTAAAGGATCTGGGAAAATGACAGGTTGGTGGAGATAGGTCCACGACTATGTTAGCCATGATCTCAACAGCCAGATGGCCTTCTCCTATTTATTTTGTTCTTGCAGAACAACTTGCTTTCTTACTTTCATCCACTTGCTCACATTAGGCACATATCCTCCATCCAAGTGATAGTTAAAGAAAGCTAATGTATCTTCTTCCACCACTTGCCTGGCAGTTTGTTGCATATGCCTACCACTCTGAGTGAAGAACTGTTTCTTCATGTCTCTTCTAAATCCAACACCACCTCATAGTTATGCCATCTCACCCAAGATTCTCCTACTGTAGGGAACAGACCGTCACTCTTCTATCTGTGCCCATCGTACTTTTATACACCTTAATAATGTCTCCTCACAATCCCTATGCTTTAAGAAACATTCATTTTTCCAGTCTCTCTACCGCAATTTCCCTAATCCTGGAAACAACCTTGTAAACCTGTTTGGTGCCCTTTACAATGTCCTTCCTAGTTCTCTTTATTAGTTAACCAGCCCACAACAGTGGTATTATCAGTGCATTGAGAGATTGCATTGGAGTGCTTGGCCCCTACTCTATTCCCGCTACAACCAAATCTTGAGGTGCTCCTGTGTTGATGGTCAGTGAGGAAAAGATAGTGTTGCCAATCTGCACTAATTAAGATCTTTGCATGAGGAAGTCAAAGATCCAGTTGCAGAACAGAGTCCCAGATTCTTGAATTTGATGACGCTTTTGCTGGTATGATGGCTTTAAATGCTGAGCTGAAGACAACATCGTGGTGTTGGAGTTCTTGTAATGAATGGTGATGCAGCATAGAGTGGAGGGCCAGTGAGATAAGTCCAGGACTGAGGGATTGTAGTTATGTGGATAACTTAGATGGATGGGTCTCGTAGTAGAGGAAAGTGATTTGATGTTGAAAAGCTTGAAGGATATGTCATTGGACAAATTGCTTTTAGTCGCTGAAGAATAGATCAGAACAAGAGGATAATGGTGATTGACAATAAAACTGGATGGAAATGTATGCATGTAGTGTATGTAGATTTAGTCATAGTTCTACAAAGAATTGACTGAATATTGAAGGGAGTAGCAGAAAAAGGAGTAAAGAAATGCTGGCAGGAACTCAATGGACAGGATGGCTTCTTCCTGTGGTTTATGGTTAGGTTTTATTACTGTCAATCTAAGTTGTGCATACAAGCTTTTACTTAACCTGTGATTTGTTTTGATCACGATCTCACGGTGTACAGCAAAAAGAAAGTGGATGGGAATTTTAAGTATACATGTTACGAGCCCATTGGACTCCAAAACCCAGGAGTAATAGAAATTCACCAAGACAATGGTTACTTAAACAAAAGTTGCTTTTAATTTTCTTTAAACATAAAAACAGGATCAAACTTTAACTTATTGCTATTAACTTAACCCCCCTTCTACTTCTAACCACACATGTATGTAATGTGTATATGTTCAGGAAAGTTCTTTGTTTCACAGTCCAGTCATTCACTTTTCACTTCTCCAAGTTCACTGGTATCAGGCAATTCTTATACTGTGCACAGATTTCAATATTTATGAATTTTCACCAGGCATTGGTGCTTAAAGATAAATGGTTACTGCTCAGAAAGTTTCTCGTTGGTTTCAGAGAGATATTTGTTGCTCATTGGATACACACACAAACTGATTTCCTCCAATCAGTCACTTCAGTGTCTTGCCGAAGAAACTTGCCCCATCTTGGGTTTTCCAAATAACAACCTCTTCTTCCAGGTCACCACAGAGTTCCTCTTAGTTCCCTTATTTCAGGAGAAACACTCTCACCAGCCATTCCTTCTTGTAAAGACTACATGGGTTTTCAACAGGCTGAACTCAGAACTCACAATGCGTCTTCAAAATGGGGTCTTTTAACAAAGCTGCCAGCTTGCCATTTTGCAGCCTCAATTGCTACTGTAGAACTCTCTCCTCTCTCTCCTCTCTCTCCTCTCTCTCCTCTCTCTCCTCTCTCTCTCCTCTCTCTCTCCTCTCTCTCTCCTCTCCTCTCTCTCTCCTCTCTCTCTCCTCTCTCTCTCCTCTCTCTCTCCTCTCTCTCTCCTCTCTCTCTCTCCTCTCTCTCCTCTCTCTCTCCTCTCTCTCTCTCCTGTCTCTCTCCTCTCTCCTGTCTCTCTTCCCCCCCCCTCTCTCCCTCCCTCTCTCCACATGTCTTCTGACAGGGCTCCAAACCCAATCTTTGAAAGAATTTATTAGCCTCTGAGTGTGGGTATTATCCATTTGGACTTTTTTTTTGAAGTTCTTTCCAAAGCAGTTCCATTGTGTCTGCAAAATCACTCGGAGTCTCGACGAAAAGCTCTTGCATTTTAAATGAGATGTCTTTTGTGAAGTGTTACTCTGTTTGTGAAGTGACCTACACTAAACCCCCACAATCTATCTCTTTTAAAGACTTATTTATCCATATCCATTCAAATATAACCTGTTACAATATGCAACTCTGCATCAAATATATTCATTATTTTAATTCTCATTGGATGTATATATGAAAGGTATACATGTAAATGTTTGTGTCAAAGCAGTCATGGGCTTCCCATGAATAGTAATTACTGCAATAATATTTAAGTTGCCAGTTAAAATATTCTGATTTGTCTTCGTTCTGAGTTTGAAGCTGGTCTTGTATTCAGTCTTGTGGATTTATTAACTTGAAGGCAAATTATGTTTAAGGTATGAAAATGTTTTAAAATTAAACACGTGTCAGGCTATTATTAAAATTTTGACTCCTATGCCTGGTAATAGGATAAAATAACTTTTCATAGAATTAGATGAAATGCTAAAAGATATTCTTTTGTTTTCCAAAAATAGAGGATGAGGCTTGATATTTCTTGAACTGCCTTATTTATACTGAATAGTGTGGAGTCGGAGCAGTTTGCATCATGTCCATCATAAAAGCAGGTGCCATTCGTGTTCAGTGACTGATTGGGAAAATGAGACCATTTTGCTCCTGCACTGCTGCATTATTCACTATCGTTTTCAGTGATGCAATTCTAAAATATCTATTTCTTTCCCGTTGCAGTGGTTCAACAGCTCCTTCCAACACACTTTTATGGAGTTTATGAGAGGCAGCAGTGGCTATTGCCCAGCACAACATAGCATCTTTGCAGACAAGCAAATCTAAGAACATTTTGGATTGACCATCTTTTTAAAAGAATCCGAGATAACGGATAATATTCATTATCTCCAGTTGTATTTTGATTGCTTTGCAATGCACCTCCAAATGGGGTGACTGAACTGTTGAACGCTGAAGCATTTGTAGTTTGAAGAGCAAATTAAGAGAAACAAAGGGCGAGAGGACCTGATTTTATAAACAAAGTTCAAAGAATTTTTCACTCCCTTGCCGCAGTAAGAATCCTACAATCCTATGAAGACGGTGTACGTCGATTAATTTGGAGCTATCCAGATCATTTAGAGAATCTGTACTGACCTGTACTGTTTTGTGCCACTGGTTCCAACCACATGGCTCGCATGAATCGCCCTGCACCCGTGGAAGTTTCTTACAAACATATGAGATTTCTCATTACCCATAATCCTACAAATGCCACATTGGGGGCATTTATAGAGGTGAGTTTTGAAATGCTAAACATGATTGCAGTTTAATGTTTTGGAGACTATTAATAGATGTTCGAACAGAAATTTTGTGTTACAAGTTGACAGACTTCTGTTGGGATAGATTTTGGTGAATCTTATTTTGCATTGAAGATATCTAATATAAACTGATGACGTTTGTTATTTGAGACCGTAGGCATTCATGGTATAGACTAGGATGAAGTTTCTTGAAGTCTGTGAACTTCGAGAATGACAGAAATTACAATAATGAAATAAACTCACCAAAGAGGACCACATCATTTCTTTCACATTGTCTAAATTCTCATTGTCTTCACTAATTTATCAAACTTTAAATGTTGCACTGACCTCGACCCCAGTCACTAACTCCTGTAATAATTTCATAGCCTCATCACCCAGTTATATTTTTGAAGGAGAAAAGCTGCTGATGCTCTCAATTTTTATTTTGATCCTGGAAATGAAGTATAAATTGGAAAATTCAGTCTGGGCTTTGTTGAAATCTGTTTCTGTGACAGCTTGGTACTTTTTGAATTAGAAATAATATAATTAATGCCATCTGCCTTCTTAGTTATTTCACTTTTCAGATAGTTTTGAAGGGAGAGAGAATTTACGTTTTCCATCTTGTTCTTCTGTGTAATTTTTGCTTTTCCTTCTTTTGTCCCCTGCCTGTAACATCTTGAGAATGATCAGAAATGTGTTTCTTGTAGGAGCTGCAGAAATATGGTGTAACCACTCTCGTGAGAGTATGTGAGACCACGTATGATAAGAGGCCACTGGAGAATGAGGGTATTATAGTAATAGTAAGTAAAGCTCTTTGTTTTACCTTAACGTGTTTAACATAATCACATGCACTTTTGCAGAGTCGAGTAGAAAATTCAAAACCAGAGAGTAAAACTAATAACTTGTCTTCAATAATTGCGAATAGTAGATTTTCATATTTTGAAACTTTCTGCTGTGGTAATTAGATGTGATCTAATGTTCAATGGCTCAATACATGAACCTGGATTACAAATTACCCAATTAATCCAAGTTTCATAAATGAAGGCAAGCTTTTTGCATCAAGTTTCAATCATCAAATCTCTGTAAGAAGCAGATGTTTACACAGCTTTGTGTACTAATCAATCATTTATTAATAAGCTTTGAAGTTTACCAAACTTTGCTTCAATCCTACAAATATTGTACAATTTCATGTAATGGTGTGATTGTCGATGGCACTTTGTAAATCTCTTCCTTTCTGCTTTTGTAGAGGTGGTTAGAGGTACAACATGTAAAAGACATTTAGACACAAATGTGTTTAGGGAAGGTTTCACACAGCAGATAGTGGAGGAGGTGACAACAAAGTACAGCATATACTGTATTGACGTTTAATATTGGGCACTCCATTCAAGAGTGTGATAATTTGAACAGAATTATCAAACAAAATTTCCATATTCAATATTCATACATTGCACTTGAATAGTTCACCTGTTATCATTGCCAGTCAATCTTATAAAAGTGAAGCAATAGCCTGTCATAGATCTTCACATTAATGACCTAAGTATAGTTTTGGTTTCACCAGGACCACTGTGCTGAAGACATCACAGCCTTGCTCTAAACCCAGGCCAAATACCTGAATCCCAGATGGGAGATGACCTTAATATAAAAGACCGCATTTGACAAAAGTGTGGCACGAAGGGGAAAATATTCGCAGGGGTCCTATCTCACAAACATGGTTTTGATCCCAACACCAGGACTTCACACAGAAATGTTGTCTTCCCCTACCTTTTGTCATCTTTCTAACCCACCACACTGATCTCCCTTTACCCATTTTTTGATCTTGCCCACCACCCCTGCCCCCAAGGTTCTATAGGGTGTTTTCTTGTACCTTCTCACCTTTTGCATTGCAGCACTGACAGCCTTTGCCTTCTAACCACCCACTCCACCCTGTAGGACTTCTCTACCTTTTGCTTTTCTTGCCTCTCTCTCCTTTTGTCTAGCATCTGCTTATTGACTGTCCCTGTCTGTCAAGTTTCACTTCCATCTGGTTTACCATCCCACGCAGGGCCCTGTTGCATCCCTCACTGTGTCCTTTTAGCTCTAGCTTCTCATACATTTCTCCAGCCTCGATTAAAAGGGTTTTGGCTCAAGGTCCACAATTCTTTTTGATCCCCCTCCACCTCCAACAGAGTGTGTATAACTTCAGATTCCTGAATCGGCAGTGCCCTTTGTGTCCGGAGTTACTGGGAGCAGTATCCAGCACCTGGTAATATTCAGTAGTTTAATTAATGGTCTTTGAGCAGGCTGAAATTGGGAAGGTTCACTAATTATATAATACTGAATTCCTTTCACATCTCAACAAATTAAACTGCCATACCCAGATAGCATTGAAGCATGGGCAAAATATACATTCTATAAAAGTGCCAGGTACTGATTAGCAAGAGAGAGAAATGAACCCCACCTCCCATCTTGACATTCAATGGCTTGGGAAGGCCACCAATTGCGAGATCCCCTCAAGTCCTCTATAAAGGTGGTTAGCGCAATGCCTTTACCGCGCCAGTGATTGGGACCGGACCGGTGTTCAAAACCTTATGGAGCGAAATGGCCTGTTACCATGCTGTATATCTAAATTAAATAACTATGATTTGAAAATGTATCCCTGTTCTTTGAAACTGGGTCTGGATCCAGGAACACCCTGCAGAGCAACCCTGAGTATATCTTGACCAGAAGGACTTCACTGGTACAAACAGGTGACTCACTGTCACCTTCTTGAGGATGTTTAGAATTGTCAATGAATGTTGATTTTGCCAGTGTAGCTGTTGTATTGAAAAATTAATAAATCTATATTCAAGTGTTGAAAGTTGACATTCTTCATTCAACGGATTCAGGAGCGTATTGAAAAGTTGCTTTTCTACTTCATATTAGTTTATTGGCAGTGCATTCTAAAATGTCACTGAATATGGTTATATTCAGTGGGACTAGGAGGGTGGGGAATTTGTTACGGCATGGACTAGTAGGGCCGAACTGGCCTGTTCTGTGCTGTAAGTGGTTATATGGTTATAAATCTGAATTAGGAAATGTTTTTGATGTGGGGAGAAAAACTGTAACTAAACCAATTGAATTAAATTGAAAGATACATAAACATAGATAATCTTCACTGTACTGCGATGCAAAAAAAAGTGCATTCAGCACCTTTGTGCTGTCTGGTTTGCCGATTATTGTTCAAGAATCTGCTAACTACTGGAAAGAAACTGTTCTTGTATCTAGAGGTGCTGATGTTCAGATGTATGCACCTTCTGCCCTAAGGTAGGAGTGAGAAGAGGTTGTGACCCGGGTGAAGAGGGTCCTTTATGTTGCTGCTTTCTTGAGGCTGTATCTCACTATGGAAGTCTGCAGTAGATGGGAGGTTAGATGGACCAGGCTATGCTTCCCACTTTCTGCAGCCTTCTATGTTGCTGGGCAGTTCAATTTCCAAATCAGGCTGTGATGTAACTGTGTTGCACCGCCTAAATACACCTGTGTGACCATGCTACTCTTTATTTTATCATACACATGCACACCTCGGAAAAAATAAAGTATTTCCTACTTTGTTAACATCTGTGGTCATTGTAATTATTCTACATTTAAGCCAGATTTGATGCTCCCATTATTAATTGTTCCAAGGTTGAAATTTGTTCATTTTTGGAATTGATGTGAGCCAGCATTTATTCTAATTTGCTCTCGAAGCTGAAGATAATTTGCTACTGAATAACTGCAGCCTTTTTGGTGAAAGGATTCCTAGAGTTCCAAAATTTAATCCCAGTAACAATGAAAGGTCTACAATATCTTTCCAAATCAGGATGGAGTGTGACTTGGAGGGGAGTATTGCAGTTGAGTGTTCCCATCCACCTGCTTCTCTTGTCATAGTTGAGCAAATTTTGTCAGGGTAGCCGAGAAGTTGCAGTCCATTTTGCAGATCATACAAGCCGCAGTTAATGAGCATTGGTGGTGGAGGAATAAATATTTGGAGTGATGGAATGGATACCTGTAAAGAGGGATGCTTTGTCCTTAGAAAGAGGTTTCTTGAGAGTTGCTGTTTATATCCAGGAAAATTTAAGAGTATTTAATCTTGGAGTTGGTAGAAAGGCTTTCTGTGGTTAGGAGGCAATTAATTCACCACCAAATAGCCAAACTCAGACCTCCTTTTATATTCACAATATCCGACTGCTTGCCCTCCCACTCCAGAATCCTGTGATTCCTGACCCTGCCACCTGGGAAACAACATTCCATCTGGGAGCCTTGATCTTGTCCACAGAACCTCCTATCTACTTGTCTAACCAACAAGTCCCCAATCACCATGGCTCTACTCTTCTCTCCCACCCCCCCCCCCCCTTTCCCTTCTGAGCTGAGGGGCCATGCCAGAGACATGACCATCTCGACTGGTCCCTGATAAGTCGTTAAACCCCCGCCCTCAACAGTATCTAAAACAGTTCACTTGTGAGGGTGACGGTCACAGAGATGCTATGTGACGGTCACCCAGTTACCTGTCTCCTAACTTTTAGGGGTGACTTCCTTCCTGAAACTCTATCACAACCTCTGCCTCCCTTAAGATCCACAATTCATCCAGCTCTAGGTCCTTAATTTGGTTTGTCAGGAGCTGCAGCTGGATGCACCTTTTACAGGTGTTGTCATCAGGAACAAGCATGCTGTCCTTGACCCCACATCCTACAACCAGAGTACTGGACTGCCCTAACCACTGCCTCTTTTACCTACTCCTAAATCAATTAAAGAAAATTCCAGCCTTACCTCGGTGGAAGCAATCTCTTCCTCAGCCTCTGCTCACTGAAGCCTCAGAGCTCTTCTCCTACCCTATGTCACTCACTTATTGGCCACTCCTTTAGCTTCCCCTCCCTTTATTTGCCCCTGCCAATTATCTCAAGTTCTCTCACTCACAAATCAGCACTTTGCCCTCTGTGCCCTTTTTAAACTGTCTCTAAACTCCTAACACTCACCTCTCCAACAAGACTTTTCGCTCTTCCTCTGACTTTCCTGCAATGTAAAAACTGGGACAATGTAGCTATTACAGAAGCATGGCTATACGAGGGACAGGACTGGCAGTTTAATGTACCAGGTAGAAAGGCTATACCCATGATAGAGGTGGAGGCATTTTTGTATAGGGATCAGATCATAACCATACTTGGAGAGGAAATTTCTAGGGCTATCATCCAGTGAGCCTCTATGGGTGGAACTGAGGAATAAGAGGGAGTGATCATGTACTATATGCCCCCGTCCCCTTTCCTTAATTAGTGAGATTTAGAGGATTGAACTTCAGAAGATCACAGCCGCAAAAATAGCAAGGAGGGAATTTTAACTTTCCAAGAATCAACTATGACTACCATAGAACAATTATACCACAAAAATAGGCCACTTCAGCCCCTCATGCCTGTGCTGAACTGCTTTTTCTTGCCTTGTCCTGCTAACCTGCACTCAGTCCATAGCCCTCCATACCTTTCCCATTCATATACCTGTCCAAATTTCCCTCAAATGTTAAAATCAAGCCTGCATCTATCATTTCAGCTGGAACCTCATTCCACACTCTCACCACTCAGTGAAGAAGTTCCCCCTAAACTTTCCCCTTTCACCCTTAACTTTTCGAATCTCACCTACCCTCAGTGGAAAAAGCCTATCTACATGTACTCTGTCTTTCCCCCTCATAATTTTAAATACCTCTATTGTTACAAGATTAAACCAGAAATCACAAAGAAGGCATATCACATAGGGGTAAAGATGGACAATTACGTTATTAACAAAAATTCACCATCAAACTTTAATTCAAAATCCCCCCTTTTATAACAATGCCCACTGTGTGCAGTGTAAAACTAATAAATTCCCCATCCTAAATATAACATATGTAATTAAAGTCTAAGTTATATTTCCAACCAACCCACAGAAAAACTTAGACACAAAACATACAAGACTCAAAACTTCAATCTCAACTGAAGAAAAGATCATAAACAAAATTCAGTTTGTTTATAACCATATAACCACTTACAGCACAGAACAGGCCAGTTCGGCCCTACTAGTCCATGCCGCAACAAATCTCCACCCTCCTAGTCCTACTGACCAGCACGTGGTCCATACCCCTCCAATCCTCTCCTCTCATGTAACTATCCAGTCTTTCCTTAAATGTAACCAATGATCCTGCCTCAACCACGTCTGCCGGAAGCTCATTCCACATCCCTACCACCCTTTGCATAAAGAAATTTCCCCTCATGTTCCCTCTATAATTTTCCCCCTTCAATCTTAAACCATGCCCTCTAGTTTGAATCTCCCCCACTCTTAATTGAAAATGCATATCCACATTTACTCTGTCTGTCCCTTTTAAAATCTTAAACACCTCTATCAAGTCCCCTCTCAATCTTCTATGCTCCAGAGAAAAAAGCCCCAGTTTGCACAACCTTTCCCTGTAACTCAAACCTTGAAATCCTGTCAACATTCTCGTGAACCTTCTCTGCACTTTCTATTTTGTTTATATCTTTCCTATAATTTGGTGACCAAAACTGTACACAGTACTCCAAATTTGGCCTCACCAATGCCTTGTACAATTTCATCATAACCTCCCTACTCTTGAATTCAATACTCCGATTTATGAAGGCCAACATTCCAAATGCCTTCTTCACCACACCATCTACCTGAGTATCAGCCTTGAGGGTACTATTTACCATAACTTCTTGTGTTGCTTGCAGAGAGAGGAACAATGGCTTGGTCCGGATCCTTCTGGCTGCCTTTGAAATGTTCATCCCTTTTAAAATGCCCAACATTCCAAACTGCTTCCCAGACAATGACTCTGCTTGGGCCTCCTTCCACTTCACAGCCACGTCCAGTGGTGGTTTGTCTTCCAAGTCCAAAAATTTCTAGATCATCTTCTGCACATGCCCAATCCGTCTCCAACTCTCTCAGCAGTCACCTTTACCTTGGCTCTCTAAGGCAAATTGTCACTTTCCAACAAAAAAACCACACAACATATAGGCCAATACACAACTCAGAACTCTGTAACACTATCAAATCACCCCTCATTCTTCCATGCTCTAGGGAATAAAGTCTTAACCTGTTTAAATTTTCCATGTAACTCAGTCCTTGAAGTCCAGGCATCATCCTTCCTGTAGTTAGGTGACCAAAACTGCACACAATTCTCCAAAACTGGCCTCCAATATCTTAAACAACTTAGCATCCCAACTCCTGTGATCAATATTTTGATTTATGAAGGCCAATATGCCAAAAGCTTTTTTTTTAACAACCCTATCCATGTGTGATGCCACTTTCAGGGAATTATGTATCTGTATTCCCAGATCTCTGTTCTACTGCGCTCCTCAATGCCGTACCATTTTCTGTGGATGTCCTTTCTTGATTTGTCCTTCCAAAATGCAACACGACACACTTGTCTGCATTTATTTCCATCTGCCATTTTTCAGCTCACTTTACCAGCTGCTCCAGATCCCTCTGCAAGCTTTGAAAACCTTCTTTGCAGTCCATAATGCCTCCAAACTTGGTGTCATCTGCAAACTTGCTGATCCAATTTACCATATTATCATCCAGATCACTAATATAGATGGCAAACAACAATAGTCCCAGTACTGATTGCTGAGGCACACCACTAGTCACAGGCCTCCATCCTGATAAGCAATCATCCACCACTACTCTCTGGCTTCTCCCATCGTTGAATCCAGTTCACTATTTCACTGTGAATACTTGGCATTTGAACTGTCCTGACTAACCTCCCACAATACTAAGGATTTGGATGGGATGAAATATAAGATACTCTAGCAATACGTAGATAGGCTGACAAGGGAAGAGGAAGCTTTCAATCTCCTTGGGAAATGCGGCATCTAGTCTGTGCTAAACTATTATTCTGCCTAGCCCCTCATAATCTGCACCTAGACCATAACCCTCCATTTTTCTTTGATGTCAAAATTGAGCCTGTATTCACCACTTCAGCTGGCAGCTTGTTCCACACTCCCACCACTCTGCTTGAAGTTTTCTGTGCTGCCCAATTGACCTACAACTCTGGTAAATTTTGAAGGGTGGAAGGAAACTGGAGTACCTGGAGAAAACCCATGCAGATACAGGGAGAACGTACAAACTCTTTACAGACTCTGTGTCTTTGAGGATAGAGGGTGGTGTTTACAGACTCTGTGTCTTTGAGGATAGAGGGTGCTGTTTACAGACTCTGTGTCTTTGAGGATAGAGGGTGGTGTTTACAGACTGTGTCTTTGAGGATAGAGGGTGGTGTTTACAGACTCTGTCTTTGAGGATAGAGGGTGGTGTTTACAGACTCTGTGTCTTTGAGGATAGAGGGTGCTGTTTACAGACTCTGTGTCTTTGAGGATAGAGGGTGGTGTTTACAGACTGTGTCTTTGAGGATAGAGGGTGGTGTTTACAGACTCTGTCTTTGAGGATAGAGGGTGCTTTTTTAAGACACTGAGGAGATTTTCTGAAGAGATTGATCTTGAAGGATGGGAATCAACAAAGAGCATTAAAGACACAAACAATTTTCAAGAAGGAAAATTCCAAAGAGAGGCCAATAGCCAAGTATCTGGGCAAAGGTGCAATTGCAAATTTACAAAGCAATAAGTTGATCACAATTGAGAGTCATCCAGAAATCTGTTCTCCACCTCTGGATGACTGGCGTAAGCAAACACTGGTTGAAGAACCAAGTTTTTTAAATGAAATTTTATGAGCAAATTATGCAATTAAATGCTTGGCAAATTTTCTGGACCTAATAACCCTGCCTTTACGGATGGATTATTATACCGAAATAAATATTTTAAAATGTAATGGATTTTTCTTTTTCGTCTGGCTATCCAACCCATAGGTCGATGATGGTTCCTCTCAGTCAGTTTGTGGGGTTTGATAGGTGTGTTCTGGAGGGGCTGTACAGGCCCATCCTTGACAGGCCCTGCTTGCCTCATACTTGGCAGGTGAGGCCTGGAGGGGCAGAAGCTCCGTTGTGACACTTCCTGTGCCTCTCCTCTGTTGCCTCTTTGAGCTTGTTCTCAGCGGCACCTACACCTTTTCTGATGGCGTCCCTCCACATGTGCAATCTTGAGCCAGATCCTCCCAGATGGGGTAATATTGGCTTTCTTCCTGCTCCTGTGCAGAACATTCTGATTTCCTAGTCGGTAGCCTCCTCATTTTCAATTAGTACAGGACAGTTGGCCACACAAGATGTGTGTTTTGTCTTTTGTCAGGGATTCTGACATGTCCTGCCAAGTGCATTTGGACTGATATCACCAAAGTTGAAACTGCTGCATTCCAGCTTGAGAAATGACCTCCATATTGGAGACCTTGTCTTGCCAGGTGATGCTGCTGCAGTTGGTCAAGCTGACATAAGTGAGTCTGATTAATGGGCACTACATCTCACATCCATATTAACAAGGCACTTGGTGGCCAACCTGATGTTCAGTGATCAAACCTGATCTTTCAGCTGACCAAAGGCAAAGCAGGCCTTTCTGGTTCTTGACTCAATCTCAACATCTAGAGAAGCCGAGGATGTTTATCGTGCTGCCCGGGTCACAAAACTCATTGAGACGAGCGTCCTCCCTGAGGACGGTTGGTTCTTCGTAGCTTGAGCCAGGGTCTGGTTGGTACAAAACTTCCGTCTTTTTCAGGCTGATTATCAATCCAAAGCTTTTAACATCACTGGCAAAGCGACTGCTAATCTCCTGTAAGTCTTCAAGAGAGTGAACAACCAGTGCCCAGTCATCAGTAATCTGTTGCTCATGCATCACGATGTTCCTGACTTTAGTTTTTAGATTTTTACATATTTTTCCCTCAGGTTGCGAGCTCATGGTCTTTGAGCTCAATGGAAACATCCTCTCTCCACACTAACCCATGGCTCAGAAGCACAACTCCTTGCAAAACTATAACATTATTTATTTTATTTAGATGTAGATATATGGATGGGAGAGGTCTGGAGGGTTATGGAATGGGAGCAGTTCAATGGGACTAGCGGAATAATGGTCAACACAGACTAGAAGGGCCAAATGGCCTGTTTCTGTGCTGTAGCATTCTATTGTACTTGGCTGCAACATCTCTGGTGCAGTTTCTTTTGTTGTTTTGCCTTGATAGATCAGTCAGGTAATATTTGCTGACTTAAATACCCAGAACTGCAAGAATTTGGTTGGCAATCCAGCTCCATTCAGCTTTAATAGAAAAAAATATGTCCACACATGGCATTTCTTGGCAGAGAAAAATAATTATGCCATCAGAACTGAAATACATTTGGGATCCTATTTTCCAGTATGAAATCCACTTAATATTATATACTGTGGACAGATTTTAAATTGGTCCTGCTGTTTTTTTTTTTAAACGATTTGTGAATTTTCTCTCCTTCATTACAAATGGAAGGATTAAAATAGTTATTATTCAGGCATTTAAGGAACAAATGAGAAAGGTACATCAATAGGAAATTATGTGACGTAAAATGAAATTGATAGGCTTCCGGGAACAGCACAATTTTTCTCTGTTCACTCAGTATCTCCCAAGGAATAATGTAAGGGCAGTATTGCAACTGGATGAAGGTGGAGTTTCTCATTCATGTATTTAAATCTTGGTACAAATTGATTGTTTTTCAGATGTTAATCACCTTTTGGCTGCCTGTTTGAAATGGTTTCACAATGTGAACTAATCCTATTTAAATATAATTTTTTTGTGAATTGTGATAGCAGAGTCCTCTTTGCAGCTTAAATCAAGTATTTTCTTGGTACTTTTACCTTAAGGATTGGCCATTTGATGATGGTGATCCACCTCCAAGCAAAATTGTGGATGATTGGTTAACTTTACTTAAAACCAAGTTTTCAGAAGAACCTGGAGGTTGTGTAGCGGTCCATTGCGTTGCTGGTCTTGGGCGGTAGGTATACAAGGACTTTTGTTATCGAACGTACAATGTCCTGTAGTTTTATTAAAGGGGAGCATAATGGTAAATAATAAGGCTTGATGTTCTCTTATCAGTGCTTGAGTGAATAAACTGACATTGGCAAAAATAAATTATATAGTCTCTTTAATGTATGAAAATATACCAAGGCCAAATTTAAAGAGAAGAAAATCACACTTAACAGGTTCTAGGAGGGTTTAACCGAAGCAATATTTCAGGCAGATCATTTCAAGGAGAGAATTGCAAAATGTAGTATGCTGTCTCTCTGACAGCTAAAATACTTATTTGACTGCTAAAATTACTTGTTTTAAAGTTGAGTTTAAGATGATAACATGCTGATGAGCAGTGCTTTGTGCTGTAATGTACTTGTATGGATATTTCAAATATGCAGGGCTCCTGTATTGGTAGCAGTTGCTCTTATCGAATGTGGAATGAAATATGAAGATGCTATTCAATTCATCAGACAGTAAGTACTATTTGTTCCTGAAAAACTGGTGATAATCATCTGTTGATTTGATCATGTCTTCAGGTGAGAACTTTACCTAATTCCTTTTGAAAACTAAATGCTGCACGAAAATGAGTCCATCCAGAGTAAGAATTGCACAGCAAATGGCTGGGCCCTGGAGAGTGTTCAAAAAAGAGATCTTTTTCCTGAAAGTGGTCTCTCAGATGGGCAGGATAGTAAAGAAGGTGTTTGGCCCTTTACCTTCATTTGGCAGGGTAATTAAATACAATAGTTGGAATCTCTTGATACATTTGTACAATACATTGGTGACAACACACTTTGCGCAGTTCAGGTTGCCCAAAAATAGACAGGTATCAATAAATTGGAAGGGTACTGATGAGATTAGCCAGAATGTTGCCAGGACTGGAGGGCTTGAATTATAGGATGGGTCTTTATTCCCTGCAGCATAGGGGCAACCTATAGAGATTTTATAAAACCATGCAGGGCATGGATAAAGTAAATTTTAAAGTAAAATCTTTTTCCCAGGGCAGGCAATTCAAGAACATAGGGCATAGGTTTAAGGCGAGAGGGGGAGAGATTTAAGAGGGACCTACATGAAGGGAAACTTCGGGTAAACTTGTAGGGTGGTCCATATATGAAATGAAATGAAGTCTCTGCAGAGACTGTGATTAAAGTAAAAACACAACACTGGAGAAACTCAGCTGGTCAAACAGTGAACTTTATATTAGCAAAGAGAAAGATGCATAAGTGTTACAACACTTGATTTTGGTTTTGTCGGGTAGCATCAACACTTGATTTTCCGTCTGGGCACTCTCCAACTGGATGACATTAACATAGACTTCACCAGTTTCGGCTAGCCGACTATTATTTTCCATCCCTTCACTTTCCCTTTGTCTTCTTTCTTCCAGCTCTCTACCCCCTTCCCTCTCCAGAAAACAGAGCCATCCCTCCTCTCCCGTTTGCTGGTGGGCCCCTCCCTCCCTTATCCACCTATTACCTCCTGCCTGTGGGACTGTGCCCCTCAGACCCCCCCCACCATTTTGTTCAGGCGCATGTCGACATTTTTTTCATACCTTGATGAAGGGCTGAAGCCCAAAACGGTGACTATGTATCTTTATATTTGCAACATAAGGTCTACTGCTTGATTAGCTGAGTTTCTCCAGCATATCTGGAATGAGCTGCCTGAGGAAGCGATAGAAGTGGCGACAATAACAATGTTCAAAAGACATTTGGACCGATATGGTGAGGATATAGACTAAATACAGGTAAATTGGACTCACCCAGAATACCAACTTGCTCAACGTGACTGAAGGGCCTATTTCATGTTGTATGCATCCTACTTGAACTAGAATATTGCTTAGAGATCTTGTCACCACTTTGTTCAACAAGTATGTTGAGAAGTGCACCAGATGTACAAAAAAAAAATTAGATGATAACCTTTTCAAGCTATAATAAAATGCTTGTGTATTTTGGTCAATATGGTACATAGTGTAAAAAATTTTTTTAAAAAAAGCTATAATGCAAGATGAGATGTGAGCTAAGCAATATGAAAGAGTTAAATAATTCCACAAACAACAGATTAGATGAAAGTGGTGCCACATTAAGTTGTGAAAAGCGGAGGGAAAATAAACTTTAGGGAGGAAAAGATTCCAACAAGAGCCACCCACCACAATGGATGAAACTCGAGAATTCAGAATCAGAATTTATTGACATGAACAAGTCACAAAATTTGGAGTTTTGTGGCAGCGTCACGGTGCAAACATTGATATTATTAACCATCTTACAACAATAATATAAAAAAAATTAAAATAGGAGTGTATGAAAGGTAAGGCAGTGTCATTTGTATGCTGATCATTCAGGAATCTGATGGCAGTGGGGAAGAAGCTGTCCTTGTGCCATTGAGTGCTCGTCTTTAGGCTCATGTACCTTTTTCCCCAATGGTAACAGAGTGAAGAGGGCATGACCTGGGTGGTGGGGGTCTTTGAGGATAGAGGCTGCTTTTTTAAGATCCCACCTCTTGTAGATGTCTGGTGCCTGTGTTGCAAGCTGAGTTAACAACATTGGAGTTTTTTCTTGTCGTGAGAATTAGCACCTCCATACCAGGCAGTGATGCAACCTGCCAGCATGCTCTCCATGGCACACCTGTAGAAGTTTTCGAGTCTTCAGAAACATACCAAATCTTGTTAAACATGTCACAAAGTATAGCCGCTGGTGAGTCTTCGTGATTACATTGACATGGAGCCTCAAGGACAGATCCTTGGAGACGTTGACACCCAGAAATTTGAAGTTCTTGACTCTCTCCACAACTGAGCCCATGAGGAGGACTGGGTCATGTTCCCCTGACTTCCTCCTGAAGTCCACAGTCAGTTTCTTGGTTTTGCTCATGTGGAGCACAAGGTGGTTGGAATGACACCATTCAACAAGTTAATCTATCTCCCTCCTGTATTCTTCCTCATTGCTGTTTCTGGTGTCACTGGTAAATCTGTAGGTAGCATTGGAATTGTGCCTGGAGCTGCCTCAATGACTATAGCCCAGTAGCACTAACATCTACTGTGATGAAATGCTCTGAGAGGCTGCTTATGGCCAGAATTAACACGTACTGAAGCAAAGGTTTGGACTTGCTGCAATTCGATTATCATCCCAATTGCTCCACAGCAGATGCAATATCACTAGATTATGCTGGATATCTAGATCCCCAGCCTTAAACGCCCTCAGCAAGTTGCAAATCTTCTGATTCCTCCAAGGCTTCTGGTTGGGGAGTATACAAATTAAAGACCAGGCTAAAGTTTGCTGCCACGTTGGGCCTGAAGATTCGAGGATGTAATGCTGAGGCTTTGTGGGTCTTGGTCAGACTACATTTGGAGTATTGTGAGCAGTTTTGGGCCCCATGATCAAAGAAAGGATGTGCTGGCATTGAAGAGGGTTCAGAAGAGATATCTATAAATAATCCAGGGGAAGAAAGGGGTTACATAAGAAGAGTTTGATGGCTCTGGTCCTGTACTCATTGGAAAGATGAGGGGGATCTCATTGAAACATTACGGGATAGTGAAAGGATTGGATTGAGTGGACATAGCAAGGATGTTTCCAGTAGTGAGAGAGTCTAGGACCAGAGGGCACAGCCTCTGAATAAATGGATGTCCATTTAGAACAGATGAGGAGAAATTTCTTTAGCCAGGGTATGGTTAATCTTGAATTCATTGCCACACATAGCTGTGGAATAACTCTACAGTACACGAGATGTTTTATAGCATTTTTAACAACATGGAAAGCATTGACATTGATGTGTCACCTTCACAGTTTTCACAAATTGTTGGCTCCAAGTGAGGTCTTTTGATCTTGTCCTAACTTTCCACCTCCGTCGCATCAGTATAGACAGGTTGATGTGTGGTCCCTCCGTCCCTTTCCTTAAATCAACAATAAGCTCCTTGGTAATAATGATAGGAAAATCATTGTTCTGGCACCACGCAGATTTTGTGTTTCCATCTTGTATTCTGATTTATCATTTCCAGTTATTCAGCCAATGGTTGTGTTTTCAGTGAATTTATGGCTGGTGTTGGAACCTAACTAAGCTACATAGTCATGAGGTTGGGTGTCCTTGTTGATGGAGAGGAGAAGATGTTGCTGCTTTGCTCTGATTGGGTCTGTCAATAATCTATTTGCAGAGGGATGCAGATCCCCTAGTTTGGTCGTAGATGTTGCTGGTATGATGATGTTGCACTCCAAGCTGTCATCAATGAACAATGTTCCGACGTTGGTGTTCTTGTGAGAGAGGTGATCTAACAGAGTAGAAGGCCAGTAAGATGGTGTCTATTTTTGACCTGGTGTGTTGGTCCAGGTCTTTTACCCAATGTATCCAAAATCATTTCATTTTCCAGTACTCACCTTAGTTTTTTTTTATGCTTTGGTGTTTCAACTGCTCATCTAAATCTGATTTGAGTGTTTGAGGATACCTACCTTGCTTTCCAGGCAGTACCACCAGCTTTCAACCACCTTCTGGATGAAGAAATTCTTCTGCAACTCTAATTCCTTGCCTTAAACTTGCACCCTCTGATTATAAACACCTCTGTTAATAAATGTTTCTCACAACCTATGCAAAACTATGCTTCCCATATTTTATGTATCCCAGTCAGATCCACCCCCCCCCCCCCGCCTCCCTTCAGCCCGCTCCACTCAAATGAAGGAAAACAGCTATCCAGTCTCTCACAATATTTGTAATGTTTCAGCTTTGGCAACAACCGGCTGACTTTCTTTGCACCTGCCTATAATGTGATAACCAGAATTGTATGCAGTATCCCAAAGTAATCTCTGCTTTGTATCACTGTCTTTGTATGTTATGCCCAGCTAAGCATCCTGCATGGTTACTTAATTATTTTATCTGCCTGTGTTGCTACCTTCAAGGATCTTTGCCCATGCACATCAGTTCCTCTGTATTTCCTTTGATCTAACCATTCATTGTCTATATCCTGTCCATAAGAAACAAATCAAATCCAGTTGAATAGTGGCTGCAATCATCAACTAATGTTGAAAATGGAAGCAATATCAAGCAGTGTTTATTCAACAATTATCTGCTCACCATTGTTCGGTTTCAGTCGATAATTCAGCTCCACACAGCAATATATATTTGATTCAAATAGACTGAGGTGGGATAAGAGCAACTGCCTTTGCCATCAAGAAGCCCAGGTCTGTTTGGTTCCTTGTGGGTCTTTAAAAATGTTAAACAAAATGCTATACTTTAAATTAGATAAATATTACAAAGCTGCCTTTGACTTGAAAATATTGCTCAGCCATTGACACACGGAGCATGGCATGTTAGGCCTGAAGCCAGGTGGGCCTTTGACAGAAAAAGATTTAAGAACCACTGGCCTCGTCTATACACGAGAACATTGGAGCAGCAGCATCATTGAATATTTGGACCCTTGCAGTGACATTCAATAAGATCTTTTTATCTTGGTGCCATTTCTCTCCACTATCTTCACATTTTATCGGAGGTTTCCATATAACCACTTACAGCACAGAACAGGCCAGTTCGGCCCTACTAGTCCATGCCGTAGCAAATCCCCACCCTCCTAGTCCCACTGACCAGCACCCGGTCCATACCCCTCTAGTCCCCTCCTATCCATGTAACGATCCAGTCTTTCCTTAAATGTAACCAATGATCCCGCCTCAACCACGTCTGCTGGAAGCTCATTCCACATCCCCACCACCCTCTGCGTAAAGAAATTTCCCCTCATATTCCCCTTATAATTTTCCCCCTTCAATCTTAAACCATGTCCTCTAGTTTGAATCTCCCCCTTTCTTAATTGAAAAAGCCTATCCACATTTACTCTGTCTGTCCCTTTTAAAATCTTAAACACCTCTATCAAGTCCCCTCTCAATCTTCTACACTCCAGAGAAAAAAGCCCCAGTCTGCACAACCTTTCCCTGTAACTCATACCCTGAAATCCTGTCAACATTCTCGTGAACCTTCTCTGCACTCTCTCTATTTTGTTGATATCTTTCCTATAATTTGGTGACCAAAACTGTACACAGTACTCCAAATTTGGCCTCACCAATGCCTTGTACAATTTCATCATAACCTCCCTCTCTTGAATTCAATACTCCGATTTATGAAGGCCAACATTCCAAATGCCTTCTTCACCACACCATCTACCTGAGTATCAGCCTTGAGGGTACTATTTACCATCACTCCTAAATTTTATATAGTTGTATTTCAAGAAATACAAATACAGGACACAAAGGATAGTTATAACTCTCACAAATCATTTTTTGTTTTTGTTTGTTGGGAGTTCAAAAAGCCAATTCCAGATCATTTCTGCAAGAGTTCATTTTCCTCAATGACCTTTCTGTCACCAATAGACCAGCAGATTGGCAGTGATTATGCCATTTCTGTTTAATTTGCAATTCCTTCATATGACATTGGCCACAAACGTTGACAAAATTCAGGCAGAAGGTTGTAATAGTTACGATGGCTGTAGTTCTTCTGCTTTCAACAGCTTTGATTAGAGAAGCCACATCAATGCAGTAGGCACAAGAACTGGAGTTCGGCAGCAAGTGAATCCCATGATAGGCAGAAACCTTAAATCACATGTTAACTAGCCCCTCTGAGTGACTGGAGGTGGCCCTGAATTTTGAACGGGAGTGGTATGCATAGCCTTTTAAAAATAAATGAATATCTACAATATTAAGAATATTTTCATTGACTTTTTTCAATTTTTCACTTTTTCTTCTCATTTGTTATGAAATAGGAAACGCAGAGGTGCCATCAACAGCAAACAGCTCTCATACTTGGAGAAGTATCGGCCAAAGATGAAACTTCGTTTCAAGGACCCTAATAATCACAAGAATAATTGTGCCATCGTATGAACTTGAACATTTTCAGCAAACAATGGTTTACAGTGAATTTTATATACAAAAATAAAATCCCACGGGTTTCCTGTCTTAAAATCCAATCTGATGTTGTTTCTTCCTCCATTAGTAACTTGAATATTTATTAATATTAGAATCGGCAACTAAAAGAAAGTGCGTTTCTTGATGAAGGCTTTTTTTTTATTTTTGATTCTGGTTAAATGTTCTGAACCTCTGCAATTTTATGTTGACTCATTCTTTTCAAAATACATACTTAATTATTTGGTCTGTATAGCTTATACTCAAATGGAAAGTTTGTGTGATGACCTGCAAAATGAGTATGGAAAGTAATTGTAAATATGACGCAAATTGACTGAAATGTGATCTGATCTTTTGGTTGTTTGGAACAGTAATGGTGAAACATTGTTCTGTGGCTTGATACATTTTCATAAAGTAGTTTCTTCATTTCATTGGACAAATGATTATTTTGCATTAATGGTCCATTGCTTTGTACCTCGAGGTGGTTTCATTCCTGCAATCCCACACTTCATTTTGTGTAAAGAACATAGCTGTACTAGATTCACTAATCTGTACATTTCTGGTTCTAGTATCAAATAACTATCACAACCACTTTTTTGGTACTTGATACTCCACAAACATTACCTTTCCTATCTCGCATTGAAAGTCACTGCTTATTATGGACTAATCATGAATTTAACTATATTATTCACTCAATGGTTACTCCTGATTAGGAAGGGAATAAAGGGTTTTTATTGTGGGTTGCTGGGGTAAAGGAGATGTGAAGTGAGAGGGTTTAAATGTTGCTTGTTTGACACTTTTTTTAATATAGTTGTATCTGTTGTTTGCCAGGGCTGTTAAACTGAAGTCTCTTGCCTGTAATAAAACAAACTGCTGGAAAAGACCCTGATGATGATTAACCTGAAGTGGTTCATGCACTTCTTGCTGGCAAGTCTTGTACTCAAAAAGCAAAAAGGGGTTCAAGTAGGTAGGAGTGAATGATGAGATTTTAAAACTTTATGAAACCTTATTCGCCTCCTGGTGCAGTCATATTTTACATACAATGACAGTGAAAACTGGTTTGGTAGTTTCAATTCAGGTAGAATAAGGGTGTAGTGAATTGAGAATTCCTGGAAAATGATTCACTCTGGTGATCAGGGCTTGAAATCACATTTATTTTGCATGCGTCATTGGTGGGAAAGCAACCACACTTTGCACTGAAATTGAACTTGCCCTGTGAATGCTACGTCAAACTATAATACAGGAGCAGAATAAGGCCATTCAGCCCATTTTGACTGCCTGACTTACTATCCTCTTCAACCCTATTCTCTTGCCTTTGCTCTGTTACCCTTTATTCCCATCCTAATCAAGAACCTATCTACCTCTCTTAAACATACCCAATATCTTGGCCTCCACATCCATCTGGAGCAATGAATTCCATAGGTTCACCACCCTCTGAGTAAAAAGTCTTCCTCATCTCTGTTCTGAAGGGATATTTTTGTATTCTGAGGCTGCACCTTCTAGTCCTAGACTGCCTCACTGTTGAGGAATTGTGTGGCCAAATTTTGGCTTTTTCCTCCCTACACTTTCAATCTAATGAACAAATTAGAGAAATAAAAGCATGTAACTAGCTTTTCTAATGATAAGCTGTTTGTATGTGGAGAATATTTTGTTTCTGAATATGATTAACAATTAGTAATAAAAGCCTAAACTAGGAACACTGGTAGGTTGGACTGAATCCGTGGAGCTTGACAATTCAAGAGAACAAATTGCAAATGATTTGCATGCTCTAAGAAATTCAATAAGGAAGCTCTCATTTTGTGCCTTTGCCATCTGCTTAAATTTTCATTACTCTGAATTTTGTTTGTACCTTAGAGAAAACCATGTGAATGATATTCGGGTTTCAATCAAAGTTCATCCCTATTCTGACTGCTAGAAACTAATCCAGCCAAGAGAAAAGTTAGCCACTTTGTAGAGGTCAGTGAAGTGCAAGTAAGCTTTGCTTTGATCGCCATTCAGTGTGGTTGGAGCATTAGCTGTTTGAATTTTCAAAGGAAGTGATGTGATCCAGTCAGTTTTTACTCGTTTTAAACTTGTTTCCACGTATTTTTTTGTTTGCATTAAATTGAATGGACTTTTAATCAGTTACAAATCCTAGCCGGTTTATTGACTTATTGGGCTGCAGTTAATGTACCACACTATCACTGGAAGACTTGTGCAAGTTCAACATTTTTTTTTTAAATGGGTACACGAGAGACATGTTACAAAAATCTTGTGACATTTTTGACATGATGTGAAGCAGTTTTGATTGCATAATAAATTGGATCGTCAATGCACCCGCGATTCCTGCAGAATGAGGGAATGAATGCAGGTTCAATCCTGCACCTTACTGGTTTCCTGTGATTTGTGTGCCTTATTATTTTCTGTCTGTCTCGTACATTTAATCAGCAATAGGAAGGGGGGGAAACTAGAAATGCTCAAAATAATCATCTTACACAAATCTAACTATTAAATTTTGGTGCACTGAGTTCACCAAACAGTTCATTTGATTAAAAACAGAACAGAATTTAGTTTAACTTGTGAATTTGCCTACTGAAACTTAGCCACATTTTGTATTGGCAACGCAACAAAGGACATCAGAAAACGAAGCAGAACAACTTGCACAGTCTGCGCAGCTAACAGAAGTGCTAAATAAGATCACGCAAATATTATACAATATTTTGATACTTTGTGTGGTCCATATTTAAAAAAACAAACAACTCTAATATTCTATGTGGTCATTACACCTGACTCATTCCATTTATCCCATTTAAATGAAATCTGGATTTGTTAAACATTTCAGCTCTTCAAAACATCATCCTCTTTAAAAGAAGTTTAAATGGAAACTTTCATTTGGGTAAATTGTAGTACATTCATGTTTAAATAAGTTTATGGATCAAGACAAGTAAGGCTTCTAGCACATGACTAATGGGAATGTCAAGGAATCAGTCCAGCAACAAAGCTGAAGGTCTACAGAGTCTTGGTACTCACTACCCTCCTGTACAGCTGTGAGGCGTGGACTCTGTGTGAAAGGCATGCCTGACAACTCGACCATTTTCACATGTCTTGTCTTACAGAATATTAGGCATCAGGTGGCGAGGCAAAGTACCAGACACGAGAGCACATGCCCAAGCATCTTTTTGGGGAACTCTGCTAGTAGACCCTCGTATGGAAGGCAGAAGAAACATTACGAAGACACACTAAAGGGCTCCCTGAAGTTGGTTGATATAGTCACACTGCGACAGAACCACTCTGTCTGGCGTGGCCTTATCCATACGGGCTGTCAAGCTTAAGAATTAAGGCCCACTGCTGAAGCACAACATGAGCACGAGCTGTGCACATCCAGAGCCATCAGTGCGACGACTGCAGGGCCTACGCACGTCTGCCCGACATGTACCAGGACATTCCGTGCCCAAATTGGCTTGACCAGTCATCTTTGGACACACTGCATCCAATCTTAAAGTGACTGATGGTGTCGAGGTCTTCATTGAAGATGATGGGCAAACAATGATCACATTCACCCTTTTTCTTTAAAATGCACACCTTTTAAAGTGCATTGAATATATACTTCAACAGTTAATCTGCAGTGTCCTGTTCCATTTTATTAATGATAAATGCACAGTAATAGATGTAGTTTGATGTAAAATTCTCTTTAAATCTTGCACAACTTAAGTTGTACATTTTTTCAGAAGCTGCTCTAATAATCAGGTTTCCTTCTAGAAGGAAAACTTTGAATCGTTTTTCTAGGTAGAGGAAGCTTGATTCTTGTGACACAAAAATCTTGATTTAAACAGGGAAGAGTTGTAAAACAAGTACATCTGGATTTTGAGCAGTGTGTTTTTTGGATTGGATATTTAAAATGTATGGATATCAGCCACATTTTCACTAGTGGCTCACTTGGCTCCAAGTGTAATCTTTTTCTGAGGCCAGTTCGCAAGTTGAGCATATTTTTTCAGCTGATGCAGGGAATACTTTATTCACGGATTTTTTTTTTCTTTTAAAAGGTGCTAGATTGGGATTCCAGCTAAAAGTTTGAAGAACAAGGGTGGTCAACTGATCTTTAATATATGTAGTTTAGTCCCTTATTTTCAGTGCCATTTGCAGAAGGTATTGTGCATTAATTTCTTCAGTCCCTTTCTTGACAGAATGTTGGATGGACAAATCTTAGCTTGTGTTTTCTACAGCTAACCACTGGACAATTCTCCATTTCACATAAGAGGTGTAATTTTTTTTGGAGTGAGTTAGTTATCCACAACAGCAAACTCACAAGCCACCACTTCCCTCGTAAATGCAGTAGAGTTGGCCAAGTAATAGTGTTGAGCAAACAATACCAAATTCATTGTAGCACAAGTGAGGGCCACGTTGATGAAATCTGTTATAGAACCATAGAACACTACACCAGAGAAAACAGGCCATTTGGCACTTCTCGTCTGTCCCAAAATATCCCACTGACCTGCACCCATTCCATAATCCTCCAGACCAGATCAGGGTAGTAACTGGATTGTGCAAACTAAATTTTCAGCCCTTGTTCTTTTTTTGTGAGCAAAAGATGAAACAATTTGTACCAAATGAAGCAGTTCATTTTTGTACTTCAAAAAAACAATGCTGGAGAAACTCAGCAGGTCAAACAGTGTGCTTGGTATAGCAAAGATAAAGATCTATAATCATTTCTGGCTTGTGCCCTTGATGAAGGGATCAAGCCCAAAACATTGGCTAAGTATCTTTATCTGCTGTATCAAGAACACTGTCTGACCTGAGTTTCTCCAGGATTGTGTTTTTACTTCAACTACGGTGACTGCAGACTTTTGTACTGTAGTTCACTGAAAATTATAGTGGACAATTTGATTTCCAAACAAGCTGGCTCTTTTAATATGTGATCAAGCCTGGGCATTTAGTTTGTCTGGCTATTTAAACACATTAGTTTTTTTTTCCCCCTATTTTAATGAAAGTGTTGTAACACCAAAATGCAGCAACTTAACTGGGGAGAGTAAAACATTTCTGTCCAAAAGGTAAGTAAGCAGATGTGAAAGAGAACATTTGAGAGGTTTATTTTTAAAGTGCAAATAGTGGCCCCACAACTTAATTCCATACACAAAGCTTTCAATTTGTGTATACTGCATACCTCATTCTGCAACCTCCCTGAAATGACTCAGACTTCACTTCCTTTGACAACAGGCACGATTACGATTCCAAGGCACTCCCTCTCAAACCAAGTTCATTAATTGGATGGACTTCGTTAGTTATGACACGTCGTATTATACCATTTGGGAGCAGAATGGGAAACAGCTGTGTGAACCATATTTGCTTCACTCGAATTGCATTTCCTGTTAAGAGATTGTAAAGATGGTGAAGCAGAAACACATTAGAAGAGAAATGTATTAAGCTCTATTTGCACATCAAGATACATGTATTAAATTACATGTGCATGTTTAGAGGATGGCTATTTAAAATTGAAACCAGCAGTTCAGTTTGTTCTGGGTGTTCAGTTATACATACATTTATATATATATATATGCGTTGACATCGATAAATTTTTGGACACGAAGGGAAAAGGATACAAGATTAAATGTCATTGGTAATGATCCAGTGACATCCATAAACAGCAAATGTAGGCTCAAACAGCCCGATGCTCTGTTCCTGTTTCAGTGTTGCATGTTGTGTAATGCAGCACATTAAAGTTGACCAGATTTACCACCATATCAGTTTCCTTAAATCAATTTTAAGAAATTTTGTCAGATTTTTTTTCCCTCGCAGTATTTTGCATAAAGTTGGGAAAACAAAACATGTTTGCTCCATTCTTTAAAAACTTTTTTTTTCTCCACAGCGATACCCAATCTTTTCGTCATGGGCACATCACCTGATTTATTAACCAGGCTCAGTTTGTACTGTCCGGTCACACTCCCAGTCTGTTGCCTGTGCCTGTATTTTTTCCCCATAGTATTCAGATATTGATTTGCT
Organism: Narcine bancroftii; assembly: GCF_036971445.1. Lineage (NCBI taxonomy): Eukaryota > Metazoa > Chordata > Chondrichthyes > Torpediniformes > Narcinidae > Narcine > Narcine bancroftii. Next base: position 351,837,336 of record NC_091470.1, read on the forward strand.
TAATAAGTTAATTCACTCAGGCAAAATATAATAACCAAACAGCAAAACTGAATATCATTTTATTTAAAAGTGGTTTTATCTTTCTAGAATGATACGATTAAGTGGGTGGTATAGTTAGCGTAGCTGATGGGGACTAGGGTTCAAATCCTGCCATGTTTGTAAGGAATTCTCCCTGTATCTGCGTGAGTTTTCCCAAGGGCTTCAGTTTCCTCCCACCGTTCAAAATGTACTGGAGGTGGGTTTAATTGGACAGCATAGGCTTGTGGGAGAAATGGGACAGTTACAGTCCTGAATGTCTAAATTTTATAATCATTAGTAAGCTTGTTTATAAAGAAATGTGGCAGGATTGAGATTAGCAGGTTTTGCATATGAACCCTGTCAAGTTTCCTGAATGTACTGAGCAAATTTTGGATTGCATCGGAGAGAAAACCATTCATTTGTTCATAATTATTGAAACTCTTTATAGTTTGTTGCCACACTTCATTGTACTGGAAATGTATGAAATTTGCTTTCAATTTAGTGCACAAAATTTCAGAATATAATTCTGCTCAGCGACCTTCAGCTTGGCAAAGTAGTACATGATACACATGCATATTTAAGATGTATGAACATGCACTAATTTCCCACACTAAAGGCCTGCAGGGATAATAGTCTTTAAATAGGCAACATTTTATATATCTTACCACTTTGAATCGAAATATATAGCTTCTATTGAGTAGCAAAAGTGGCGATATTTTCAGCAAGGTGGAGGACGGTCTGAAAAGTCAGATTACCATTGTGTTCCAATAGTGTTTTTGGCTGATTGAACTAAATCATTTCATAGAGCTGTTTTAAAGAACATGACGTGTTTCAACATTTCTACTGTTTGAATTGGAGGAGAATAGAAAAATTATTCATTACAGTCCAATGGAATGATTTGAATGGAGCATCTTTCTTTGACTATTTATGAATATTAACTTATTATAGTTGAGACTTTCTGCCTTCTGAAACAAAATGGGGAACTGCATTCCAAAAGAGAAAATGTTTGTTTTTCTGACCAGTAGAAATGAATTATAATGGAGTCAAAGTATCCACTTTGAATGTATTTTTCAATAAGAGCTACACCTTACCATTGCTGTTCATTTGTTCCTAAAGCTACACTGCAAAGATAATATTGCAATAGAGAAAGAAACCTCTGGAAATGGCTTGATTTTTTTTGGAGAAACGAGAAACAGGAAATTACACCAAAGGACTTGTCCAAATTAACAATGAATTTGAATTTGTCTACTATTCTTTGAGCTATTGTGGCTGAAAAAAAATGAATCCCAGCCCTTTGATTAGTTTTTGTAGACTGTAAAGTATTGTTATGTCAGACTGTTAATTTTTTAGTGAAATTTTTTGGTGTTCAAAACTATTGTAATTACAATTTGATGATTTTTGCCTCCAGCAAGGTAAATAAAAAGGGCTTTCATTTTCACCAAAAGCGCTGTTTGTTTTATTTGTGATGTAATATCAAGAGCCCTTGAATAACATCAAATTTTTGGCTTCAAGTTCAAAAAAATAATTAAGATGCACTGTTTATTTACTAATGTATTCAGCAGAAACATATGAGCACCTACAATTAGTTATCTGGATGTATTATTTTGGCTTCTCCACAAAAACTATTAGGGCAGTGATCTTAAAGCTGCAAATCAAATTAGCAGCTAATTACCATGGTCTTGTTTCAAATTCTCGACTACCTGTGTATGCAATAACAATTTGATTTTGTTTACTCAAAATTGATTTGAATTTTATACATGAGAAGGAGTATGCATGGCTCATGGCAACTAGAAATGCATAAATGAACAAGGGGAGGGGTTATTCCTCTGTACATCACAGCCCAATTATCTGCTTGGGTTGTGGAAGGCATTGATCAAAGATTCTGGCAATTATATTTTATCGCTGATGAGAAAACAAATAGGAATCAGCTGTTTTGAAGGTCTGGAGTCACATGTAGGTCGGATAAGGTAAAGAAGCAACACTTCCATCCTTAAAGGTCATTACTGAATCAGCTGAATTTTTAAACAATCCAAATGGCACGTTCACCATTATTGTTGCTAGATATTTTCTCATTCCATTTTCATTTAAATACTTGGAGTTCAATTTCTCAACTTTCACAGATGGTCCTTGATGTACCTCTCTGAACACCTATGCTTCTGGAAATCCAACCTCTGAAAAAGTGGATAATGAAGAAGGTTTTCAAGGATTGCAGAGGGATTTGGGCTGCTTAGAAAAGTGGGCTGAAAAATGGCAGATGGAATTTAATGCTGATAAGTGTGAGGTGCTTCATTTTGGTAAGAAGAATCAGAATAGGACATACGTGGTAAATGGGAGAGCATTGAGGAATACAGAAGAGCAGAAAGATTTAGGAGTGACGGTACATCGTTCCCTGAAGGTAGAAACTCACGTGAATAGGGTGGTGAAGAAGGCTTTTAGTATGCTGGCCTTTATCAATCATTGCATGGAATATAGGAGTTGGGAGGTGATGTTGAGATTGTATAAGACGTTGGTGCGGCCTCATTTGGAGTTCTGTGTGCAGTTCTGGTCGCCTAATTATAGGAAGGATATAAACAGAGTGGAGAGAGTGCAGAGAAGGTTTACCAGAATGTTGCCTGGGTTTAAGCATCTGGAGTATGGGGACAGATTGGGTCTTTATTCTTTGGAGCGTAGAAGGTTGAGAGGGGATTTGATAGAAGTATTTAAGATTATGAAAGGGATAGACAGAATGGATGTGGATAGACTATTTCCGTTAAGAGGAGGAAATGAGTTAAGAATTAAGGGGCAGAGGTTTAGAGGTAACATGAGGGGGAACTTCTTTACTCAGAGAGTGGTAGCTGTGTGGAATCATCTTCCGGGAGAAATAGTGGCGGCGGAGTCAATTGTATTATTTAAGAAAAGGTTGGACAGGTATATGGATGAGAAGATGGAGGGTTATGGGCATTGTGCAGGGAGGTGGGACTAGAGAGGGGTGTTTGGTTCGGTGCGGACTAGAAGGGCCTAATGGCTGTAATTGTTATGTTATGTTATGTTAAATCCTTTGAGAAAACGCATTAAGTTTTGGGATTGGAGGGAACAAATCAAATTATAGTCATCAGCCCCAAAAAAAAAGCCCTGTGGCCCAACTCCATGCCAACCGAGATTCGTGCTAATTCCGTTTTCCTGCATTTGGCTCACGTCTTGCTTTCTTTCTTATCCATACACCTTCCCAGTTTTTAAAAATCTTGTAATTATACCTGCTTCTGCTACTACTTCTGTTCCGTATACTCATCCCCACTCTTGCTCCTCTCACCTTCAACCTTGGTTAAAGAATGTGATTATGCCCGTCTACAGCCTTCATAATTGTCTTCTATAATGCCACATCTCAGCATCCCTTGAGAATCATCCCAGCCCACTTCATTTCCCCCTTTGTAACAACTAAGCAACATCCTGGTAAATCTCTTCTGCACTCTTTCCATCACTACCATATCCTTTCTATAGTATGACCATAAATGCATACACTGTTCAAAGAATGGCCTATACAATGGTTTAAGTCACAACATAATGTCCTCACTTGCATTAAATATCACAGTCTATGAATGTTGGTAAGCTGTACACCTTCACTACTGTATATTCATATTTACCATTTTTAGGCAGATGTGAACTTTTACTCCAAGATTTTTCTGTAAATCAATACCCCTTGAGGACTCTGCCATATGTCCATCCTGTCAGAAGACCCAAAGTGCATTACATAATAATTGTTGACATTAAATTCCATCTGCTACCACTCCACCCAACTTTTCTGCTGATCTATGACCATTGGTATCCTTGGGCATCCAGTCAGCAAACCTACTCACCAAACTTTGTATACCTGACAAACCAATGTTCCAGCACCAATGCCTGCAGTGTACAAACCCTGTAAGAGAAACAACTTGCCAGCACAACCCTCAGCTTCCTGTCACCAAGCCAATTTTGAATCCATTTGCCACAATGCCTTGGACCCCATAATCACTTCCTGGACTAGCCTACTGTGTGGGACCTTAACAGAAGCTTGGATCTTTCCTACATCCTCTTTAGGCCTCAAAGGACTTTTTAAGACATACAGCACAGAAACAGGCCATTTTGACCCACAAGTCTGTGCCACTCAATTTACACGCAATTAACCTACACCCCATTACGTTTCAAACAGAGTGAAGACCGGAGCTACCAGAGAAAACATACATAGACATGGGGAGAACATACAAGCTCTTTACACACAGTGCAGGATTCACACCCCGATTGCTGGTGGGGTAAAGGTCTTGTGCTAGCTGTGCCACCCCTTGACCATTTCCTAACTTGGCTTATGCTTTCTTTTTTCCCCTGATCAAACACTATGGAGCCTTTGTTAATCAAAGTTTCCTAAGCTTAGTCATTTTGTTTATTAAAGGGATGGGCTGACTCCAGCTCTTATTATTTTGCTTTTAAACACTGTTATTTTCCCTTTAGCAGCTGCTCGCAATCCACTTCTGTTGGCTGCTGTTTGATATGGATGAAGTCAGCCCTCCCACAATTTAAGACCTTGGAGCAAGACTAACCCTGCCTTTCTCCATAACTGAGTACAACAATGGAAAATGTGAAGTCATTCACTTTCAACAGAAAATAGTAAATCAGACTATTACTTAAACTGAAAAATTGTAACAGGATGTGCAGAGAGGCCAAGGAGTGCTAGTCTGTGAATTGCAAAAGGTTAATTTGCAGGTGCTGCAGGTAATCAAGAAGAGAAATGGGATGTTGGTATCACTGCTGGAGGCATTGAATTTAATATCAGAAAGGTTCTGTTGCAATCATACAGGATAGAAACACAGAAGATAGGAGCAGGAGTAGGTCATTCGACCCTTCGAGCCTGCTCTGCCATTCAATGAGATCATGGCTGATCTTAAAGTTCAGTACCCCGTTCCTGCCTTCTCTCTGTAACCCCTAATTCCCTTATACTGAAGAAATATATTTAATTCCCTCTTAAATATATTCAATGAACCTGGCTCTACTGCCCTCTGTGGCAATGAATTCCACAGATTCACCACCCTCTGGGTAAAGAAATTCCTCCTCATCTCGGTTCTAAATGGTTTGCCTATTGTCATTGAACCATGGCCCCGGATTCTGGACATCACCCACCATTGGAAACAACCCTTCCGCACCCATTCTATCCAATCCTGCCGGAATTTTATATGTCTCTATGAGATCCCCTCTCAATCTTCTAAACTCCAGCAAGTACAATCCCAATTTGCGCAATCTTTCCTCATAAGTCATTCCTGCCATTCCAGGTATCAGCCTGGTGAATCGCCTCTGCACTCCCTCCATTGCAAGAACATCCTTCCTTAGATAAGGCGACCAAAACTGCACACGATACTCCAGGTGGGGTCTCACCAAGGCTCTGTACAGCTGCAGTAAGGTATCCTTGTTCCTATACTCAAGCCCTCTTGATATGAAGGTCAACATACCATTTGCCTTTTTAACCGCCTGCTGTACCTGCATGCTCGCCTTCAGTGACTGGTGCACAAGAACCCCTAGGTCTCTCTGCACTTCCCCATCTCCCAATCTATTGCCATTCAAATAGTAATCTGCCCTCTGGTTTGTATTACCAAAGTGGATAACCTCACATTTATCCACATTGTAGTGCATTTGCCATGTATATGCCCAGTCCCTCAATTTATCCAAATCACACTGGAGCTTCCTGACCCCCTCTTCCGTGCACACAACCCCTCCGAGCTTAGTGTCATCTGCAAATTTGGAGATATTGCATCCAATCCCCTCATCCAGATCATTAATGTAAATTGTGAACAGCTGGGGTCCCAGTACAGATCCCTGTGGCACCCCACTGGTCACCGCCTGCCACTCAGAAAATGAGCAGTTTATCCCAACTCTCTGACTTCTATCTGCCAGCCAGTTCTCAATCCACATCAATACTTTGCCCCCAATCCCATGAGCCTTGATTTTGGAAGACAGTCGTTCATGCGGGACCTTATCGAAGGCCTTTTGGAAGTCCAGGTACACCACATCCACCGGCTCTCCCCCATCTATTTTACCTGTCACCATCTCAAAGAATTCCAATAGATTTGTCAAGCATGATTTACCTTTTGTAAATCCATGTTGACTCTGTCCAATCCCTTCTCTGCTAGTCATATGCTCCGCTATTACATCCTTAATAATGGATTCCATCATTTTGCCCACTACTGATGTAAGGCTCACCGGCCTATAATTCCCCGCTTTTTCTCTACCCCCCTTTTTAAATAGTGGGGTAACATTAGCTACCCTCCAATCCCTGGGTACTGATCCTGAGTCTATCGAGTTCTGGAAAATAATTCTTAAAGCATCTGCTATCTGAATGTCCACTTCCTTAAGTACCCTAGGATGTAGATTATCAGGCCCTTGGGATTTATCGGCCTTCAATTTCCCCAAGACCATGTCCTTAGAGATACTGATTTATTTCAGCTCCTTCCTTGCATTAGTCTCTGTTTCCCAACATCCTTGGGAGGTTATTTGTATCCTCTCTTGTGAAAATTTAATTGGTCTGCCATTTCCTTATTCCCCATTATATATTCCCCTGATTCTGACTGACGAGGCAGTACCAAGAGTACTGAGTGCAGTTCTGATCTTAATTGAGAGGATATATTGACTTTGGAGGTGTTGTTGAGGAGGTTCATTGGGTTGATTCCAGGAAAAAAAAGGGGTTAGTTTAAGGGGAAACTAATAAAATAGCCTTCCTCCACCACGCTAATTTCCACACCGATTTTGATGATAGGTGGTAGCGAGTGGTGAGTAGCCTGGGACAACATTTGGCGTGTAGAGGGATGAATGGGGACTTTGAAGAGACATAAAATTATGAAAGGAGTAGATAAGATTGAAATTGGGAGGGTGTTTCCATTGTTGGATAAGACAAGAACTTGGAACATAGACAGATGCATGGCAGATTGAGTTTAATGTGGATAAATGCGAGGTTATCCACTTTGGTGGCAAGAACAGAAAGGCAAATTACTATCTGAATGGTGTCAAATTTGGAAAAGGGGAAGTACAACCAGATCGAGGTGTCTTTGTTCATCAGTCACTGAAAGTAAGCATGCAGGTACAGCAGGCATTGAAGAAAGCAAATGGCATATTGGACTTCGTAACAAGATTTAAGACAGATGGAGAGGAACTGCTTCTCCCAGAGAGGAATGAATCTGTGGAATTCTGCCCAATGAAGTGGTAGAGGCTGCCTCATGAAATGTATTAAGACAGATTTTCGAGAATTAAAGGTTATGAAAAATTGGTAACTGGAGCTGTCTTCAGCCATATAAACCATGATCTTGTTGCAAGGCAAAGCAGGCTTGATGAGCCAGATGACCTATTCCTGCTCCAATTTCTAATTTACTTAGAACTACCTAAAAAGTGGACTGAATTGTTACTGTTTCCAAAGATTCTCCATCTCTTGTCTATCCTCATTCCCGTGAATAAGGTACAGTGAAGTTTTCTTCCCCAGGAAGGTGGCACACCATTCCAAGGGTTACACTCACAGGATCAGAACTGCCCATCTGACCCCTGACAATTGAGTCCCCTCTCGTTACTTCTCGTCTAATCTTTCACGTTCTCTGCTGCATCACAGACCTGGCTTCTGCTGCCTTCCCGTTGGGGCTATTCTTTCCCCACTCCTTATCCCAAATGGTAGACTAGTTAGAGAGGGGGATAGCCACCGGGGATTCCTGCATTCTGTCTACCCCTCGGAAAATTTATCTCTGTATCCTTTTATATTTATTTTTGTTTTTCTTTCTTAGCATGCTATGGTAATTTCATATCTACTTTTTAATTGATGCATTTTGTGTACATCTGTGGCTGCACCAATTAAGAATTTTACATCTAAACATTGTTCCAATGAACAGACAAGACACTCTCATTACTCCTGATAATTGCCCATCTACCTGTCTGAACCCATGGTTTGACCACTTCCATAGAGGTTCTTTAATTTTCTGCATGACTTTCATCTGTTCCATGTGTGCTAGTTCTTGTTTAAGTTTGTCTCAAATTGGAAACGGAACTTTCCTGCTTGCATGGATCTTGTGTATGCCGGGTAAACATCTAAGCCCCTCAGACATCTGCGTTCTCTTCTATGAGTGTTGTGTGCTTATCTTCAGTCTGTGAAGGCATTATTGCTTTCATAAAAGGTGTGTTTGTGAGGAATGGAGTTCCTTGTGAAGTAGTATTAGACAATGATCCACAATTTTTGAGCAGTGAATCTAAGTCCTTTGCCAATACTTGGGGGTTTTGGCAGGTAACTTCAAGCCCATATCACCCCAAGTCTAATGACCTGGCAGAGAGTTCAGTGAAGGTGGTGAAACCACATGATGGACGAGAGGATTTTCCACAGAAGTCTCATGATTCACAGAAGTTTACCACTCAATCTTGTAAATCACCATTTTCTCCAGTCCAAATGGTGATGGGTTGATGCAGACAGATCAACCTTCCAATGTGTGAAAATCTGTTGATGCCAAAAGGAGCACAAGGTCAAACAGGCTAAAATGGAAGAGAAAATAAAACAGAAATAGTATGACAAGACTGCAAAAAGCCAACCAGTCCTGAAGCCTGGAGTTCCGGTTCGAATCCGAGATCACAATTCCGGCACATGGGCCTTGCCTGGATATGAGCAAGAGGAAATGGATCCACATTCCCACCAGATCAAGACAGAGAGAGGGGCACCTCTGAGAAGGAACCGCATGTATCTACGACCACAAGCTCCAACCCATAGTCTTGACCTGTCACCTGTCAGTACACAAAACAAACCAGCACAGGAACATATGGTTCAAAGTCCACTAAAAGACACTAAGTCCAATGCAGCAAACACAAGCAGAACACATACCAGACCAAAAAGGACGAAGAACCACCTCAAAGACTGATTGAAAACTACTGAGTAGAGAGAGGCTGGGCACAGAAAGTAGATACCCTTGATGTGTAGACTCAGTATTGTGTTTTTGTTTTTTTTAAAGGGGGAAAGATGTGTGTGTAAATAATATTTCGCAGCATGCTATGTATGTGGTTGGGCAGAAACAGGAAGTGACATCTGAAGGGAAGTCGGTTGAAGCAGCTCCAGGAAAATAAAGTCATTTAAGTGTTTCTTCTAGAAAGAACAAGCATAACACTCGATATAAAATGTCCATTTGCCACTCCAACAAATCCATGCAATGTGAAAAGAATTGCAGATGTACATGGCGTCTGGAAATTGATCCAATATTTCTTCTAAGCTGTTCCTTGCATTGGTGCTGTTAATGTGGTACACTTTCTTGACTAGGCTTAAGTTTTCACATGCTTTGTCACTCAGCAGTGATTCAGGTCCATCTGGGGCTACTGTAAGGTTAAAACCTTGTGTTTTTTTATTCTTAATTAATTTTGTGTCTGTCTCTTTAAGAGAACTATTGTTTGTAGTGTTACCATAGTGACTGTGATGTAATATGTTGTAATATCCACCCAGGCTAACCGTTCGCCTCTTACTCTACAAGATGTGAAGGAATCATGAGCATGTGTCTTTGTTTTATGTATCTCATTTAGTTTTGTATCTCTATATATCTTTGCATCTATTATACAGTAAATGCTTTGTTACTCACCATTATGAAAGCCTTGTGGCAAAGCTATAGTTACAAGCCCAGAGGACCCCAAAACTCAGCAGCAATAGATGGTTCCTTAAAAATCGCTTTTAATTATCTTTAAACATGAAAACAGGATCACACTTTAACATCACTATTGACTTAACTAACCTAACTTAGCCCACTTCTAATTCTAAGCACACGTGTCTGTAATGTGTGTGTAAGTTCAGAAAGGTTCGTTGATTCACAGACCAATCTCACTTCTCATTCCTTCAAGTTCACTGGCTGCAGGTAATTCTTATACTGTGCATAAAATTTAACATTTATGAAATTCACCAGGCTTTTGTGCTTGAAAGGTAAATGGTTACCGCTCAGGAAGGTTCTTGTTGGTTTTCAGAGAGAGATTTGTTGTTCCTGGACACAAACTGATTCCTTTTAATCAGTTATGTCAGTATCTTGCCAAAGAAACTTGCCCCATCAGGGTTTTCCAGATGATAAGCACAGGTCACCACAGAGTTCCTCTTTGTTTCTTTTATTTCAAATGGAACATTAAGCAGCCAGAATAAGAAAAGTATCATCCATAGCTACTGTGGTGCTCTTTATTTTTAACTCTCACCTCGAGTTTACATGCACCTTTCATGTAGATGCTCTGTCCATTGTAGGCTTTGAGCTGGATTTGTAGGATTTGCATGGATGTATGGCTTTATCTTCATTGCCATGATGACATGATCACAGATCAAAGTGTCCATCTTAAATTTGTTCCATTTATGTCATGACACAGTCCTGCTTGTCCTGCTCGACTCTGTACTTGCATGGCTGTTCAGTATCTGTTGGCTTATAGATTCTGTTAATATCTTGAATAGCACCTAATGTGCCTGAGATTGTCAGATTTCAGAAGCTAAGCAGGCTCAGAACTAGTCAGTACTTGGAGGGGAGGCTGCATGGGAACACCAGGTGCTGTAAGTTTCTGTGAGGGGCACTGGACAAAGATAGACTCTCTGCTTTACGGTAGACAAAAGATAAAGAATTTCGTGTATGTTAAATTCTAAATGTAGTAGTACATGACAATCACGGAATACATCACCGAGAGCGGTTTCTTCTATAGTATGTACAGTTTCACTTCTGTCTTGTTTTCCTTTGGAAAAACATTGTTTGCATAGTGACTCTGCCCATTTGCACTTATTACAGACTTTCCAGAGGTGGGCATTGTTTTGATGCAAGTTGAGTACCACATCAATGTAAAGGTTAAAACCTTGTGTTTCTAATTCTTAGTTAATTTTGTGCCTGTCTCTTGAAGAGAACTATTGTTTGTAGTGTTACCATAATGACTATGATGTAATATGTCATAACATCTACCCAGACTAACAGCTTGCCTCGCATTCTACAAGATATGAAGGAAGCATGAGCACAAGAAATGTTTCTTTGAATTTTTGTATCTCTTTAAGCTAGTATCTCTATATATCTTTTGTATCTCTATCATACAGTAATAATTTGTAATTCATCATTATGAAAGTCTTAATGTGAAGCCATGTAAAATGTTTATCTGTTCCATCAATGAATTAAAACTGCATGAAGTAACAGCCACAGTGTTTGATTTGTTGGATTAAAGACATTGAAATTTGGGATCTCGCAGCTCACACTTTGGAAGATGATACTTTGAAATTAAGAATATATTAGAATAAGGAAAGTGTTGTCTATATCATTTGCACTTGAATGTCTCTATCTTGTTGTTTCCAATATCTTGTTTTTTGTTTGTGTGTGGACACATACTATGGCTATACCTTCATTTTCACTGACTTTTGCACTCTCACCAAACTTTTTGTGTGCTGCAGAGCTAATTCAGTGGCGTGACATATCTTCACAGTTCCAACTACACAATGCTACGATTCCTCACTGTTTGCTATCTCTTAAACATGAAGCTGTAAGCTCTGTCTCACAGTAACCTCTCTCTCACTTTCTTATCAATAGTCCTGAGCACAATTTGATCATGGATCATTGATCCATGAATCCAAAATTGCATGTTCTTGCTTTTAATTTCAAGTCCATTAAAATATTATCAAAGCTCTCTCTCTGCAGTAGTGTGCGCGAATGAAACATAGGTACTCAAATGTTTTATTTTTCCTTGGTGAACAGTGTTCATCAAACATCTCAATAATCTTGTCGAACTTGCCCTGTTCTTCTGCCTTAGCAAAAACAAATGTGTTGAAAATCTCTAGAGCTTGAGGTCCCACCACAGTAAGTAGCAGTGCATCAGGTTTGCTATAGAGTTCAATGGCTTGTAGGTACAACATGAATCTTTGTTTGAACAAGCTCCACTCAAGGTCAATGTTTCCAGTCCAACTTATAGAATCAGGACCCTTCACACTTTCCATTTATCTGCTGCTATCAATTGATTCTCACTCTGAACACACCTGGTGTTTCTTTCACTTCTGGCTTCTATAGAGTAATAAAGAAACTTGGGTTCTTTTAAAACAACTATCGACTCAAGACCTTGTGGAGACATCTATCTTGAATCCAACCAAGGCTGCCACAAACTTGTCTCCGATTCCATCTCGTGGTCAGGAGGATCACTATCATTACGAGACTTAGAATTCTCCAGGAGATGATTGGATGTCCATGCATCCTGTGACTTTGGTAATTTGCTGGCAGTTTTATTTAATACCAAACATTCATATCTTCTTCATGAATTTCAATTACTTGCCTCTTGATCTACTTGAACAAAAGCCAATTATAAATATTTTGTATCATTTGTTGTGATTATACAATTAAATTATACACCAGTTTTATCTTGCATGACTTATATTAGCCATCTGAGACTCCCATATTCAGGAAACTATATTTATTTGTTTGTATATATGAATACTTGTTCTGTATATGTGTGGTCTGGTTGTATGTCTGTGTTTTGCACCAAGGATCAGCGAACTCGATTTCATTGGGTTGTACTTGTGAAATCAGATGACAATAAACTTTGTGTGATTAAATCTAATCATATACCTGGCCGTTAAACAACACTATTCCTATAAAATTATTGAATATGATGAAGAAGCTATAAGCAAAAGGGGTCAACAATTTGTGAGAGTCTTGTTCCTGCACCAAAATGAGATTGAGAGCTTCATCAAAAATTTGTGATGTCCAAAGCTTGAATACTTCATGAAATTACATTTACATTATAGTGCAGCAGGATCAGAATATTTGACTGTTGGTGACATAAAACCATGAAGATGGTCTTTTTCTCATCTGGTGACTGAAATTTTACTGTTCTAGATTAACATCAAAGCCTCCTGGATTCCTATTGAGTTAAGATGAGAAATTGGGCCTTGAATCATCTGGCTACCTTATTGGAGAATTTCAGCTTGTCTTCCAACGTTGGTGTACAATAGGGACTATATGAGGAGCAGATTGAATGATCTGGGTATAACTCTCCTTTTGAGATTGTTAAAACACAATGCTGAAGAAATATGTGTGGTCAAACAGTGCAAAGATTAAAATACATAACCAGCGTTTTGGACTTGAGCGTTTCATCAAGGTGTGGAAAAATGTAGGCAGGTGGCAAGAAAAATGGTAGGGGGGGGGAGTGCAGTCCCAAAGACAGGAGGGAATAGGTGGATGAGGGAGAGCAGCAAGTGGGGTAGGAGGGATGGAGAGCTATGGGAAAGAAGACAAGGGAGAAGGGTGAGAGAATGGGAAGTAGGTTAGCAGAAACTGGAGAAGTTAATGCCATCCGATTGGGGAGTGCCCAGACATAAAATCAAGTATTGTTTCTCCAATTTATGGATGGTCTTGGTGGAATAGTACAAGTCCATGGACAGACCTGTGAGTATGGGAGTGGGATGCAGAATTGAAATAGTTGGCCACTAGGATATCCCTGTCACTGATGCGATCAAAGTGAAGTGATCTCCCAGCCTGCACCCAGTCTCTCCGATGTAGACAACGCCACAAAGGGAACACCGGATGTAGTAGATCACTCTCTCAGATACACAAGTGAAGTGTTGCTTCACTTGAAAGGCCTTGGTGAGGGAAGAGTTGGAGGCATAAGTGTGGCACATCCTGTGGCCACAGGGTAAGATGCCAGGGGAGCAATTTTGGGGAGGGATAAGTGCTCGAGGTAGTCATGGAGGAAGTGGTCCCAACAGAAGGCAGAGAGGGGAGGAGATGGGAAGATGTGTTTAGTAGTGGGACCACATAGGTGGTAGAAATTCCAGAGGATAATGTGTTGGATGAGGAGGCTGGAGGGATGGTAGGTGAGGATAAGAGGATTCTATGTTTGTTGCTTTTGGGAACAGAGGGGAGCCAGGGGATATGAACGGGAAATGGAGGAGATGCAGATAAGAGCTAAGTTGATGGTAATGGAGGGGAACTCACATTTGTGGACGAAGGGGGACATTTCAGATGGTATAGACTGGGTCCTTTTAGGAATAGATGCGGCAGAGATGGAAAAATTGCGAGAAGAGAATAGAATCCTCACAGAGGACTGGGTGTGAGAAAGTGTAGCACACCAGGTTGTCTCCTGAGTTGGGGACCAAGAAAGCAAAGGGTGTTGTCAGAGATGAACCAGGTTAATTTGAGATTGGGGTGGAAGTTACAGCAAAGTGAATGAAGGGTGAATGAGGCAGCACCAATGTAGTCATCAATATAGTGGAGGAAGAGTTGAAGGGCCTTGTCTGTGGAGGCTTGCAGCATGAATTGCTCCACAAACAGACTTGGCTGGGACCTATGCAAGTCCCCGTGGCTACTCCTTTGATTTGAAGGAAGTGAGATGAGTTAAAAGAGGTTATTAAGAGTGTGAACCAGTTCTGCCAGGTGGAGGAGGAAAGAGTGGGTCATCCACCCTGTCAAGCCTGTTCTACCATTCATGCCTGATCTGATGATGGCTTCATATCCACCTACCTGCCTTTTTCCCCCATATCAAGATGTAAACAGATTGGATATCCATAGTAAAAATGAGGCAGTCCATTTTTGGGAATTTGAAGACACTGAGTAGATGGAGGGCATGTGAGGTATCATGGCTGTAGGCGTGAAGCAATTAGAACAGAGTAGAAAAGATAGTTGAGGTAAGACAACACTAATTTGGTGGGGCAAGAGCAAGCAGAAACAATGGGTCTGCTTGATTGATTAGGTTTATGTATCTTGGGTAAAAGGTAGAACTGGGCAGTGTCGGGATGGAAAACAATGAGATTAGAGGCCTTGGGATGGAGGTGACCGGAGGTGAAGAGGTTGAAGATGGTGGCTTGATATGTTGTGGAGAGGTCCTGTGGAACGGTAAGTAGGAGGAGGTGTCTGAGAGCTGTCTTTTGGTCTCGGCAAGGTAGAGGTCAGTGCGTCAGATCACAACAGTACCACCTTTGTCTGCGGGTTTAGTAGTGTGGTTGGGATTGTTGTGGAGAAAGTGGTGAAGTTGTCTGCCTTCCACATACGTAACTTCCCCTCAACCACCATCAACTCGGCCCTTACCCACATCTCCTTTCCCATTCATCTGCCCTGGCTCCCTCTGCCCCAAGACACAACAAAAACAGGATTTCCCCTGTCCTTGCCTACCACTCCACCAGCCTCTGCATCCAACATATTATCCTCCAAATTTCTGCCATCTACCATGTTTTCCCACTACTAGACACATCCTCCCATCTCCTCCTCTCTTCTGCTTTCTATAGGGGCCATTCCTTTCATAACTCACTCATCCCTCCCCACCAATTGCCTCCCCCTCCCCAGCACCTTCCTCTGTGGCCACAGAGGCACACCTCCCTCTCCACAATTTGGGGTTCCAAACAGGCCTTTCAAATGAAGCAACACTTCACTTGTGTATCCACAGGAGTGTCCCCTGCATCTGGTGCTCCCTTTATGACCTTCTCTACACTTGAGAGACTGGGCGCAGACTGGGAAATCGTTTGGCTGAGTGCCTTCACTCTGTGCTCATCAGTGACAGGGAACTATTTCAATTCTGCATCCCACTCCCATACTCACATGGCCTAATGTGCTATCCCACTAAGACCACCTGTAAATTGGAGGGATAACACTTGATTTTCTGGCTAGGCATTCTCCAACTGAATGATATTAACGTTGACTTCTCTGGTTTCTGCTAACCTATTCTCCATTCTCCACCCCCTTCCCTCTCCATTCACAGAGCCATCCCTCCTCCTCCTTCTTGCTGCTGTGCCCTCTTATCTTTATCCACCTATTACCTCCTGCCTTTGGGACCATGCTCCTCCTCCCCCTCCCCCCCACCATTTAGTTCAGACGCCTGCCAACATTTTTTTCATACCTTGACAAAGGGCTCAAGGCTGAAACATTGGCTACATGTCTATCTTTAAACCTGCTGAGTGATTGTAGCATGGTGTTTTTGCTTCAACCACAGTGTCTGCAGACTTTCATGTATTCCGCCTATACTTTACTGATGCTTATTGTATAGATCCTGCACCCTATCCTCTCAACTGTGCCCACCTTTCTCTGCTCTCTATCCAAACTCCTCTCACCCATCAGAACACTCCCTTGGCTCCATTATATTAGTATTTTGATATCGAATGTCTCCTTGTGAAATCTCCCCAGTACCACAACCACCACCAGTCGATTTTATTTTCAAACCGACATTATAATCACTTTCTGCCCAAATTTGGACTTTTCTCTCCATGCTACTACTCTTTCCTTTTTCGATATTTATTATTGTTTTGTAAGTAAATCATACATAGTAGATATACTATTACATATGGCTACAAATAACCCATGATACACTAAAAAAGACACGAGTAAAAATTATACTAATAATCTAACGCCTCCCTTGTGAAGTTATTGGTTGAACATGTGTGTTCCTCTATTGTAAAAGGGGGGGGGGGGGGGGGGGGAGAAAAGCAAACCACAAAACTGGATCTAAACTATTCTAAAATCTTTTTTTTTCTCTCATTACAGAGACTCCACACCAGCCTTTCCAACAATGAGCTAAATACTAATATTTCCCACATTCACTGTGACATTGACAGGCCTTGAATAATATTCCGAGTGATATTTTATGATTGATGGTGGATTTTTTGAAATTGCCTTTTCAAATTCTCTGCAGCTTTGGATACACTTGATTAAATCGTCTTCCTCCAGTTGCTCTCATCCATACAGCCTGCAGTTCATTATGTTCTTTAAATAAATGGGTTTTTGTGATTCTTTAGCCATTTGGCCCTTCAATTAGATCATGGCTGCTTTAAACCAAACATCAATTTACTTGTGACTATTTCCACACTTTTTAAAAAAAAACTTTATTTAAGATTTTCAAATTACATAAAAAATAATACACGAAAACCAAAACAGAGTAAACTAAATACTAAAAAAAACACACACCCACCCCTCCTCCCTCCCCCCCCCCCCCCCCCCGCCAGCCAAGCCCGCAAGGGGAGCTAAAAAAAAACCATATATCAAATAGTTACAAACTTAAACACTTAAACAAAACAATATTTTTAGGATATTCCTAAACCCATAACTTCCAAATAAGGTGACCACATCTGAACAAAGAAAGAATAATTATCATGCAAATTATGTTATTTTTCCCATATAAATACAAGATCTCAATTCGTTATGCCAACAAATTATATTAACTTCTACATTATCTTTCCAAGTAATCGCAACACATTTCTGTGCCACTGCCATTGCTAGTCGAACAAAAGGTATCTGAAACTTATCCAACCCCGAAACAGTATAACCCAACAAAAAAATTTCTGGGTCTAACAGTAATTTAATCTTAAATAGTTCCACACTTCTTGATTGCTCAAAAATATATAATCACTGATTTGAAAATTTAAATTGACAAAGCATCAATCAAATTTTGAGGACTTGTTTTCAGTTCTACCATAGACTTTTCCTGTTCCTTAAATGTAAACCCATCAATCTCTGTTTTGATGATCACCGATGATTGATCATGGCTGCTTTAAACCAAACATCAATTTACTTCCACCGTCCCTAAGTAGAGGAACCTATAGATTTGGCAATCTCTAAAGGAAGATTTTCACTGCATCCCTGTCCAAAATTGCACGTCTCTTATTCAGAGATTGGGACTCCTCAGTCAGAAAACATTCTCCCGACATCCACTCTTTCTCGTCCTTTGTAATAATGTGTTTCAGTAAGATCACCATTCATTCTTGTAACCCTTAAAGAATACAGGCCAAGTGTACTCAATCTCTCCTTGTATGACAAGCCGGCATTCTCAGTTACCAATCTATTCAATCTTCATCAGACTGGGGTCTGGTAATGTCAGTGCCTCTACTTCCTCAGGAGTTTACAGAGGTTGGGTAAACCCTGGCAAATTCCTACAGAGGTGTGGTGGAAAGTATCCTAACCAGTTGCATCACAGTCTGGTATGAGGACACCAATGCCCCTGAGTGTAAAGCCCTGCAAAAGGTAGTGGATACAGCCCAGGATATCACAGGCAAAACCCTCCCCACCATTGAGAACATCTATGGGGAATGCTGCCAAGGAACTACACCATCTGTTCTTGCTGCTACCATCAGGAAAGAGGTATAGGAGCCACAAGACTCGCACCACCAGGTTCAGGAACAGCTGGTACCCCTCCACCACCAGACTCCTCGTCAACAAATGTAATCAGGGACTCATTTATGGATTTTTACTTTTGCACTTTATTGATTTTTTTTCTCTCTATATTCCAGTCAGTTTGTTTACATTTCTTTGTTTACATGTGTACATTGTGTACAGCCTTTTTGCACTACCACTAAGTGGTGATTCTGCCTTACCCACAGGAAAGGAATCTCAGGGTTGTATGTGATATCATGTATGTACTCTGACAATAAATCTGAAATCTTCATTGAAGTAAGACAAGTATATCCCTTTTCAAGAAGACGAGAACAGCACACAACACTCTCCTTAAGGTCTTGCCAAAGTCCCATTTAATTGCAGAAAGATATTCTTCCTTCCTGGATTCATTTTATCTCATAATAAGCATCAATGTGTCATTTGCTTCCTGTACCTGCATGGTGTCTTATCAGCAACTTGTGTGCAAATATGGCCTACATTCCTTTAAAGATCAGAACTTCTCAGTTTCTCACCATTTAACAAACGCTCTGGGCAAAGAGGTAGATGTTTTTCTGAATTCATCAAGACTCATTTTTGTCCTTAGTTTATGTGTAACATGAAGTATTTTGAATAATGAAGATACCTTGGTTATTTATGTTGGCAGAGTGTTCTTCTGGTCTTTCAAGAGCTATCAACTGAAACATCAGTCAGGTAATTTTACCAGCACTACTTGTGGAGTGGATGGGGCTTAGGATCAAATTTAATCACCAAATACAGTTCAATATTTCTAAATCCTATTCTCTATGATTTAAAATAAAAATGGTAGTAAACAAACTATTGCTTACCTATGGAGGGAAGGGGTATGAAGAGATGGAGTGTAGGTCGGTGGGACGAGGCAGAATGATAGTTTAACGTGGACTAGATGGGCCAAATGGCCTGTTTCAGTGCAGTAGTTTTCTCAGGTTCCATTTTGTTATTGTTTGGAAAGCCAGTTTAAATGAATGCCAGTAGCTGGGTAGAACTGGGTAGAAGCAGTTGTTCCAGGGCCTAGTGCGAGATTTAAAGGAAAGATCCTCATGTCGCTGATTTGAAATATCCTGGTTAGGGTACGCAGCAGTCCTCATGACAAATGAACGAACATCTGCTCTGTATCATGAACAGCATTCTCTGTACAGTTTGTGATCTTGAAGGCTTTGTTTTCATATGTCCAGATTTAAAGTATCTGACATTATCCTATTGAAACTGGAATGCAGATGTACACTCGTCATTTTGTCCTTATTTTCATCATCATTTGTACAGTGTTTTGTCCTTACAGCCTTTGTGGTGCTCCCAAAGTATGACAAGCCCAGCCTTCAGCGGAGAAGCTATGATGAACCTGTAGCTGACCTTAGATGGACCACACCTGAGTACCGCATACAGTTCTAGGTTATGGTATCTAAATAGTAAAGAGGCAGTGGAGCAAGATCTAGACCAGGGGTTCTCAACCTTTTTCTTTCCCCACACATCCCACTTTAAGTGTACCCTATGCCATAAGTGCTCTGGGATTGGTAAGGGATTGCTTAAGGTGGGATGTGGGAGGAAAGAAAAGGTTTGAGAACCACTGATCGACATGGAAGATACTAGATACGGATGAGCAGGCTGGGTTTCTTCCTGTTGTTGAAGTCCAGAGGCTGGTCGCTGATCTAACGGAAATGCAGAATACTTTGGAAGCTTAATGTCTGATATGGTTTTGCATTAAAACAAGATGATTTGTGAATGCTGTATTGAACTTGATTGAAAATATTTATTGAGGGGGTGGGGGGGATTACACTTGATTTTGTTTTTTTGGCCAAGTATTGGAACCAGGATTTGAGAAAGGTCCTTGCGGACACTGAAAACTTCTTGATTGCATTGGAGATTTGGACCTGGAGCTCAGGCTGCCGAAGGTTTGAGCAGGACTCTGTGTGGCCGCAGAGGCTGAGGGGGTGCTGGAAGCGAATCCATGGACACCCAGTGTCTCCGAAGGGACACTCTTTTGCTTCTCTTGCGCCTAATGTCAAGGGATGCTTTACAGCAGATAAAGGTGTCAGCATATCATGTGCATAATATTTTTAATGTATTATTAAATGACAAAAAAAGAACCCTTGCAATAGAGCATCAGCTGTGAGCAGCAGGTTCAAAGAGCACAATAGCTTACTCCTGCTCTGATGGTTGTATTGTTTTGTATGTTTTAATTCAAGGTAATTGACCTAAATTATTAGACCTGTATTCCTTACTGCTTGATCAGTTGAGTGTTTCCAGCAATTATTTTTTTAATTTAATGTTTCAAGTACCACAGTATGTTTCTTATTTAAATAATTTGCTCCTATAAATACTGACCACATATCATGGATCCCTTAGTATGTTTCACAAAAAGATGGTTTGATATGAATTGTATCGTAATGTAACTGCTATAATTTACCCAATTTACACACAATTTAAAGAACTCACTTATTCTTCAGTACAAAATGGAGTCGACTCTCTTCATTCTTCTCAGCCACAACACTGAATTCTTCATACCACAAAACATCATCAAGCCAAGCCCCTCTGACCTTCTCATTGGCTCTCTGCCACATGGGTGATATCGACACTCTCAATCTCCTCGTGCATCCGAGATCCATCACAATGTACGCAGCCGTCTGATATGACCAGCACATGTGTGCTACTACTCCGGCACGTTGCCCCTGATACATTATCAGCGGTGGCCGGCGCTGCTCCCGATGCAGGTAAGAACACGACGGCAACACCTCTCCCACCCCTAGCTTCTGAGCCATGCAAGGAGATGATTGATTCAATCTGTCTCGCTATGTAACGGTCTGGAGGGCAGGGAGTCCAACCTGACCTCGTGAGATACTACAACGTGAGTGGTGTATGCTCCAACTGGCAGGAGTGCGACTGTTTCTTCAATATCGGCACTGATGCAGAAGATGGACCATCGATATGTGCCAGCTTCAGTCTGCCAATGGATACCGTGCCAGCTTTCCCATTTCTGCAAATCACAAAAGTCTTTGGGTGGTGGCGCAGTAAAATGGGCTGAAGTGGTCTGTGAACAGCGTCATGTTTTTTTTTTTTTTTTTTTAAATTTTTTATTTTTCACACCATAAATCACAATAGCCATGATATACACTTTTTCTTTTCCACACATTTACAGTGACTTTTTCTCCCTCCCCCCTCCCTCCTCCCAAGCCACCCCCCCATCCCCCCCCCCTCTCATCCATTTTAGTTATACAATCTAGGTTGCATTAATTCAGTTAGACAATGTTGTCATTCAACAAAAATACACCAGAAATTCTACTGAGTCCATTCTTTTCTTCTCTTCTCCTTCCATCAACTTAGGTAATGTTTGTTCCCGGTAGGTTTTCGCTATTGTATTTAATGTAAGGCTCCCATACTTGTTTGAATATTTCAATATTATTTCTTAAACTATATGTTATTTTTTCTAATGGAATACATTTATTCATTTCTATATACCATTGTTGTATTTTCAAATTATCTTCCAATTTCCAGGTTGACATAATACATTTTTTTGCTACAGCTAGGGCTATCTTAACAAATCTTTTTTGTGCATCCTCCAAGTCAATTCCAAATTCTTTATTTTTTATGTTACTTAGGAGAAAGATCTCTGGATTCTTTGGTATATTGTTTTCTGTTATTTTATTTAATATCTGATTGAGATCATCCCAAAATTTTTCTACTCTCTCACATGTCCAGATTGCATGAATTGTTGTTCCCCTTTCTTTTTTACATCGAAAACATCTATCAGATACTGTTGGGTCCCATTTATTTAACTTTTGCGGTGTAATGTATAGTCTGTGTAACCAATTATATTGTATCATACGCAGCCTCGTATTTATTGTATTTCTCATCGTTCCAGAGCATAACTTCTCCCATGTTTCCTTTTTTATCTTTATATTTAAATCTTGTTCCCATTTTTGTTTAGTTTTACCATTTGTTTCCTCATTTTCCTTTTCTTGCAGTTTAATATACATATTTTTTATAAATCTTTTGATTAACATTGTATCTGTAATCACATATTCAAGGTTACTTCCCTCTGGTAAACTCAAGTTGCTTCCTAATTTATCTTTCAAGTAGGATCTCAGTTGGTAATATGCCAGCGCTGTATCTCCCGTTATATTGTACTTATCTCTCATTTGTTCAAAGGATAAGAATCTACTTCCTGAAAAACAATTTTCTATTCTTTTAATCCCTTTTTTTTCCCATTTTCTAAAGGCAAGGTTGTCTATTGTAAAAGGGAGTAGCTTATTTTGCGTCAATATTAGTTTTGGTATTTGGTAATTTATTTTATTTCTTTCTACATGAATCTTCTTCCATATATTGAGGAGATGGTGTAATACTGGAGAAGTTCTATGTTGTACCAATTTTTCGTCCCATTTATATAATATGTGTTCAGGTATCTTTTCCCCTATTTTATCTAATTCTAGTCTCGTCCAGTCTGGTTTTTCCCTTGTTTGATAAAAATCTGATAGGTACCTTAATTGTGCGGCTCTATAATAATTTTTGAAGTTTGGCAATTGTAAGCCTCCTTGTTTATACCATTCTGTTAATTTGTCTAGTGCTATCCTCGGTTTCCCCCCTTTCCATAAAAATCTCCTTATTATTTTCTTTAACTCTTTGAAGAATTTTTCTGTCAGTTGTATTGGCAATGCCTGAAATAAGTATAGTATCCTTGGAAAAATGTTCATTTTAATACAGTTTATCCTTCCTATCAGTGTTAGTGGTAGCTCTTTCCAATGCTCTAAATCGTCCTGTAATTTTTTCATTAGTGGATTGTAATTGAGTTTATATAATTGGCCTAGATTTTTGTTTATTTGCACACCTAGGTATCTTATTGCCTGCGTTTGCCATCTGAATGGGGATTCCTCCTTAAATTTTGAGAAATCCGCGTTATTCATAGGCATTGCTTCACTTTTATTTACGTTTATCTTGTATCCCGACACTTCTCCATATTCCTTCAATTTCTTATATAGTTCTTTTATTGATAGTTCTGGTTCTGTTAAGTACACTATCACATCATCCGCAAACAGACTGATTTTATATTCCCTGTCTTTTATTTTTATTCCTTTTATATTATTATCTCTTCTTATCGATTCTGCTAGTGGTTCTATAGCTAGCGCAAACAATAATGGTGATAGTGGGCATCCCTGCCGCGTTGACCTGCTTAAGTTAAATTGCTTTGATACATGTCCATTTACTGTCACTTTCGCTAACGGTCCCTTATATAATGCTTTAATCCAATTAATATACTTCTCCGGTAAACTGAATTTTTGCAATACTTTGAACAAGTAATTCCATTCTACTCTGTCGAAGGCCTTCTCTGCGTCTAAAGCAACTGCTACTGCCGGTGCTTTATTTCCTTCTACTGCATGAATTAAGTTAATAAATTTACAAATATTGTCTGTTGTGCGTCTTTTTTTGATAAATCCAGTTTGGTCTAAATTTACCATTTTCGGTACCTGTTCTGCTAATCTGTTCGCTAATAGTTTAGCTATTATCTTATAATCTGTGTTTAGCAAAGATATTGGTCTATATGACGCTGGTGAGAGTGGATCTTTCCCTTGTTTTAGTATCACTGTAATTATTGCTGTTTTACATGAATCTGGTAAGTTTTGTGTCTCATCAATCTGGTTGATTACATCCAGGAGGGGCGGTATTATTAGGTCTTTAAATGTTTTGTAGAATTCTATTGGGAGTCCATCCTCTCCTGGTGTCTTATTATTTGGTAAATTTTTTATTATCTCTTGTATTTCTACTGTTCCAAATGGTTCTGTTAATTTATTTTGTTCCTCTATTTGTAGTTTTGGTAGTTCAATTTTAGTCAAAAATTCATCTATTTTCCCTTCTTTCCCTTCGTTTTCGGTTCGGTATAATTGTTCATAGAATTCTCTGAAGTTTTCCTTAATTTCTTTTGGATTATATGTAATTTGTTTGTCTTTTTTCCTTGTTGCCAATACCATTTTCTTAGTTTGCTCTGTCTTAAGCTGCCATGCTAGGATTTTGTGTGTTTTTTCCCCTAGTTCATAATATTTCTGTTTTGTCTTCATTATATTCTTCTCCACCTTATATGTTTGTAATGTTTCATATTTTATTTTTTTATCCGCCAATTCTCTTCTTTTGGTTGTATCTTCCTTTATTGCTAATTTTTTTTCTATGTTTATTATTTCCCTTTCCAACTGCTCTGTTTCCTGATTATAGTCCTTCTTCATCTTGGTTGCATAACTTATTATTTGCCCTCTAATGAATGCTTTCATTGCGTCCCATAGTATAAACTTATCTTCCACTGATTCCGTATTTACTTCAAAGTACATTTTTAATTGTTTTTCAATAAATTCTCTAAACTCCTGTCTTTTAAGTAGCATGGGGTTTAATCTCCATCTATACATTCTTGGAGGGATGTCTTCTAGCTCTATTGCCAATAACAGGGGTGAGTGGTCCGATAATAGTCTAGCTTTATATTCCGTTTTCCTAACTCTCCCTTGTATGTGGGCTGATAACAGGAATAGGTCTATCCTTGAGTATGTTTTATGTCTAGTCGAGTAGTATGAGTATTCCTTTTCTTTTGGGTTTTGTTTCCTCCATATGTCCACAAGTTTCATTTCTTGCATTGATTTAATTATAAATTTGGTTACTTTGTTCTTCCTGTTAATTTTTTTCCCCGTTTTATCCATATTTGGATCCAAATTCAGATTGAAATCCCCTCCTATTAGTATGTTCCCTTGCGTATTAGCTACCTTCAAAAAGATATCTTGCATAAACTTTTGATCTTCTTCGTTAGGTGAATATATATTAAGTAGATTCCAAAGCTCTGAATATATCTGACATTTTATCATAACATATCTCCCTGCTGGATCTATTATTTCCTCTTCTATTTTAAATGGCACATTTTTGCTAATTAATATAGCCACTCCTCTTGCTTTTGAATTATACGATGCTGCTGTTACATGTCCTACCCAATCTCTCTTTAATTTCTTGTGCTCCAATTCAGTTAAATGTGTTTCTTGGACAAATGCTATATCTATTTTTTCCTTTTTCAGTAAATTTAGTAGTTTCTTCCTTTTAATTTGGTTATGTATTCCATTAATATTTAGAGTCATATAGTTCAGCGTAGCCATTTTATATTTTGTTTATCTTCTCTTTCCGTTTTTCCATCATTACCTTTCCTCCTTTTCCATTTCTGTTTTCTTATTTTCAACTCTTTACCAGACAACATTCCTACAACATCCAACATTTTCCTTATTCTCCTATTTCTATCTTCTTTATCCCCAATCTCCCCTTCCCCTCCTGAGTTGCCCTTTATCCCTTGTCGGACAACCACATCTCCCCTCTCCATTTGGATTTGCGAATCCACTCGCAAGCGTCAACTGATTTTGCAGTGACCGCTCTTTTCCCCCCACCCAGCCCCCCCCAGAAAAGATTTCGTTTTTTATATGTCACAAAGGTCACTCTTTTAGTTCCCTCCTTATTCTCTCTATTCCATTACCTTCCCTTATTAATTCTTGTCTATACTTTCTATGTTTTCCTCTAATTACAGATACTTTCACATATGCCCATTGTCTCTATTCACTCTTATACCTCTTTACCCGCATACATATCAATCGTGGTCATTTTTACCCTCCTTACCCGTCTTCATCCCTCAGTCTATTTTTGTCTTTACCCACATACATATCAATCGTGATAATTTTTGCTCTCATTACCCGTCTTCATCCCTCAGTCTATTTTTGTAATTGTTCTGCAAATTTTCGTGCTTCTTCTGGATCCGAGAATAGTCTGTTTTGTTGTCCTGGAATATATATTTTCAATACCGCAGGATGCTTCAGTGTAAATTTATATCCTTTCTTCCATAAAATCGCTTTTGCTGCATTGAACTCTTTTCTCTTCTTTAGGAGTTCAAAGCTTATATCTGGATAAATGAAGATTTTTTGCCCTTTATACTCCAGTGGTTTGTTGCCCTCTCTTACTTTTTCCATTGTCTTCTCCAGTACCTTTTCTCTTGTAGTATATCTTAGAAATTTTACTACAATAGATCTTGGTTTTTGTTGTGGTTGTGGTTTAGGGGCCAATGCTCTATGTGCCCTTTCTATTTCCATTTCTTGCTGTAGTTCTGGACATCCTAGGGCCTTAGGGATCCATTCTTTTATAAACTCCCTCATATTCTTGCCTTCTACATCTTCCTTAAGGCCCACTATCTTTATGTTATTTCTTCTGTTATAATTTTCCATTATATCTATTTTTTGGGCTAGTAATTCTTGTGTCTCTTTAGTTTTTTTATTAGATTCCTCCAATTTCTTTTTTAAGTCTTCTACCTCCATTTCTGCTGCTATTGCCCGTTCTTCCATCTTGTCCATTTTTTTCCCCATTTCTGTTAAGGTCATATCCATTTTATTTATTTTCTTTTCTGTGTTGTTTATTCTTCTTCTTAAATCATTGAATTCCTGTGTTTGCCATTCTTTAAATGACTCCATGTATCCTCTAACAAGAGCAAGTACCTCCTTTACCTTGCCTATCTTTTCTTCTTCTATTTCCCTGTACTCTTCCTCTTCCTCTTCTTCTTCCTCTAGGTTGACCATCTGTTGTTTCTTTGCTGCCCTTTCCTCCTCTTCTTTCTTGTTTCTATTGTCTTCTGTGGTCTCTTCTTGCTGCAGGTGTTCTGCAGCTGTCGTTGCCGGCTGTGGAGATCGACTCCCCAGCTGGTCCCCCCTCCCGTCGGTGTGTTTTTTTGTATGCGCATCGCGCATGCGCGACTCCTCGCGCATGCGCGGTTGCGCACTTTTACTCGGCTCTGTGAGCCATTGTTGTAGTTCTCTTTCTACCGACCTGAGGTAGTGGGGTCTTCTCTCCACAGCGGGCCTCTTCGGACAGGTAAGGCCTTCACCTTTTTCCTCCGTTGTCTTCTCTTCCTCTCTTCTTTCCGTTGATTTTGATTTTTCTCCTTTTGTCTCCATCTTCTTTCCACCTTTATACTCACTTTTCTTTAACTTGTATTTCTGTGCCTTTGTATTTTCTCTTGTTTTTCCCGACTTTTCTGGAGAGGGCTGGAGTTCACCGTCCGGCCACTACTCCATCACGTGACTCCCCTGAACAGCGTCATGTTGAAGGAACACATGTTTAGTATTGTAATTTATCTGGCACATACACTGCAGGTGATGCATGTCATTTGGTGCAAGTCTGAGTAATCTCATGGTTTCCCGAAGACAGCTGACTTAACTCACCAGATCATAGAGCATTTTCCATGAACCCGGATGAACAAACTTGTGGGCAAAGTCAGTGTGGTGTCCATTTCTGCCACTGAACATCCAAGATCTGCTTTTCCAGCAGTACACATGCCAAGGAGAAAAATGGGCAAATGTTTCCTCCACATAGATGAATTGCCACCTGCTGTCAATGCTGCTTTCAACTGGTGGTGGAAACGCTCAACGAGCCATTGGCCTGCGGATGATAAGCTCTAGTTTGAATGCCAGTTGTACCCAAAAGATCAGTGAGAATTCAGATCAACGCCGATGAGAATTGCTGTTGTGGTGCCTGGAACACCGTAAGATGGAACTCATCGATCCACGAAAGCCCGAGCAATAGTCTTGCCAGAGATGTCGAAGACAGGAATGGCCTCCTGTCATCTGGTAGCCAGGTCCTCACACGTGAGAAGATGAGTGTATCCTCTGGATGGAGGAAGTGGGCTTACCAAGTCCAGGTGTACATAATAGAAATGGGAATTCAGAACAGCAAAATTTCCCAGCCTGAATTTTGTGTGCCTGGAGACATTGGAGCGTTGACACGGCTAGCAGGTTCTTGCTCGTAATCCAACATTTCATTTAACATGAAGCCATGAAAAGCATCCGTAATCAGTTTGATCGATGCTCCTTTACCAGGATGAGATAGATTATAAACAGCTTCAAATCTCTCGCCGCATTGCTGGCACGAAAGGTCTAGGTCTTCCTGTGGGGAAAAAAAAAATCACAAACCAGTGCTTCACCCAATTTATCTTGTCTCACCAAGACAGAGACCTGTGTTGATCCAGTGATACTGGATGAGATCAGGATTGGTGTGTTGTGCACGAGCCATGGCAGTGAAATCGATGGTGGGTGTCATATGGAAGGCCTCAATGTCATGCCTGGATAGGACATCAGCCATTTAATTTGCCCTCCCTTGGATATGCCATATGTCCAAAGAAAACTGAGATGAAGTCCAAGAGCTGAATTTCTCATGACAAGAAGAGATGCATGCTTGTACGCACAGAATGGGTAAGGGGCTGGTGGTCTGTATAAATGGTGAAAGGGTGACCTTCCAATAAAAACCAGAAATGTTTCACTGTAAGGTAGATGGCTAGGAGTTCTCACCCCAAACGTATTATATTACATCTGAGCCAGTGACGATCACTGAGACTTTGTTCTAACATGGCTCCCATGACACTGACCGAGGCATCCCTGGTAAGAGAACAGGGTTTTGGGTTTCTGGTGCACAAGCATCATGGCATTTGCATAGTTGAAAGCACGAATGGCATAATCTCCCAAACTTGATAATGTTTTTTTTTAGAGAAGGACTTGTCGGATCCCTTAAGTTTGGTAAGAGTAAGAGATGCTGCTGCATTTGGCAGGAAATAGCACGAGAAATTCATCATCTCTTTCAAAAAAAAGTCGTAACTGGCCAAACATTATGGGTGTATGAAAATTTTGAATTTCTTGCACTTTCTTTTCATCAGGTAAGATATCATGTGTGGTAAAAAATATAAGCAAATGCCTCAAAAGCACATTTATTCAGATTGATCACAAGGCTCTGGAACAGGGATATAAGATGGTGCTTGTGTTCCTCTTCATCCATGCTTACTACAAGAGTACTGTCAATATAGAACCAGGGGTGGGCAACCTACCATCCGGCCTATGATCCACATTTATCTGGCACACAACCCTATGCATTTGCCCAATCACCCTCAGCCATTCCATCATAAACCATTCCCCGCACTCAACTGTCATCGGTGGTCCTGGGGACTGTGCACATGAATTAAACATCCCTCAGCAAAGGAAATATTTTGTGGCGATATAGATGCTGCCTATTTTTTCAGGGTCATGAATCGGGCTGCCTGTTTCTTCAGGGTCGTAAATGTTCACTGAAGTCTCTCCACATGGTTATAACCAGGAATCGATCATCAACCGCGTCACTTTCTGCCCCTGGAAAAATAATGCACCCTGGCATTCCTGGGAACATGTGTCGCCCTCAAGATGGGCCTGAGACAAGCTGTGCATCAGTGGCCAGCTGTCCCACTCTTGGTCCCAGGGCACTCACCCACTGGTGTATGTGGAGCTAGGCGACCTTTCCTGAGCTGCCACCATTCTTCTCTCTGCTCCCCTAAGCCGTGCTCTCTCACCGCACCCCTGAGCCACCTCCTCTCCTCTCCTCCCCTAACCCACCCTCTCTCCCCACTCCCCTGAGCTGCCTCCTCTCTCCCTACTTCCTCTCCACACTCACAGAGCAACCCATGTATTCCATCTCACCCCACTCCCAAGCTGCCCCGCTCCCCTCCCCATTTCCAAGTCGCCCCCTTTCACCGCTCATGCCTCTTCCCTCTCCCCAAGCCACTCAAAAAGGTGCAAAGCCAGATGTTTGCATGAGGGATGCTGCAATGTTCCTTCATCCGACTCCAGCTGCAAGCAAAACTCAACATAAAGCAAATTTCTTTCACTCGGAAATGGGATTGACCTCACATACTTGTAGTTCAAAACACACCTTTGAGTGCAGAGAAATTAAATAAAAGTGGGAGATCTGGATCAAAGGCAAAAGTTGAGAGGAATACACAATGGGTTCTACTAAGAAAGATTCCAGTTGCTGTATTCGACAAATTTATGTCTGCAGTTTTGTAACAAAAATAATTGCTACTGATTATTTTTTAAACTCCTGAACTATGTGAAGAATTATTTAAAAGCAACCAAGTTTAAATGACAGTTTGCAGCACTCTACACACTAAATATTTATATCCAGCAAGGGATGATTTTATCACTCCTGCTAAGTAGTTTGTTCTACCGGTGGTAAGATTGATAGCACAACTCCTTGAGACGATGTCTTGCGATTAGTATCAACAATGTCACCCAATATCGAAATGGTTTCAAACAACAAACAAAATCAAGTGTGTAGCAGGCCGCCGAACACGCCATACCCGAAGCAGTGACCAGACACCGGGAGCCCGTGGCCTACACGGCTGGCTGACACGCTTCAAAGTCAGCGCTAGACTCAGCAGCACACAGCTGCAGCGCCCCACTCCGATGGGCTGCCCTGCGGCAGCCTATCGGGTGGAACTAAGGAAGTAGCCACACCAGGGATGAGAGGGGCTCACTGATTGGCTGCTCCCCGGGTAACACTAAACAACCAATCCCAGGAAACGGATTGTAATGCTGCCAATCGGTTGGCATGATGACATCAGAGATGGGCTTCTGGGCCTTTTATAAGCAGAGCTGCCGGCACAAGAAATCAGCGATGAATTCACTTCCATAGGGTGTCTCATCTTTGAGTGTAACCTCTCCAGCCGCTACAAGTTTCCCACGGAAGGAGCTGTTGTCTATTTTGGGGTTAGTTATTTTGTTTTCATCGTGATTAATTTTTCTCTTTTTTGACTTTTTTTTAATTGTGTCATTTTAATTACCAACGTGATTTTTGCTGCTGTGACAGATTGTTATATTTTATATTATATGTTTAAACACAGATAAAATGTGTGGGGTTTTTAGATAGGTCACACACAGAAACAAACACTTCAAAACAGATCTCATTTAAAATGCCAGAGCTCTGCTCAAGCCAGACAGTCCAGGTTCCGACTGCCTTTGCAAAAACTTTGAAAGATGCCTATAAGGACTTCACAAGTAGGTGTTAATTGGACATGCTGTGGAGTAATGGATTATTGTTTTGGAAAGCAACAGATGAATGAACTCAGAAGATTGGATCCAGTGCTGCAATCTGAATGCAGTTGGCTGTTCAAAGAGGGTCATGTGGTTTTCTCTGTGAGAGAGAGAATTCAGTTCTACAGTTCAGCAGCAACAACTAGGACTGGAACAGGATGAGCTGGCAAGCTTGTGGAAAAATCCCATTTTGAAGACTGGTTGTAAGTTTTTAGTTCAGCCTGTTCAAAGCGCTTGTGGTCCATACAAGAGGAGATAGCTGACTGTATAATGTTTCACTTGTAATAAGGGAATCCAAAAGGAACTCTGTGGTGACCTGAAAAAAAGAGGTTATCATCTGGAAAACCCTGATGGGGCAAGTTTCTTTAGCAAGACACTGAAGTGGCTGATCTGATGGAATCAGTTGTGAATGTCCAATGAGCATCAAATTTCTCTCTGAAAACCATCAAGAACCTTCGTGAGCGGTAACCATTTACCTTTCAAGCACCAAAGCCTGGTGAAGATTCATAAATGTTAAATTCTGTGCACAGTATAAGAATTGCCTGCAACCAGTGAACTTGTTGGAGTGAGAAGTGAGATTGGACTGTGAATTCAAGAACTTTTCTGAATTTACACACATATTACATACACATACACTTAGAATTAGAAGGGAATTGTTAAATTAATAGTAATAAGTTAATGTTTAATCCTGTTTTTATGTTTATGTGACCAATATCGCTCCTGACGCAGGTAAGTACACGACTGCAATAGTAACGATACAGAGGCTCCTCTACTTACGATGGTGCGACTTACAATTTTAAAAAGTTTTGATGGTATTACAGTGATACACATTCTAATGAAAATACCTGTCTGTAGTCGCTTGTTATTGTAATTTCACAATACATGTGTTGGTGTGACAATAATTATCGCTATATTTATGATTAAAAATAGTTTTTTCAGTGTGGGGGGGGGGAGGTATTCAACATTTAATTATACAATAGGCTTTGTTTTAGATAAATTTTCCCAGCTGTCGACTACAGTAAGTGGTCTGAGCTCGTTTAAGGTCGACTCAGCTATGATGTTCAGTAGGTGCGGTACTGTGTTATTTTTCAACACGATTTCTCCACTTATCGGAATGTAGCCCCGATTGTAAGTCGAGAAGCATCTGTACTTTGATCACCTCAAATGAGGTGAACATAAACATCACAATTTTATTCAGAATCTTTGTGGCTGGAACTCTGTAATGCGAGGAGACAAACTTTTTTTCTCTCATACTAATTGAGGAAATACAGTACATAGTTTCAAAGTAGAAACTTTGGGAATTTGCTGTGTTTTGATGCAGGAAAAGTTAATAATCTCCCATTTCCTTCCTAAAAGACCTACTTACGATGGAAACATTCAGCATCTCATGATGGTCTAGGGACTGATGACCAATTCATCTCTCCATGGTAACTATGAAGAAAATTAATTTGAAAGGCAGAGTCTGATGCACTACCTCCACTGAACAATTTTAGCTGACCAGAGTTGAACATCTTGCCAAAAGAACTTTTGCATTTTAGAATTATTTATTTTACCTGAGGGTTTTAGAATTTTTATGAAGAGTTTAATAGCTGATATCTCAGTCAGATCTTCAGTGTGAATTTGAGTTGTGTATTTGACTTGTTTATTGTCGTATGCACCAAGATACATAGAATATCTTCAGCCAATGTTGGTGTGCCTACACAACAACAATCTAATTTTTCCCTGCCTTACATCCATTATCCTCTATTTTTCTTGCATCC
Source organism: Narcine bancroftii (assembly GCF_036971445.1). NCBI lineage: Eukaryota > Metazoa > Chordata > Chondrichthyes > Torpediniformes > Narcinidae > Narcine > Narcine bancroftii. Next base: position 351,870,087 of record NC_091470.1, read on the forward strand.
ATGTGCCTATCTGAGAGTATTTTGAATGTTCCTATTATATTAGCTTCCTCCAGCACTCCCAGCAATGCATTCCAGGCACTCAATTCTCTGAGTAAAAAACATACCTCTGATATCTCCCCAAAACTTTTCTCCACTCACCTTAAACCAATGTCCTCTGGTATTTGCTGTAGTTGCCCTAGAGAGAAGGTGGTGGATTCCATCCTATCTAAACCCCTCATACTACTTCTATTTCTCACCCTTGTCACTCAGCGACAAGCCTCATTTTGCCTGCTATCCAGGCCAGTCAAACTCAACAAGTAGTGTTGGCAGTTGAGAAACAGGAGAGTAGAACACATTGAAATAAATGCAATGAGAGGATCTTTCAGGAGCGGGTCACAAAACGTCATCGCACTCTAGCTCTTTAAAAAAAAGTTTAGACAAAAATTTTGAAGTATTTGTCACCAATTTGTGAATACACCATATTTGTGAAATTTTTGATTTTGCAGAATAGTGAATGAATCACATCTGTCATTGCTGGAAAGGGAGGATTCTCCATCAGCAAGGACGTGGGTTGGAGCCGGATCCCAAAGTGACCTTGCGGGGTTAATTGGCGTTTAGTCACAAACACAGGCAGTTTGGCAGTTGCTCACTTTTAAGTCTGTTTCCTGGTCTCTGGATGATGTTTTCAAGTCAGCTTCCTTCCTGCCTTCAAGGACAAAGTTCAGATGTTTTCAGGGGGAAGAAGCCTGTTTCCATGTTTGTGTGCCTGCGTCCAGCTTTACACATACACATCAACTGAGAGTGAGCCAGTGATACCCATTCATCTAATCAGTGCAGGATTTCTGTCCCAAGAATAAAAGCAGCATTTGTACTCTGATTGTTTACTTTATCAGAGGGGATGGTAAAGTGTTTTATTTTGATCTGGTAACTCTTTTCCCTTCTGAACCAGGTGACTCGTTATGGGAAGTTCCTGTTGAAAAATATTCCGCTTGGCTTGCTATCTTTTTTTCCATCCACATCTTGCAACTTCCCATTCCTGCACAACCAATTAAAGGGAGACTGTGTATGCAGAGAAAAACTGTATATAAAAAGAACCTTGAAATGATATACCCCCTCTTGTTGCTTCCCCTATTAATCCTTCACAGTTGGAAGAGTTAACAACGACCCACCGACTTCCCTCCGCCTCTATGAGCAACGAGAAATATACAGGGTGTGAACACAGAAGATAATGGAGCAAAGAAACAAATTGCTGGGGGATCCCACCGGGTCAAGCAGCGTCTGTGGATGTGAGGTAACCAAGAAAACCTGCACAAGCTGGCGGTCCTGTGCAGTACATAAAAGTGCCGGAGAAACTCAACAGGACACGCAACGGCCAGGCCTGAACAAGGGCTCAGGTCTACGCTGTCGACTGCCTTTTACTTCCTGTGGATGACTGGTGACCTGCTGAATTTCCCCAGCATTTTTGTGCACTGCATTTGATGATTGTGAATGGCCTGCCAAACTGTGACAGAATCAATGAAGAGCTGAGTGAGGTGTGAGCAATTCTGCCTTTGTCTGTGTTTGCCATCAGTGATTTTAAATGAAGCACAATTTAAAAAAAAACATTCATCTTTGTTAGAGCAACTTGTTTCACAACACGACATTTCGCCATAAGCCCAATAAAATATGGGAGAATTAAACACATCCAGAAATTTAATCTTACAAACTGTTTTCTTTTCCAAAGACTTGTTTCTCGGCAATTTGCAGCACTCTGAGACTTTAACCAGTCATGACTCATCTTTGGGCACTGAGAAAATGACTGGATTAGAGATGCTTACAGTGATGTCATTTCCTGTATTGTACTTGGTTTGGAGCACAGGAGAAACTTGTTCCCAAAGTGACCATCTTTAGGCACAGCTGTCAAATAAGTTGCTTACATTTCCTTTCCCCATTGGCACCTTCTCTGCACTGTGGTGTCACAGAGTGATGTCCCTATCATTCCTTCAGATCACCTGAACCTCCACATCCCAAACCCACCATACTTCAACAGACCTCGTAATCTCCGACTGTTCCCCTCTTCCCGATTATTTAGCACATTGCTGCTTGTAATCATTGGGCCAAGAATCCACCTGAAAATTCTGCCAGTGTAAATATCAAGATTGGATACACAGGACAATGAATTTTTCAAAAGATTTGCTTCCTTAAAAAAGAAATTGGGATTATAATGGAAAACTTCAAGCTGGACACAAAGATAATTTTCTGAATCACAAAGGAACTTGGAGAAACATTAAATGAACTTTTAATGAATTTAGCCTGTTTAATCGCATAATGATTAGGTCAACTGACCATAAAACGATTGGCCGCTGATTTTCATTTGTACTCAGCATTTGATGCCTCTCGTGTCAGTGTCCAACAATAGTTAGCCAGCATTGATGGATTCCTGAGGTAAAAACACAAAATGATGGAGAAACTCAGCTGGTCAAACAGTGTCCTTTATGTAGCAAAGATTAAAAAAAATACATAACTGACATTTTGGGCTTGAGCCCTTCATCAAGGTAGTGTATTTTTAACTTTTGCAACATAAAGGGCACTTTGACCAGCTGAATGTCTCCAGCATTTTGTGTTTTTACTTCAACCACAGTGTCAACAGATTTTCATAATTTACTTCCAGTGGCCCTGATACGGCTTTTCCATGGTTGCAATGTCTGGTGAAACCTTTCTCCATGATCGTCACTGACTGCACCAAGATCAGCCGGGAAGAAGCCCAAGTGCAAACGCAGAAAATGAATTTTCAACGACAAGTTGCATTTCATGGTTTTGTATGATTGAAGGAGACTTAACATGTGACAGGACATCACAAAAATAGATTGTATCTTTTTTAATAAAAGGGTAGGTGACAGGAAATTTTAAGGTGATTTTCATGATCAGCAGCCATAAAATATATCAAAAAATGTTCAGGAAACAAAATCTTTGTTATCCAGTGATATTAATGCCATCATGATAATTAAAATAGCAGAATGTCCAATGCAAACTATTGGCATATTGTGCCATCTCTAGTGTCTCTGTGACATATTATAAATGGGTAAGTTATTAATTGAGTCTGTATGCTTTTGGGTATTGAGTTTGTGTTTCCTCCCCATTCAGCCATTGTGTTGACACAGCTAAGAAACTGCATGGATGCCTCTTCCTGAAAGCTGAGGGAAGTTGTCATGTTTCTAGTGTCCCTTACCTCAATGTCTAGCTGCGCCTTAGAAAATTTCCTGTCCAGATACAGCACAAATTGGTATGAGAATTGCTCTGTCCAAGACCGCAAGAAACTGCAGAGAGAGTTATGAACGCAGCCCACGTCTTCACTCAAACCAATGTATCCCCTATCGACTCCATCTTCACCTCCTGCTGCCCCAGGAAAGCAGTCAACATACCGAGAGACATAACCCACCCCATTCACACTCTCTTTTCTCCTTCTGTTGGGCCGATGATGCACACGTTTAAAAGCCTGCACCTCCAGGTTCAAGGAGTTTTTTTTTCTTCAGTTATAGGACTCCAGAATGGACCGTCCATTAGCAGAAGGACTATTTAACTGCATTTTTCTCTTTAACACTAACATTGCACTTTTGAATGATTGCAATACCTCATTTTTAGTCTTGCACAACCTTCTCAAAACAAAGCTTTTCACAGAATCTCGATGTAACAATGAACGATTCAATAAATATTCTTTTTGACCTTGGCTGATGCACACCCTTTGGATGATGCTTCCTTCTTTACCTGTTTTCGGATATTCTTCTTCCATTCCTTCAAAGTGGTTAATTATGGCAACAGACAGTGCAAAAGAGCTGCTCTGAATTGTGACACGTAGTACTTGCATCACATTGACAGACAACAATATTCTTTGGCATCCCAGCATCAGTACACCCTGGGAACATTTCACTCTGATCTCAGAATCAGAATTTATTGACAAGAACAAGTCGTGAAATTTGGTGTTTTGAGGCAGCATCGGAGTGTAAACATTCATCTTATTATAATAAAAATAGGAGTGCACGAAAAGTAAGGTAAGGCAGTGTACTTTGTACATTGATTATTCAGGAATCTGATGACAGCGGGGAAGAAGCTGTCCTTGTTCTGTTGAATGCTCGTCTTTAGGCTCCTGTACTTTTTTCTTGATGGTAGCAGAGTGAAGAGGGTGTGGCCTGGGTCGTGGGGGTCTTCAAGGATAGAGGTTACTTTTTAAGACATCGCCTCATGTAGATGTCTTCGATGGAGTGAAATCTGGGGCCTATGACGATGTTGAGCTAACAACCCTCTGGAGTTTTTTCTTGTACTGAGATTTGGTGCCTCCATACCAAACAGTGACACAACCAGCCAGAATGTTTTTTGAGATTCTTTGGAGATGTACCAAATCTCCGCAAGCATCTCACAAAGTATAGCTGTTGGTGGGCCTTCTTCATGATTGTGTCAACGTGGAGGCTCCATGACAGATCCTCGGAGATATTGACACCCAGGAGTTTAAGGTTCTTTACCCTCTCCACTACTGAGCCCTTGATGAGGACTGGGTTGTGTTCCCCTGACACCCTACTGAAATCCACAATCATCTCCTTGGTTTTGCTAATGTTGAGCGCAAGGTTGTTGTTATGGCATCACACAAAGAACTGCTCTATCTCCCTCCAGTACGCTTCCTCATTGCCATTTGTGATTCTGCCAACAACTGTGGCACCATCGATAAACTTGTAGATAGCATTGTACTCTGACAATAAATTTGAACTTGACTAGATGTCAAAGCAATTACGAAGAAGGCTCACCAGTAGCTATATTTCATGAGGAGTTTGAGGACATCGCCAAAGACTCTTATAAATTTCTACAGGTGTACCATGGAGAGCATTCTGTCTGGTTGCATCATTGTCTGGTACGGGAGATGCCAATGCCCAGGACAGGAAAAACTCCAAAGTGTTGTGAACTCAGTCAGCACCATCATGGACATCAGTCTTCACCCCATCAAGGACATCTACAAGAGGCAGCGACTTAAGAAAGCAGACTCTATCTTTGAAGACCCCCACCACCCAGGCCATGCCCTCTTCACACTGCTACCATGAGGAAAAAGGTACAGGAGCCTGAAGACGAACACCCAGCGGCACAAGGACAGCTTCTTCCTCTCAAATTTCTGGACAATAGACAATGAACCACAGACACTACCTTTCTCTTCTTTGCACTAATTTATTTAGTTTCTAAATGTAATTTATAGCTTTAATATGTAGCCCACCTCACTGACAAAAGACAAAGGAGGAAAAACCCAACACCCAACCCCAACCCACCAATTTTCCCCTGCAACCGTTGCAACCGTGTCTGCCTGTCCCACATCGGACTTGTCAGCCACAAACGAGCCTGGACATTACCCCTCCATAAATCTTCATCCGAGAAGCCAAGCCAAAGAAAGAAAGAAAGAAAAAAGAAAAAGAATATTGTTGCAAAACAACAAATTTTGTGACATCTCCCACCTTCCATCCTCATTACATTTTACAGAGGATGTATTGAGAGCATCCTGTGGAACTACATCACTGGCTGGTTTGGAAGCTGTACCTCCTCGGACCGCAAGAACCTGCAGAGGATAATGAAGTCAGCGACAAAGATCATTGGGAGCTCTCTACCATGAAGAACATCTACAACACTCGATGCAGGCAAAAGGCAATAAACATTGTGAAGGACTCCACACAGCCCTCATGTAAACTATTCTCCCTTCTGCCATCTGGTAGGAGGTACTGCAGCACTTGGGCCCTTGTGTCTGGATTGGGCCACAGTTTTTCCCTCAAACCATCAGACTCCTGAACTTCCTGAACAGATGTGGATAGTGTTCCGTGGACCTTTACTATATATGTGTTAATATTTTAAAGTGTTTAACTTTTATTCTAACTTATTTATGCAGATATGCTCCACGGTCCCGGAGAAATACTATCTTGTCTTTACCATTCGAGCGTGGCTTGAATGATAAATAAAGGTGATTTGACTTGATGTCAACAAATTTTGATTCTGAACTGCCAGAAGTGGAAAAATTATTTAAAAGATATTTAGACAGGCACATGGATAAGGGCCAGACAGAGATAAATAGAACTAGCTTTGGTAAACAACTTGGTCAGCATGGATAAGTTGAGCAGAAGGGCATGTTTCTGTGCTGTAAATTCAATGTCTCAGACTCCACTGGAAGATGCTATAAACAAAAAAACGAATTCTGCAGCTTTGCTCCCACCTGGTGGTTGTTGAGATATTTACATCTTTTACATGGATTACAGCTGGAGTAATTCAATCTGTATTTTGTTTGAACAGCCCATAGGAGACTGAAATTATTGTACATGAAACAGATGCAAAAAGTCCATAGATCTTGATTCCTCACCTCTGTCAGATGCTGGGGGTTCAGGCAGGATAGAGTGGATGTGGAGAAGATGTTTCCAGTGGGGGAGTCTGGGTCAGGACCAGAGGGCACAGCCCCAGAACAAAATGAAGTCCCTTGAGAACCGAGAAGAGGAGACATTTCTTCAGTGTGAGGGTAGTGAATCTGTGGAATTTGTTACCAAGTTCAGGCCAAGTCGTTGGGTAGGTTTAAAGTGGAGGTTGATTAGTAAGGGTAACAAAGGTTATGCAGATAAGGCAGGGCAATGAGGTTGAGAGGAAAAGTATGCAAGACATAGGAGCAAAAATAGGCTATTCAGCCCATCAAGTCTGCCCTGCCCACAAAATTATCGTACAGTTCGTGAGGATTGCACTAGGGGTAGCCAGGAGATGTATTGCTGTTACATGAAAGTCCGACTTCCCCCTACTTGTTACTCGTTGGAATATGGAAATGCAAAGTTGTGCCCTCCCCCCCCCGGGAAAAGATAACATAATCTCAGAAAGAAATAGGGCATGTTTGTTAAAATATGGCAACTTTATTTGAATCATATTGGCTTAAGGATACAATTAACTTCCACGAAAAGATTTAACTAATATATTTAGGTTAATAGCTTTGAATTCCTGAAGATCAATATATGGACTAATAAATGTTAGTATTTGGGAGGGGATGTGTGATTTGGGCAATCATATGAGACTCTGTAATATTAAAATTGACATGATGTTTGTAATAATTTCCTATATGGGTCTTGGAAAAATTAAAATAAATTATTCAAAAACAAAAGGTCTGCCCCACCAGTCAATCATGAGCTGATCCATTTCCCCACTCAGCCCTACTGCACAACTTTCTCCCCATAACCTCTGATGTATTGGCTATGTCCACCATAATGCGAATGGCAGAGCAGATCTCAATGGACCAAAAGGCCCAATTCTGCTCCAATGTCTTGTGTGCCACTCTGAGTATAACATTCTCATCTAATGATCCAGTGCAGGACTAAAGGAGATCTGGACAATTGGAGGTGGCATCTTTCAGATGAGAAAATAAACATGAAGAGCAAGTGAATAAACAATCATATTGCCTTGGCCAATATCTGTGTCTCAGGTAGCTAAAATGAGTTATGGACTTTGGAAAGTTCTTTGACAAGGTCTTGAGTGGCAGGTTACTATGGAAGTTCCTAAGTGAGGATCACAGAGGTTAGTTTGTAGCTGGAATGAGCTGCGGAAGGAAACTGTATTAAGGGACATAGTTCTGAAATTCAATGGATATTTGGACCTATTTATAGATAGGAAGGGCATCATTGGATATGGACCAAGTGCAGAAAAATGGAAGAGTTGGGCTGAAGGGCCTGTTCTGTGCTGTAAGAGTTTAAAATTGATATCAAGCAGAAAACGCCGGAAACATTCAGCAGGTCAAAGAATATCTGTAGAAAGAGAAGCAGAACATCGATCTTAGCTCAAAGACTCTTCGTACATCTGGTGAAGAGTATCCCAAAGTGCTTTGAGGGAGGGAGTTCCAGAATTTAGGCCCAGCAGTGGTGATATTTTCCCAAGTTGGTCTGTGTGTCACTTGGAGAGCAACTCTATGCTATGGTCAATCATCAGGAGCACTGAGGATAGAGATCAGTGAGCATTGGCACTGATGATGGGTAACTGACCCCGTCAACATGACATTTTTGTCTTTTTATAGTGGTAGAAATGTCACAGGTTTGGAAGGTACTGTTGAACGATAATATTTATTGTCATACACATTATACAAGAATGTATGCATCAAAATTATTACCCGCTGCAGCCGGACATGTACTTATAAGTAAAACTGCGATCATAAACTAATTAAATTAAAAGAGGCATAAGATCAATACTAAATATTCACACTAATTCAAGTGCAAAAGAAATTGACACTAGAGTGCAGAGACGGAGCAGTGGTGACGGAACACTTGATGATTAATGAGCCAAGGGAAGGTTCACGAGTCTGATAGCTGAAGGAAACTGTTCTTGAACCTTGAGGGGCTGATTTTAAGGCTTCTGTGCCTTCTGCCTTAAGGCAGTGCTGAGAAGAGGCTGTGACCCAGGTAGTGGGAAACCTTTGTGATGTTGGCTGCTTCACATTAATGTCTACAATAGATGGAAGGTCAGAGCCTGTGATGGACATGGCAATGTTTGCTAACTTTAGCAGCCTGTATTCCTGGGCAATTGAATTGGGGAAACCAGTTTGTGAAGCAACCACTCCAACATACTTTCCACAGGGTACCTATTGAAGTTTGACAGAGTATCTGACAACGTGCCAAACTCCTCACACTCTGTAGAAAGTAGAATTGTTGGAGCGCCTTTTTCACAGTTGCCTCAATATGTTGGCTCCAGGAGAGGTCTTCTGAAATATAAATTCACAGGGTCCTGAAGGTTCTGACTCTCTCTCTCCACCTCCTTCCCAACAATGTGGACAGGTACATGGTACCTTGGCCTCTATTTCCTAATATCAACAGTCAGCTCCTTGACCTTGGTAACCTTGAGAGCAAGATTGTTGTTGAATACTGCTGGAATAATCTGGGTGAGAAACTACAGTGCCTATTGTAAACAGTAGACACTGGAATCACCCTGCGTATTGAATAAATGTTTAGGATGGTTGTTGGGGTAGCAATTAACTTTGTATAAAAGTTTGTGTTTTTCTTTGATTCTTAGTTAATTTTATGCCTGTCTCATGAAGAGGACTATTGTTTGTCATGTTACCATAGTGACTATGATGTAATATGTCATAATATCAACCCAGACTAACGGCTTGTTCATTACTCAACCAGCGTGAGCATGAGAAATTTTTCTTTCAATTTTTTGTTTCTTTAAATACCGTTTTATATCTCTTTAAATTTGTGTATCTCTTTAAAACTTCTTTATATACATTTTATATCTCTATCATACAAAAATATGCTTTGTTATTCACCATTATGAAAGTCAAAATGTGAAGCTGTGCAAATGTTTATCTGTTTTATCAATGAATTAAAACTACATAGAAAAACAGCCATAGAGTTTGATTTGATGGATTAAAGAGATCGAAATTCAGAATATTGTAGCTCACGCCTTGGAAGATGATACTTTGAAATTAGGATATATTATAATAAGGAAAGTGTCATCTATATTTTGATTCAAACAAAAATTTAATTGTGAACTTTGTTCAGAAGAAAGGCTTGTAAAATTTATCTAAAAGAATTAACAACTTGATTTAAGGCCAAAAGGCATCCAAGCTGTAATAATAGAATATTCCAGAAACCATGAGAACCTGTGAATTGAGCAGTTTGAAATTGAGCTAAAGTCCGGCCAGAAACCTGCGACTTTCAAAAGATAGGCCAGAGCTTACCATAGTGACTAAGATGTGCGATGGGCTAAAACCCAGCAGCAATAGAAATTCCCCAAGACAAATAGTTACTTAAACAAAAGCTACTTTTAAATTTCTTTAAACATAAAAACAGGATCAAACTTTAACTTATAACTATTAAGTTAACTTAACCTAGCTTATCCCCCTTCTAATTCTTCTTTTTTATTTGGCTTGGCTTCGCGGACTAAGATTTATGGAGGGGGTAAAAGTCCACGTCAGCTGCAGGCTCGTTTGTGGCTGACAAGTCCGATGCGGGACAGGCAGCGGCTGCAGGGGAAAATTGGTTGGTTGGGGTTGGGTGTTGGGTTTTTCCTCCTTTGCCTTTTGTCAGTGAGGTGGGCTCTGCGGTCTTCTTCAAAGGAGGTTGCTGCCCGCCAAACTGTGAGGCGCCAAGATGCACGGTTTGAGGTGATATCAGCCCACTGGCGGTGGTCAATGTGGCAGGCACCAAGAGATTTCTTTAGGCAGTCCTTGTACCTTTTCTTTGGTGCACCTCTGTCACGGTGGCCAGTGGAGAGCTCGCCATATAACACGATCTTGGGAAGGCGATGGTCCTCCATTCTGGAGACGTGACCCATCCAGCTCAGCTGGATCTTCAGCAGCGTGGACTCGATGCTGTCGACCTCTGCCATCTCAAATACTTCGACGTTAGGGATGAAAGCGCTCCAATGGATGTTGAGGATGGAGCGGAGACAACGCTGGTGGAAGCGTTCTAGGAGCCGTAGGTGGTGCCGGTAGAGGACCCATGATTCGGAGCCGAACAGGAGTGTGGGTATGACAACGGCTCTGTATACGCTTATCCAACAATGAAGACGCTGTTTACATCCGGTACCGCACGGATGGCAGTCTCTTCAATATGAGGCACCTGCAAGCTCACACCAAGACACAAGAGAAACTTGTCCGTGAACTACTCTTTGCAGACGATGCCGCTTTAGTTGCCCATTCAGAGCCAGCTCTTCAGCGCTTGACGTCCTGCTTTGCGGAAACTGCCAAAATGTTTGGCCTGGAAGTCAGCCTGAAGAAAACTGAGGTCCTCCATCAGCCAGCTCCCACCATGACTACCAGCCCCCCCACATCTCCATCGGGCACACAAAACTCAAAACGGTCAACCAGTTTACCTATCTCGGCTGCACCATTTCATCAGATGCAAGGATCGACAATGAGATAGACAACAGACTCGCCAAGTCAAATAGCGCCTTTGGAAGACTACACAAAAGAGTCTGGAAAAACAACCAACTGAAAAACCTTCTAATTCTAAGCGCATATATATGTAATGTGTGTGCAAGTTCAGAAAAGTTTTGATTTACAGTCCAATCTCACTTCTCACTCGTCCAAGTTCACCAGTATCAGGCAATTCATATACTTTGCACAGAATTTAACATTTATGAATCTTTACCAAGCTTTGGTGTTTGAAAGGTAAATGGTTACCACTCAAGAAAGTTCTTGTTGGTTTTCAGAGAGATTTGTTGCTCGTTGTACAGACACAAAAACTGATTCCTTCTGATCAGGCACTTCAGTGTCTTGCCAAAGAAATTTGCCACATCAAGGTTTTCCAGATGATAATCTCTTTCAAGTCACCACAGAGTTCCTTCGTGTTTCCATTATTTCAAGTGAAACATTATACAGCCAGCCATCTCCTCTTGTATAGACCACAAGGGCTTTGACCTCACAACCCATCTTCAAAATGGGGATTTTCCACAAGCTTGCCAGCTTGTCATGGTCCAGTCCCAGCTGCTGCTTCTGAACTGTAGAACTCAATTCTCTCTCTCTCCCTCACAGAGAAAACTGCATGACCCTCTTAGAACAGCACTCTGCACTCAGACAGACTATGGCACCAGACCCAATCTTCTGAGACTGTTCATCTGTTGCTTTCCAAAACAATAATCCATTACTCCACAGCATGTCCAGTTAAGACCTACTTGTGAAGTCTCTATAGGCATTCTTCAAAGATTTTGCAAAGGCACTCGGAGCCTGGGCTGTCTGGCTTGAGCAGAGCTCCAGCATTTTAAATCAGATCTGTTCTGAAGTGTTTATATCTGCGTGTGACCTAACTAAAAACCTGTTATGTACGTAATCACACAATTAAGACTTGGAGATGAGATGCTTTCTCATCCATTACTTTTATTAGACTAACCTGGCTACTGACACATAGGGGTATATATATGGAAGGATGATATCGTGACATGGGCATCATGATGTCCAGCACAGGGTGGGCTTGAAGTGCCAGTTGATGAAGTAGACAAAGACGATGTGGTCAAACAATAATCATAGCTTTTATTAGCAAAAACTCATGGTACAATAATGAAAGACAATAGATCCATCTACAGTTATATCCAAGGGGAATGTCCTTAACAGTAGAGATAATGCACAGCCAATGTTAGTATAGCAAGGCTCACCAGAGGGGAGACAGGCAGCTTGGTAGACATTCACCACAGGGCTTATACCCAACACTCTTACACCACCCTCCCCCCCACCCTGCCGTGCAGTCAATGCTGACTGGGCCCCTTCAAACTAATAAGATTACATTGGGCCCAGGACTACAAATGAGAATTAGAATACATCTCATGAGTAATTATAATTATAAAAAGCAAAGTATTTAATAATAATCAGGGCACATAGTCCTTAAAGTGTTCAGGTGATCTTTTTCTTTTGGACTGCCTCGGCCTGGTTTGCTGTGCCGATCTTTGTGGCAATGTTGTTTTTTGCAATTGGAGACCCAGATCTGGATGAACTGTGGACAGCCTGGTCTGCAGGTTATGGCCAAACATTAGTTCTGCTGGGGTGTGTTTTGTGGTAGAATGCGGAGTATTTCTCCAATAGGAAATCAGTGAATTTTGTGTGTCTGGGAGGCATTTAGAAGTTTCATGGTTTTCACTGCTTTTTTAAAAAAAATGTTTGTACAAAACATTCTGCCTCCCCATTAGTACTTGGGTGATAGGGTGCAGACAAAATATGTCTGATGTTGTTGTCGTGCATAAATTAAAAAAAATTCTGATGAAAATTGAGGCCCATTGTCTGTATCTAATTCATGAGGCAACCCGTAAGTGGCAAAGATAGATCGTGGACAGTCAATTGTGGGATCTACTTCAGTATTTTTCATCTGTGAAACTATTGACCATTTAGAATGTGCATCCACAGCTATTAGGAAAGTCTCACCCATAAATGGTCCAGCGAAGTCTACATGAATCCGATGCCAGGGTTTGGATGCCCATTTCCATGGGTTAGCTTTGACTTGTGGCATTTTTGGCTGCATTGACTGATATAGTTTGCATTCTCTTATTATTGTTTCAATGTCTCTGTCTATGGAGGACCACCAGACATGCATCCGGGCCAATGCTTTCATACATACCATTCCTGGATGGTTGGGGTACAGTTCTGTTAACATGGTAGTTTGCCATTTGGCTGGAATAATTGTATGGATACCCCATAGTAAACATCCTTCTTCAACTGATAGTTCATGGCGGCGTGTGTGTTAAGGTTTTAGATCTTCTGGAATGACTTCCGATTTGGGCCACGCATTAAGGAACTTGCTTATTGTTGCTTCTTTTTGGGTTTCCTTTCTGATCATCTGGGCTGTAATGGGCAGTTGTTGAAATTGTTCTTGGTTGATCACTCCTGCCTCTGCCATCCATTTAATAATTTCTTCTCGTTGTTCTATCTCAGGTAGTGGCATGCTTGATAAGGCATTTGCATGGCTGTTGAGTGTTCCTGGTTTATGTTTGATATCATAGTTATACACCGCTAGAATTCTGGCCGCAGTTAATACTGGTCTACCTTTGTGTGGCCCCAGGATTAAACTAAGAGGCTTGTGTCTGTGATCAGGATGAATTTTTTTCCATAAAGATATTGATGGATTTTTTTTTTACACCAAAAATTATTGCCAATCCTTCTTTTTCTAGTTGGACGTAATTGTGTTCGCTTGTGCTTAATGTTCGTGAAGCATACGGTACTGGTTGCTCACCTTTTCCTGTGATTTGGGATAGTACCACTCCTAGTCACACTGGTGAAGCATCCACGGCCAGTGTAACTTTTTTTACTAGGGTCGTAGTGGATCAGCACCTTATTTGTTGACGTTAGTATTTCCTTTAGATGATCAACTGTGATTTTAGTTTCTGTGTTCCAGTACTATGTTTGATCTTTCTTGAGTAATTGGTTCAGCAGGTTGCATGGGGTACACATATTAGGGATATGTTTTCGGTAGTGATTTACAAGTCCTCGGAAGGACTGTAGTTCTGATTTGTTGGTTGGGTGTGGGGTTTTGCAAACTGTTTCTGTTCCTGCTGGATTTATTCGCACCCCCTTGATTCAATTGTAAATCCAAGGTATGTTACTGAGGGGCACATGAAGACACCTTTGTCCTTTTGTAATCGTAGCCTGTAGTAGTCTGATTAAAACCTTTTCAAGGTTTTGTAAAAGTTCAGTGTCGTTTCGGCCCGTAATGATGATATCGTTTAGATAACATCCAACTGAGGATCCATGTAGTAATAAAATCACAGGCGCTGCTGAAGTTCCATAAGGCAGGTGTGTCTATAGGTGAATCGTCCCAGATGGGTATTGATTGTCGCATACTCCCTTGATTTTTTTTTTGTCCAATTGTATCTGTTGATATGGGGATTGGGTGTTCGGGTTGTAATGATTATAATACTTTGGGGAATTTGGTGAGATTTAGAGTAGGTTACATACATACACACATTTTAAAACAGATCTTATTTGAAAGACTGAAGAATTCACATTGCAGGATGTCTCTTATTTCACCAGTAGGTGCGAATGGCTCATGAAATGCTTGACCATTGTCTTGCTGGAGTCAGGCTGTCTATCAGAACCCTTTCTGCAAAATGCTCACAGAAAGGTCACTCCTGGGTTTTGTTTATACTTAAGATGACAACTTGAGCAGAAGGAAGAACTCCTGTTGTTTGCTGGAGAAGGTGGGGTTTTGCAAGTCACATGAGTCACATGGGGTTTCTGGAAGCCCGTTGAAGAGAGAGAGAGAGAGAGAGAGAGAGAGAAAGATAAAGGACAAGCTCTCTCTCAGTCAGTGTGTGTGGGACACCGAACAGTGCAATTCAGAGAGAACTGATGAAAAGTTCCAAAGCAGTGGATGGCTGGAAGTGCTATCTGACAGAGGTTTCTCTTGGAATAAGAGGAACAGAGAGGAGCTCTATGGTGGCCTAGAGGAAGAGGTTACTGTCACATTTGTGGCCCGAAATGTGAAGTTAATAAAACATTAAACACAAGTTTTATCAGGTAAACTTCTCAGTGTCTTTTTATTTTCCAGTTTCCCTTTGTTCTCCTGCTTGTGTTCTTATCTCTCTCTCCTACCACGTGATTTCCGGTATATCTCATACATATTCATTATCATGACATCCCTCCTTTAATCAGAAATAAACTTTACCTTCAATTACCAATATTCCTTGGAAACATACAAACATCGTAACTAATGGTAATACTACAACTCAACTACATCAAATTTACTTCCTACAGCATTCATACATGCACTTTATGATATAAGATTAAAATACTGTCCAAAAGTTCTTATTAAAACTATGGCACAAAGTCTTCGTATCGTTTGGGCACTTTCCGGTTTCGTTTTGGCCTGCCTGCGATATTGTCGTCGCTTCTCGGTTGTTCACTCTCAGCGTCGGAAATACTGCTCGCCACGGCTTCGGGTCTTTCTGGCGCTCTAGTCACTTCATTAGGAGTGCTGGTAACTGCCTCTGGAACATCATCAGGTCTCTCAGTTTCAGCATCTTGTATTGGCCTTTCAACCTCTTCGCTCGATGTATCTCTGGACTGGTACCTTTTTACACCTGATACATTTCTCTTATACAGGACTCCAGTCGGAGACTTGACTGTCACCATACTGCCACTTCTGGATACGACAGTATAGGGTTGATGGTAATAAGGTGTGTCTAGCTTACCACCAGTTTCATGCCTCCCTAGAACATTATCTCCTGGCATGATGTCTGAATACTTGGCTCCACGTTTCGAATCTGTGTACAGCTTTGCTGCACCTTTCTTTTCAGCATCGTGGTCCCTCATCTCCTGGTCGTCTCGGATTTCCTTTATTTCTGGCATTTTTGTGCGGATTTTTCTCCCAAAAAATGCTTCTGCAGGACTTTTTCCAGTGGTTGTAAGAGGCGTTGCTCGATAGACAGCCACATAAGATAGCAATGCTTCTCGCCAATTTTGTCCTTCTGCGTGTGCAATCCTCAATCATTTTTCAATGGACTGATTTTGTCTCTCTATTTCCCCGTTGGCTTGCGGCCATTTCGGAGTTACTTTATGATGGTGGATACCTGTGGTCCTCATGTATTCCACAAATGTCTCTGAAATGAATTGTGGACCATTGTCAGAGTATAATGTAACAGGTTATCCATATCTTGCGAATATCTCTGCTAATGCTTGTATTGTTTTTTCAGTGGTTGTGGACTTCAACACCACGTACTCATAGTATCTGCTGTAGTAATCTATCACTACCATAATTGATTCACCCGTCGGTAAAGGTCCAAGAAAATCAACAGCTACGTCGATCCATGGTCCTGTCGGAAGTTGCGTACTCCGGATCGGTTCTGGCGGATTACTCCTACTTGTGATTTGACATCCGTGACAAGTTTTAACAAATTTCTCGGCGTCTTTATCACAACCTGGCCACCATACCTTGGTCCTGAGGTTTTGCTTGGTACCAACAATACCTAGGTGTCCTTCATGCACTAAGGATACGATCTTCGGTCTCAATCTTTGCGGTATCACCAATCTGCAACCTCTTACACACTGTCCGATGCAACAAAGTTCGTCTCTAATGGGAATGTAAGCCTTGTGAGTACATTTGTCCCATTGTCCACTCTGTATGTATTCTCTTACTTCCCTGAGTTCTGGATCACGTTCGGATTCTCTCTCGACTTCCTTCGTAGTCACAGCTTTCGGTGTCGACTGAATAGCTACGAAGCGTACAAAGCTCTCTGTTTCTGTTCCCAATTCTGACTTGGATTGTGGACCACCATCCTTCACCAATCTGGACAGCGGATCAGCAATGTTTGCTTTTCCTGCAATGTGGATTACTTTATATTTGTAGGGTTGTAGTCTGAGTACCCATCTCTCTATTCTGGCACATGGTTTGGATCTAGGTGCATAGATCACCTCTAATGGCTTATGATCTGTGATGAGTTCAAATTCAATGCCGTATAAATATGCATGGAACCTCTCACAGGCCCATACAAGTCCGAGTGCTTCTTTCTCTGTCTGAGAGTATCTTCTTTCCACATCTGATAACCATCTGCTGGCATAGGCAATGATTCTTGGTCCTCCATCATGCATCTGGACCAACACGGCTCCTAAACCAACCGGGCTGGCATCCACTATGACTTTGGTTGATGCCGCTGGATCGTAATATCCAAGAGTTTTTGCATCTGTCAGGCTTTGCTTCAGCGCTGTGAACGCTTTCTTCTGCTCAGATCCAAAATGAAATGGTACACCTTTCCTGGTTAGTTTCCTTAGTGGTTCTGCCACTGTAACGAAATTAGGAATGAACTTTGCACAAAAATTGACCAATCCCAGGAAACTCCTCACCTCTGTTGCATTCTGAGGTGCACGTGCATCTGCAATAGCTTTCACCTTGGCCTCTGCAGGGTTTAGTCCTTCCCGTGTAAGTCTGTGTCCCATGAAGTCCATTTCTGACACACCGAACTGGCACTTGTTTCCATTCACGGTAAGGCCTGCCTCCTGTAGTCTAGATAGTACATGCCTCAACCGTTTGTCATGCTCTTCCTTCGTTGGTGCATGGACTATGATGTCGTCAGAAATGTTGGCAACTCCAGGAATGCCTTGAATCACTCGATGGATTTCATACAGGTAGATCTCCGAAGCTGCATTAATTCCAAATGATAGTCTCTTGTAACGATACAATCCACAGTGAGTCACAAATCTAGTTACATCTCGGGAACCTGGACCCAGCTCTAATTGATGATAGCCCCATTTCAGATCAATTTTTGAGAACACCTTGCTGGTAGTTAGTTCTTGAAGTATTTCCTCCACTGTTGGTATAGGGTGTCGTTCTCTAATTATAGCTTCATTGGCCATTCTCATGTCAACACATAGTCTTATGTCACCCTTTGGTTTGGGCATAATCACTACGGGACTGACCCATTGTGTCGAATGTTCCACAGGTTCAATAATGTCTTGTTCGATCAATTCTTTAATTTTGGCTTCGACTTTCCCACGAAGTCCAAACGGAGTTCGGCGCATTGGTTGTGCCTTGGGTTTAACCGTTTCGTCTACCGCTAGCTTCAATTGTCGACCTTTCAGCTTTCCTACTCCTTGGAAGACTGCGGGGAATTCTTGCTTCATATCCTCGTATGACTGAATTGAATTGACACAAGCTCCAATATGAAGTATTGCCAGGTCTTGCGCTGTGTTCTACTCAGCAATGGTTCTCCCCTCTCTTCTATGACCATAAACTCTGCTTCAGTGTACTTAACTCCAGCTTCAACAGTTGCAGTAAAACATCCAATGGTCTGCAATGGCTTGGTTGCTGTGTATGGATACAGTTTCTTGGAACACTTCTTTGAGGTACAGATGATCTTTTTCCTTTTCAACTTCTTCCATAAATGTCGATCAATCACATTACTGTCACTGCCTGAGTCTACAATGACCTGCACTGTCACTCCACCAATGATCACTGGGACCTTCTCATGATGTACTTCATTCAACGTAAATTGGTAACAACTCTGTTCCTCCTGGGTATCATCATCGTCACCGTGTATCTGGAGAATGGTCTCTTTCTTTCCAGGATACTTTCCTTTCCCCCAGGCTTTGCCTTTGGAAGTTGTATTCTTCCTCTTCTGGTCTGCATTGGACATGCTTTTGCACTTCTTTGCAAAGTGGTCCTTACCTCCACACTTTCTGCAAACTTTGCCTTTGGCCGGGCAATATGGGTCTTTTCCAAAGTGACCTCGGTTTCCACATCGATAACACTCCACGTCCTGTGTCGACGCATATCTTGGCTGGTTATGGCGATGTGAGAGCCTCTTAATTTGCTGGCTTGAGTTGTCTTTCAGGGTCATGGTATGTAATTGCCCTTCAACAGCCTCTAATGCAGCAGCAATGGTTAAAGCATTGGTGAGTTCCAACTCACTCCCTCTTTCCAGTAGACGTTCTCTGAGTTTATCTGATCTGCAGTGCTGTACGACTTGATCCAGTAATTGGTTGTCCAAATCAGCTGGCATGTAATTGCATCCAACAGCTAGCTGGCGTAGTCTCGTCACGTACTGAGCAATTGTCTGGCCATCTTCTTGTCTCGTTCTCCGAAACAAATGGCGTTGAAATGTAGCATTCGGTGTCACTACATAGTGTGCATTTAATGCATCTACCGCTTTCCGGTACTCATCCTTTCTTCCAGTATTTAAAAATGTCTTAAATGTTTCCCGAACTGAGGGTCCTGCAGTGAAAAGAAGTAACGCCGTCCTCTGCGCTTTTTGTTCAATCGTGCCGGTATCTAGAAATAGGCCACGACTGTCGGCGTAGGATTCAAATTCTTCCAGCCATGCCTTCCACTTCACACTTACAGTGCTTGCATCACCCTTTGGGTCAAAATGAGCAATTCCACTATGTGTTAGAAAGTCACCGTCTGCACCAGCCATGAGGAAATATTCCAGCCCCAAAAGTACTGAGTCAAAGAGAAAATTCTTATCACCTTGAAGTTGTCTGTAATCCTCTGTAATCTTGTTTAGTCTCTAATTTTCTTCAAGCTTCTTTCATCCTCGTCGCCAATGTCACATTTGTGGCCCGAAATGTGAAGTTAATAAAACATTAAACACAAGTTTTATCAAGTAAACTTCTCAGTGCCTTTTTATTTTCCAGTTTCCCTTTGTTCTCCTGCTTGTGTTCTTATCTCTCTCTCTCCTACCACGTGACTTCCGGTATATCTCATACATATTCATTATCATGACAGTTACCATCTGGAGAACCCTGATGGGACAAGTTTCATCAGCGAGACATTGAGGTGACTAATGGTGGTACCTCAGCTGTGGAAATCCTAGAACAACAAATCTCTCTGCAAACCCTACAAGAACCTTGCTGAGTGGTAAACATTTACCTTTCAAGCACCAAAGCCTGATGAACTTTATACATGTTGAATTCTGTGCACAGTGTAAGAGTTGCCTACATCCAGAGAACTTGGAAGAAGGAGAAGTGAGATTGAACTGTGAACCAAAGAACTTTTCTTAAATTTACACACACATTACATACACGTGTGCTTAGAATTAGAAGGGAGTTAATTTGGGTTAGTTAGGTATAGAGTTAAGTTCAAGTTTGATTCTATTTTCATGTTTAAAGTTGATGAAAAATAAGTTTTGCTTTAAAAACCACTTGTCTTGGTGAATGTCTAATGCTGCTGGGTTTTTGGGTCCTTTGGGCTTGTAATATTTTATGGGGGCTCAACCAGTCAATTGAACATGAGTTTTGTGGGTTATTACTCAAGTGGTTGTTTTTTCATGCTAATTTAATGCTTGAGTGTGAAAAACTGCAGCAATGGATGTTAATAAATTTTTGTCAGAACCGTCACTTGCAGAGCTGAAGAGCAAGAGAAAAGAGGAACTGATGGTTATTTCTAAGGCATTAAAACTAGGACCATCGCCTTCCCAAGATCGTGTTATATGGCGATCTCTCCACTGGCCACCGTGACAGAGGTGCACCAAAGAAAAGGTACAAGGACTGCCTAAAGAAATCTCTTGGTGCCTGCCACATTGACCACTGCCAGTGGGCTGATAACGCCTCAAACCGTGCATCTTGGCGCCTCACAGTTTGGCGGGCAGCAACCTCCTTTGAAGAAGACCGCAGAGCCCACCTCACTGACAAAAGGCAAAGGAGGAAAAACCCAACACCCAACCCCAACCAACCAATTTTCCCCTGCAACCGCTGCAACTGTGTCTGCCTGTCCCGCATCGGACTTGTCAGCCACAAACGAGCCTGCAGCTGACGTGGACTTTTTACCCCCTCCATAAATCTTCGTCTGCGAAGCCAAGCCAAAGAAAACTGACTAAAGTTAAATACTGGATGAGGAAACTACACATTCAGAGGATTATAGTGAAATTTTATATAGGTAAGGGTAAATTTGTTCAGAAGGACTTAGAAGATTTTTTAGAGGATAGATCTGGTGAGTTGGAATTGGAGAAGTTGAAGATAGAAGAGACTAAAAGGTGTGAGAGATGAGTAACACTGATCTAAAAGAAAAGTGAGGATTGTGAGAGATGAGTAAAACTGATATAAAATATGAAGATGAGGAAACTAGTATAGATATATGTGTAATGAATAAAGCCAGTATGAATAGGATAAGAATGGATATTAGAATATAGGAAGTAAAGTTAGTCTGAATAAGATAAGGGTCTTCTAGCCTTTTAGACAGAATTAGCAAGTTCTGCATGTAAGAAGTTAGTCAGCCCTGAGAGTCAGGAAGGTGTGAATAAGGACAATGGCATGATGGGACACCGACAGGATACCCCCTGGTCCTCCAAGTTCACAGAAACAGCACGTAGGTAGACAGGATTGCCTAATGCCAAACTCATCCAGGAGGCAGAACAATGAAAGGGGGAGGGTACTTCTATACTGAAATAAACTGTATAAAAGTTGGGTGAGCCCCAGTGTATGTGTGTATTCCCAGAGTAAGGGGAAGCACCCAACTTTGCATTGTTGTATAATAAATGTTCTTTGTTCTCAATTTTTGTCTTGAGCAATTTCTGTGAAGGTACTTCTGTTTCTAACAAAGGCAAAGAGAAGAAGCTGAAAAACAGAGGATGCATGAGTTAGAGTTAGCTGAAAGACAGATCAATTAGAGAGGATGAAAATTGACAGGGAGGAAAGAAAGAAAGACAGCAGAAGATGTTACTCATGGGGAGAGGTTTTTGCCTAGTAGAGGTAAATCTGGTGCCTCCTTTTGATGAGGGATATATAGATATCTATTTTCAGTTTTTTGAAAAGGTTTCTGAGAGCTCAAAATGGCCAAAAGTAAAATGGACTTTGATGCTCCAAAGTGTATTGAAAGGAAAAGCACAAATTGCATTCTCTAGCTTGACTGCACAACAACTGGCAATTTTTTTTTCTTTGGCTTGGCTTCGCGGACGAATATTTATGGAGGGGGTAAAAGTTCACGTCAGCTGCAGGCTCGTTTGTGGCTGACAAGTCCGATGCGGGACAGGCAGACACGGTTGCAGCGGCTGCAGGGGAAAATTGGTTGGTTGGGGTTGGGTGTTGGGTTTTTCCTCCTTTGCCTTTTGTCAGTGATGTGGGCTCTGCGGTCTTCTTCAAAGGAGGTTGCTGCCCGCCAAACTGTGAGGCGCCAAGATGCACGGTTTGAGGCATTATCAGCCCACTGGCGGTGGTCAATGTGGCAGGCACCAAGAGATTTCTTTAGGCAGTCCTTGTACCTTTTCTTTGGTGCACCTCTGTCACGATGGCCAGTGGAGAGCTCGCCATATAACACGATCTTGGGAAGGCGATGGTCCTCCATTCTGGAGACGTGACCCGTCCAGCGCAGCTGGATCTTCAGCAGCGTGGACTCGATGCTGTCGACCTCTGCCATCTCGAGTACTTCGACGTTAGGGATGAAAGCGCTCCAATGGATGTTGAGGATGGAGCGGAGACAACGCTGGTGGAAGCGTTCTAGGAGCCGTAGGTGATGCTGGTAGAGGACCCATGATTCGGAGCCGAACAGGAGTGTGGGTATGACAACGGCTCTGTATACGCTTATCTTTGTGAGGTCTTTCAGTTGGTTGTTTTTCCAGACTCTTTTGTGTAGTCTTCCAAAGGCGCTATTTGCCTTGGCGAGCCTGTTGTCTATCTTGTTGTCGATCCTTGCATCTGATGAAATGGTGCAGCCGAGATAGGTAAACTGGTTGACCGTTTTGAGTTTTGTGTGCCCGATGGAGATGTGGGGGGGCTGGTAGTCATGATGGGGAGCTGGCTGATGGAGGACCTCAGTTTTCTTCAGGCTGACTTCCAGGCCAAACATTTTGGCAGTTTCCGCAAAGCAGGACGTCAAGCGCTGAAGAGCTGGCTCTGAATGGGCAACTAAAGCTGTTTTGAAAGCTTATATGACTTGGTTCCAGAATCTTATAGACAAAAATTTAGGAGTTTGATAAAAATATGGAATCAATCTTATATGGATTTTGCTTTGAAGAAATCTGTATGGTTTGACCGTTGGTGCGCCTCCAAAGGAATAAATAACGATTTTGACAGATTGAGAGAATTGATGTTAATTGAGGAAATTAAAAGGTGTGTGTCCCGAAGGAGATTAAATTATACCTGGATGAGAAAGATGTGGCAAGATGCAGCTAGACTGGCAGATCCATTTGCATTAATACATCTCAAAATGGTAGACATTTTCAAAAAGTTAATGCGGAGCAGAGTAATAAAAGCCTATTCAGGGGATTAATCTGGAGCAAGACAGTAAGCCTGAAATTAAATCTGGAGAGAAGGTTGGAAAGGACAGAACTTCTGGATTTGTGTGTCATTTTTGTGAAAAAAAAACCTGGTGGTTATTGCAAATTGTCTAGTATTGAAAAACAAAAAAAGAAAAGGTTTATCAGAAGCATGTATTCAAACAGTTGAATTTCGGCAGAACAGAGATTCTAAATCTGATAAGAGTGTCATGGATGTTTTCAAACCTTTTGTTTCAGATGGTTTTGTTTCAGTAAAGGAGGGAGAATCACAGGTTCCAGTTAAAATTCTTAAGGGGATACTGGTTCAGCACAAACATTGTTAGTACAAGGGGTTTTATCTCTTGATCAAACAACTGACACAGGGGAGACATCATTGATTAAAGGTGTTGGAGGTGAGGTGGAGTCTATATCTCTTCACAAAATAGTGCTAAATTTAGAGTTAGTTAAAGGATCTGTTGTGGTAGGAGTAATTCCAAAGTTCCCCTTGCTGGGGGTCTCAATTTTATTAGGGAACGATTTGGCAGAAGATAAAGTTGGGTCAGTTTTGAGATTAATAAGCAAGTGGAAGAGAATTGTGAGCTATTTCCTGTGTGTGCTGTAACAAGATCCATGTCTAAGAAATTATTGAGAGATTAAGAAGATCCAGTTGACAGAAACTTGCCAGGTGATTCTGAAATGGTTTTGAAAGAGATTTTTGTAAGAGCAAGGATTTCTCTTTGTCAAGGAAATAGTTAATTCAGCAGCAGGGAGCAGATACAAGTCTTGTTGACTTAGCACACAAAGCAGTAACTGAACAGGAGATTGGAGAAATGGCTTGTGGTTATTTTTTAAAAGGTGATTTGTTAATGAGGAAATGGAGACCTCTTGATATTTCTGCTATTGAAGAGTGGGGGATGATTCATCAGGTGGTTGTTCCTAAAAACTACCAGAATGAAATTTTAAATTTAGCCCACAGTACTCCTTTAGGTGGTCATCTTGGTGTAAAGAAAATCATGAATAAGATTTTGAAACAATTTTTCTGGCCTGGTTTGAGGAAAGATGTTGTAAACTGGTGCAGGACATGCCATTTTTATCAGGTTGTGGGGAAACCTAACCAGGGTCCTCCAGTGGCTCCATTACAACCTATTCCTGGTTTTGGGGAACCTTTCACTAGGGTATTAAGTCTGGAAATCAGTAGTTGTTAAAATTCTGTACAGCATCAAGATTTTCAGAAGCTATACAATTAAGAAATATTAAAGCCAAAACAGTGGTAAAGGCTCTGGAAAGATTTTTCACAGTGTTTGGATTACCTAAAGAGATTCAGAGTGATCAAGGATCTAATTTTATGCCTGGGCTGTTTCAACAATTAATTTATGAGTTGGGAATAAAACAGATCACTTCATCTGCGTATCATCCTGAAACTTGGGGAGCTTTGGATAGATTTCACTCCACTCTTACAAATATGATGAGGATTTATTGTTTGGAGAATCGGAAAGATTGGGACAAAGGTATCCATTTATTGTTAATTGCAGCAAGGGAGGCGGTGCAGGAGTCATTAGGTTTTAGCCCAATTGAAATTGTGTTTGGACATCAGGTTAGAGGTCCTTTATTGTTGATAAAAGAACAGTGGGTTAATGAGGACGTGCAGTTGGACTTGCTGGATTATGTTTCTAAATTTAAAGATAGGCTACAAAAAGTGTGGACTTTAGCTCAAGAGAATTTAGAAATGGCTCAGGG
This sequence comes from Narcine bancroftii, assembly GCF_036971445.1. Classification (NCBI taxonomy): domain Eukaryota; kingdom Metazoa; phylum Chordata; class Chondrichthyes; order Torpediniformes; family Narcinidae; genus Narcine; species Narcine bancroftii. Next base: position 351,894,927 of record NC_091470.1, read on the forward strand.
TAAAATGAAGCGTTTATTTGATAGGAAAGCTCAAGGAAGGAATTTTAAGGTAGGAAGTAAAATTTTGATTTTGTTTCCAACATTTGACAATCCTTTGAATGCTAGATTTTCTGGTCCGTACACAGTTAAATCAAAATTGAATGATGTTAACTATGTTGTTAACTCTCCAGATAGAAGGAATAAAATTCAAATTTGTCACATAAATATGTTGAAACATTATGATGAGGATAAGGGTAGTGGAGAACAATCTGTATCAGAGGTGTTGGTTGTTGACAGAGCAGAGGAAGTGGTGGATCATGAGATTATGGAAATAAAATCTTGTGAGGGTAACCTTAAAGGAACCATGGTTCCTGTGCCCTTGTCTAATTCAGAAATTTTGTAAAATTTGGAGGAAAAGTTAGTTAATCTTAAGTCACAAGAACAGATGCAGTTGAAGGAATTAATTTTAAAATACACAAATCTGTTTCCTGATATTCCAAAAAGGACATCAGCGACTTATCACGATGTGGATGTCAGAGAAGCAAGTCCCATTAAACAACACGCATACAGAATAAACATTCAGAAAGGGAAAATCATGGATCAGGGGGTGCAATATATGTTGAGAAATGATATTATAACCATATAACCATATAACCACTTACAGCACAGAACAGGCCAGTTCGGCCCTACTAGTCCATGCTGTAGAAAATCCCCACCCTCCTAGTCCCACTGACCAGCACCCGGTCCATACCCCTCTAGTCCCCTCCTATCCATGTAACGATCCAGTCTTTCCTTAAATGTAACCAATGATCCCGCCTCGACCACATCTGCCGGAAGCTCATTCCACATCCCCACCACCCTCTGCGTAAAGAAATTTCCCCTCATGTTCCCCTTATAATTTTCCCCCTTCAATCTTAAACCATGTCCTCTAGTTTGAATCTCCCCCTTTCTTAATTGAAAAAGCCTATCCACATTTACTCTGTCTGTCCCTTTTAAAATCTTAAACACCTCTATCAAGTCCCCTCTCAATCTTCTACGCTCCAGAGAAAAAAGCCCCAGTCTGCACAACCTTTCCCTGTAACTCTGACCCTGAATTCCTGTCAACATTCTCGTGAATGTTCCAGATTGGAGTTCTCCAAGTATTCTGGTACCGAAACCAGATGGAACTGTTAGCTTCTGCACAGATTACAGGAAGGTTAATTCAGTAACTGAAACAGATGCTTATCCTATTCTAAGAATAGATGATTGTATTGATAAGATTGAAAAAGCTAAATTTCTTACTAAATTGGATTTGTTGAAGATTTACTGGTTTGTGTCTTTAGCTGAGAGAGGATGGAATATTTCAGCTTTTGGTACTCCATCTGGTTTATATGAGTACAATGTGTGACTTTTTGGCATGAAAAATGCCCTTGCAACATTTCAAAGGATGATTAATTCGGTAATCCGAGGGTTAACACATACAGATGTCTTGGTCACAAAAAGTGACTCATGGGAAGAACATTTGAAGGAATTGGACAAATTGTTTGCAAGATTATCCAAAGCAAACTTAACTGTTAACTTAGCAAAGAGCGAATTTGCAAATACCACTGTGACATACTTAGGTTCATGGCAAAGTTGCACCTATTCAAGCAAAAGTGAATGCAATTTCTGACTTTCCTATTCCCAATGGCAAGAAGGCAGTGAGAAGGTTTCTAGGTATGGTAGGATATTATAGGAAGTTTTTCAGAAATTTTGCTGAGGTTGCTCTTCCTTTAACCAACCTTTTGAAGAAAGGGGAGAAATTTATGTGCACTAAAGAGTGTCAGACAGCTTTAGAAAATTTAAAGGATATCCTATGTCATTATCCTGTGTTAAAATCTCCTGATTTTAATATTTTGGGGAATTTGGTAAGATTTAGAGTAGGTTACATACATACACACATTTTAAAACAGATCTTATTTGAAAGACTGAAGAATTCACATTGCAGGATCTCTCTTATTTCACCAGAAGGTGCTAATGGCTCATGAAATGCTTGACCATTGTCTTGCTAGAATTAGGCTGTCTATCAGTACGCTTTCTGCAAAGTGCTCACAGAAAGGTCACTCCTGGGTTTTGTTTATACTTAAGATAAAAACTTGAGCAGAAGAAAGAACTCCTGTTGTTTGCTGGAGAAGGTGGGGGTTTTGCAAGTCACTTGGGGCTTTCTGGAAGTCCGTTGGAGAGAGAGAGAGAGAGAGAGAGAGAGAGAGAAAGATAAAGGACAAGCTCTAACAGTCAGTCTGTGTGGGACACTGAACAGTGCAACCCAGGAAGAACTGATAAAAAATTCCAAAGCAGTGATGGCTGGAAGTGCTATCTGACTGAGGTTTCTTTTGGAATAAGAGGAACAGAGTGGAGCTCTATGGTGGCCTAGAGGAAGAGGTTACCATCTGGAAAACCCTGGTGGGGCAAGTTTCATCAGCGAGACCTTGAGGTAACTAATGGTGGTACCTCAGCTGTGGAAATCCTAGAACAACAAATCTCTCTGCAAACCCTACAAGAACCTTCCTGAGCAGTAAACATTTACTTTTCAAGCACCAAAGCCTGATGAACTTTATACATGTTGAATTCTGTGCACAGTGTAAGAGTTCCCTACATCCAGAGAACTTGGAAGAAGGAGAAGTGAGATTGAACTGTGAACCAAAGAACTTTTCTTAAATTTACACACACATTACATACACGTGCGCTTAAAATTAGAAGGGGGTTAATTTGGGTTAGTTAAGTATAGAATTAAGTTCAAGTTTGATTCTATTTTCATGTTTAAAGTTGATAAAAAATAAGTTTTGTTTTAAAAACCACTCATCTTGGTGAATGTCTAATGCATATATCTAGTGGGTTTTTGGGTCCTTTGGGCTCGTAACAGGGTATTTTGAGTGATGAATTGATGGTGACTTTGTAATCATCGCAAATGCGAATTTCACCTTTTGCTTTTCGTACGGGTATGATGGATGCTGCCCAATCATTGTATTGTATTGGTTCTAATATGCCTTCATGTTTGAGTCTGTTTAGTTCAGCTTCAAGTTTCCTTTCTCAGTAAATGGGAATGTTCTGGCTTTGAAGAATTTTGGTTCTACATTATCTTTTAATTGCAGTTTGGCTTGAACACCTTTGATTTTCTCCAATTCTTGTTGGAAAACCACTTCTTTGTTGTTGAGGATTTGGTCGAGTTCTGGCTAGCAGGTGTCTGTGTGGTTTACATTTAGTATTGAACTGATTTCCAGCCAGTCAAGGGGAATGTGTTGTAGCCAGTTTCTTCCAAAATGTTCTGGTCCCTGGGTATCTACAATTTAGAGAGAGAGTGTATTTGGTTGCTGTTGTTTGCATTGTACTTGGACTGTACTTTTTCCAAAGATTTTGATTCTGCCTCCTGTAACAGATCTTAGAGTTATTTCAGTTGTTTTTACTGGAAGGCATTATAGCAAGCGTTCCTTTACATGTAACGGCATTAGGGACACCTCAGCCCCTGTGTCTAACTCTGTCTTCAGGGGGTGTCCATTTATTTTTAGCTGTATAAAGATTTTTCCTCCATTTATTCCTCGGATGTGTAATATCTCAGGAGTTGAAATTTGAGGAAGGTCAGCCTTTGGGCTGTTATCACCATCATTGCTCGGTTGCCTCTCTCTCTCTGCAATTGTTTTGACTTTAGCTGCCTGTTTATTTGCAGGCCACATGCGCTTTATAAGTGGTCATTTAGCTTTGATATATCCTTCTGTTTTGCAATGGTTGCATTTAGAATTTTTGAAGAAGTGGATTGTATTTCCCACAACGGAAGCATTGTTGTCTGGTGACCCACATCCAAGTTTTTATCCGCAATTTCAGAGCTGCAGGCAGTTCTGTATGCAATCTGTAACGTAACGTCTTGATCCATTCCTAATAATTTTTGCCTTGCTTGTCGATTTGCCAGCCCCACCACTAATCTGTCTCACAGAGCTTGATGTAGAAATTGCTCAAAATGACAGTACTCCGCCAGTTTGCGCAACGATGCCGGGTATTGACTTATTGTTTCTTCTGGTCTTTGTCTCCTTTCATAGAATTGTTGCCTTTCCACCATAACTGATGGTTTTGGACTTAAATGTTTCCTTAGAGCTGTGCATAATTCGTTGAATGTCTTTGTCCCTGGATCCTCTGGGGACAGCAAGGTCTTAAGGAGGTCAAATGTTTTACTCCCCATTACACTGAAGAAATGGGCATGCTTGCAGTTTACTGGACCTTCCACAATATTGTGGGCTACGCAATAGTAGTTAAACCATTCTACATAGTTATCCCAACTTTCTTCCACTTCATTGAATTCCTGAACTTTCCTTCCACCATCTTGGCGCACTTTCACCTTGATCTTTTGGCGGAAATTTGGTGGAGTTGTTAGGTAGTTGTTTTCTATCTTTCTTCTGTTGTTTTCTTTCTCACGGTTGGTGCATGAATTATGTGTAGGGTTTGTTTTGTTCCTTGTCGCCACTGTTGTGCATGCACTCACTCAATTAAGACTCGGAGATATGATGCTTTCTCATCTTTTACTTCTACTAGAGTAACATGGCTATTGACACACAGGGTTTTATATATAGGGAAGGGTGACATCATAATGTGGGCATCATGATGTCCAGCAGAGGGCGGGCTTATACCTGACAAAACCCACAATCTATCTTCCAAAAACATATCTATTAACATAATATAAAATATAATCTGTCACACTTTCCACCACAAAGTAATTTTAAATCTTGAGTTAAAATTCAGTTATAACTAAATTGACTTTAAAATCACTGAAGTGATAACAAAACACATTATATAACATGTTATAGCAATGTAACCCAATGTTGAGAGTATATATTTCTATGCATAATCAATTTTAAGATCTTGACAATTTGCTATCAAATTACTTGTACCTCTGATATGATTAATTTGCACATTATATATTTGCAATATTAAACTCCAGTTTAACAATCTTTTTTATTCTTCATTTTATTTAAAAACTCCAGAAGATTGTGGTCAGTAAATATTACAATTGGTTCATGAGCGATGCCGAGATATACATCAAAAATCTTTGATGCTTCTTTGATAAACATTGAATTTTTTTGAAAAGTTGGCAACTGGATGGTCAATTTCATTATGTTTTTGTAACAAAACTGCATCTGCTGCCCACTGCTAAAGAAAATAGTCTGTCAAAATCAGGATGTTTTAACACAGGGCAATTGCATTAGCATCTCCTTTAAATTTTCCAAAGCTCTCTGACAAACTTTAGTCCACACAAATTTCTCCCCCCATTCCACCTTCTTAAAAAGATTGGTTAAAGTAAGAGCAACTTCAGCAAAATTTCTGCAAAATTTCCTATTCCTAAAAACCTTCACACCAATTTCTTGCCATTGGGAATAGGAAATTCAGAAATTGCATTCACCTTAGCCATGATCAACTACATGACCTAAGTATGTCACAGTAGCATGTCCAAATTGACTATTTGCTAAATTAATAGTTAAGTTTGCTTTGGATAATCTTGCAAACAATTTATCCAATTCTTCCCTTGAGTTACTTTGTGTGACCAAGTCATCAATATAAGTATCTGCATGTGTCAACCCTTGGGTTACCAAATTAATCATCCTTTGGAATGTTGCGGGGCATTTTTCATGCCAAAAGGTAACGCATTATATTCATATAAACCAGAAGGAGTTACAAAAGCCAAAATATTCTTTCCTTTCTCAGTTAGCGACACACACCAGTAACCCTTCAACAAATCCATCTTATTAAGGAATTTAACTTTCCCAATTTTATCAATACAGTAATCTGTTTTAGTTACTGAATTAACTTTCCTGTAATCTGTACAGAACCTAACAGTTCCATCTGGTTTTGGTACCAGAACACAAGGAGTACTCCAATCTAAGTTCGAAGGTCTAATAATATAATTTTTCCACATATATTCCACCCCTAATCCTTAATTTTACTCTTCTGACTGTTTATTCTGTATGGGTGTTGTTTTATGGGACTTGCCTCTTCCACATTCACATCATGATAAATCACTGATGTCCTTTTTAGCACATCAGGAAACAAATTTATATATTTCAAAATTGATTCTTTCAACTGCATCGGTTCTTGTGACTTAAGATGGCCTAATTTTTCCTCCAAATTTTCCAAAATTGCTGAGTTAGACAGGTGCACAGTAACCATGGTTTCTTTAATGTTACACTCACAAGATTATGGAAACATAATCTTATGATCCATAACTTCCTCAACCCTGTCAACAAATAACACCTCTGATACAGACTGATCTCCACTACCCTTATCCTCATAATAAGGTTTCAACATATTTATGTGACAAACTTGAGTTTTATTCCTACATGCTAGAGTGTTTACAACATAGTTAACATCATTCAGTTTTGATTTAACTTCGTACAGTCCAGAAAATTTAGCTCTCAAAGGAATGACGTGTGTAAAGGAATGACTTTACTTCCTGTCTTAAAATTCCTCACTTGAGCTTTCCTGTCAAATAAACTCTTCATTTTACTCTGAGCTACTTCTAAATTCTCTTGAGCCAAAGTCCACACTTTTTGTAACCTATCTTTAAATTTCGAAACATAATCCAGCAAACCCAACTGTACATCCTCATTAACCGACTGTTCTTTTAATAACATTAAAGGTCCTCTAACCTGATGTCCAATACACAATTTCAAAAGGGCTGAAACCTAATGACTCCTGCACAGCCTCCCTTGCTGCAAATGACAATAAATGGATACCTTCGTCCCAATCTTTTCCATTCTCCAGACAATAAATCCTCATCATATTTTTAAGAGTAGAATGAAATCTTTCCAAAGCTCCCTGAGTTTCAGGATGGTACACAGATGAAGTGATCTGTTTTATTCCCAAATCATAAATCAACTGCAGAAACCCAGACATAAAGTTCAATCTTTAATCACTCTGAATCTCTTTAGGTAATCCAAAAACTGCGAAAAAATCTTTCCAGAGCCTTTACCACCGTTTGGGCCTTAATATTCCTTAATGGTATAGTCTCTGAAAAATCTCAATGCTGTACACAATTTTAACAAGTATTGATTCCCAAACTTAGTTTTAGGCAGGGGACCAACACAATCCACAATAAACCTAGTGAAAGGTTTCCCAACAGGAATAGGTTGCAAATGAGCTACTGGAGGGCCCTGGTTAGGTTTCCCCACAACCTGACAAAGTTGACATGTCTGGCACCAATTTACCAACATCCTTCCTCAAACCAGGCTAGAAAAATTGTCTCAAAATCTTATTCATGGTTTTATTTACACCAAGACATTGACCCCAAGGTGTACTGTGGGCTAGGTTTAAAATTGAATTCTGGTAAATTCTAGGAATGACCACCTGATGAATCACCAACCCCCCCCCCACCCCCCATTCTTCATTAGCAGGAATATCAAAAGGTCTCCATTTCCTCATCAACAATTCACCCTTCAAGTAGTATCCACAGCCCATTTCTTTAATCTCCTGTTCACTTACTGCTTTGTCCCTTAAGTCAATAAGATCTGTATCTATTTTCTGTTGCTGAATTATCTCTTTCCTTGACAAAGATACATCCTTACCCTGCTCTTTCAAAACTATTTCAGAAGTACTGGGCAAGTCACTGACAACTGGATCTTCCTCAGCTCTCATCATTTTCTTAGTCAAAGACCTTGTAATAGCACATGCAGGATATATCGCACCATCCTTTTCAACATCATCCTTCTGAAGCTGATTTGTTCATCTCAAAACTGACCCAATTTTATCCTCTGCCAAACCATTCCCTAATAAAAATGAGACTCCTTGCATGGGTAACTTTGAAATTACTCCTCTTACAACAGGTCCATTAACTAATTCTGAATTCAGCACTATGTTGTGAAGAGATATTGACTCTACCTCACCTCCAACACCTTAAATGTAAGTCGTTGGGGGTGTGGTGTGATGGCATAGGGAGAAGACGTGGAGAGACACCTCCCCCTGGCAGAACTAATAAAAAGCCGTCTTTAAAGATTTTAAATTCTTTCAGAAAATATTGAAGATATTGCTGATATATTCTAGAAGCGATTATGAGGAAAACAGAATCTTAACCAGCTAAAAACAAAAACAATTCCTGAACAGCTATCAAGTACAGAAGAATTTGGGCCTACCTTCAAAGAGGAGCCTCTGGAGTCGATTCCTTCTCATCCAAGACTGCAGCGGCAGTTCGGTAAGGTTCATTCCACTCGGGCACCAGCACCCGACGTCGTCCTCCTCTGGACCTCACCATCAACAGAGGAAGAAGAAGGAGATACTGGAGGACTGGAAGAAGAAGTTTATCGAGGTATGGAAGAGGAAGAAATGGTCATATGCAAGGGTAGACCCATACTTAAACAGGATTTAACAAAGTTTAAATCTGACTCAACTTCACAAATTGATATATCTAAACAGATTGAAAATTTGGCAACTCAGATGGGTCAAGGTTTTTCATCTATGAGGGAACAACTTACTGATATGAAGGGAGAAATATCTTCTAGTAAGTTTGATGTACCAAAGTGTCTGAAAGTGGTGGACAAAGTGCAAGATAAATTTAAGAAGATTGAAGAGGATTTTCATAATTGTAAGGATGATGTGGAACAATGTAAAGGAAAGATGGGTCAGATGGAGGATTCATTTACTGGTTGGGAAATTCAGAGAAGTGATATATTGATGTGTTGGAGAATCAAAGTCGAAGGAATAATGTTAAAATTGTTGGTCTCCAGGATCCAATTCAATTTTTTTAGAAGTGTATTGCTGAAGTTTTTGGGGAAAGAATATTTTCCGAATGGTTTGGAATTGGATGGAGCTCAAAGAGCGATAGAAGGAAAGCTCTACGTTCTATCCTGATTAGATGTTTATGCTATCAAGAGAGAAAATTGATCTTAAGAGTCATTGTTCAGAATGTGAGAAGCAATCCAGGCCCTCTGGTAGTTAATAATTGTGGCGGTGCACATCTCTGTGAATGAACCGGTCCTGTTTGTACCGCCGCGCTGGTGGGGCAGCTGCAGAAGATGATGCCACTTCTCAGTTGACAGTGCTTAGGCCACTGTTTGTGCCCCGGGCCACGTGATGACATCACCACTGTGTGGGGCAGAACTTCCATTGGCCTTAAAGGTGCACAGGTGAAATTCAAATAAACATTTCGACTGGAAACCCCTTCGAGTCTAGTCTAGTGGTGTTTTCTGTGTAGCAGCTGCTACTTAATAGTCTTTTTTATGCTGATTTGAGTCAAGTTGTTATTAAATATCATAAACAATTTAATTCAGCTAAAGCTGTATTGTGGAAGAAAGTATATAAATTTACTTTTCAATATCCTGCTGTACTTAAAGTTTTTTATGGAGACTTTTAATCCCAATTTTTCAGTGATGATACTGAAGCTCTTATATTTGCTAATTCTCTACTGGATAATAAACAGGTGGAAAGTCAAGAAAGGTTTCCTCAACTACCTGTTCTAGTTTTGAAGAGGAAGAACGGAAGGCGAGAGAAGGAATCTCAGCAGTTGATTGATATTGACAATGAACAAGTCAATAGAGATTTGGAGGAAGCATATCATACTTGAAATGATTTGCTCATTATTATTTTTTCTTCTGTTCAGGGGAAGTGGTTTGACTGCTGATCCTTCCAAAGTCATTGGCCACTTTGTGGGATTAGTCACTCCTTTATAATTGAGGGGGTAATACTGTAGTACAGTAGTTTCTTTTGTTTGGATTTTTTTATATATGGGGTTTCTTTCTTTTCTTTATCTTTGAGGAAATCTTTTGGTCCTTTTTGTGTGGTTGCCACGGGGAGGTGCTTCACCATATGTGGTGAGGTGGTTTTTGAAACATTTTGTAATGATGACTAATTCAAATTTTGCTACTTTTAATGTTAATGGGCTTAATAATCCAATTAAGAGAAAAAGAGTGTCGGTGAATATTTTAAAAATTGAAGATTGATGTCGATTTTTTGCAAGAGACACATTTGACTGAGAAGGAATATCAGAAATTGAAAAGAGATTGGGTTGGACAAGTTATAGCATCTTAGTTTAATTAGAAAGCAAGAGGAGTAGCTATTTTGATTAATAAAAAGTTAGCTTTTAAATTGGAATCAGTTATTGAGTCAGTGGTAATTGTAAATTTTTTTCTGAGTGTTGGACTTTAATGAATATTTATGCTCCTAATATAGATGATGAGGAATTTATGTTGGATTCTTTTCTTAATTTTTTCATATGCTTGATTTAAATTATAGTAGGAGGTGATTTTAATTTTTGTTTGGATCCATTATTAAATAAATCTCCAAAATCAGTAGTTGGAACTAAAATGGCTAAACAATTGATGATATTAATGAAAGATATGAATTTAGTAGATATTTGGAAAAGGTTAAACACTCAAGAGAAAGATTTTTTTGTTTTATTCATTTTGACATTATTCTTGTTCTAGAATAGATTTATTTTTGGTGTCAGCACAATTACAAGGCCAGGTTTTGAAGGAGTAGGATTTTGTCTGATCATTCTTTGTTATTAATGATGTATACTGGTTCAGAGAGAATTGATGATGTTTATTGTTAGAGATTTAAATTTTCATTGTTGAAAAATATTTGATTTTGTAATTTTATAAGGGATCAAATACAACTTTCTTTGAAAATAAATATGGATTGTTGATAGTAAATTTGTTTTATGGGATGCTTTAAAAGCTTATATGAGGGAACAAATTCTGTAGTGTGAGATGGCAGGACTTCCAGACCCGCTCCAGAATCACCTGCGTGAGGCTGTGGGCCTCAGCATGGTCATCTGAATGCTTACTAGGGATTACAGGCTGGGGTGGTGCGTCCAACCTCTCAGGATCACTCCGAGTAGGGGCATGCAGAAGGGGTGAACCAGGCAGGGCCAGATCTCTTAGGGATACAGTGTCCGTGCTCCTGTCTGGGAATAATTGGGATTAATGTGCAGAAGCTGAACTAGCTGGACTAAAGGGTCCATTTTACCCATCCAAGTGTGTCTCTTCAGCAGTACGGTTCCAGGCTCCGATAGACTGGCTGGCCAGTCCATCACAGTTCCTGATTTCCTAGGAAAAGTAAACATACGTTCATGAGGTGTTTGATTTGTTGCTGTACATAGTAGGGACCAAATAGAATGTAGTGCCTCAGGCAACACCTCCAGCCACCGAGTGACAGGGTAATCATGTGTCTTTAACGCAAGGTTAATAGTCTTCCAGACTGTGGCATTAGCCCTTTCGACCTGCCCATTGCCCTGGGGGTTGTAGCTTGTGGTGTGGCTGGTGGCAATCCCCTTGCGTAACAGAGCTTGGCACAGCTCTGCACTCATGAATGCTGAGACTCTGTCTGTATGAATGTAACTGGGAAAACTAAAAATACTGAAAATTCTGTCAATGCTTTAACGACAGACGTTGTTGAGATGTCAGGGTATCGCGAAGGGAAACCTTGAATATTCATTGAATACAGTAAGGAAAAAGGTTTCTGGCATCTAGTCAGCAACTGGTGTCGAGCAAGTACTGCATTCCGTGGTGCCGCATAGTAAGTGTCAGTCGTTCCGGGGATATAGCCAGAGTCATAGCACAAAAGGGATCTCACCCAGTAGGGAATTCAGGTGGACCCACTGAATCGACACATTGACTACATTGTTCCAAGCCATGTAGTAATTGAAACAAACGATCCAATGGTTTAAGATTTTTCTGGCCCTTGGGGAAGACTGGTTGATTATCAGCTGCTCTGGCTTGAGTCCTGCATCCATTTCTGCTAATAAAATTGAAGTGCCAGTTAATGAAGAAGACAAAGGCTGTGTAGTTAACCAGTAATCATGACTTTTATTAGTAGAAGCTCGTGGTACAATAATGTAAGACAATGGGTGCATACACAGATATACCCAAGGGGAGTGTCTTTAGTGGTGGAGATAATACACGTTCAATGTCAGTAAAGCAGACTAAGTGACAGCGAGAGACTGACAGCTCAACATAGATTCACCACAAAATTATACTGCTAAAATTAAGAAACAAGTAGCTGAAGTAAGTAGATTGGAGAAGGAGATAGAGATTTTAGAAAAGGATTTACAGCGAAATTCTACGGAAACTAAGAAAGTACGTTTAGTTAATATGAAGTTACAATATAATTCATTACAAACTTGTAAATTTGAGAAATTATTACAGAGAACCAGACAAAGGTATTATGAATTAGGGGAAAGAGCTCACAAAGTATTAGCTTGGCAGTTAAAAATGGAACAAGCTACTAGAACAATAAATGCTGTTAGATACAATTTGATGATTACAAATAATCCCCAGGAAATTAATGATGTGTTTCAAAAATTTTATGAAAAATGGTATACTTCTGAAGTATTGGAGGATGAGGCTAAAATTGATATTTTTTTTATCTTTGGATTTATCTTATTTGAATAATAAGGATATTAGGGGATTTGGAAGCTTCTTTTACTGCTAAAGAAGTAATAGACGCACTTCGATCAATGCCTAGTGGGAAGTCTCTTGGGGTGATGGTTTTACTTCTGAAATTTATAAAGAATTTCAGGATTTATTAATTCCTTTATTGATCAATGCATTGAAGCAGGCGACAGAGGTTCATTATTTTCTGGATTCTTTTTCTAAAGCAATTATTATAGTTATTCTTAAGAAAGATAGGGACCCATTGAAAGCTGGTTCTTATAGACCTATTTCTTTATTTAATGTTGATTACAAAATTGTGGCAAAAGTTCTGGCTAATAGGTTGGCTAAATATTTACCAGATTTAATTCATTTGGATCGGGTGGGTTTTTATTAAAAATTGTTATTCAGCAGATAATATTGCGAAGTTGATTTATTTAATTGATGTTTCTTGGGAGGAATCTAACCTATGAATGGTTATTTTATTGGATGCAGAAAAGGTCTTTGAGAGAGTAGAGTGGAGTTTTTTATTTAAAGTTTTGGAGAAATTTAAATGTGGCCCTTTTTTATTGGTTGGATTAAAGCTTTATATAGAATTCCTACTCCTAGAGTTGTGACAAATGGACAGTTATTTTCACCAGATTGACTAGGCCTTTTGTCACCAACTCTATTTGCATTAGTTATTGAATCTTTGACTCTGGTGATTAGACAAGATAATAATATTAAAGCTATTAAGGATAAATCTGATTAATTTAAAATCAATTTGTTTGCAAATGATGTTTTAATATATTTAACAGAACCCCAGAATTCTCTGAGGAACTTGTATGATAGATTGGAGCAGTATGGTGAGTTAAAATTAATTGGGAAAAGAGTGAGGTTATCCCTTTAGCTGAAATGGATTATTCTTCAAATTTAAATGGTCAGTTCAGATTAAGTATTTAGGTGTTAAGGTAGATTGTAATTATAGTCATTTATATGAATTAAATTATTTGCCCTTATTGTCTAAAATTAAATATTATTTAAATCGATGGAAAAATTTATCAATTACATTAATAGGATGAGGTAATTGTATCACAATGAATATTTTTCCTTGAATTCAATATTTTTTCAGTCTATTCCTTGCAAGATTCCTCAAAAATTTTGCTTTGGTGAGGACATTTCTATGGAAAGGATAAAATGGTAAGGGTACCATTAGAGAAACTAACTTGGAAATATGAATTAGGAGGTTTACAACTTCCTAATTTTCAAAATTATTATGAAGCAGCACAGTTGAAATTTATTAATAGGATGTTTGAAGTAGATAAACCTTTGATATGGGCTAATATTGAATTATCTCAGATTGGTGAGAAGAAGATAGATCAGTTTATTTATTGATGGAATCCTCAATTATTGAGTAATTATAATTTACCTGTTTTGAAATGAAGTCTTATGTACTCAAGGCAAGATTTCAGGTAAAGCTCCTTTGTATCAAAATAAGCGTTACCCCTTTACACTTAATAATCAACTTTTGAAGTTATAGGAATGAAAGGCTATTAAATTGCTGCAAGATTGTTATGAAGCAGGATTTTTTTTTCAAAGAATGAAAGAGAAATATGATGTATCTTCAAATATTCTTCTTACCATCACATTAAAGTTTTATTGTTGGATATTTTTGGACGTACTCTATGGTTACCTAGATGATCTAAATTTGAAATTTTACTTACTGAGGGTGTTAAGAAGGGATTTATAACTCAGATGTATGCTTTATTACAGAATAAAATGCCTAAGTTGGATTTACATAAATCTAGATTGAAATGGGAGAAAGATTTAGGTAAGGATAGTATGATTAAAATTGTAAATGTAAGGTATTGATTGGTTTATTATAATTTTATTCATCAATTATATCTAACTCTGGAAAAATTAAGGAAATATAATTTTATTTCTTCAGATTTATGTTTTAGATGTCATAAGTGGGTAGGTTTTATCTACATTCTACTTTGTCATGTAAGACGGTGAAACCTTTTTGGAATAAACTTAAGGAATTTCCATTGCAAGTGAAATTTTTATTAGATCCTGTGGTGTAATATTAAAAGGATTAGTTTAGAATTGAAATTAAATAGATTTCAAATCATTTTTTTTTGAGATTGGCTTTAGCTATGGCTTAAAAATGTTTGGCAATTACTTGGAAAAATTAGATTGATTTGAGTATTCAGAGATGGCATATGGAGTTGAGGTCTTGTATTCCAATGGAAAAGATGACCTATAAATTACACAATAATTATTTCTTTTTTTGTAAAACTTGAAGCCCGTATTTGGATTATTAAATCCCTTTTCCGCACGTTAGTGGTGTTGCTCCAAACCATGGTAATTAACTGACGAGTTTTTATGTTAGTTATCTCCTCTGTCTTTCTTTTTTTTGGGGAGTTGATGTGGGTGTATTAGGGAAGCAGGGTGGGGGGGGGGGTTTGTCGGGGATTAGTTTAAAAAAAATCACGTGTGTATTTTGTGCCTTTTTAAAGTTTTATTCATTAATTGTATGTTTAACATAATTGCATCATGATTCAATAAATAAAATTTTCTCCAAAATATTGTTTACCTATTACAAACAACAGATGTCCCAGGACCAATCCCCGTGAAAATCCAATGGTCACAGTTCTTTCAGTCAGAGAAACATCCCACCATCACCACCCTTTGTCTCTGTGGCCTAGTCAATTTTGAAACAACCTACAAAGTAACAGTGTCTTAATCATTTGGATCACTTGTCAGTCAATCTTGGAGTTTCATACAATATAGAACATAACAGCTTAGAATAGACCCTTCAGTCCACAATGTGATGCTAACCAAAGTAGTTTTTCATTCCAAGATTTGGAGGGAATTGTGACTGAGTATCTAGAGGTGGTTTTGGAGGAATTGCTAGACCAGTTTGCACAAACATATTTTAAAACACAGAATTTTTGCAGGACTTTTGCAGAGAGCTTTTTGCAAAAGGGCAACAAAGTATCATCATACAGCTTGCCTGGGAGAGCATGTGATTTTTGCAGGGGGACAGAACAGTTTTGCTCTCAGAGAGGGAGGTGTGAAAACAGAGCAGACAGAAATCAGTTCCAGAAGGACAAAACTGGCAAACTTTGCAAGACTGTCTGGTCAAAGGAGAAGGCTGTCTGTCTGAAAGGTGGCCTGATCATCTGGAGAACCCTGAAGGGGGAAAGTTTTGTCAGCAAGACTGATCGAGAAGGAATCAGTTGCGGGTGTCCTGGAAGAGGAATCTCTCTCTGAAAACCAGCCAGAACACTCCTGAGTGGTAATAATTTGCCTGTTAAGCACCAAAGACTGGTGAACTTAGTTAATGCTAACTTCTGTGCAGAGTACAAGAATTGCCTGCAACCAGTGAGATTGGACTGTGATCCGAAGAACTTTTCTAATCTTAAATATACATTACACACACCTACACTTAGTATTGGGGGGGAGGGGGTTAGGAAGGTTAAGAAAGTAGGTTGAGTAATAAGTTAAAGTTGAATTCTGTTTTCTTGTTCAAATATAATTAAAAACTACTTTTGTTTTAGTAACTCTGAGTTGTGGTGCATATCTATTGCTGCTGGTTTTGCAGTCCTCTGGACTCCGTAGCAGAATGCATTAGAATAGTAGATTAGGAATGAACCATGATTTTCCTCGAATTGCAGATTCAAATATTTTTGAGATATTTTATGACTTTCAGTTTGTTCATAGTGGATTGATATTGTCAGAAATAAAACTTCTCACACATGAGTCTCTTTAAAACTGATGACACGACAAGCTTTATTTACAAGTCTGCAGAGTTGGACTTAACTGGCTTCTCACCAGTTAAGCCCCGATACATACAGTGCATTGATTTTTATACCTTTATTATTTGCCCTTCCCCTTCTTATTAATACTGTTTTAATTGGTTAGTATTACAAAAACATTCTATGTATAACTGCATTATTAATTATCACGTTCGTTACGTACGCTGTGAACTCTACATTCACTGAATTCTGTTTCTCACACTTCTTATCAATCCTTTGTCTCCTGCATGTCTCTCACTATGACCATGAAAAGATAGGTTTAAAAAAACATATTCAGCAGCTCCTTCTGTCCTTGACTGCTAGTAAACTCTCTGTCCGTTCTGGCTTCCCTGTTTATGATTAATCATCACATTTTAACTTAAGTCTTTTTAACCTAAATTCTCTATATCACAATCCACCCCTTTCTCTCTTTAAAATGTGTTGAATATATGTATAGATATGAATGGGGATTCTAAGCTAGGGAAGAGAAATGTTTTATGATACATTAATCTCACGCTGAAATAAAAGTCGTACAGGGTCTCCCATCCCCCCTGGTTGCATAGCTTGTTCGACCATGGAAATCACCAGGCTGCGTAGACAGGGAATAATACAGGGCAAAATAAGTAGGAGGAATAAAATACCTCCGATGACCCACAAGAAGGTACGCCACCAGGTTCCTCCAAACCATTTGTCCATCCAATTAAATTGTGGGAAAGGATGCCAGGTTTGAACCGGTACATGGGACAATGTACGAATATTATCAGCGATTTTACGAACGGCTTTTCCATTATCATCAATCTGTAAGCAGCAAATCGTATGGTAAGAGGTTTTTCTCCAGGAATACAAGTCCAATCTGAGTTCGTATCAGGGTCCTGTGGCGCCTCTACAGGTCCCTTAAATCTGGATGCGTGTGTCCACCCCTTCTCTCTTGTTCGTGCTGCAGCTTCTGTAGTTAAGAGAACTTGGTATGGACCTTCCCACTGGGGCTGGAGTTTTTCAGACTTCCAGGTCTTGATAAGAATCCAGTCTCCTGGTTCCACTTTGTGTAAAGAAAAGTCTAGAGGCGGTGTTTGTGCCAATAGTCCTCTCTTTCGTAAATCTGTAAGAGAGCGTGACAGTGCCTGTAAATAGTTCCTAACAAATATATCCCCTTCCCCCAAGGTGGGACACCCCTCAACTGTACTCCAGAAGGGAAGCCCAAACATCATTTCATAAGGGGACAGCCCTACATCTTTTCGTGGGGCAGTACGAATTCTCAATAAGGCTAGGGGCAGACACTTTATCCAAGGCATTTTAGTTTCCACCATTAACTTTGTCAATTGGATTTTTAGTGTTCCATTCATACGTTCGACCTTCCCTGAGCTTTGTGGATGCCAAGGGGTATGTAATTTCCAAGAGACCTGTAATGCATCACAAATCAATTGCTGGATTTTTGAAGAAAAATGTGGACCCCTGTCTGAGTCTATAGAATCCATTATACCATATCTGGGGATTATCTGCTCTAGGAGGAGGCGAGCTACTGTAGAGGCTGTAGTATTTATTGTTGGGAAGGCTTCTACCCATCGGGTAAAGTGATCTATTATCACCAACAGATATTTCCATCTTTGAACTTGAGGTAACTCTGTGAAGTCGATCTGGATACGTTGAAAAGGGCGTATGGCTAATGGTTGACCTTCCATGGTCCCTGTCCTCATTATCTTCTTATTAATTTTTGTGCATAGGTAACAATTTTGCACCTCTTGTTGGGCCAAGGTGTAGATTCCCTTACACACATATTCTCGAAGCACTGTGTCACATAAGGCTTGAGTGCCCCAGTGGCTCTGTTGATGCAGGTGTTTTAAAATGTTGCGAGTTATTTCTTTATTTAGAACAGTTCTTCCATCTGGTTTTTTCCATGTTCCATCAGGTAATTGGCTTGCGCCCAGCTGATCCATGTTCTTTTCTTCCTTAGCAGTGAAAATGGGAGCTGTCTTTATGCCTTGCCTTATTGGGATTAAAGTCAGCAAACGGACTTCTTGTTGCATGGCTGCTCTTTTGGCTTCTTCATCAGCCAGTCTGTTTCCAATTGCTGTCGGGTTATCTCCCCTTTGATGGCTTGGTATGTAGACCACTGCTATTTCTTGGGGTAATGTTAAGGCTTCTAAAGTCAGAGTAATCATCTGTTCGTGTGCCAATTCCTTTCCTCTTGATGTAATTAGACCACGCTCCTTCCAGATCTTACCAAATGTATGCACTACCCCGTATGCGTATTTGGAATCTGTGTAAATCGTTCCAATTTTCTTTGCCAGTATTCTGAGGGCTCTCTGCAAGGCATATAGTTCACAGGATTGTGCTGACCAGCTTCCGGGTAGTCTCGTGGATTCTACTACTTTCCAAGTATTTCCTTCTATTATAGCATACCCATTTCTTCTCATTCCGTCAACACATCTGGCGGAGCCGTCAATGTAGAATTCATATCCTTCTCCCAGCGGAGTATCGCAAAGGTCTTCTCGGGTCTTGGTCTGAAGATCTGTCAACTCGACACAGTCATGCTCCACCTCTTTCTCTGTTTCACTGCCGTATAAAAACTGAGCTGGGTTGCAGCTATTAATTTTTGCAAACTGTAAATCTTCTCCAACCATTAAAATGGTTTCATACTTTAATATACGAGAATCAGTCAGCCATCGATGGGCAGTTTGTGTTAATAAAACACTCACAGAATGGGAGGTGTACACAGTCATCTTTCCTCCAAAAGTAAGTTTACGTGCTTCCTCTACCAACAGAGCAGCAGCCGCTACTCCCTGGATACACGTCGGCCATCCACGAGACACTGGGTCCATCATTTTGGAAAGGAAAGCCACTGGGTGTCGCTGACCACCTTTTTCCTGTGTTAAAACTCCCACAGCTGTTCCTTGGTTATGAGTGACAAATAGCTGGAAGGGCTGTTTTAAAGAGGGCAGAGTGAGCACTGGGGCTCGTGTTAGGCGATGTTTCAAGTCCTCGAACCATCCCTCCTCCTCCTGGGTCCATTTCAATGGATAGTCATTTTCATTTGTCAGTTTATCATACATAAACTTCACCAAAGCTGAGTAGTCCTCTATCCATAACCTACAGTATCCTAAGAGTCCCAGGAATTGTCTTATTTCCTTCTTATTACGGGGTAAAGGCATTCTAGTGATTCCCGCAATTCGTTCAGGGGTAATCCGTTTCTGTCCTTTACTTATCTGGTGTCCCAGATATATCACAGTTTTCTCAACAAACTGTAACTTGTTTCTGGACACTCGTAGACCCTTTTTCCCCAGATAATTCAAGAGTCTAATGGTCTCTCTCCTCATTTCTTGTTCCTTGGGTCCTGATAATAGTAAATCATCCACATACTGCATTAGTTGGGAATCATCAGATTGTGGATAGTCCATCAGGATTTGTTCTAGCATTTGTCCAAACAGGTTTGGAGATTCAGTGAACCCTTGGGGCAATACAGTCCACCGAAACTGTCTCCGTCTACCTGTCCATGGATTTTCCCATTCAAACGCAAACATATCTCTACTTTCCTCTTCTAACGGACAAGTCCAGAAGGCATCCTTCAAGTCGATAACACTAAACCACTCATGGTCTGGGGGAATCCGACTCATAATAGTATAGGGATTAGGCACCACTGGGTGGCGGGTCTGAACAATAGCATTCAAACTTCTTAGATCCTGAACTAGGCGATAGGATCCATCTGACTTTTTTACTGGGAGTATAGGGGTGTTATAAGGTGACATGCATTCTTCTAATAGTCCGTCTCGTATTAAAGTCTCAATTACCGGCTGTAGCCCTTTCCTCCCTTCCAAAGAAATAGGATACTGACGTTTCCTTACCGGCTGATGACCTGGTATTAATGTGACATGTAAAGGTGGGATGTCCAGACCTCCTCGATTTCCCTCCTTATACCAGACTCTCTCGTCAATCTGCCGTTCATCCTCTTCCTTTAAAGCGCAGAGGTGGACTCGCACTTCTCCGTCCACAGGGAGAGCACCCAAACCTAGGAGAGCCTGTAAGTCCCTTCCTAGGAGGTTAAATCCAGCCGAAGGTAATAACAAGAGGTCTTGTACCCCTTCTCTTTCTTCCAGTTTCACTGTTACTTGGGGAATTATTGATACCATTCTGGGAGCTCCTTCTATCCCAGAAATTGTCAAATTACTTTTTATAGGCTCAGTTCCGATTGGCACAGTTATTACACTACTTCGTTCCGCTCCTGTGTCCACCATAAACACCACCTCTTCTCCCTTGGGACCAATTTTTAGTTTTACCAGGGGTTCCCTCTTATATTTGGTCCCTAACATTTGGAACCCCTGACACCCCTAATCTTCTTCCATAAGTTCGAGGGCACGCAATTCCCTCTTGTATCGGGGGCATTCCCTCTTAAAGTGTCCTTCCTCATTGCAGTAATAGCATTTAACAAATCTCCGGGGTCTTCCCTCTCTTGGATATTTTGGATTGTTTAGAGGAAGGTTTTGTTTTCTTTCCCCTCTGGATTCAGCATTCATCTGTCGGATAGTCTGTACCATAACCTTTGTCGCCTTCTTTTGATCTTCTTCTTCTCTCTGCACATATACTTTTTGTGCCTTTTTTAACAGTTCACTTAGGGGTTTTTCACTCCAGTCCTCCTCCTTTTCTAGTTTCTTTCTAATGTCTTGCCATGATTTGGAAACAAATTCAATTCGAATAAGCTGTTCACCCATTGGTGTACTAGGGTCCACACCAGCATACTGTTGGACATTCTTTCTCACCCTCTCCAAAAAATCAGTAGGGGACTCGTCTTTCCCCTGGTGGTTCCCAAATGCCTTGGTAAAATTGTGACCCTTTGGCACAGCCTCCCGTATCCCTTTAATTGTCCACTCTCTATATTGTCTCATACTTGCCAATCCCTCGGGTGTTCGTTTGTCCCACCTGGGTTCATTTAAGGGATATTTTTGTTCATGGGGTCTAGGGTCCCCAGGTTGTTCATATTCCCACATGAGGAGGGCAGCCCGTCGAATCATCTGCCTCTCCTGGGGTGAAAATAATGTTCCCATTATTGCCTGCATCTCTTCCCACGTATATGTGTTTGGTCCCAAGAATTGGTCAAGCTGTTCAGCCAGTCCTATAGGATCTTCCAATAACTTTTTCATTTCTTTCTTAAATCCCTGCACCTCTGTACTAGTTAGGGGAACATTCACATATCCCGTTCCCCCTCCCGGTCCTCCCATAGGAACTTCTCTCAGGGGATTTAGGTTTATTGAAAACTTTGATGGTCCTGGACCAGTCTGGGATCTTGTCCAGGGTCGGTTTACCGGTGGAAGTTTAGGGTCCGACTCCCTTAATTCATCCTTTTTATCCCGGCCCCCTTCGGGGCAATCAGATTCATCACCTTTCCCCTCCGGTAATAAGCTTTCCTCGGGCGCAGTAGGCACCGGGGGAATATAAGGAGGGGGAAGGTTGTCCAGAGGTTCCCATTTCTTTTCTCCTGCCACTCTCAATTTAAAACATTCTGTTAAGGATCCTGGCCAGGGAACCCAACAAAATGCATATGCTGACTCTTCTTGATTCACCTTTGGTCTCGAATTTACATATATGTTTAATGCTTGTCTAACCCAATCCTCATCAGATCCAAATTTCGGCCACCAGACCGAGGAACCTTTAATAGGTTGTTTTGACCAAAGGAGACAATATTGGACCATCTTTTTCTTGTTTTTGTCCCGATATCTTTTACTATCCCAATTTTCAAACATTCTCCCCAAAGGGCTGTCAAGGGGTACTCCCAGGAATTGTCCTGAATTTTCAGACGAGCCCTTAGATTTTGATCCTCCCATTTTCCCACCTAGATCTGTTTATCGTTGCTGAGGACCCTCTCGCTCTGGACCCTACTCCCTTCCTCTCAGACGCCTCGTCGGAGGTGCTGTCCCTCCTTCGGTTACCGCTGAGGTTTTCCTGGGGTTGACCCCTCTCTTCTCGGCACTTCGTCGGAGGTGCTGTCCCTCCTTCGGTTACCGCCGAGGTTTCCCTGGGGTCTATCCTAGAGTCCCGCGACAGGGTCCTCACACAACGACAAAAGATCTATACTTAATCTATTCCGTTAGGTTTTTATCCAAACAGGTGTATCCCGTTACACCTGTTACCCAATCCCCACACCACAATCGTAAGTCGTCACTTACCGGTGTCTTCCCGGGGATTGAACCGTCACCCTTCTCCTCTCCATCTTGTCGTGTCACCCTGTCCGGATACCACTCGCTCAAGCCGCCCGAAGCGACGAGCAAGGGACTAGGAGCCGCTGAACTCAGCGGGGTGCACCGCCTCCGATGTCCCTCTTCTCGCCTCCCCTCACGGCCGGAGTGTAGATCCCGGACGAGCCCCCATTTGTCAGAAATAAAACTTCTCACACATGAGTCTCTTTAAAACTGATGACACGACAAGCTTTATTTACAAGTCTGCAGAGTTGGACTTAACTGGCTTCTCACCAGTTAAGCCCCGATACATACAGTGCATTGATTTTTATACCTTTATTATTTGCCCTTCCCCTTCTTATTAATACTGTTTTAATTGGTTAGTATTACAAAAACATTCTATGTATAACTGCATTATTAATTATCACGTTCGTTACGTACGCTGTGAACTCTACATTCACTGAATTCTGTTTCTCACACTTCTTATCAATCCTTTGTCTCCTGCATGTCTCTCACTATGACCATGAAAAGATAGGTTTAAAAAAACATATTCAGCAGCTCCTTCTGTCCTTGACTGCTAGTAAACTCTCTGTCCGTTCTGGCTTCCCTGTTTATGATTAATCATCACATTTTAACTTAAGTCTTTTTAACCTAAATTCTCTATATCACAGATATCATGTAATTATAATGATTTATTGGATTTAAGATCAGCCTCAACGGCTAGGATTAAAAATGATTGGGAGCATGATCTCATTATAACATTCTTAGATGAGGATTAGTATTCCACTAATGATCAATGATTCATTTTGTGCAAGACACTGTTTATTACAATTTAAGGTGGTCCATAAGATACATATGTCCAAACTTATCCCATTTTTATGCGGATGTTGACCCACAATATGAAAAATGCAAAATTTTTGAAGCTTCATTGATTCATATCTTTTGGGAGTGTTCCAAATTAGGAAGGTTTGGGAGAATATCTTTCAATCGTTATCAATGATTTTTAAGATTAAATTAGATCCATGCCCTTTAATTGCCTTGTTTGGTTTTTCTCGCGAACCGGATATACTTTTGTCAGCATCTCAAGAGAAAGTTTTAGCTTTTAGCATGTTGAATGCCAGACGGGAAATTTTAATAAAATGGAAAGATGAATGCTCACCGAATCATGCACACTGGCTATATGATGTAATGACATATCTTTGTTTAGAGAAAATTAGATACAATATTAAAGATAGCAAGTTTCAGTTTGAAAAGATATGGGGCCCATTCATAGAATACTATCACATTTGGCAGTTTTAGTTCATTAGAAAGAGGGGTTAGATTAGTATTAACTTTTTTTTTCTGTTTTTTTGATACATTGATCATATATGGTTTAATTATGATTGTCCTAGATCATAACTATGACTTCGATATTATACCAAGGTATAACAAGTGTTGGTATTCTTATGAGCCCAGAGGACCCCAAAACCCAGCAGCAATAGATATTCACCAAGATAAATGGTTACCTAAACAAAAGTTCCTTTTAATTATCTTTAATTAAACATGAAAACAGAATCAAACTTTATCTGATCACTAACTTATTTAACCTAATTTAACTCCCTTCTAATTCTAAGCACACATGTATACAACGTGTGTGTAAGTTCAGAAAAGTTCTTTTCATTCCTCCAAGTTCACTGATTGCAGGTAATTCTTATTCTGTGCACAGAATTTAATATTTATAAAGTTCACCAGGCTTTGATGCTTGAAAGGTAAAGGGTTACTGCTCAGGAAGGTTCTTGTCGGTTTTCAGAGAGAGATTTGTTGTTCCAGGACATCTACAACTGATTTATTTCCATCAGCCACTCTAGTGTTTTGCTGACGAAACTTACCCCTTCAGGATTCTCCAGATGATAACCTTTTTCTTTCAGGTCACCACAGAGTTCCTTTTTGTTTCCTTTATTTCAAATGAAACATTAGACAGTCAGTCCTCTCCTCTTGCATGAACCACAAAGGCTTTGACCAGGCTGTCTTCCAAATGAGCTTGCCAGCTTGTCCTCTTCCAGTCCCAGCTACTTCTGCTGGCTGTAACACTGTCAAGTGATCTGTGTGTGTGTGTGTCTCTCTCTCTCTCTCTCTCTCTTTCTCTGAGGGGAAGCCTGTTTGACTCTCTCTGCTTGCAAAACCACATGAACTTCCTAGTCTCTTCCAGACAATCTGTGGTCCAGCAAGATCTTTCATCTGTTGCCTTTTGTAAACAGAAATCCATTATTGAAGTCTCTTGAGCACTCTTCATAACTCTTAAAAAATATCTGAGGCCCCTATCTGTCTAGCATGAGGCAGAGCTCCAGTATTTCAAATAAGATCTGTTTTAAAGTGCTTGTATGTTATCTACTCTTAGAAACCTTTCCCAACTTATCTCCCAAAAACATATCTGTATACTCTGTCACAGTTCCCCTGTTGCTTTCCATTGCAATAATCCCATTGCTCCACAGCATGTCCAATTAACACCAACTTGTGAAGTCCTTATAGGCATTCTTCAAAGTTTTTTTCAAAGGCACGGAGCCTGGACTGTCTGGCTTGAGCAGATCTCGGGCATTTTAAATGAACTCTGTTTTGAAGTCTTGTATGTGACCCACACTAAAAAATCTGCCACAATTTATCTCATTTAAAACATATCTATATACAGTACAAAATATAACATAATCTGTCACAATACCATGCAAGGATGGTAGAATGAGATAGCATTTCTCCAGGACCACAGGGCATTTTTACCTAAATATAAGTTAGGAAAGCAGTTAATACATTAAAATATTAAGATGCATACACTGCAAGTCCACAGCACACTATCCACATCTGAATGGGTGTTCAGGAGACTGATGGCTATGTGGAAAAAGCTGTTTTCCACTCTGGACGTAACGGCCTGAGTGCTTCGGTGCCTCCTGCCAGATGGCAGAACAGTTTACATGTGGGATGTGTGGAGTCTTTCACAATGTTTATTGCTTTCCACCTGCATCGAGTGTAGTAGATGTCCTTCATGCTAGGTAGAGTTTCCCCAATGGTCTTTTTCGCTGACTTCACTATTCTCTGCAGGGTCTTGCAGTTTCAGGTGGTAGAGCTTCCAAACCAGGCAGTGATACAGTTGCACAGGATGCTCTCAATGCATCCTCTAGAACACACATGTCAAACTCTGGCCCGTGGGCCAAATTTAGCCCGCGATATAATTATATTTGGCCCGCAAGATCATTTCAAAAATGTATTAGAGGTGGCCCGCCCTGCAGCAAGAGCCGATGCTGTTTTTTGGTAATGTCACCCCCACCATCCTCCCCCTTCATTGCACATCCTTCCCCATTGTAACACGAGAAATTGTAACACGAGAAGTCTGTCGATGTCATCAGCCGGCAAGCCAGTTGGAAGGCTCCCCGCACAACCAGTCACTTCTCCCACCTGTCGAGCGGTGCGGCGGATGGGCAAGCGCCTGTGATTTCCTGTCGGCGCGACGGGCATGGCAGGCTGCGCACAGCCCCCGGGCAGTGCGAGCCCCGCGCGACTGGCACCAGACGGCCCTTCCACAGCGCGAGCGCACTTCTCCCGGTCGCCACGGCCTTCAGCGCTTGCACCCGCGCGGACCCCAGGGATGGCTGGTTCGGCCCTGCACGTGAAGAGAGAGATGGTGGCTGTCCGCAAAGGCTGATCGGCAGCGCGCTGGGCCTGAGTGGGTGGGCAAGCAGGGGTGGGCAGAGGGTGTAGGTGAGGAGTAATGGGCAGGGGAAGTTATGGTGGTGCGAGGGGCAGTTAGAGGGAGGGATGAGTAGAAGGAGGGGTGGATAGGGAAGAGGTAAAAGGGGAGGGGCAGGGCGAGTAGGGGAGGGGTGATTAGAGGGAGAGAGACGGGTAGAGGGAGGAACAGGTTGAGGGGAGAGGCAGTAGAGGGGCGTGTATAGGATGGGGTGGGTAGAGGCAGAGCGAGTGGAGTGAGGGGTGAGTAGATGTTGGGTAAAGGACTAGTCAGGTAGAGGGATGGTGGGTTGAGGGTGAATAGAGGCCTAGAGCCTGAGGAGTGAGCAGGAAATGCTGAGTCCTGATGCAGGCCAAAATGGACACAGCCTGTGAATGCTGACTACATCTCCACAGGGACCAAATAGGTTTCCCTCAGGTCAAGCAAAGGGTGAACTTGAGCTACCTACTCCTGACCTGTAACTTTATCCTCCTAACCACACATGTCAAACTCCGGCCCGCGATATAATTATATTTGGCCCGCAAGATCATATTAAATATATATTAGAGTTGGCCCGCTGGCCGCCGCGCAAGTATAGCACATGCACAGCAGCAAGCACTACCGTAGTAGTTTTTAGCACTTCCACAGCAGGCACAGCAGGACACCGATATAGTTAACGGGAACGTTAATTAGATATTCACAGCGGCACCGATACAACGGACCCGCCGCCTAGCCCCAACGGACCCGCCACCTAGCTCCAACGGACCCGCCGCCTAACTCCAACGGACCCGCCGCCTAACTCCAACGGACCCGCCGCCTAGCTTCAATGTCTCCTTGAGCTTCATCTGTGGGTGGGTGCTGCTGGGCATCGGACTTTCCGCTGGGGTGGAGGTCGCGGACGAGTTCCACCGCTCTCACGGTATTCCCGGTGAGATGGCGAGACCAGCGGGGACTCCTTGGGTTGTTGGCAGCGGTTGCGGCAGGCGGAGGTGGGGGCGGAGGAGGGAGAGGGGGCGGGGGGGGGGGATGCCGCTCGGGTTTGCTGGCTGGGCTGGGGAGGGCTCCCTTCAGACCTCCGCTCCCTGGCATGCTTCTCGGCAACGTGCGATCCTTGGCTTAAAGGCTAGAGAGAAATATTATTTATTGAATATTTTATTTCTTATTTGTTAATACTTCTTATGGAAAGAGTTTAACCAAAACTATTATTAAACATTTATTTTAATAAGAAAAAGTTTAACATTACATATGTTGAGAGAAAACATGCAGATGTTGTTGAAAATTTTCAATAAATATTTAGTTCGGCCCTCGACTTAGTCCAAGTTTTTAATTTTGGCCCTCGGTGAATTTGAGTTTGACACCCCTGCTCCTAAAGTTATATCCTAAAGTTTAACATTACATATGTTGAAAGAAGAGAAAACATGCAGATGTTGTTGAAAATTTTCAATAAATATTTAGTTCGGCCCTCGACTTAGTCCAAGTGTTTAATTTTGGCCCTCTGTGAATTTGAGTTTGACACCCCTGCTCTAGAATGTAGTGAGGATGGGGTGGGAGATGGACTTTCCTCAGCCTTCACAGGAAGTAGAGGTGCTGCTGGGCTTTCTTGGCTATAGTGTTAAGGGACCAGATAAAGTTCTCTGCCAGGTGCACCCCGAGGAACTTGAAACTTCAATGGTAGAGACGCCAATGGTCAGGGGAGTGTGATCTCCCTAGCCCTCCTGAAATCGACCACCCTCGCTGACAATAAATCTGAAATTGGGTATGACTTGGAAATCGTATTGGCAGGTTCCTGTTGTTTCAGCCAGAGATTGTGCAGGGGTTGCCACAAGCTTTCTCCATCATCTTACTAGGATAAAACTTGGCATGGCTAGCTATTTGAGATTTATACTTTTCATCATTTACTATTTTGTTTGTAATGTTTATGTAGAACAGGGCACATAAAGCACTATTGCTGTTATTCAATATTTTCGCAACCAAAATCTCTCAGAGGAAAAAGAACGATTTTAGATTTATATCTACCCGCTTAGAGTATTGTGTTCCGTTCTGGTCGCCTCATTATAGGAAGAATGTGGAAGCTATGGAAAGGTGGCAGAGGAGATTGAAAAATGTCTTATGAGGCCAGTTGAGCAGAGCTGAGACGCTTTTCTTTGGAGCAAAGAAGGATAAGAGGTGACTTAATAGAAATTAAGAGGCATCGATAAGGTAGACAACCAGCACCACGCCCCCCCCCCCCCAACCCCCCAGGACAGGAATAGCAAACACCAGAGGGCATCTGTACAAAATGAAGGTAGGAAAGTTTAGGGGAAGAATCCGTTTTATATTTAAAGTTGTGGGTGCCGAGAATGCCAGGGGTGAAACATTAGGAGACTCTAAGACAGGCCACAGGATGAAAGAA